>NC_136070.1:461679662-462879662 GCF_964261635.1 Lissotriton helveticus
CCCCACTTACTTTAAGAATAGTGAAGATGAAGCAATTGCAAATAGGCTTCAGACAATGTTACAAGCACTCCTCAAAACTTTGAACTTTCAGAGTGCATGAGTTGGGACAGCGAGGGGTGATTTGGTTTCTCGGACTGTTTTTCTGGTCTCTCACCACTGGCATACTTTAACGTTTTCTTGTTTCTAGGACATTAATAGGTTTTATCATTACGTTATGTTATCGTTTCTTTGTTTGTTGTTTAATAAAAGTTCATGTTCATCAGTGGCCTACTGATTTTCGTTTTCCTATTTTTTTCTTTCCAGGTTGTTTCATGGTAAAGTTTCTGTTAACAGGATACAGTGATCACTTCGTTATTATTGCATATGTCCTTTTCACTAGGGGTGCTCTCTGGTCGGGCCAGATGACGTATCTCTAGTAAATGGTCCGGGTGAAAAAGGTGCATCAATCAGTGGGGAGTAGATAGGCATGACAGATTACAACGGGGGAGAAAGGTCCGCATTACGTACCCTTTCACTACTTGCAAAGATTTTCCTACGTTTATTTGCAAACAGGGAATACCTCCAAAAAGAACTAATTCCCAAACAGTCAATGTTCGGACAATCAATCAATCAATGAGGAATGAAATAGGTACGACGTGTTAAAGGCTTGCGTTACCTACCCTTCACTATCTGCAAAGGGAGAGAGAATATTCCTATTCTTCCTCGTTTGCAGGTAGAGAAGATCCTTAAGAGAATTAACTTCGAACAATTCAATGCTCGATTGAAACAATCAACAAGGGGTACTGTGAACACAAATGAACGCCGCTTATGTACATACGCATTGCTATTTTCAACAGGTTGTTCCTAATGTTTCTATTTTAGCGAGGTCAAAAAGAGATCCCATTAGTGGCCTACTGATTTTGCTCGATTCCTTTTGTTTTTTTACACGATTTTTCGCTATCTGCAAAGACTAAACAGAGTATTGCGACTCTGTGCTTGTTTGTAAATAGAGAATGAACCAAAGAGAACAATCAATCAAATGGAGAGAGAAGCAGGCACGACGTATTACAAAGGGGGCAAAGGGCTGCGTTAACTACCCTTCACTATCTGCAAAGAGAGAGTACTCCTAATAGAAATGAGGGGTGGGGGGCAGTATTCAAAGCAGATCAGTGTGCATAAACACGAAAATGTTTTTACTTACCACGTACTTGACATTCGACAGCTTATGATATTTGCTATTAAAAAACCATTGAAATTCACTGAAAAAACCATAGGTTATAGACCATATATAGTTAGGAATTAGCATTTACAAAACCTTGAAAATTCACTGAAAAAACCATAGGTTATAGACCATATATAGTTAGGAATCAGCATTTAAAAAACCTTATTTTACTCACACAAAACCATTGAAATTCCATATATAGTTAGTTGCACTAACTATATATCGCGCACCCGCAATCCACTGCTGATCATGTCACATATTACATCATTCATGACATGGTCAGTGACATCACTGATGACATCACTGATGACATCTCAAATGACATCAATGACCACATCACTGATGATATCATTCATGTGACAATACAATGCATCTCCTCACGTTTTAATATAACCTCTGTTTCACCCAGTGTTAAATACAGAGTATAATTTTTGAAACCATTGACACACCAATACTAGTTACTACATACGTACTCACTGATTCCTACGTCTACACACACATTCACTCATTCACCCATACAATCATTCATACATACAATCACTCATCTTTACAAAACTATCATATGCACTCATACACCTATACAGACACTTACACTCTGCCACTCATCCATGGAGTTACTCACACACCTAGTCAGTCCTGTAAAGAATCAATCACACTTCCATTTTCTTGTCTATACAGTTAAACATAGAGCACCTTACATTTTCAAACATACACTAACACATACTTACTTTCTTATACAATCATTGATACAAGTACACATTGATCGGCACAGAGTCACACACCTCCCAGCCAGCCACACACACACTCAGTCTCCTATACAAATACTTGGACAATCAATCAATAACCCATATAGTTAATCATATAGCTACTGATCAACACATGCAGCAGTTTACAGAACAACAGACATAATGATGCACAAATTAAGACAGTTTAGTCACTAACCCATGCACTCAGTGAGACACATTTAATCACTCACTCATACATTCAGTCATGCACCTACTAAATCCTTCGTCCAGACACTTATACATCTACTCATTCTTCAATATGTAAAACATATTTAAACTTTACAGAAACACACAGTCACTGGATGATGTCATCAGTGATCTCATCAGTGATGTCATTTGAGATGTCATCAGTGATGTCATCAGTGATGTCACTGACCATGTCATGAATGATGTAATATGTGACATGATCAGCAGTGGATTGCGGGTGCGCGATATATAGTTAGTGCAACTAACTATATATGGAATTTCAATGGTTTTGTGTGAGTAAAATAAGGTTTTTTAAATGCTAATTCCTAACTATATATGGTCTATAACCTATGGTTTTTTCAGTGAATTTTATATATATATATGACGTGGGAAACAATTTTTTTAATGCAGTCTGTTATAGTAAGTAACTTGTAGCAAGTATTTTAAGACAACAATTACTGTTGGAAATGTGAAAAGCTCTGTGTGAAATGTGTTAGTATTTGAAATGCATGTTTACAGAGAGAGAGAGGGGGCTAGAGAAAGGGAATACAGATGGTGAGGGTTTTCTGTAAGGAGTATATAGAAGAGGGGCTCCTGCCGGGAGCAGAGAGAATAGATAGGAGCTTTACATTGGCTGTGAAATATACAAAACAGATCAAAGAATGTGATTTTTACTGACCGCGTTCCAGCCTTTAAGACCTAGACACGTAGTATCTATTCATTTTGGTAAACAACCTCTGACAATGTATAACTACATACAATGTATTACCGTTTATCGAAAGGAAGAGATACCAGGTTACTGTTGAAAGGCTGGAAGTGCTGAGATAATATCAGAAAACCTTAAGTTTTGTTTTTAATTTTGGTTTTACTTCTTTGAAGTGGGCAGTCGTTTGCCCAGCGTGGTTTTTACCCCTGCCTATTAAAATACCAATAATTGGTGGAAGAACCCATTTGCAGCTTTTGCATGGCTAAAAGTCAATGAGCCTGCATTTAATGACCGCGGTCGAGCCCCTTTAACCTTTAAGAAATAGACAGCTAGTATCTGTAAATTTGGGAAAAACCACCTCTGACAATTTATAAATACATACAATCTATAACCATTTATAAAAAGGAGGCGATAATATATTACTGTTCTTAAAAGGCTGGAAGGGCTGATATAGTGTCAGTAAACGCCAAGTTCTGATTTAAAGCCTTGTTTTACGTACATGATGTGGGCAACTGTTCGCCAAGCGTTTTTTCCCCCATGCCTATAAAAATACAAAATATTGGTGAAAAAATCCATTTGCAGCTTTTTCTACGGCTAAGATAATAAGCAAGCATTTACTGACAGTGTTCCAGCCTTTAAGACACACACAGCAAGTCTCTACTATAGAATTTACTAATTTTGGTAAACCTTCCTCCGAGAATGTATACATATGCATATCTATCTATCTATCTTTACCATTTATTAAAATGAGAAGGTACACTTTTACTGTTTTTGAAAGGCTGGAAGGGCTAAGATAGGTCAGTAAAACCAAAGGTCTGCTTCAAATTTGGTTTTACGTACATGACCTGGGCAACTATTCACCCAGCGTTGGTTTTGTCCATGCCTACACAAATATGATAAATTGGTCAAAGAAACCACCTGCAGCTTTTTCTTGGCTAAGAGATAATGAGCAAGCATTTACTGACTGCATTAAACTCGTAGGTATTTAACCTGTATCTTTACAGAGAGTGAGGGGGCTTGTGGAGGGAATACAGAAGGTGGGGGTTTTGTGGAAGGATTATATAGAAGAGAGGGGCTATTGCAGGGAGTAGAGAAAATAGATAGCTTTATGTATGATATGAAATATGAAAAATAAACACAAATAATGTGACTTTATGTTCGTTTAATGTACGTGGTCTTCATGACGGGCCAAGCGGCAAAGAGTAGCACAGGAAATTAGAATGATGTCTCCCGATGTGGTCTGCCTTCAAGAGACGCATATATCCTTGGGATAAGCAGAAGCTTTTGGTATGTACTTATCAAGGGACTACTACAAGAGGTGTGGCCATTCCTGCCAGGAATATTTTAACGGTTGTCAAAAGTCTTGCAGATAAATGCGGCCACTGGGTGATACCGGAATGTATGGTTGCCAACAAGAAACTTACAATATGCTCTGCGAATGGATCGAATTATGATGAAGTGCAGACTCCAGAGTATTTGAATTCAGAGTTGGCCTCTTGGGCATCTCCTCTGAAACTGTGCGGGACTTCAACATTCAGCTGGAACAAGTTACCCAGGGTGTTGGTGGAAACCAGTATCTAGGTCAGAAGCCCATGGTCTATAAGGTCTTGCAGCAGCTTCTCTACAAGCACGGCCTAGCTGATGATTGGCCCAGATTAAAACACCCGGATCCAGGCTATACGCACTATTCAGGCCCGTATCAAAAGTTAGCCAGGCTAGATTACTTTTTTGTCACCAAAACATTTAGCAGAGGCACATACACAGATCTTCTATAGAATTACTTTGAACCATAATCCACTGTTAAAACTTGTAATGCATGGAGTGGTACGGCATTATGCATCTTTCTCCTTTGATAGGAAGCTATTGCTTATAGAACAATTTATCTGTCATATATGAAAGTGGTTAAATCAATTCTTATCCATCAATCGTAACTCCACTAAATGTGGCATAGCCTGGGATGCTTTAAAAGCAGGGCTCAGGGGGGAAATTCTGAGCTTTGGATTATATGTTCAAAAGCAACAGAGGCAGTTTATACAGGTGTTATATGACAATCTTCAGCATGCTGAATATACCCTGATACACGCCATGCAGGGAAAATCAGACATCATGCAGGCGCAGACTAAGGTAGTTCTCTGAAAAGCCAGGATAAATGGAGAGTCGGCTAAGGAGAATGCTAAGAAATACCACCATTTTAGAAGGGAGTGTTATAAATATGGGGAGGCAACAGGCAGATGCTTGGCCAATAAAATTAGGTGTAAAGAGGTACAAGATGCAATTACTACCATTGAAGACTCAACTGGGAAACTAGTAGAAATGCAGGTGGAGATTATGGATGTTTTTAGAGTCTTCTATGAGGAGTTGTACTCGGAGGATCATAACAGTTAGAAAAAAAACTGAAGTATTCTATAAAGATCCATATTGGAGGATGCTAGGCTCTGATGATCGGAGATGTTTGGAGGAGCCTATTAGTTCAGAAGAGCTTTTGGAGGCTATTGGTTCGTTAGCAACAGGGAAGGACGCCAGGCCAGATCATTTTCCACTTGAATTTTATGTAATCTTTTTAGCTGAGTTACAATCATATATGCTTACTGTGTTTCAGGAAGCACAGAAAGGGGATGCTCCTGCATCGTGGGATGTTGCTAGTATTATATATTTTTTTTCTTAAAAGACAAACCCTCAACACTAAGGGGTCATATAGACCCATTTCACTTGTAATCTGTGATGGGAAAATAAATGCAAACATTTTGGCCACACAACTCCACTGAATATTAGTTTCCTTGGTCTCTGTCTGCCAGCACGGTTTCATTCCAGGAAGAGGCACCATCAATCACATTAGCAGAGTAGTTACTATGATGAAAAAGCTCCATGCGGAGTAGTTCTACTCAATGCAGAGAAGGCGTTTGACTCTCTTGGGAGTTTTTATGGGCAACTATGCAGTGGCAAGGTTTTGGGCCGGGCTTTATCCAAACAGTCAGAACGATGTATAGATCTTCCGTGGTGCAAAAATGCTCGCTGTGGCTTGAATCTGATCGTGTGTCATTATCAAGGGGTACCCGACAAGTTTGCCCGTGTTCCCCTCCACTCTTAGCCCTCTACATCAACCCATTCTTGAATTCTCTGGAGAACAGCTTAAATACAAAGCCGGCGAGGCCTGGGAAGGAACAGGTATATATATATATATTGGCGTATGCGGATGACATTGCAATAGTCTCGCCGGATAACCGCTAAGTTCCTGGTCGAGACTGAACAATTAACAACCCTATTCAGGAAAACATCTGGGTACAAGTTAAATATAGCTAAGACACACACAAGTATTATGCACAGATCAAGCACTCTTTAGTGATTCCAGCCGGGTCATTGAGGAGGCAACATACCTGGGGTTACATATCTCTCCATGTTTGGATAAAGTGGTACTGTCCAACTGGAACCCGAAGGTGCTTCAAATTAAAAGTGATTTAGACAGAATATAAGGCTTATATTTGTCAAGGGTGGGACAATGCAATGTCCTAAAGTTGAATATTTTACCAAAGGTATGGTATTATTTTAGTGGCCCCCTGGAACTTATGGGGAAGCAACTCCAGAAACTTCAATCTATATGTATCAGTTTTATGTGGGCTCAAGGCAAACCTTGCAGTGCAATGAAATATATGACCCTACCACAATCTCGAGAGGGTTGGGCTGTGCCTAATTTTCCTTTTTAATTAATGGGCATGCCTACTTCACCACATGGGTATTTTTCTGGTTGGGGAAGGAAAGGTTAAGGCAGAAAAGTTCCAGCATATCTTTCAAATGCTGCTAGGTTCCAAAGCAGAGAGGAGATTTTTTCAGTCTTGAGCCTAGGTATTATTAAAAAAAAAACCTGCTTCAAGGTGGTTCAAGCTGCTCATAAGGCATGGCTACAGGTTATGGGGTACCTACAGATCGGTAGGCTCAATTTGTATATGCCCACCTTTCCAGCACTGCCTCTTCTCTGATACCATGATGGCCAGATGGAAACAGAAGGGTATCCTGACCCTGGGAGATTTAGTGGATAACGGCGGTGTTAGGGCCTACTCTTCGTTGGTGTCTGAATGTGATCTCCCCAAAACAGATTATTCTAAATACCTGTAAATCCGGGATTATTTGCTAAAAAAAGTGGATGTAGTTTGCCTGGCCCAAAAAAGAAACCCATTAGAGATAGTTTTGAGGTGTGGAAGGATTTGTGCTTTATAACAAAGCGATGACCTGAAGGTGCAGAATCTAAAATAGAACACCAGATTATCCCAGGGAGGGAATATTCTACAATATTCCATTGCACTAGCTGATAAGCTTCTGATATCCTACAGTCTCAAAGCACAACAATATGAAACATGGCATCTACTTAGGACGCGGTCAAAAGGCTCCCGGTGAAAAGGGTATGTGATACGGCGGCAATAATGAAACCGGATGGCCTAATGGCGGCAGAATGTAAAGCATTTAACCACTAAAAATCGGAGAGTATGAACTGAATTGAAATTGAAACTTTAAATCCCAAACTTAATCTGAGTCGACTTGTTTCCTCTGGACTGGACCTTACGCTGTCTGCTGGGGTCGGCTGGAGCGCTGTGAGCGAGTCGTCAGTTCACGTTCCTGCGTCTCTGCCCTTGCTCCGCCTTTGCTGTGAGTGTCGGCGGTGTGTGGCGGTTTGGGCTGAGAGACGGATACTCCGATCTCAGAGAAACCTGAAGGTGGAGATCGTAAGGTCTCCGATCCAAGACCCCTGCTGGGCCCGTGTGGCAAGAGAGCGAGCCACGGAGGTCTGCAGAGGGACATACAAGGAGTAAGCAGAAACGCGTCGGGTACAGGGGCAGTTAAGGAGGAGGAGGGAGGTTAGAGGCACAGTGCATGGTAACAGGCTGAAGAAGGGGGGGAAAGGTAAAGCTGGAAGGAAAATATTAAGAAATCAGAGGGAAGATATAATTGTTCCAGAAATAATCATGTGTGGAGTCCTACAGAAGGGAAGTATAGAGGGAGATAATTTGTTGGTAGCAGGCTCACAGCCTGTAGGGAAGGTAGAAGGTCCGCAAAATAGATACCAGCTGAGAAGTGGAAAAGGGAAAAGTCGTATGAGGGGCGTGCAGTGCACATCACGAAAAATTAGCGAAATAGAAAAGTCAATGGCCACAAACCATGGGGAGGCTGGCAACAATACTGGAGAGTGGGTGACCCCTAAAAAGAGAAAGCCTAGGGCGAAAAGAGGAGAAACACAAGCCTACAATCTTAAGATTACTCCTTCGCTGGGAACTTTTTTTTAAGGTAGTCCCCAAAACATTGCTGTTAAAAAAAACAACTCTAGCGTCCCAGGGCAGGGTTAAGAGGGGAAGATATCGTAAGCGCTAATAAATACCAGATTTTGGCAGAGATTTCTGGATCTCAGGAAAGAGTGGCCATAAAAAGAGAGCGGGGACAAGTAGGGTTGGAGGAGGGGGTTACTCTTTGAATAATGGACCCACAATCAGGTCCGTGTCAGCCACCACCACAGCAGCAACCACAGCCTCAGCCTTAAAGCCAGATAGGGGCAGCAACTTCAGAAAACCTGATAGCGATTTCAAAGACTGAAAGGGGGGGCTTGAACCCAGCAGGTGTAATACAAGTAGGAAACCAACTCCAACCACTATCTCAAATACAACTCCTGCTGCAGTCTCAGCCTCTGCCTTTGCCTCAGCCTCTGCCTTTGCCTCAGCCACAGCCTTTGCCTCACCCTCAGCCTCCGCGTCAGTCTCAGCCGCAGTCTCTGCCTCAGCCGCAGTCTCTGCCTCAGCCGCAGTCTCTGCCTCAGCCGCAGTCTCTGCCTCAGCCGCAGTCTCTGCCTCCTCTTCAGCTGCAGCATCAGCCTCAATCTCTGACATTGCCCTCAGTACAAGATAATACACAATCAGTGGTGGAGCTGATTCAGTTATTGAGGACAGAAGTACGAAATAGATTTGAAATATCTGAGCAGAATCAGAGGGAGATCAGGTCTGTATGTGATAATTTGGGAAAACAGCTGGATGATGTAACTGCTAGGACTGTATAGCTGGAAGTGGAAGTGAAGGATCTAACGTTTCAAATGAAGGCTAATACAAGGGAAATTACTGACCTTAGGGGAAACAAGAGGCAACTGAAAGAAAAATTAATCACTGGAAAATAATCAAAGGAGATGTAATCTTCGGATATTAAAGGTCCCAGAATGAGCAGAGGGAGAGGACATCAAGACTTTGTTGGTGGATTTAATTAAAGAAGGGTTGCAAGTGAAATAGTCAGAAGAATTAATGAAAGACATACAGAGGGTACACAGAGACCCTTACAGGAAGAATGTAAATAAAAGTAAACCGAGAAAAATATTAGTGAATTTTCATACTTAAAACTTGAAAGAAGAAATTCTTCTGAAAGCATTGAAACTAAGACTACTGACGGTTGATGGCATTGTGTACGAGATCAGGTCAGACATTTCCCAACTGACGGCGAATAGACAATGGGAATTAGAAAAACTGATAGAGCCATTCAAGAATAGGGGAGCGACAGTACATTTAAAATTACCTGCCAGCTTGCGTGTAATGTATGACAACAAGATGCAGACTTTTCGCAGAGTTGAGGATGCGGAGAGGTTTTTAGAATCCATTTCAGGTGCTGGGTCAAGATAGGCACAGGAAAGGGGAAACCAACCTCAGCACTGGTATCTCCGAGGGTATAATAGGTTGAAATGATAACTTTTAGAGGTATACTATGAGTAGTAGGGGCATAATATTTAGTAAGAATAGATCCTCTGAACCGGGGCCTCCCAAGGCCTTTAGCCATCAAGGAACAAGAGGAGGGTTTCCGAAGGGGAGGTGGGTGGGGGATCACGGGTAGTTTTAGTGCACGGTTGTGGGAGCATGGGGAAAAAAAGAAAAGAAAAAAAGTTTGTCCTCCTATATACATCATAACCCAGGTTGCAATGGAGTCCATCAGAATTAAAAGGAAATGACAGGCAACCAGAGGCCACATATAGAATTTTATCATGGAATGTGAACGGCCTCAGAGGGTCTCACAGGTGGGAGAGGATCTTGCAGTATTTAAGAGATGCTCCAGCTCAAATTATTTTGCTCCAAGAGACGCACCTAACCTGTAATGAGATACGAGAGTTGTTCAAGAAAAGGAAATGGGTGAAAAGTCTGATATGCACTGAGCAGCAACCCACTATAAGAGGGGTGGCGGTATTGATAAAAGTCAACTCTCAGATTGAAATTATGGAAAGCAGAGTCGATAAGACGGGCAGGTGGGTGATCGTGAAGATAAAATGCTATAATCAGTTATATACAGTGGTTGGGTATTATGGGCCCAACATTGACGACCCTACGCCATTTGGTCAACTACTCTCAGAACTGCTAGTCTTTCCTGATCCGGTCATAATGGCAGGGGATTTTAATGTGGTTTTAGATGGAAGTTTAGATCGATCCACTAAAAGTAGAAGCATAACACAAGTCAAGATCATTAATAATAAATTCAATTAAGAGCTTAGGATGGTGTGATGTTTGAAGAGAAAAGAAGGGATCTCTAAAAAGTTTTACTTTCAATAACAAAAAATATGGTGATCAGTCCAGAATAGATATATTTCTAGTGAATCAAAGTATAAAGTATCAGGTTGGAGACTTAAATCATGTTGGTGCGCTTATGTCCGTCCACTCTGCCATAACTTTGATCTTGCTCCCGCCAAGTAAGGGAGTAAACTGGAGATGGATTATAGATTGCACCATATTATTGGATGATGTCATAATGGATAAACTAGGTCTGGAATCCCAGGAATTCTTTGATAATAACTTGGGAAGTGCCCCTATTGAAATAGTCTGGGATACATACAAGGCCTTTCTAAGAGGCAAAATTACATCATTGCAATCGTATAAAATTAGACAGAGGAAGGTGGAAATTCTAGATTTAGAAAAAAAGTTACAAAGCTTGGAGCAAAAGATACAACACAATGAAATAGGGTGTGAGGAGGGACAATCATGTATTCAGACTCATAAAACTAATCTGTTAGCTGTTGTAGAAAGGCGGCTACAAGAAAGATGGCTTGCGGGCAACCTTGCGCACTTTAACTATTGGGAGGGGTGTGGGAAGTTGCTTGCATGGAAGA
Source organism: Lissotriton helveticus (assembly GCF_964261635.1). Taxonomy (NCBI): domain Eukaryota; kingdom Metazoa; phylum Chordata; class Amphibia; order Caudata; family Salamandridae; genus Lissotriton; species Lissotriton helveticus. The sequence goes on from NC_136070.1 coordinate 461,690,651, forward strand.
CAAAAAGTAATCAGGTGAGAAGCTTTATAAAAGAGCTAAATTATGAGATAGCTGGTGGCCCAATAAAAGTGGAGGATAGCATAGAGAACACTATGTTAAAATATTTTGGGGGTGTGTACACAGAAGATCGAAGTACAACAGGGGCCAAGATATCGGAATGGCTAGATCACAAGCTTCCACATAAAATAACCGAGTCTCAAAAGGAGGATATCAATGGGGAGCTAACGGAGGAAGAAATAAAGAAGGCCATTAAATTAGGGAAATCCAGTAAGGCAGCAGGCCCAGATGGTCTCCCTATGGAAATTTTTAAAAAAATTGAGAAATATCTAGCTTCGGCTTTAAGGAAATTGTTTTTTGCAATATTTGATAAAGGTGAAGAGATTCCCCCCTCATGGAATGAAGCCACTGTCACACTGATACTCAAACCCGATAAACCACCATACTGCTGTGACTCTTACAGTCCCATTTCGCTTTTAAATTCGGACTATAAGATCTATTCGGGACTATAAGATCTATTCGAAAATATTAGCCGATAGATTAAATGGGGTGGTGGGAGCACTCCTTCATGAAGATCAAAAACAGTTTGTGAGAGGTAGGCGTATTAAAGATCTAACACACCGTCTTATAGGCGCTATTGATTTAGCCTCGGTAGATAAATAGCTATTAACAGATATAACAGTGGATGCAACCAAGGCTTTTGATTGCGTTAACTGGCGTTATTTGCATGAAATCTTGAGATTATCCAACCTGGGAGAAAACATTTGTAGGGCCATAACAGCAATATAAAGCCCCCTCAGCCAAAATATTATTAAATGGGAGGCTATCTAAGAAATGTAACATCTGTAGAGGGACTAGACAGGGGTGCCAATTATCCCCACTACTTTTTATTCTCTATATTGAGCCCCTAGAGGAGAAGATCAGGAAACACGATAAGATAATTCCCTTTCAAGCAAGAGGCTGGGAAAAGAAAGTGGGATTATATGCGGATGATTTGGTGGTCTATACATCAGATCTTAACTTGGCATTACCAGAGGTTTATGAGCCAGTAGCCGGTTTTGCAAAGATTTCAGGGTATGAAATAAATCAGAGCAAAACGGTTATAAGGGTTTGGAATATCAACACACAGGCAAACTATGTTAAAAAGGAAATGAGGTATTTGGGCATTAAAATAGTGCAGAATATAGAACAAATTCCTGAAACCAATTTTCATAAAATCAATAGGGAAATTGGGAAATTGCTGCTGGCATGGTCTCACTTGCATTATCTATTTACGGAAGAGTCAATATTATTAAAATGACTGTCCTTCCAAAAAATAAGTTTCTATTTCAACACATTCGTATGGCATTCAATGAAGAGTGACTGAAAAAGACCGTCTAAAATCACTAGCTTCATATGGGCCTCTAAAGGAGTGCGCATTTCCTGGAAAACACTTAGACGACAATATGAGAAAGGACGATTGAAGCTGCCAGATTTATCTTATTACGCTTGGGTGTTCCTGCTAAAAGGAGGGAAAGGTTTGTTTAAGGCACCAGAGGATTCGGAAACCGGGAAAATGTATAAAGCAATGTTAAATGATGTAAAAGGAGGAGATTTTGACTTCATTCATAAATATGGGGACCCTCGTTACTGTAAAAAGATTTGACTGAAAATCTTGCAGGGATTAGCTATAACTTGATATAAAGTTAGAAGGGAATTAAAAATCAACTACTATAGCGGTTTGGCGCCAATTTTTATTTCACCAGGGTCCCCGGAATGGGCTAAGGATTGTTTGGCGCAGCCACTGATAGAAACTGGAATACTTGCCTGGAGCCAATTGATGAAAAATTGAGTTTTAATATCATGGGAAGAGGGCCAAGTTTTATCTAACAGGCAACTATCAAGATTTAAATATCTTCAAATGTTGAGTTGGAGTCTCACTGAAGGCCTTGGAGCAGGACAGCCTAATAAACTGGAATCATGTTTGGTAGCCGGAGTAAATCAGAAAAAAGAGGTGGCACAAGGATGTAATTGGGAGACGGTGATTTCAACTTGCCAAAAGAGCTGTGGGAGAAGATTTGCCAGGGGAGCAGATTGAAGACTTATGGCAAGTATCTTGTAACACATTTTATTCCACAGTACGACCCACAAATTTAAGGCGGAACCACCTCTTTTGTCTCCACGGGGTCTATTGGACGCCATACAAATTATGCAAATTGGGAAATGGAGCGGTGCCAAAATGTCCTAAATGTGGTAAAGTGAAAGGCGATGAAATCCATGTGTTTTTAGAATGCCCGATGATTCAAGGCTTTTGGCTGGAAGTGAGTAATACAATCTTTGTAATATTTGGCAAAACGCTCCAGGTAAGCAAATCTTCGGTCTTTTAGTTTTTTGGGCTTCCCGTTAATTATGAATCATTGACAAAAAAAATTGATATACTTCCTCCTATTACTTGCCCGCAGGGAAATATGTAAGAATTGGGTGAAAGTGACTCCTCCTAATAAAATAGAATGGCTGGCCTCAATACAATATACGAATGCATTAGACAGAGTATGTAAAAGTAAGAAAAACTATTTTTGGATTCCATATGAGAACTGGGTAGAATCACTTCTATAGTAGTCTGATGATTAGGCCTCTATACCATTTGCCAAAATACTCTGACGGTGGCTCACAAGGGTCATGACGGAATAGTAGCCGATGGGTGAGTAAGGATGGCGAGGTGTAGAGTGTTCCGTCCCAGTATATTAGATGATTGGGTGGATTTCCACTCATTTTCCACTCATTTTAGATGGGATCTAAGAGTTTAATCTCCGGTATACTTGGGCAATGAGGACAACAAAAAAATGTAAAAAAAAAAAACCAATATGAAACTATGTTCAATTTATATTACACTCCCGCCAAAATTGCACGATGGGGTGGTTCAAATGAGGGCAAATGCACATGGTGCAGGATAGATCAGGCTGACTGTTTGCATATGTTGTATGCATGTCCAGGGTTGAGACAGCTGATAAATAGGATGGAGGCCTTTTTGATGGCGGTTACAGGGGCACAGATTGTGATTACATCTATGGTCATGCTGTTGGGAGTACTGGAGGATGCAACGGCACCTCAGGAGATGTATGCATTCAGTTATTTAATATTCATGTAATATTAAACCAACATGTGACCAAAATTTACAAAAAAGTCCTTTGCATGCCTAAAACCGCCTCTGCCGCACAGATTAGATTAGAACTGGGTTTACTAAACTACGAAATTTTAGACACTGGCACGCATTTGAATCTGTGCCACATACTTAGGCAAGCAGACGCAGGTTCCTTGGAGTCATTACTTTAGTTAGACATTTCTCAGAAAAACCCAGGTGGCTCTTATGGTCGATTTTTTTTAAGGACTCCGTCCAGCAAATGTCTGCGGGCGATCTATGGGATATCAACCCCAGCAAGGCAGTTTTTAAAAGTCCTCTTGGGATGAATGGGTGGCTCTGTGTTTATTAGAACTACAGTTTTTAAAATCAGCATTAAGAAACTTATTTGAATGAGGTCCCTAATCACTAATAAAGCTCACTTTGCTAAACGTAGACACACATGAGCAATAATGAATTCTTATGGGCTGGCCTCTCCTCCTTCTTATCTGTCCTGCACTTATCCCTTGTACTTAAAACTTAGCTTTAGTGCTCTTAGATTGGGTGACTGGCAATTTTTAAAGGATTTACCCTCCTGGCGTCGAACGTCAGAGGATCTATTGTGCAGAGGGTGTGGCAAGACGGCTGAAACTTTGGAGCATGTAGTATGTCTTTGCCCCGCTCTACTGCTACGCCGACGAAAATTGAGTGGAACAGGCTGGGAATCCGGACCCGTAGACAAGCAATTATCGCAGCTCTGACTCCTGAAAATACAGCTTTAAACATAGGCCTTACAATTTTTATTCGCTATGCATACCGTAATTTCACTCAGTAACCGGAAGGGCCTGTCAATGCTTTTTTAAAGAAACCAACATGGGACAAAGCTAGATTTTAGTACCAATATTGATACATTTGAGTTATTTTAACTGTTTATTTATGTATATGCTTGTATGTACTTCACTTTTATGATTATATATTTTTTAATCAAATAAAGTATATATTATCAATATTCATGGCTGTGGCTAGATTGTGCTTAGCATCACTTTGATGGCAAAAGAACCCTCAACCTTCGAAATGTGGAGAAGGAGGCTATATGCTATGTTGTAATCTGGGACATGGTATCCAGGAAGTAATTTATATGTATTTATGGTATTTAAAGACATGATGGTGTAGCTGACCACTACAACAGTATGACTATATAGAAGCTCTATATGTATGCATTTCCTTTCTTCTTTTTTTTTCTCGGTTTGTCCTATCATCCCCTTTTTTCCTTTGTGTTTAACTTAAGGTTGACCAGAATATTATGGTTGGTTCTTTTTTGGACCTTTGGACCTTTTTTGCGTTTCTGTAATTGTATATTGTCAGTCATTAGCTTACCAAAAACAATTCAAATATATATTTTTTAAATGTAATATTGCTAACAGCATTCCAGCCTTTAACCGCATGCGTGCGGCATGATTTCCCCCCGTACGCTGGATTTTGCGAAAGCGCACTTTACATGACGAGCTGGGCTCGTCATGAGCGTGCGAGGAGGCTACCTCATGACGAGCCCAGCTCGTCATGAGCGTCAAAGGGGTTAAGACACCGACACATAGGGGCCTATTAATATGACGGGCGGACTTTCTCTGCCCGCCATCCTGTCGTGAGAAGGGACCGCCCGCCATGAGGGAGGGTGTCCCGTCCGTGGAATTAAGATGCACCTGCCACAGTGGTGGGTGCATCCTGCATTTTTAACATTGCGGTGGGCGGTGCTAAAAGCACCGCCCGCCGCAATGCTAAAAATGCATGTTGTGCGTTTCAAAGCACAACATGACAGGCACCGTGCCGTGCCTGCCATGTTGCTCTTTGAAATGCGGGGGGGGTACCATAGGTACCCCCTGTGTGCACCCCCCCACCCCCCGGAGTCCCAGGGGGCCCGCAACGCGCCCCCGCAGGAGGGAGTCTCAGCATTCCTTTCCGTGCGAAAGGCATTCCCCAAAGCCCATCCTAATATGGCTGGCGGTGTCTGATAGTCACCGCCACCATATTAGACCTTTTCCGCCCCACTCGCAAGGCGACCGGGGTGGAAAAGCGGCGGACGGATCCACCCGACATGTCGGGCGATCCGCCCGACATCCTAAAGGGCCCCAAAGTAATAATAGCACCTGGATTGCAAATGTAAACACACAGCATAAGTGTACTTCCAGTATGGGTGTGCCAAATCTTGTAACCACATCCCCAGCCAAGCAGGCCTAATTTAAATTTGAATTTTGCACAACCCTAATCGTAAAAAAATTTCAGCTATCATTTTGTAATGTTATGTGTGTATACTTGTTGGTTTTCATGTGGGAACATACATTTTTTTTTATAGTAGTCTTGTAGGTCTGAGTTAGATATGACAAGCCAGACGGAGGCTATAACCGGATTAGTTAATTGAGAATGGCTGTGTCAAATGCCATAATCCATTTACTATGAAAAGCTATGACCAAAGCAGTTGGCAGGACTCGCTTATTATATAAAGCATGTGTTTAACAATGCCCTCCTAAAAACTTATTGGGTTTGACAGGTATATTGGTACACTGAATCTCATAAATTACATTAGTAGGATAGACGTGTTGCGATGGTTATCCCATTTGACATGTAGACCATGGGAATATGTGGCTTGAACTGTGATTATTCAGGCCAGTCCCTCTTAGGACAGCCTGACTGGTTTAGTTGTCTGAAAAGTCCTGTATTTCAAAAAGTTATAAAAAATTCTTAAATTTGACATGTATATTCACATGTAAAGGCTTTGGGTCAGCCTTCTAATAGGTGTTCTCTTTTTTCAGGTATCATTTACATTATACTTCTTGCCATGCCAGCATTCCGAATGGTTAAATGGGTCAGCTTACTTCAATTATTCGCACTATTGAATTGTGAGTGACTGCCTTTTGCCTGTTCGTATGTGCACATCCACCTGAAAATGTGCATGAACGACTTAGTTCAGTCGTTCAAATTTCCATTACTCCTTTTGTAGGTCCCTTTTCATTTCTTTTGTTCTTTATTTTAGAACATTCTGCAGCTTCCTCGTGCTAAAGGGCCTCTTGCTTGCCACTTCTGTTGCACTTCTTGCCACTGCTTCTAAACTGGAGGACTATCTTGAATGTATTGTCCAAAGTCCATCCTTGTTTACTCCACAAGATGGTCACCATGTTTAGGAGCATGTCAGTCATTTTGGTTCTGCACAACAATTGGACTGGTACAAAATATCATTGTTTTACTGCTCCAAGATTGCCAATATATGGCTTCTAAATTTGGCAGCAATTTGGAACTTTTAAAACAATAGATTTTGGGTTATGTTTATGTCAGGCATATACCTCCAATGTTTTGGTGGTGGCACGGTTCCTTTTTTTCCCAATTTTATTTTGATTTATTGTGTTTATGCTTGAGTTTGTATGTGTTTTATTCTATGTCGGTAGGTGGGAATGCACAAATGAAGAAGTGGTAGGGTGTACAGATGCATGAGAGTAAGAATGATTGACAAGTCCATGTGATGAGTTAGTGAGTGCCTACATGTTACCGAACAGGCAGTTTCAATTATAATATAGTGCCAATGACATTTTCAATGCTTGCTGCTATTTGTCCTTTTTTCCTTTTTTTTTAAAAAGTAACTGGCTTTATCATTATTTAATAAACCCACCCTTCCTTAACCTGGTCTGCTTTCCGCCTTGTCCTTCTATTTTGAGGGTGGGCACAACTTGTAAACTATTGCTCAGGGGGCTTAGCACAAACAAGTTGGAAGACCTCTGCCATAGTGCACCATGCTAACTGCATCTGTTCATGTTAAGCTTCAGACGGTGGCATATCCAGTATTCAAACTCTGTTTGGGGGTACATAACAGAACATCCGACTGGGCCGAAGCATATCAGGTCAGCCACCTGCCCAAACAAAAAGGGTACCCTATCAACTCATGCAGAGGCAAATTTACTCCTTGTAACTTCAGACATCATCGATCAAGGAGTGCTGCATAATACACTCCGCTGTGCACCCACCCACGTCAGCCATGCAGCAATCTTCATACTGCTGACCTCTATTGAAGCTTCAGTAATCACACCCTTTTATTCACATCTCATGCCGAAAGGAGACACCCTGGCGAATAAGAGGTACACGTGTTTAATTCTTCTCCACGAGATGTCAGTGCTCTTGCCAGTTCACAGTACAGCACACATCTCCTTCTCACTGCCCTCCAAAACCCACAGGCAAGTTTGGCTCCAGGCTCGCAATAACCAAACCAAAATATTTTACCTTGCTCTGAGCTGATGTCTATGTAACAGCTTGTTCCTCCTTGTGAGAAAACAGTGCACATATATGACTTGGAACACATGAGCCCAGGTGGCTCTTGGCAAATTTTCCAGTGCAAGTTGAGGGTGCTGTATACTGGCTAAAGAAGGAAGCCCTGTGTGAGTAAATTCCATTGTTTCTTCAAACCTTTCCAAACCCAAGGAAGCTTCTTGCTGGCAATGTAAAAAGGAGCATTTTGGGGCAGTCCACATAGTGTGTAAGAACATGTTATTTTGTTTGTTAAAACCGGAGCAATTTTACATAGATTAAATATCCTTCACTCAAAAGTTTTAAATCATTTCAGCATTAGCAATATAAAATGTAGCACTTATTGCCATATGTAGGTGGCCCAATACCGGTCGGTAACGGCAAAATTCAGTCAATTTCACCGTTACGGACTGGTAAATAAGCACACCCGTTGTAGGGAAGGAATCGGTGATAAGGAATGAGTAAATACCGATTGCTTATTACCGATTCATAATTTACCGATTCGGAATCACTGAACATCCAAATACCGAATAGGTAAAAAAGAAATGGTGAAAACGAGAAAAAAGATGTAGGAAAAATCGGTGATACCAAATTGCATGAAATTCAGTATTTAGGAGTCGGTAATTAACACGGACTGAAAGCAGGTGGCAATCAGGTGCAATGTATTTAAACAGTCCCAAAATGCAAAAGTGGGATTACTATGGCGGCCTTCTATGTAATTGCAAGGCGGCTACGGCTACAGGCAGCAGGAATGAGGATCAGGAGAAGGGAGGAACGCATTTACAGACAGCGCATCACACTCTTCCAACTGACTGAGGCTGAGATCCTTAAAAGGTACATGCTACACCCCCCCCCCACCATCCTGGACCTGATAAGGGACCTGCACCCACTCCTGGAGCATCCAACACCAAGGGCGCACCCCATACCACCACGGTGCAGGTGCTCTGTAGCCTACACCTACTTGCAACTGGTAGTTACCAGCCAGGGGGTGATAGCTGCGGTAGGTGGGGTGTCACAGAGTTGCCTATCCCGTTTCTTTAAGAAGTTCCTGGATGCCATGATGCCGAGAATGCATCACTACATAAGCTTCCCAAACACACAGGCGGAACTGCTAAAAACCAAGACTGATTTCTACCAAATGGCACAGTTCCCGCATGTCATAGGGTGCATTGATGGGATACACATTCCAATCTGCCCACCTGCAGCCACTGAGTATATCTACAGAAACAGAAAATCCACCCACTCCATAAATGCGCATGTAATCTGCGATGCTGCCGACATAATCACCGACATCGTGGACCAATTTCCAGGGAGCACCCACGACTCGTATATCTTCCAGAACAGCGGGATCTACACACGCCAGGCTGTGGGAGAATTTGGAGAAGGATACCTGCTAGGTAAATCATTGTGACACACCCTGATGGATACTGATGATGAAAGTGATGGTGTATGTAATTAATGTCACTCTCTTTCTCACCTAGGTGATAGCGCCTATGCTCTGCGGTAATTTATCCTAACTCCCTACCTAAACCCATCACGATACAATGTGGCACACAAATCCAAACACAACGTTGTAGAGCGCACGTTTGAAATCTTGAAAAGCCGGTTCCGCTGCCTCCACAAAAGCGGAGGCACACGTCCATACACACCCATCATCTGTTGCAAAATCATTGCAACTTGTGCTATGCTGCACAAACTTGCCACTAAGAAAGGTATAGAAGTTGAACTGACAGACTCTGAGAATGATGATGATGAATTTGCTGAGCCAGAGCACAACGCAGCAGGAGTGGCACCAGCAGCGGAGACAGAGGGGCAAGATCACACGCAACTATTTCTGAATGAGTAAGGAGACACAGCCAGTTGTTAAAATGTAAATGATAACGTTTTAATTTCTGGGCACTACGCCACTACACAAAGGGCACAACATGCCAGTAAAAGTTGTGACAACCCTAATAGGAAGTCAAGGGGTACTTCACCCAATTCAGTTCAGTAAGTGTGGGCTGCATTAGCGTCTGCGGCCACGCACAACACTGCTGGATGCCATAAGCACACTGTCCCCACTGGCTGTGGATCCAGTGCCAGCCCATGCCGTGTACTGCTCCTCTGAGTCCGTCACAGGGGGTGTGATGCTGCTGCGACTGGTCGTCTCCTCACTCTACCCCCCCCCCAATCCACAGCACCGGTATTGGCAGCCTGACTTGTGAGCCGCACTTCAAGTGCAGTCGTTACCTTCACAAGGCCCCTAGAGACATCACAGCTGCAGTGCGCCATCCCTTCCTGCATGGCCACAGAGCGCCTGCAGAGCAGAGAAGTGGCTGTTGAGAGGCGGTTCACTGCCTTAGTATGGTTTTCCATTTCCTACCTCTCTCTGTGCCGTGCCATCCTGTCCTCATCAAGTTTGCTGCACAGCAGCATGACTGACTGGGACATGTCTCTCATGCCCTCCGCCATCTCCCACATGCCCTCAGCCAGCGTGGAAGTCATAGTGCTGATGCCCTTAATGTTCACCATGTTGTTGTTGAGGTGTTTCATTTGCCGCTGTACCGACTGAATTGCCTTCCCTTGCAGGCGCTGCACCATGACCATATTTGCATCCAGCCCTGCGAAGAGACCATGATCGTCCCCCTGCAATGGTAGACTGGTTTCTCGAGCCCAGAAGCATCTGGCACCTGTGTGTGCTCCCTCTGATGTGGACTGTGACCCAGCATTACTGCCATCCACTGGCACAGTAGATATTTCACTCCCCCTGGGGTCTTTTAAGGATGACTCCATCTCCTGGAGTATGGCAACAGCATGCCTCCTGGGTCTCACCACTGCAGGTGGTGTTGCTGCTGGTGATGCTAGCTGTAGTGGTGACGCTGGCAGTGGTGGTGAGGCTAGCAGTAGTGGTGACGCTGGCAGTGAGGCTGGCAGTGGTGGTGAAGCTGTCACTGGTGGTGATGCCGGTGGTGGTGGTGGTGTGGTGTGCCCTGCACTTGCACTGGCCTCCTCTGCTCTTTCCTTCCGGGGTGCCCTTCCTGCCTTGTCTTGAGCAGACCTGTGCGATGTTTCGCCTGTGGATAGAAATTGTACATTAGCTCAGTAGTCTGGCAGCCCTGCATAGCTATAATAAATTTACATTTCTGGCACACTATCTCAATGTCCTCTGCTTCCTTATCACTGATGTGTGTCACATGCCTTGTTCAGTGTGATTACTGTCATGATAGGTGTTTCACTGACTACATCTCCCATAATGCATTGCTGGTCTTTACAAAAACCTGTACTGGGGTGGGATTCACACAGCCTAATTGAGGAATTGGGATAGGGAAGAGGGGTGCACATTGCTGCGCAGGCTTCTTACCTTGTTTGGTAGCAGCTCTGCCTGAGCTGTCTGCATCCCCTATTCCACAGACACTTTCTGGCTCTATGGTGAACTCCACAAGCTGCTCAAGTGCAATCAGCGCTACAAAAAGGGGGTGGTGATGGACGGAGCATCTGAATCAATCAAACACTCACACCCAGTCAAAAGATCTGAGTTAAATCTATCACCGTTCTTTAGCCCACTCTGCCACCCCAGTTCAGACATGGCTATATGCAAATCAGTCTGACCCTTTGCCTCATGGGAATAGTCCAGCCCGAACTGCCAAGCCATGTCTTCCCTGGACCGGAAACAAACTTCCGAGGACCGGTTTCTGGCATTCCAGCCGTCTTCAGCCCAGCTTGCTTGAATCCAGTGGCAAAGTGAGCAAGGGACTCACGTCTGAGCATACCCTGCCACACTTATGGCGGCCAAAAGCGGTACAAAAAGGGGGTGGTGATGGACGGAGCATCTGAACCAATCAAACACTCACACCCAGTCAAAAGATCTGGGTTTAATCCATCACCGTTCTTTAGCCCACTCTGCCACCCCAGTTCAGACATGTCCATCATCCCCTTTTGTATCGCTTTGTTCGCCCTAAGTGTGGCAGGGTATGCTCCGACGTGAGTCCCTTGCTCACTTGGCCACTGGATTCAAGATAGTCTGGCTGATGAGGATTATGAATCCGAAACCGGTCCCAGGATGCTTGTTTCTGGTCCATGGAAGACATGGCTTGACAGTTCGGGCTGTACTGTTCCCATGAGGCACAGGGTCAGACTGATTTGCATATAGCCATGTTTGAAATGGGGTGGCTGAGTGGGCTAAAGAATGGTGATGGATTAAACCCAGATCAGTTGACTGGGGGTGAGTGTTTGATTTGCTCAAACGCTCCGTCCATCATCCCCTTTTGTAAGTGCAATAAGGGCAGGTGCCCTGTTCCTTCCTCCTCCTGTCTGGCTGGCTTGTATTTTGCTCTCTGGTTATGCTCCCGATGTCATACCACCTTTTCTTAGGCACTTCAATGTCCCGGGGGGGTCACTTCTATGGCATTCACCTGTGCCTGAATTTCCTTTTTTCTGACTCAGTCACTTGCAGGGTTTGCAAGTGATTGAAGTTGTTTGGAACTGCTTCCCAAACAACTTGGTATGTTGTTTTACCACCTCCATAACCAGCACCTGCAGCTCCCTTTCCGCTAAATTGCAGCTCCCTCTTCCTTTCACCTCATTCTCTTTCTGTGTCCTGGCTAACCATTGTGCAGATTTTGCAGGAAAAGTTCACCCAGTGGCTCAGTTGTTCTCCTCTGCACTCCCAGCTTCTCCAGAAGGTTCTGATTGAGTGCACCTGCATGGGTGTGGCCACTTCCTGGTTGGGAGGGGTGGTGGATGCACAGGATTGGCTGATTCCTCAATTGCTGGTGTTTTGAATTTCCGATTCGGTATTTACCGATTCAGTAATATTTACTGAATCGGTAATACAGATTCAGAAATACCGATCGCTATTGAGGATTCAGTATTTTTTTCCCAATTTTTACCGATTTGGTAAATATTACCGAATTTTTACGTACATCGGAAATACCAAATTCGTAATTCCGAATCGGTAAAATTCGGTATTGGGAATTCGGTATTTGGAAATTACCTACATATGGCCCTTAGTGCTTAAAAACAGAAAATGAAAATGAATTAAGTTTAAGTCGATCTGTCGTGCATGTCTGACTTGCCTAAGACTTTGTTCAGACCTCCTCAATTTAGATAGCTCTGCATATTAAAAATACTAAAAAAAGGTGCATTTATATTAAAACTTAAAACTTCCAATACCATTCTGATTATTTACTTTTTATCCGGCTGTAATTTAAACATTTAGAAGTCTCTATATCCCATTACTACAAGATTGACCGGTCGATGCCCCTAAAGAAAGTCCAACGCGTTTGTTCGTCGATAAGTGATAATCAACTGTACAGTCTCCTTTTCCATGTAGTGGTGATTTTACAAATGGAGGTTGTAGTGGCGTTTCTCCCTCACTAAGATAACATCATTAAAAGGCCTTAGCTTTCATAACTTGATTGTGTGCATGGGGGAACTTTATCAATTCACAGTTCATTTGGGGTAGGCTGGATCTAGTCCTCTAATGACGGCAGACCTGCAGGTTCTTATTCCTCTGTCCAGGAAGGCTCTCCTTAATAAAGAGGCTCATACTGGTTGTAATTCCTTACAATGACATATAAGATGAATGAAATCTTCTTTTTGATTGCTGCAAAGACAACACACTATTGAGTCAATATTTTCCAGTGTGGCATGCCTGCCATTGAAGGGTACCTTCTGAACCGCAGTGCCATTGTCTTTTTAGATGGATAGAAAATGTGTAATCAAAGTAGGCTGCCGGTTTCAGGACCTTTTTTGTAATTATTGATCACCGTCCATGAACAAGATCTTTGGGGGGGAAAAGGCTCTTATCCAACATTTATAACAAATAAATTTTGCATCTTCATTTATCTCTGGCTTGATTGTTGGAAAAGGCATATTTTTGTTCCACAGGTCAGAAGTTCTGGTCGTTTTAAGTGTGTTGTACAAAAATTGATTAAACAGCATTTCGCTTTTTTTTTAGGTCGAGGCCTGCGTTGCAGCGCGTGCGCTGTTGCAGGCGAGAGTTCTTGTAAGCAAGAAGGGGCATGAAACCACGCCCCTTCTGCCATTGGCCGGCCTCGCGAAATGCAGGCCTGCCATTGGACAATGCCCCTGTTTGGATGATTTGTCCGCTGTACTCCCTCCTTTTGAGGAATCCGTGACCTGACTTCTGGTGTCGCAAGCCGATTTCCTGAAAGATTGCTATGGCAACCACGAGGCTGGTCACGGAGTCCTGGAGGGGAGGGATTCAGTAGCTGTTTCCGCCCCCTTTTTGTTTTGTGCGTGCGGTTTTCTGTCATTGTTACCTCGTTTTTTTGGTTTTTTTTTTTAAACTTTGAAAAAGGTGCGAGTTAATGCATGAAAATGTGTGGTGTGCAAATCCTAGCTTTCTGATTGCAGGGAGCGTGCCCACCAAATTCGCTCAGAGCAGGAATCTCGGCGACTACCCCAAATTACTGCAGTGGCGATATCCGATGCGAAGCATGTACTCCACCAACGCTCTACCTGTATTTCCACACAAGGAAAAACCATTAGACAACCGGACGAGATGGGGCTGCATACCCGCCAACAGACTCTCGCCAGATATTTTCGGGTTTCAAAACCACTCGTTAGCACACTGATGACCTCAGTGGAAATGTCATCACAGTCCTTTGGCTCTACAGCTTGGAGGTTGACGCTATACAATCCATACATTTGCCCGACAGTGACATTACAGTAAAACATATGGCACAGTGTGGAACCCTGACTCCGGTGACATCATGTTATTAATTGGAATGTGAGGATAGCGCACGTTAGCGCATGTTATTAATGACACAAATTAGTGAGTTTTGATCACCTTCCTAGCCTTCCTAACACTGTCAGTCCCTCCAGCAGCATCTCGAGGCATGCCTTTGTAAACACTGTGCAGCCATCCTAACACTGTCAGTCACTCCCTCCAGAAGCATCTCAAGGCATGCCGTTGTAAACACGGTGCAGCCTTCCCAACACTGTCAGTCAGTACCTATAGCAGTATCTTGAGGCATGCCTTTGTAAACACTGTGCAGCCTTCCTAACACTGTTAGTCCCTCCTTCCAGCTGCATCTTGAGGCATGCCTTTGTGAACACTGTGCAGCCTTCCTAACACTGTTAGTCCCTCCTTCCAGCTGCATCTCGAGGCATGCCTTTGTGAACACTGTGCAGCCTTCCTAACACTGTGTCAGTCCCTCCTTCCAGCTGCTCCTCGAGGCATGCCTTTGTGAACACTGTGCAGCCTTCCGAGGTTTCCTGGTAAATCTCCTCTTCCAGGGAGCTGGAATTTACCTGATAAAATCCATTTTTTCCACACCAAGATGGACGCAGCATTGCCAACCAGAAGTAGCCTGCTGCCTAAATCAACAGGGATGCAAGAATGTATTTTCAAGTTAAACAACTATTTCCCTTTTGCCACATTGGGGGGGGGGTGTGTAAGAGGTGCCCATTGCATAATAATTCATTTTCGAACAAAGCTGACCCCCATCGTGAATGGATGGGTGATGAGCTGAAATATCACACCCAGCAATCCTGCAACAAAATGAACTTCGATTTTTGGCAGGAGGCCTGGGCCCAAAAAAACAACTGCCTGCTCTTGGTGAGACTCAGCCCTCTGGACGAGTGTGCTGAAAATCTTGATTATTTACTCTTACTTTCACAGGCGCTTTTTTAAAAATGGTGTTTTTTCCCGAAAGTGAAGTTTTTGAGATTTTATTATAAATCACAACACCCAGGACAGACTGTGAAGATGGAGGATGCCAACCATAGCCCCAATACTCAAACATCATAGACATAGCAAATTGCTTCCTTACATCTGACATCTAACCTCAAGATGGAGGATGCAGCCCCAGCCTCTCACACAGTGCTTCATCTCTTAATCTGATATAATCATATATAAATGATGTGATATGCCAATTCATTATCTGATCCTTTATGACTCAATGAGGCAGGCATGTACTATATGGCATGCATGACCTGTGGAATCTTGCAGCAAAGTGGAGAGCAAAGATGCAGGTTATGCAAGGACTGCTTAAATAGCCACTCCATACTACCCAGACAGACCCACTGCTAGACACAACATCCTTGGCGTGGTATTCCTTCAAAGTATTTGCCTGCATTCCTTCAGTTTGCTGAATTCGTTTTAGTTGGTTCTATGCACTTTACCACTACTAATGTGCTTGTGTTCTCTCCTTCAAACATGGTAAAATTGGCCTACACCTAATTGGCATATATAATTTAGTTATAAATCCCTAGTAAATGGTACTACATGTCCCCAGGGCCTGTAAATGAAATACTGATAGGCCTGCAACACTCATTGTTCCACCCACTAAAGTAACACTTTAAAAACATGTTGGAGGCCTGCCATTACACCCTGAAGTGCAGTTTTAAACTGCCATGTCAACCTGGCAAAATAAACCTTTTGCCAGGCCTAAACCTTCATTTTTAGGTTTTGCCTGAGCCAGCGCATGCGCTGTCTGGTAAGACATTTAGTAAGCCGCTTTTGGAAGTGCTTCCAAAGCGGCCAAGCGGGCACCAGCTTGCGCTTACACGCGCCACATTTTCTTTCACTTTCGCGCCGTAAAAGGCGTTTGCCGCGATTATAGCAAAAGAAAATAAATAGACTTTTTTTCTATTTCTTTACTTTTCCTACAATCGCGGCACCGGCGCTTTACTTTTAACATTAAGAGTAAAGCGCGGGTGCCGCGATTATAGAAAAAGTAAAGGAACAGAAAAAAACTTCTATTTCTTTACTTTTGCTCAAAGTGATGGGAGGATGCATCGGCATAGCCAATAGGTCTCGTCTTTGGGGCCTTATGAGTGTTTAGCCATACAACAGTTGATGTTGTTGCACCAAGGATATTGTGCTGCATAACTAAATACTTATATGGTCCCAAAAGCGAGACCTATTGGCTATGCCAATGCTTGTTTTATATACTTGTCAAGTTCCGACCATAATGCCTTGTTAAGGCTTGTATTCTGAGTTTTGTTGCTTCCCGTACCAAACCTTTATAGAGGTATAAAGTCTGTTCAATGATTCATTCATTAACCCAAATTCCATATCCATTTGCCCTGGCAAAGCAGTCCCGGGAAGTTGAAAAACTTTTTTGTGTTTTGTTTATTAAGGAGGATAGAATCTTTCCTGTGCAAGGCAGCACTAGCATAGGTTAAGGTTGGGAGAGTTGTGGCAGCTATTACAGAGAGCACGGCCTCAATGATGGTCCCTACAATTTCTTTACCAGCAACTTATATGCAAATGTTAGAGCACCTGCTTGCCATGTCCTATAATTTTTCTGCTCACGATTGGATAGCCTATCCCAAATATTTGTAGCTTGATGCGTTCTCCAAAAGTTTGCTTTCTAGCCAAATATTGTCGTGTGGAGCTAGCCGATTGCTAATTAGCATTGTTTTTGTGTTTGATATGTCAATTTCTAATTTATTCACTGACAAATTTGGAGAGTTTAGTTAATAATCTGGTCTGACCAACTTTACTTAATCTTAAAAGGATGATTTTGTATGCATAGGCAAGATGAGCGAGCGGTAGCTGACCTAAATGTGGCGAGTGGGAATTTGTTTCGTTGAGCTTTTCTGACAAATCTGAAATGAATTTGTTTGAACAGGTCTGGGGCCAACACACATCCCTGTTTCGTGCCCATGGTAGTATGCAAGTTCTTGAGAACTTGGAGCTGTCTCTGACCCAGTGAGATTTGCAGAAGACCGAAACCAACTGCACCCTGAGACACTCTGACCCAGTTAGTCAGCATCACTGCCATGCACTCCAAGCAGTGATCAACTGCCAAGTGTTTCCCCAATTAATTCTGTGACTGTTCCAAACAAAACTAATGTTACCACACTTACACCAGTATTACGGTTCAAGCTGCACAATTCTTTATCAGCAAGTGGGTGCAGCAGGTTCTTCTCGGATTGTGGTACTTGAGGGAGAAAAAAGGTTAAAATGCAGTTGTGCTCTCAAAAGTTGGCAGTTTTACAAATGTGTTAATCAATTTCTGTGACAGTCAAAATCCTGAATAAACATAGTATCATTAGTTACTTCTGTTTATAGGTCTATTGAAAGTCTAGAAGGCCTCATCATTTGCTTTAAAGAAAGTAAGAAAAATCTTTATGAATAGTTGTAAATTCAAACCAAATCGAAAAATACCCTAAAAAGGAAATTAGATCTAATGATTGAAAATCCAGGGCCCCAGAGTTTCCTAGAGAAATTGAAAACATTGGTTAATCAAAGGGCTACCAACACACCCCAACAAGATATTTCACATTCAATCAATCAATCAATCAGTCAAAGGCTTGTTAAGTGCAGCTAATCACCCGGAAGGGTCTCAAGGTGCTGGGGGGTATGCGCAGCTCCTTAGCTCTCACGGAGTTTTCTCGAGAGGCCCAGTAGATCCTGAGGTCTTCCAGGGCCCACCAGCATTTGTGCAGTTGCTGGATGCTCCTGGTGATTCGGCGAAGAGCCAGGTCTTGATGTCCTTCAGGAACTTGAAGAGAGATGGTGTATTGCAGAGGTGGTGAGGGAGGGTGTTCCATGCCTTGGCCGCGAGGAGGGAGAAGGGGCGGCCGCCTGTTCTGGCCTTCTTGATGCTCTGCAACGTTATGAGGGAAAGCTGGGCTGAGCGTAGGGGTCTTTGAGGTGCATGGAACGAGAGTCGGTGGTTAATGCAGGCGGGCCGGTATGTGAAGGGCTTTGTGGGTGAGAAGCTTGAAAGTGATTCTCTTATCGGGGAGCCAAGAAGTGCCTGCAAGTGTTGGATGATGTTGCAGTGGCACAGTAGGTTAAAGACTAGTCTGACAGAGGCATTCTGGATGTTCTGTAGTTTGCGGGTGAAGTTTTATTTGAACCTGGCGTAGAATACATTGCCATAGTCGAGTCTGCTGCTGATGTGGGCATAGGGGGTGTTTTTCCTGTGTTCAAGAGGAATCCAGTTGAAAGTTTTTCGTAGGTGACAAAAGGTGTGAAAACAGGAAGAGGTGACCGCATTGATTTGGTGGTCCATTTTGAGTTCGGAGTCCAGGATGATTCCGAGGTTGCATGCGTGGTCTGTTTTCCGGAGGGTGGGGGTGCCTGGTGTCATTCCAGGCTTTGGGATGTGGGCCTATGATGAGTACTTCGGTTTTGTCTATGTTCAGTTGTAGGCAGCTTTTTTTCATCCACCCGGTGACAGGTTTCATTCCTTTGGAAGTTGTTTCGAGGTGTTCAGTTTGTTGGTCAGGGAGAGGATGAGTTCTCTGCGTACGATATGATGGGGAGTCTGTGATCTGACAATGGTTGCAAAGTCAAATAAAAAAAATCTTTATTTCGGCCGTCAAGGCCATAAAAGAGCACAGATAAAAACATTGAATGGAGATATAAACAAGCCGTTGTAAAAAAACTTAGAAATGGTTGCGAGTGTGGCCATGTAGATGTTGAACAAAGTGGGGCTGATGGAGGTTCCTTGGGGGCTCCGCAGGTGGTCGGTGTGGGTTCCGAGAGGAGAGGGGAGATTTTGAGTTGCTGTGTTCTGCCAGAGAGAAATGAGCGGATGCAGTCAAGGGCTCTTCTCCGGATTCCTGTATCATGGATTCTGCAGGCTAGGGTGCGGTTTGAGACCGTTTTGAAGGCTGTGGAGAGGTACAGGAGGATGAAGGCCATTGTCTCTCCTATGTCGAGGAGGGAGTGAATGTTGTCTGTCACGGCAATGAGGGTGGTTTTGGATGTTGTGCTCTTTGATGAAGGAGGCGAGTTGGGATTTGACAGCTTTTTCAATGACTTTCGCCGGGTACGGTAGTAAGGAGATCAGTCTGAAGATTTTGAATTTGGTGGGGTGTGCCAAGGGTTTTTTCAGGAGAGAGTTGATCTCAGAATGTTTCCAGTCATCGGGAAAAGAGGCGGTCTTGAAGGAGCGGTTGATGATTCTTTGTAGCTCTAGGACGAGGGTGTCTGTGGCTCTGTGGTAGATGTGGCGGGAGCAGGGGTCTGTGGGGGCCTGGAGTGAGTGTTCTTCATAGTCTTTAGGATCTCTTCGATGCTGAGGATGGTCCAGCTGTCCAGTGTCAGCCGTGTGGTGTCGGAAGCAGTGGGTGTTGGTACCACGTGGAGGTTGTTGTAGTTGCAGCTGTTTTAGATGGTCTTGATTTTGTGATGGAAGAAGGCACTTAGCTTGTCACAGAGGTCCTGGGAGGGTGAGATGTTGGTGGACTCACTGTTGGGCACACTGTTTGATGATGAGGGAATGGCAGCAGCTTCGCCAGGTGAAGGGCCTGTGGGTGTAGAGCGGTGAGGAGAGCTTGCAGTTGTTATGCCATCCGACCTTAAGTGCATAGAGGGCCAAGGAACTGCAGCATTGGCAGATCAGAGGACCAGGGTTCCAGGCTCTGGTCGCGGATGGGTGCACACCAGCATTGCTCCTGGTGTGCGCGGCCGTGCCGCATCCTCCATTAAGTAGGGGTTGGGGAGGGCGGGACATCTGAAAGGCGGGAGCTGGAAAAACACGAATGTTACCACGAGGGCAGCAGCGGCAGAAGGAACAGGACGCTGGAGAAGAGCTGAATGGGAATAAATAGCAATTAAAACCAGAGGACTGTGACAGGGGTACATGTAGGCAGACCAGGCAAGAGAAAATATGAAAAAATAATAAAAGGGAAACTAAACTAAACATAAAAGGCAAGAGCGGAAAGGCACAGGGCCACGAATCACGGTCTGCAGTGATCGGAGGCAGAGCACTGCCTGGGTGAGCTGCGGAGCGGTGCTCCGGGAGAGCAGGAACCCATCATTAAAAGTACTGTTGGATAAAGTTTCAAATCTTGTTCGGAGTTGCCCTCATAAAGTTACAGAAGCATTTTAATTACTGTGAGTCACTACTAGTGGAACAGATTATCAGTGTTTGTGTAGCTCTGGAAACCTAACCTTTGAATGGTCACAAACATGGCGTACACTTATGTGTGAATGGCGGACAGCAACAAGCAATGCGAGCCATACTTAATTTTAATTCATTGCAAGGCAATATTTGACATCTGCCAGTCTGTTTTTTCATGTTTGACAAATTTTTCCCATGTCAGATATGTTCTTAGGCAATCAGAAGTAGTCTGCTTTCATATTCCGAGATATAGACCTCATTAGAGGTTTCCATACGTTTACAAAGAATTATGAATGCAGAATCAAACTGTTCTTTTGACTGCTGGTGTGGCTGGGCCATTCATTACAAGCTGGCTTCTTTTAAAAAAAAAAAAATATATATATATATTCACTGAAAAAACCATAGGTTATAGACCATATATAGTTAGGAATTAGCATTTACAAAACCTTGAAAATTCACTGAAAAAACCATAGGTTATAGACCATATATAGTTAGGAATTAGCATTTAAAAAACCTTATTTTACTCACACAAAACCATTGAAATTCCATATATAGTTAGTTGCACTAACTATATATTGCGCACCCGCAATCCACTGCTGATGATGTCACATATTACATCATTCATGACATGGTCAGTGACATCACTGATGACATCTCAAATGACATCACTGATGACATCACTGATGACAACATCCAGTGACTATGTTTCTGTAAAGTTAAAATATGTCTTACATATTGAAGAATGAGTGGATGTATAAGTGTCTGGACGAAGGATTTAGTAGGTGCATGACTGAATGTATGAGTGAGTGATTAAATGTGTCTCACTGAGTGCATGGGTTAGTGACTAAACTGTCTTAATTTGTGCATCATTATGTCTGTTGTTCTGTAAACTGCTGCATGTGTTGATCAGTAGCTATATGAGTAACTATATGGGTTATTGATTGATTGCCCAAGTATTTGCATGGGAGACTGAGTGTGTGTGTGGCTGGCTGGGAGGTGTGTGACTCTGTACAGATCAATGTGTACTTGTATCAATGATTGTATAAGAGAGTAAGTATGTGTTAGTATATGGTTGAAAACGTAAGGTGCTCTATGTTTAACTGTATAGAGTAGAAAATGGAAGTGTGATTGATTCTTTACAGGACTGACTAGGTGTGTGAGTAACTCCATGGATGAGTGGCAGAGTGTGAGTGTCTGTATAGGTGTATGAGTGCATATGATTGTGTTGTAAACATGAGTGATTGTATGTATGAATGATTGTATGGGTGAATGAGTGAATGTGTGTGTAGACGTAGGAATCAGTGAGTACGTATGTAGTAACTAGTATTGGTGTGTCAATGGTTTCAAAAATTATACTCTGTTTTTAACACTGGGTGAAACAGAGGTTATATTAAAATGTGAGGAGATGCATTGTATTGTCACATGAATGATATCATCAGTGATGTGGTCATTGATGTCATCAGTGATGTCATTTGAGATGTCATCAGTGATGTCATCAGTGATGTCACTGACCATGTCATGAATGATGTAATATGTGACATCATCAGCAGTGGATTGCGGGTGCGCAATATATAGTTAGTGCAACTAACTATATATGGAATTTCAATGGTTTTGTGTGAGTAAAATAAGGTTTTTTAAATGCTAATTCCTAACTATATATGGTCTATAACCTATGGTTTTTTCAGTGAATTTTCAAGGTTTTGTAAATGCTAATTCCTAACTATATATGGTCTATAACCTATGGTTTTTTCAGTGAATTTCAATGGTTTTTTAATAGCAAATATCATAAGCTGTCGAATGTCAAGTACGTGGTAAGAATTTTTTTTTCGTGTTTATGCACACTGATCTGCTTTGATTGCTGCCCCCCACCCCTCATTTCTATTAGGAGTACTCTCTCTTTGCAGATAGTGAAGGGTAGTTAACGCAGCCCTTTCCCCCTTTGTAATCCGTCGTGCCTGCTTCTCTCTCCATTTGATTGATTGTTCTCTTTGGTTCATTCTCTATTTACAAACAAGCACAGAGTCGCAATACTCTGTTTAGTCTTTGCAGATAGCGAAAAATCGTGTAAAAAAACAAAAGGAATCGAGCAAAATCAGTAGGCCACTAATGGGATCTCTTTTGACCTCGCTAAAATAGAAACATTAGGAACAACCTGTTGAAAATAGCAATGCGTATGTATATAAGCGGCGTTCATTTGTGTTCACAGTACCCCTTGTTGATTGTTTCAATCGAGCATTGAATTGTTCGAAGTTAATTCTCTTAACGATCTTCTCTACCTGCAAACGAGGAAGAATAGGAATATTCTATCTCCCTTTGCAGATAGTGAAGGGTAGGTAACGCAAGCCTTTAACACGTCGTACCTATTTCATTCCTCATTGATTGATTGATTGTCCGAACATTGACTGTTTGGGAATTAGTTCTTTTTGGAGGTATTCCCTGTTTGCAAATAAACGTAGGAAAATCTTTGCAAGTAGTGAAAGGGTATGTAATGCGGACCTTTCTCCCCCGTTGTAATCTGTCATGCCTATCTACTCCCCACCGATTGATGCACCTTTTTCACCCGGACCATTTACTAGAGATACGTCATCTGGCCCGACCAGAGAGCACCCCTAGTGAAAAGGACATATGCAATAATAACGAAGTGATCACTGTATCCTGTTAACAGAAACTTTACCATGAAACAACCTGGAAAGAAAAAAATAGGAAAACGAAAATCAGTAGGCCACTGATGAACATGAACTTTTATTAAACAACGAACAAAGAAACGATAACATAACGTAATGATAAAACCTATTAATGTCCTAGAAACAAGAAAACGTTAAAATATGCCAGTGGTGAGAGACCAGAAAAACAGTAAGAGAAACCAAATCACCCCTCGCTGTCCCACCGCCTGCCACGCCAAAAAAATCGATAGACTAGGGAAAATGCAAGTCAGTAGAACATCCACCCCCACTCTGGAAACTTCCAAGGTGGGGCAGGGTTCCGGCTACGCCCAGCCGGGAGCAGCCCATATAAGGCAGGTCCTGCTGCCACGCCTCGGCCAGGAGATCCTAACGTAGGGTGTAGCCGGAGGAGAGGCCGAGACCAGCGGGACCCGGCCAGGGGATTGCCTTTACAACGCTGAACAGTTGCAGGGGGGGGGAATGTCTCCTCGACCCTCCCCTCTCTCTCCCAGTCCGGCCGCGGTGGCCCTTGAGAGTTGCAGGTAGTCCCGCCACATGCTCTTCCGGTCCGACCACCAACGGTCGGGGGGCCGAGGCCGACGGGATCCGGCTGCAGCCGATAAACCAAGAAACCCGTTCATGGGGCCAGAGCCAGGGGCGTCCGGCCGACATCCACCGGAAGCCCGGCCCGAAGACGGACGGGACACTTCTTTCTTTTATAATGGCTGCGACAACACTGGAGGGGGATGTCTTGCACATGCCTCCGACCCCCCCTCGTCCTCATCGCCTGGTCCGGCCATAACAAATCTCAAGCGAGACGCCGTGGGGTGCACTGGGAGGGAGAGACGGTGCGAACAGGCCTCTCCCGCCTCCCCAGGTGGAGGCTTCCCAGCTGCACCCTCAGCGCTCCAGGCGGTGGCATCCTAACAACTACAGTGCTGCACAGTTTCGGAACGACCTAGATAACGGTTCTTCCACTGTGGCCATGCTGCAACGTCTCGCCCGGCAGGGTGGAGCCCGTCCGCTCATGTGACCCCGCGATCGCCGGTAGCTGCCGAACTCTCAAAATGGCGGTCGACCTGGCAAGAGCGGGCCCAACATAAAGAAATGGCCCGGTCACTGGTTGACTCCACCACCGTAGTCCTCCACGACCTTGAAGATTCTAGAGGAGCCGCGGGAGTCTCCGACCCCCGATGGGGAATGACTGCCATGATCGCCCGTGGAGTGACGAAACTGTATCCGCGGGACGTCGGCGCTCCCATGCTGGCGCCAGCCTCACTTTGAATTACTACAATCCTGCAGACCTCACTTCCGGTGAAAGCACAGTGTGACCCGGTAGGAAAAATTATTGCACCCCCTCCCCTTTTTGACTGATAGTTCAAACCACCGATCCTTTCCTTTGCCCTTTTAACGGAACTTTGGACTGCCTCCCCCTCTTTTACATTTTCTAGAGAAAACAAAACATTAACCACTACATTAGCATAGCAGTTGACACCAGAACTGTTTTCAAATTGAAAACCAACAACATCTTCAACAGAATCCTTTTTGTTTCTGCTGTGACCCTGCTACAGCACAGGCATTGTCCCCAGCAGTAATTCTGCAATGCCGGTAAGAATAGCTGTGGTGCCTACTGGACTCACTCACCCCCGCGGCGCCCCACGCCGTTTTTTGCTGGGCGGCAACTTACTAGACATCACTTTCGTGCAATCTAGATTTCAGCGCGTTCTGCTGCCTTGGAACTATTCGCACAACAGACCGCTACTGACAAGAATATTTCATTATTGGTGCTGTCAATTTCAATAAATCTATTGGATAATTAAAAAGAAATTGCCACGGTCTCTTCGTTGTTTAAATGTTTTTACTGTTTTTGTTTTGTTGTATATATTTATATGTTATTAAAGTTTTATATTCCTACTACTTTGTTGGAGTGCTATATATTTTTAATGTGACACATAATTGTAAAAACTTTGATGTACAAAGAGTCATTCCTGGAATCTTCCGCTTCAGGCTCGGTCCCCTCCCCAATCACAATACAGGATGGTTTTCAGATAGTAGGAACGCGTGTGCTGTGACGGATCACATCGGGTGTGGGCCTTGATCTACTATAACTCCTTTGAAGAGGGGTGATTCTTTACAGCTGGGGCCATAAACTACATCTGCAGGGCTAGCTGATAGCCTAGGACCGGCCTGGACATTCGGACACAGAGGAAGAGGAGTGTCAGAGGGTGCGGTAGTGAATAGGGCGAAAGGGAGGTGTCGGGCGGGCACAGAGTGTGATTCTCAGGGAAGAGCAGCGCAGATGGGGGAAGGTTTATTGCCCATGCATAAGACAGAGAGCGGTGGTGACCAGTGCCTGGGGGAGATGCTTACGAGGGTGAGGAGCCATGCTACGAATCGACAGCGTGCAGAGAGTGGGTCTGGTCAAGACATCTAAAATGGCTGCCGTGCACGACAAAAGTGTGGCATTTCAAAAAAGGCAAGATGGCGCAGACAATGTTTTTCAACACTTCCTCATTTCCTTCGAATCGAACGTTAACAGACGTTGAGGCATATTACCAAAGTTAAGCGATATTTATCGCTAACGATGCTTACCAACCAATTTTTTACCACTAAGCATCGTCAGAAATTATCGAAGATAAACCTTACTATTATCAAGGTTTATCGCAAATGCGATAATAAACGGCCGCAATGCATGAATATCGCTAAAAACTCAGCGATATTCATGCATTACCGAGCTAATACTCTTAGCCATGTTATCCACCTCCCATTGGATAACATGGCTAAGAACTGCTCAGGGCAGGTGTTACTTTTTGGAGATATTCGCGCTTAGTGCGAATATCTCCAAAAGTTGGTAATAGGAGATAGATATCTTGCATGTTGTAATGCAAGTTATTGTGGTATATGGAACTCATACCATAATCTCTCAGGAAACCAGAAACTGATCCTTTTGGGACCGCCTAAAAAGGCCTAGGGGGTGAGGAGTACTCTACTTTGCCCCCTTTTCACGTTCCGAACTATTTTATTTTACTCTCTTCTGTAATTACACAAAATAGCAGCGATAAGATGCATCGGAGACACACAGTGAGAGAAAGGAGGCCGGAGATGAAGAAGACATGTCAAATACACATTGGAGATAATATAGTGGCAGAAGGGAAGTAAATATGAGTAAACTTACCATGTAACATAAAAATGTTGCACTCTATACTATAAGTCTCATTTTATACTACAATCACTTCGCTACAACCTCATAAATTAAAAATAAAAATGAATGTCTCAAACAATTTTTGATTTCTAAATATAAATTTATTCTTCAGAATTTTCTAAATTTGAAAGAACTAGTAACATGTCCTCATCAGCAATGTCCTCATTAAAAGTCTCCAATGATGATTCTTGTAACTCTATGGTCTCCAAACACTCGATAAATTCGCCATCAAGAGATTGATCAAAAAAATCATTCAAGTCATCTCCTCCTTCTGACAATATTTCATTATTGGTGCTGTCAATTTCAATCAATGTAGTGGAATCATTCAAGTCATCTCCTCGTGACAATATTTCATTATTGGTGCTCTCAATTTCAATCAATGTAGTGGAATCATTCAAGTCATCTCCTCCTTGTGACAATATTTCATTATTGGTGCTGTCCATTTCAATCAATCTAATGGAATCATACAAGCCATCTCCTCCTTGTGACAATATTTCATTATTGGTGCTCTCAATTTCAATCAATGTAGTGGAATCATTCAAGTCATCTCCTTGTGACAATATTTCATTCTTGGTGCTGTCCATTTCAATCAATCTAATGGAATCATACAAGTCATGTCCTCCTTGTAACAATATTTCATTATTGGTGCTCTCAATTTCAATCAATGTGTTGGACAATTCAAAAGAAATTGCCACGGTCTCTTCATTGTGAGCCATTTTATTTTGAAATTGCTTGCTGTAAATTGCAGAAAAAAATAATCACTTTCATTTATCGTCTTTAGTAATACATAATATAAAACTAACTTTATCAAGTATTTAGTATAACAGAAGGACTGCAAATAAATAACAGAAATTTTTTTTCAAATTATCTTCAAGTGTACAACATAGTTCCCCATACAAATTAACAACTCACCTTTTTAAAAGTAGCAGAAGTGTTAGTACTGTGTAAATCAAACACCAGAAATTCACCACCAAAAATTCCTCACAAATGTACCTCAGACAGTAGTATCACAAAATGGCTGTGGTTTCCTCTCATTTGACATATATACATAACCAATTAACTTTCATCACACACAAATACAAAACCAAAGTAACATTTTAATTGGTTCTAAATTTCAACACTTTCAAATGTGTTTTCCCCATGCAATTTTCCATAGGACATTTACATACGTCTACAGCCTGAATGGCTGAACGGAATTACACCAAACTTGGCAAAATGGTACATCAAACCTAAGAGGTCAGGAAGGATCTACTATGCCCCCTTATGGTCATTTCCCCCTTCGCTTTGGCCTCCTCTTGTCTCTCAATCCTACCGAGGGACAAGATGGCGGCCGCTACGGACTGTTTGGAATGTTGACAGACGCCGGAGAACCAATCAGCTTCGCAAAGCTCCGTAACGCGAAAAGTACGCGAAGCGGAGCGCTGTTACAGATATATATCTTTTTTTCAACGTTAATTTCTCAAAATCCACTGGAGCACATATATTGAGACCTAGCAAAGGCACATCGGGCTACCAGTCCCTAATATTTTGCCAAGTTTCGTGCAAATCCATTCAGCCGTTCGATTATTATTATTTTGTTTTTTTTTTGCCCCGCGGGGCCCTTTTAAAACCTCCACATCAAACCTAGGGGGTCAGCGAGGATCTACTATGCCCCCTTATAGTTATTTCCCCCTTTGTTTTGACCTCCTCTTGTCTCTCGATCCTACCGAGAGACAAGATGGCGGCCGCTACGGACTGTTTGGAATGTTGACAGACGCCGGAGAACCAATCAGCTTCGCTTCACAAAGCTCCGTTGCGCGAAAAGTCCGCGAACCAGAGCGCTAACCGGTCCGCTGTTACAGATATATATCTTTTTTTAAACGTTAATTTCTCAAAATCCACTGGAGCACATATATTGAGACCTACAAAAGGCACATCGGGCTACCAGTCCCTACAATTTTGCCAAGTTTCGTGCAAATCCATTCAGCCGTTCGGGCTAAAAGTGAGGCCAACCGCCCTATGGAAAACTCAATGTTAAAAACACGTTTTGGGACCCCCCTTTTTTCTCGGCCCCCACTGGACGAACCCCCCCCAAATTTTCAAGGGCTGCTCAGAAACAAAATGTGCCATTTTCCTGAAAATTTCAGCCGATTCCGTCCACAAACGCCAAAGTTATTAGACATAGAATTTTCAAAAAACCCATAGAGAAAAAATCCTAACTATATATACCTACTGGCGACCGCCAGTAGGTAATATATATATATATATATTTTTAAACAGTTTTGTGGGTGAATTTTCAGACTAACGTAGGGTTGTAGCATTTCAAGTCCCCTGTATAGGGGCTATCAGTAAGGCACATTAATACCTTTTCATCTGTTCAAAAGGCATCACAAAGTAGACCGGTATGTTCTGGCTGATGAATGCGTATTTGCCATATATAGTTAATTGCCCCTATATAGGGGTGGGGGTGCCCATGGAGCTCGGACAAAAACAGGGGAACGGTGGTAGATGGGCCAGGTGCACGGATTGGAGGATGTGTCAAGGAGACACACTGGCAGCCGGGCGAGACTCTACCCGAGGCCCCGCTGCTAAAGGTAAGGGTGGTGTGGTGGTTAGGAGCCAAGTTCATGTAAAAGCTGGTTTATTATAAGTTGCTGCGAAGTTAATGTTCTCGATTCCCTCAACGAAGTCCCTTCCTCTCAGTGTACATATTTCCATAGCATCAAAGCTTTTTTCAGGGCTCTCTGAAACAAAGCCCCTTGACTTATGGGGAGTCTGGTTTTATATATTTTGCTCGGAGACCGGTTCGTAGGAAGTCTGTTTCTAACACCATTGATTGTTTAGGGAGACAAAAGTCCTTTTGGACAAGTGCCTTGACATTTTAAGCCTGGAATTCAAATACCTATATATTAAGGCTACAGAAGTTCAGCGGAACTGGAACTAGTGGTGCAGGAAGTGCTGCAGCACCCCCATAAATGATAAAAAAAATTCCCATGATAATGTGCAATAAAGAGGCCATTCAAATGTTTTCTTTCTGGTAGCATTTTTTTTCAAAGACAAGCTGACAAATTTCCTCTATTTTTTTTTAGAGAGGTGATGCTACTGTACTGGCCAGTTCCTCCACTCATTGCAGTGGGTTGTATGTATTTAACCAGCTGTTAGGGACAACTCCTGGGCCATATTTCAGAGAAGTGCGAACTTTTACCACATCTAATAGAGGCTTTAATTGATGATCCAGATCAGTTATTAGTCAGCCGTGCTAGAGCAAAAGTTTAACAAAATGGCCTTTAGTTTTTAAAGCTTCTAGGTGATTTGAGTATTTAATGATATCTTGGTAATACCCACTTAGAGATGTATATGCTTGCGTTGGTACAGTATGTCACCCTGCAGTAACAGTTCCCAGTTTTTTTTATGCTCTTGCTAAATATATTAGCATTTTTTGTTCAGCACTAGAAAGTTTCCTCACAGCAGCTACATGTACTTGATAGGAATGTTGCAGGCCGATGCCCTATCACAAAGTATAGTGTTCTCTACTTATTGCAAAATGATTAAAAGGCAATTCTCTAACTTTAGGCATGCCCTTTGAGTTATTGGTGCTGGTCCTATTTTAGCAAGATGCATCTCTTTGAGTTTCCAATAAAAGAGAAGTTGAAATGGTGAGATTTATAACTGTGTAGTATTGATAATTCTTTTTTTAATGTCTGCCAGAACACTGGTCAATATTGACCATTGATGAAGACGTCAATAACTATATTACAAAGAGACCAGGAATAGCATATACCAAATCCTCGGCTCTTAAATCGGTTATGAGTCCTAGTGATTCTTATAGACAGACTACTAACAAGACAATACGGCAGGGAACACAGTGGCTTCTTTCCTGCCAGATGGGTATTACAAATGTGGGATTGTAACTGCTGCACATTTGTTCAAAATGAGACCAGAACTGCAATTCAAAATGCTGCATCTATTTGGTTGTCTGCGTGGTTTACAGTCTGCGGGATCTAGAACAAGGAAATTCAGACGGAGGTAACATTTGAGCACCATCAAGAATGTAGATGGGAAATATTCCATAGTCGCAGACATTCATGAAAAACATAAGACACAAATATATCAATACCAATTTTGGGACTAGAACAGGTAATGATAGGGAGACAAGGAGGTAACTCGGAATGACGATTAAGAACAAAAACATTTTTAATAGATTATGGACCGTGAGCAAATGTCCAAACATGGATAGAGAATTACATACTTTACTGTGAAGATTAATTAGTTTGTATGAGCTCAAATAGGATACAAATATTGACTGCCTCTTCTGTCGCTAATCTATGGAATTCACGGGTGGACTAATCTTATGCTTGGCGATGTAGCAGTCTTTAGCATTGAACGTGGAACAAAGGAGGTGGCGCTTACCTTGTAAGTACATGTATTGGAGTTTGAGACACATTATGGCTGGATATAATAACTCAATATAATGTTGGAATGTATAAAAGTTGAAGGTGTCTGTAATGGACTAGACTTTGGATTGAATGCAAGTTATATTGTACCTCTGAAGTTACTGAGATAATTATTGTCAAAACTAATTTGATTCTCTTCTTTTTATGAGCACTATCAAGACTTGTTACCTCTTTCAATCTATTCAAGAAATGGAGTTTATTACATTTCACAAACATGTTCTAGTAGTTCTGTAGGATGAGTGACAATTGTTCGACTGCAGAAGGTGGTTGGGTAAGTGTTTTGTAGCACTGGGAAATGATTTGGAAAAAAATGATTTACCCCTTTTTCTTCATTTCTTTAAGGGTTTTTCAACCCCATTTTTGATGGTGAAATCACTTAATATTATTTTAGAAATGATAAGAATGGAATATGCAGGTATTGGAATCCACTTTTAAGAGTGCACATTATTGTGTGTTGAGGAATCAGTTCAAATATCTGTTCCTGCCCCCTTTTAAGTTTTTAATTTTGTTGTATTTTTAAGTTGTGTTGTATAGAGAGTGGAAGGAAACTTTAACAGTCTCTCTTTTAGTAACCAGGAACGGTGGATGCTCTGTTTATAATAACTTCCTGGTCAAACCTTGTGGTTGAATTTTGGAGTGCTTT
The DNA here is from genome assembly GCF_964261635.1 of Lissotriton helveticus. NCBI lineage: Eukaryota > Metazoa > Chordata > Amphibia > Caudata > Salamandridae > Lissotriton > Lissotriton helveticus. The sequence continues at coordinate 461,721,788 of NC_136070.1, forward strand.
TTTTTTAAAGAGCATACAGAGGATCTTGTGAATAGCAGCAGACTCTTTATGTCCGCTATGCATTAGGAGTGGAGGAACTCCTTTGATACAGGTAATTCCTGGGATTTGGATCTTTTTGTCATTATTTTTGCTCTTGGTTTTTCTGAGGTTAATATGTCAATTTGAAAATACCATGATGAATGGGAGACTTAAACTCTGGTGGGTACGAGGGGGTATTTCTCGAGAGGAGTGATACCTGGACTGAATGGTCAGAGCAATTATATCTGGTGAATAGGCTTAAGGCCTTTTTTATTTGGGTAGATGGAATTGAATGTGTGAATTGGCTTTTATTGGTGTATTATGAACATTTAGGTATCAGTGTGGAGGAAACTACATTTAAAATCTTTGGAAGGGAGTGTTAACCCAAAAGAATTGATACAACCTGGATTGATAAATAGGGATGAGTCTTGACATGATGCATATCTTTATTTGTGTGGAAGTGAAGTTACATGATAAACTGATATAAATACAACTGTTAAGAATGAGTTGAATGTCGGAGGAGCCAAGATGGCGATCGGAACAGTCTCATAATCGCTTGGCTCCGAGGTCCCTTCCTCCCCGCACGTCTATCCTGACGATAATCCTGAGCGAGTCTTGCTGTTCTAAGTGGTTGAAGGGAAGCAATCACTTACCATATATTTCTGGAGCTCCACCGTGCAGTAGACCCGAAGACTTGTCCCCTTCTGCTTGCTGGCCTTCGCGGCGCTGAAGCCGGGGCCTCGAGTGCAGAGGTTGTCCGGCTGTGAACCCGAGATATCGCCGAGCCGGAGAGAGACCGTGTCGCCCGGTTCCCCCTGGGTGTGACGCCCGGCCATGTTAATAGTCCCGGCCGGGAACCGGCTGTTGGCTCCCGGTGAGCTGCGGGGAGCACACCCGGACTTTTGTTGACTCTCCTTTCTGCACCAAGCGCCGACTGTCAAGATCCAGCCGTGGGACCTGCTAATTCAGGTGGTCGGACGGGGCTCGGAGGTGGAGGGACGTGGAGGAGAACGAGATGGCGGAAATGGCGGACGGCGCCTCGGAGTGCACCCCTCCCGGGGACAGAGATTCCGCTAAACTTGAGACCCCCGGAGTTTGGCTCCATGGGGAAACGCTTAAGCGTCGCCACGTACTGACTGCACTGATAACCCTGCAGACTGCTTTGCTCCGGAACTCCCGGGACTTGGAAGGGAAGATCGACGCCATTGCTGACCCGCCATTTTGTTGTGTAGTGGTTTGCCCCCGAGTCGGTACCGATGCGTCTCCTTTTGCCTCAGTGTCACGTTCCCTGGATGAATCTACGGTCCTGGAGGCGCGAATAGATTTGGTTCCTGTGCTTATCGTCGCACCTGTTCCACGAGTGGTTGTCTCATCGTGGCCTTCTTCTGACCAACAAGTGGAGAGGCTACATCGATCCATGGTACATGAGGCCCGATCTGTGCTGCGGTGCTTCCCACATCCTGTACTTTCCTTTCCGTGCTTGGCGGACCCGTTTTTGGACTTGGAACTGTTGGTGATCTGGGTATTGTTGCATTACGGCCTCCGCCACGCATCGTCTGTTGTTTTTCGGTGGCTTGGATCATGTTGGGTGGCGTCGCTACCTGGTCTGCCTGGAACGTTTGAACTTTTTGTACCGAATTGTCACCCGACTGCAAGATCGTTTAACATTGCTATTCTTGCCAGAAGTGGACAGGGGTGATCTCGCTTGGGACTTGGAGGGACTTCTTGCTGATTAATGGTGCTTCAAGGGCAAGCTTAGTGGGGCTGTAATTGATTGCGATTTATGTGCTTGCTGATTTTTGTACTTTTCTATTGCTTCGGTTTATACGACTTTAGTATGCGGGGGTGGGAGGGACTGGACAACCGAATCGCCGGCATTCTCCTCATGTTTTTTCTTCTTTTTCTCTCTTCTTTTCTATATTTTGGGTCTCTTATTTAGGGTGACAGGCTCGCTGCTGGGGGAATAGGCCGTAGCATTTTGCAGGGGTGCAGGGTGGGGGGTTGGGGGATGGGTCTGTTCTCTGCTTTTCCTTTTTTGTTTCTATGGCCCTTTGTCCTTTCCTTTTTCGATGTTGTTGTTTTCATGTCTCCCATAGTACATTCTTTTTAGGGGTGGGGCCTACATACCGTGCTTGGTCCGTTATTATTGCGTTTATCCTGACTTTGATACTCCGCTCCTTTTTCATTCCATCTGTGTTCATCATCGGAGTGATAATGTGTTTTTAAATGACTGTGTTGGGGGTGGAGATGACAATGCGATATCGATTCTTTGATTTAATTTTTGATTATTTAAAAATGAACCTTTACTATTCCTTGTTGTCACGAATTATCTTGATTCTCCGCTGTATCCTGGATGTGGCTTTGTTTCTCATCATTGGATTGCTATACTACTTCTTGCTCTATTCCTACTCGGTTTAAATAGCGGCCGGCCACACTGGTTGTAGGCCCGTGTTTGTAATTTTATGCATATGGAAATAAAGGTTCTAAAAAAAATTTTTTTTTAAAAAAGAATGAGTTGAAGTGATGTTTGAGGATGTCCTATAAGTGAAAAACCTTGGAGTGGTTGTAATCCTGTCACTTTGATTTTGGAAGAGTAAATGTTGTTCTTTACTGACACTGATTATTAGGAAGCGAATGATTAACAAAGCAGAGTGAAAATTTCTTTATGGTGACACATTTTTGGGGGGGCGAACAATATGCGATACTGTATTGAACTTTAAACAAATTATTTTCAATATGCTCAAGTGGTGTTAGTTTTTACTTGTTTACAACCTTGAGGAAGGGGTGGTCATGGAAATACGTTTTAACTGGCTGTATTTTTCTAAATGTTGAGGAATTTATGTGAATATATGAAGATTCATACCATAACATGCACATCTTAGGAAAATAAGTAGAGTACTTGGATTTATGAACTCTGATAAGTTGAGTTAACATATGATCTCCTGTAGAGTGTATGTGCACCATTTATCATGGCATTCTCCTTCCTCTACTCTTGCAATTTTGGAAACCTTCCCTTTACCAACTGCCATTATGTTCTAACCCAAGGCTGTCCCACACATTCTGCTGGGGTTTGCAGTGATCAGGCCATCAGGAGATTGAGACTTTGGGACAAGCAGTGCGGGGTAAGGCTTGCTCTATTCAAGCTTTGGAGATTTTTTATTTGCTTTTACACAAACACATCTGTTAAAGATCTGGATCCGTCTCCCTTGTCCAAGTAAATTTTGTTTTGCGGACTCTCACTCTCCCCAACAAAGGAGAGGTAGAGCTTTGTATGAATCTGAGCTTTCCAGAATTCGATTGACTGGATGAGCCCAAAGAATGGATAGATAATTTGTTTTATTCAATTTGCTTTGAACATTTCCATTGACTCGTATGAAAAACAGAATCTTCACTTATCTCCGTTTTCTCACTCCGAAAAATTTCTGTTAGAACCCGCCCCTGCATCCAACAGCCACGAATGCTATGCTGTCATGCAATAGAAAAAACGCAGACGCGTGTGATACCTCTAAAGTGAGGCTTACCAGCAAGGCTGTTCTCACTAATTTTATTCATTACAACAGCTGCTGATGACGAATTGATGCATTTGTGCAGTTTCTATAAATGTGCATGACTACAGATTTAGTCCCAGAGAGAGCACTGTTTCGAGATGGCTGTTTAACTAAGAGGCATAATTGAGGCATAATTAAGATGGTAATACCAGGTTGCATACAGGACTGTTAAGTGCAAACGGCATTAAGCTTCGTGTGAAGGAAGGCATAAAGTTTGATGCATACAATATCTGGCAAAAGTTCAAGGATTTCGAAATGAAAAGACTACAGGGTATGCGGAGCTCATTTGGTGAGAGGTGGGTGAGTGTCATCTATCGATGTTGAACTCTGTTAAAACCAGTCCTGTGAGACCTCCTTGTTTTAGACTTGGGGCACATTTAGCCTGTGCTTTCATGTTTTTAGTGAGTGGCAGATGGCAAGTCATATTTACCACTTTTGCAAGATCACAAAGTCTAGAGGGTAGCCTCTTTTGTGGCACCATAAGTTTAATAACTTAAACATCTTTGCCTGAAATCACCAAGATGGTTTAAGACCTGATCATTATTCTCAGATTCAGAGTTTTACAGCTGGTCACAGGCAAATGTGGTAATAATGGAAAAGTTAGGGACCCATATATAGATTCTGTAGATTAGGATGGAAGAATAAATAGATTAATTCTGTTTGTGGCTAGAGTGTTGTACTACTCATAGTAAATTAATACTACCAGCCTTTAGCTATTATAAGGCAAAGTAAGATAGCAGCAATTGTTTTATGTTTTGAGGGTCATCCAACCAAATTTGTCCTGTTTGAGGTTTGCTGAAATCATGTATAAACTATTGAAATGGAAAGATTGGACAGAAGCTGTAAGGTAACTTTGTAGGCGCTTCAAATGTTGTGCTTGTAAGCAGATAGGCTGGGGATGCAGGGCGTGATGGCTTAGTAAATGATGTAGCCGATTTTGAAGATGGTGTAGCAAGCAGACCACGTGGAGTTCCATCGAGATAGTGATCTGATAATATTTTTAAGTCACGGATGACACTTGTTGCAATGCGTAAAATGCCCTTCAACTGAATGGAGCGGGAGGCCCAATGTGGAGTCTCTTTATGTAGTATGAAGTAGGTGTTAACAAGGAGTACCAGGATAGACATTGATACTTTTTTCCAGATTAAAACTTTGAAAATGTCTCCTTAATAACAAATTGAGCACAACATTGTTTTCTAAGGTGCCTTTACTAATGGGTATTTTGATTTTTTTCCAATATTTAGGAAATTCAGTTTACTGTAAACATCTAACTTGTAAGATCAGTTAAACTGTATTAAAAACTGAGCACATCATCCCACCTGGAAAATACTGGCAACTTACATTTTATTTTTTTCTTATAGTGAAAGAAAATACCAAGGAAAAGATTGTCGAAATAAAGTTATGAAGAAATATCAAACTGAAGACAATTTGAGGCACAGTGAATACATATGCAACTTTTTAAATTAGTCCTAACTGAAAAGACTGAAGCTGCAGGAAAAAAAGAGAATGTGTCAGTCTCAGTTGAGATATTGCGAACATTGCAAAACTATGCAGCCAAAGGTCTCCTTCAAGACATCAAAGCAAAAAGAGTCCCTGCCTTGTTCTTACGAAATTGAGCAGCCTTGTGCAACTCTTTCACTGCCTGTTGTGGTAGGTGCCCCTCCTGAATCTGTTCCACTGCCTACCATGGCTGGTGTTCCACCTCAAGCTCCCCTCCTGCCTGCTGTGGTAGGAAGGCTGCCTCCAGCTCCTCTAGTGCCTGATTTTGTGAGTGTTCCTCCTCCAGCTCCTCCTCTGCCTGCTATGACTGGTGGGCCTCCTCCAGCTCCTCCTCTGCCTGCTATGACTGGTCGGCCTCCTCCAGCTCCTCATCTGCCTGCTATGAATGGTGGGCCTCCTCTAGCTCCTCCTCTGCCTGCTATGACTGGTCGGCCTCCTCCAGCTCCTCCTCTGCCTGCTATGAATGGTGGGCCTCCTCTAGCTCCTCCCCTGCCCGCTATGACTGGTGGGCCTCCACCAGCTCCTCCTCTGCCCGCTATGACTGGTGGGCCTCCACCAGCGCCTCCATTGCCTGGCATGTTTGGTGGGGCTCCACCAGCTCCTCCATTGCCTGGCATGTTTGATGGGGCTCCACTAGCTCCTCCATTACCTGGCAGTATCGGCAGGGCACCTCCTTTGCCAGGCATTCCTCCTCCACCTTTGAATGACAATATATTTAACAGTGCACGGAGGCCGTCATTAAAAATGAAGAACTTGAACTGGCAGAAGCTTCCTACCAATGTAGTGAGAGGTATGCATTTGCAATTCATCTGTGATTGGGGCATGGGGCAAGCAGGTCTGTAAGTTTTGGCAATGTTTTGGAAATGAACATGTGCTGAATTAGATTCTTAGATGTGATAGCTGATCTGACCAGTTGTGTTACACTGATAGTGATAATGTAATCAGTTAATTGCGTCCCTCTAAGTAACATAACTTCATAGCACATGGTCTGTCAGTTTTATCACTAAAAATATAAACGTTAAAAAACTAGCTGTGCCTTGGGAAAGCATTTCTGGATTATTCATTCAAAATGTGGATTTAAAGTGTTGCACTGTGCATACTCCGTATGATTCTGTGGAGTTATTGGAGGTTGGAGTTGGGTGTTTCGCTGAAACCAAATCAATAATTTGGGTTTTCAAATGTATGATTGTAAGACTCTGATGCTGTGTGCGCATTTTCACCTCATCTGGTTAGAAATAGATCACACCCTCTCATTTAATATTTTTCTATGATTCTTTGGTTTATTAGATTGCAAGGAACTTCAATTCAGTGTGTAATTACAGAAGAAACAGGTGAAACTGAGGTAGTAGATCCACTTCAGCTTCAAATAAAGGAACTAACACTAAGGTATTTGGATGCTCAGACTAGACCATGCATTTGATTGACTGTGAATATGGACATCCGTGATCCTTGGCCAAAACATATGCCAATTAAGGATATCGCCTTCAAAAGGACAACTTCTCAAGTGGTCAAGGACCAACATTAGTATACTTTCTCTGTAGTGGCTTTCCTTAATTTTTTTCAACTATTAACTTGGTGTGGCCCTTAAATTCTGCCTTTTAGTTGATATTGTTTCAGTTCGTCAGCATAGTTCCGATGTTCCTTGCACCGGTCACTGTTCTTCACCTTCTATATCCTAAAAATGCATAGCTGAAAGCCTTTTAATGTGGGGAGGAGCAGGAGAAAGAACACTGTGCACAGGCGTCTTCAGAAAATACTTCTCTTGCTAGCAACGTAAGTCAATGTGTTAACAGCTTGAACTCCAGACACCGTTCGGCTCTTTCCATGTGTCTTACTAAGCTGGTGGCGTTGTACTATTTCAGACACATTCACAATTCAGTGATATGAATATATGTATGCTGAACTCTAATGCTGCCAGCAAGAATGAAATGCTGTGGTTGCATTTCATCTGCACCACTTTAATTGGCAGCAAAAACAGATCCTATTGAGACATTAAAAACGTAATTTTACAAAACTATCCTTTCCTGGTTTTAAATTTGGCGAGAAGGAAAGTTGAATTTCTACTTGCACTTCAGATTGCACTTCAGATAAGGCATGTCCCCTCCCCTCCTGTGGAAAAGTAAATTTTGCCATGTTATATGTGCCTACGTGTTCCCCATCTTATGTTATATGTGCATGATCGATATGCATGTATTCCCCTCTGATCGATTAAAGATGCAATTACAGTTGTGTCCATCTCTAGTATGCCAGTTTCCAGTCTTCGTGAAAGCAACGAATATTAGGCCTATGTAAACCTACGTTGCCACATTTTCCAGTGTGCACGTTAATTCATTGAATTGTCCCCGTTTCTAGGCCTCAAAAGGGCCCGGACTCAGATTCAGCTCCTGTCTCCTGAACACCCTCTACGAGGAGCGATACAGCCCCCACCTGTATCCCTGACCCTTAGCTTACTTCATGCCTCGCAGTGCCCGGCCCGGCCTGGCTCTGCCTCCCAGTCTGCCAAGAATATGTTATGCTTCTAGTTATCAGTCCAACCCTCCTTCTCTGCATTCCTAAGCTACTGAATCGCATCAATAGTTTCCGTCATGGTCTAGCCTTTATGTCTCCATGAAAGAGAAATACTGTATTAATATTCATAGAATATTATTTGCACACGCACTACATATAGAATTATGCATGCACCAGTCTTAGAATCTATTAGCCTTTGCCCTGATAACTTTTGGATTCTATCAACATGTACTCTAAACACCAGATACTAGATATGCCTGGGTACATGTCGCTCTGACACTCCAGACTTTAGTCTCCTCTTCTAGCGCAGAAGTCATAGCCCCCAGTTCTCCCTGGTAACACGTCATTGCCAATTTGCGCGCACCACTAGGTTAGAGGTCCCAGCTGCTCAGGTAGCCCCCTCCATGTTTTCGCCCCGTTTATGACACTTCTGTTACGTTTGCATCACATGTCTATGTATACGCCCTGTACACGCCTTCTTGTTACATCATTTTGCCCTTATCTTTCGCAACTGTTACGAACCACGCCTACTGCTACGCCTACTGTATTGAATGTAATGTATTTTGTTTAACTATATATATTGTGCACTGTTATTAAAAGTTACCCCTTATGCTCCCAGATCCTGCCCCCGGCAGCTGCCATCCTATTCCCGTACAGGCTGTCCTGTTCCTGTCCTTTATGCCTGATTAAAGCCTGTAAACTCCAGCTACCTCGAATCTTGACTCTTATTTATTGAGCTACCTGTTTATTGATTATTTCTGAAAAATAGATCCGGTAATAAATTATTTATTTACCACATAATGGCGCCCGAATAGGGACTTGCCCTTTCCCCACGCGCCGGAGAAGCCACGCAGGCCCCCTGATCCTCTGCAGCCGTGACGGAACCATACCGTGCACGTGCAGATATTTCTGCTTCAAGTATCCCTCAGGCCCACGGAGGAGACGGAGGTTGCGGTCCAGCGTCCAGACGAGGCGGTGGAGGAACGCGGCGAGTCCCGACCAGAGCCCAAGCCGAGAGTCCGAGGTATCCAGAGGCCCACCTGTAACTGAAGTCCGAAGTTCGTCCGTCCGTCGTCAAAGCAGTCCAGTCCAGTCCGAGGCCTTCCGTTCTTGCTGCCCGGTGAGTACCGTTGCTGGGGTAGTATCTAGACAGGGTCAATTAATTTGTCTCTGGTCCGTGGGTTTGGGTACACAGATCCAACACGAAGTGTTCACCTAGGTGGATGCGGGTCCTGACGTGTCTCTTTATGGGACCGGTAAGTTTCGTACTGTTTTAGCAGTGCATCTAGTCATTCTAGTGAAGCTTCTGTTCCAGTAAGTTCTGTTCTCGAGAAAATTCATGTATTCTGTCCGAACTGTTATTATAAATGTTATTTTATGTGTTTTCAATGTCGTGGTATGAGTGATTCGTTTTTCAGTTATTACTGTGTTTATCGTGTATTGTATTGTGTCCAGACTCCAGCCTAAGTTATGCCTTTGTTCTCGAAATTACGTCAGTTAAAAACCAGAAAAGGTCTGCTCGAGGAAGCAGTTCCTGTCCCGCCTAGGGACAGTCCAGGTCATTTTATGTATCATAAGCATGGCATAAGTGCCATATTATATCTAGACTTATGGGTGGAGTACACCAAGGAATTAGAAGAGAAATATAGATGGCCCGTGTCAGGTACATGGGATGCCGAGTGTATCATGCGAGTAGAAGAAGCATTATGGAAAAAGAAAGCCAGACAGTCCCAGAAAGATGCCATCGAGTTATGGCGCAAAGAATCTCATAAAAGAACCGAAAAAGAAATCAGAAAATCAGAATTAAGTAGGGAATCCTCAGAAAGAGCCCAAGAAAGGGAATTAATCGAAATAGGTGAACGAGTTAAAGCCGAGCAGTCAGACAGACCGAGAAATGCCCTCATTAAGGGTATGTATCCTCTTCTTGCCGAGGGCTTGCCGAAAGCAACCCCGGAAGCACCATGTAATTTTCCGCCGCCATTAGTTCCGATTAAGCTACGTCACAAACCGACCGCAGCTGATATTTTTCTCTCGTCCTATTTGGACGACACAGTCCCAGAATATGCAAATACAGTTCCGCCAGTTCCTGTAAATAATGTAATTCCTGTTCCTCCAGCCACCGGGGCACCCGTTACAGCACCTGTTACGGTACCCCCGGTCCAGCCTACAGTACATGTACCCGCTACATCAGTCACTCTGCCAGCCCGTACGATACCCACCGACGATTCTAGTTTAGGGGCCTCGGGGGGAAGTCCTCCTGGAACCCCGCCGCAACACAAACGTCCGTCATTTCTCGAGTTACATGAACGTGCGTTACAGCGTACGCCCAGACCCCAGTCCGTTGCAGATATCAAGCGAGCTCTTACAGAATGCCGTTATGATCCAGTCCCAGGCGATGATGATATGGTCATATATTCATTGCGTGTAAGACGGGTGACCGAGTATTTGGACACCCTACCAAATATGAAAGAAGATCTAGACAGAATATATCGTTTCATCCGTACAGGAGATGATCCAGAAAGTATAGGCGAAGCCATGTCTCAAAGGAAAGCTGAGACTCAGCTCATGCTTTTAAAGTTTCTAATTAATTGTTTAATAAGGGAACAAGATTATCCAACTAAAGATCCGACCGAAATGAAAGTCCTGACAAGGTGGAGTGATCATATAGCCGAGGGAAGACACAAGACACTAGCTAGTATAGAGAGTATGTACAAGAAAATTCGTAAAGAAATAATAAGGTTACACGAGAAACGTAAAGCAGCGCAAGTGTCAGAGAAAGAAGACGACTCTCCTACCGAAGAGGTAGACGACGAGAATCCTACCAGAATAGCGTATGTAGGTAGAACTAGACTTCCCGACCGACATTCACGTCTAGAACACAAGAAGGTTTTTCCTCCTACAGTACCAGATCAAGGTTCTCTTGAACAAGTATTTCAAGCTACCGATCACATTCTGAAATCACGAATCGGTTATAGTGAACTTAGTACCATGCATGAACAAGAACTAGCCCGATCAGCAGTCCGATGGGCTACTGATTCTACCACTTTTCCAGACGAAATAGTGGCACAAATGTTTCTGAAACTGCCCCCAGCCGAGCAGCGACTGGTGGGTATGTATATGATCCAGCACCTCATTACACTGTATGAGGGACAACATTCTGATCCAGGTCCGTTACATGATGTTCTGAACGAGTTACTCCAATATAGATGGAGAGGTCTAGGTACCGATTTAATTAGTGTCATTCTACAACAGCGCCACAAATATAGAACGTTTCTGAATCCGCATTTTGTTCATGTCTCACCTCCAGAAAGTAAATCATTTTACATAGATAGACAGCATCCGTTACGAGAAGTACATCCAGTTAGGACAGCGGGTGGTGAAATGCAACGAGTATTTGTTTACACCCCTATCACAAAGATGGAACTCTTAGAGATGAAGAAATTAATTCCCTGTCACGACAAAGATCCAGCAGGGTTCCACCGAGAATTAAAAGACATGCTCCGTATGGGAGAATACACATATCCTGATATCATTAAAATGCTAAAGGTCCTGTTGCCCGCAGGGGTATATGAGAAACTCAAGGAAAAGGAATGGGAGGTGGGAGAGAAAAAGATAGATTGGACAGCTCTAGAAGCTGAAGATAATATACGAGTACCAGGTACCGGTCTTGGGGACAAATGTAAAGAATTGCCCGAGTTATTGATACAAGTTTTGCCAAGGTTACTAGCCACGAAAAAGGAAGATTGGGATGCAATCTTAGCATGTAAACAGAAACAGGATGAAGACACTAGTGATTTTTATTCTAGATTTGAAAAATGTTTTATTATAAACAGTGGTTTGAAGACGAGTAGCGAGTCGTACCCTCATCTTTTTGTTACTAAACTAGTCGAATTCAAGTCCACAAGTTAAAAATCGAGTTTTGAAAGTCGAAAGTAGTTGGCAAGCTAATACCCCGTCACAAATGCTCCAGATGCTCCAGTATCACCAGAATAGAGTCAGGGAAGAGCAAGAACACGAAAGGAGACGTATGAAAGATACGAAAATGAAAGTATTAGTTGCACAATCTGTTCCACAAGACAGTCCGAAGAGGGGTCCGAATCAAGCCAGTCATCCTGCAGCTCCCGTTAAAGGGACTTGCAATTACTGTAAACAGCCAGGTCATTTTATAAACGAGTGTGCAGTTCTGAAACACAACATAGCAACTGGTAAAACTAAAGAAAGACCACGTCCGCCTAGACAAGAACAAGTTTCACAGACTTCTCAGTCACCACAGAATGCACAACAGACAGTTCCAGCACCGCAGCCCATCGCTGCAACACAGCATGTTACACAGCAAATGTACCAGTATGCCCAGTCAGAGTATGCAGAGTATCAACAGTATTCATGAAACAGCCTAGAGAGGGAGGTAGGCTTGCCTCTCATCGAGATACCTGTAGATCAAGAGGGTCCCTATGTACACAGTCAAGTATTAGGGAAAGACAGAAAGTTTCTGATTCATACAGGGGCAAGTAGGACTACTATCAGTCATGACGAGGTTCCAGGGGCTCCGCTCTCAGGCTCTAAAAATGTTTCCCTTGGATTTTCAGGAAAGCCAATTGTTAACGAAATTTCGAAACCAGTTTCCCTAGAAGTAGGTCCATGGTCCCGAACTACTGATTTGTTACTTACGAAGTCATGTCCAGAAAATGTGTTAGGTATTAAAACACTGAAAGAATTAGGTGCAGTAATTTGCTGCTCCCCAGAAGGAGTCCGATTGTTTTTGAGAGACTTTAAAGGTCACTATGTATTACGTGATTTTGATCCAAGACTACTGAATGTTCCGCAGCATTTATGGGCGCAAGGTCCAACTGATGTAGGATGTATGCACATCACACCCCATCGTGTGACTCTCAAACAAGGTATAGTCTTGCCACCAATCAGACAGTACAGATTGCCACCTGAGGCTGTAGCAACCTTATCCAAAATTATTGACGAGCTCATTGCTCAAGGAGTGATTGTAGAAACTGACTCCAATGTATGTAATTCTCCTATCATTCCAGTCTTGAAACGTACTGATCCAAATGCACCTCCAGTATATCGATTAGTGATTGACCTTCGAGAACTTAATAAATGTATTATACCCCAGTATCCAGTAGTCCCAGATATTTCTTCCCTATTGACAGCCATTGATTCTGAAGCTACATTTTTCACTGTTATCGACCTCAAGAATGCATTTTTCAGTGTCCCCATTCATCCAGACAGCCAGTACCTTTTTGGTTTTTGTTTAAATGGAAGGAGCTATAAATTCACACGAGCTCCTCAAGGTTTCACAGAAAGTCCTAGTATTTACAGTCAAGCACTTAAGAGACAACTAGACAATGTTCACATGCCAACTGACACTGCCCTGCTCCAGTATGTCGATGATCTACTGATCACAGCCCGTTCTGAACGTGACTGCGAGCGTGCGTCACTTACGGTTCTGTATTTTCTGGCCGAGCAGGGGCACAAGGTGTCCCCTTCCAAATTACAATTCTGTGTCCAGCAAGTGATCTACTTAGGCCACTTACTGTCCAAGTGGGGTAGGCAGTTGACACCAGACCGTATCCAGTTAATAGCGAGTCTTCCACAGCCCAAGACACAGAAGGAGGTACGAGCTTTTATTGGCCTCACTTCTTACTGCAGACAATGGATTCCTCAGTATGCATTTCTAGCCAAGCCACTGATACAGTTAACGACACAGGAGGCAGCCACATCGACTGTCCTCCCTTGGACCCAGGAACATACACTTGTTTTTAGTGAATTAAAGAAAGCCTTATGCCAAGCACCTGTTCTAGCTACACCGAACTACAGTAAGCCTTTTACACTTTTTGTCACAGAACGTGATGGTACTGCATTATCTGTTCTCACACAAGATCAAGCAGGACAATACAAGCCCTGTGCTTATTTTTCGAGCACATTAGATCCAGTAGCCCAGGCTCTGCCTGCGTGCCTCAAGTCAGTTGCAGCCACAGCTCTAGCTATCAGACAAAGTGATTCCATAGTGTTAGGACACTCCCTGACAGTACAAGTTCCACACTCCGTGGAAGTTCTTTTAAACTGAACACAGACTCAGCACTTGACAATTGCACGTTTAACAGGTTATGAACTGACACTGTTCCAGCCACACATAGAAATCAGACGCTGCAACATTCCAAATCCTGCTACCCTGTTACCGTCAGTTACTTCAAATTCCGCCACACATGACTGTGTGGAAGTTGTTAACACTATGACTAAGCCAAGACAAGACCTGACAGACATTGCATTACCTAATCCTGACCTGACACTTTATGTGGATGGTTCATGTATGAGAACAAGTACAGGAGAACTAGTAGCCGCGTATGCAGTGACTACTGAAACTGAAGTTATAGAAACACATCGTATTGACACCCTGTCTGCTCAAGCAGCAGAGCTAGTTGCTCTGATCCAAGCCTGCATACGTGCCAAGAACCTGAAAGTAAACATATATACAGATTCACTTTACGCGTTCGGAGTCGTACACGACTTCGGAGTGCTCTGGCAGGAGAGAGGTTTCATGACTTCTCATGGAACCAAGATTCAGCATGGTCTCCTCATTCAAGCTCTGTTAGATGCAATACATTTACCGACAGCTATCGCTATCATGAAGTGCAAAGCACATACGAAAGTTACTGACATCATTTCCCAAGGTAACGATCTAGCAGATCGAACAGCCAAGCTTACAGCTCAGACTCCAGACATTCCAGTTAACACGACACAGACACTCACTCCAGATCAGACTACTTGTATGACAGTTAAGGACCCTACACAAGATGTCATAGACATACAGTTACATGCTACTCCCGAAGAAATCAAGAAATGGTCCGAACAAGGAGGGGTCCAGACAGATCAAGGATGGGTGACGAAGGGAAAAGCCACATGGTTTCTCCCCGACTCTATGGTTCAAGTCATTATTAATACCGCACATAGTCCAGCACATCTAGGAGAAAAAGCTATGTTAGACAGTATTCAGAACGTATGGTTCAACAAGCACTTACGAGCTGCAGCCAAGCAGAAAGTCCGTACCTGTATGATATGTTGTCAGTTCAATCCAGGTAAAAGTGTCCCGGTGGAACAAGGTGGATTCCAACCCCCTGACCACCCTTTTGAAGTCCTCCAGATGGATTATATTCAGATGGAGCGATGTCGAGGTTTCAAGTATGTCCTCGTAGTTGTATGCACTTTGTCCAGGTGGACAGAAGCATATCCAGTTCCAGATTACACAGCCGCGACCACTGCCAAGCAGTTGGTTCGTGAATTCTTTCCCCGCTATGGACTCCCTAGGGTCGTGTATTCTGATAACGGCCAACCCTTCTCATCTGAGCTTATGAAACATGTTTCCCTTCTGTTAGGGTACCAGTGGAAATTCCATTGTGTGCGCCATCCTGAAGCAGCCGGTCTCGTAGAGAGACATAATCAGACCCTGAAAATTCGTATTGCCAAGATATGTAAAGAGAAAGGTGTAGACTGGCTAGTTGCCCTGCCAGTAGCTCTATTTTATATGCGGATGGTTGCACATTCCAGATCAGGTCTGTCCCCGTATGAGGTCGTATTCGGCCGCCCCCCAAATATGTGGGGTACACCTAGACCCCGCAGTATTACAGATTTTTCCAGTAATATGCTAACAGATTACCTAGCTTCCTTGATGTCTGCCCTACACTCTTGTCGTTCACAGGTTGCCGCCGCATTTCCAGACAACACCGAGGTGAAACCGCATGAAGTCATTCCAGGAAGCCTCGTGTTGGTCAGGAACTTTGATCGTTCAAGTCCACTGGAGCCCCGTTGGAAGGAGCCTCGCCTAGTTTTGTTAACTACAAGGACCGCCGTGAAGTTGGAGGGCAGGAAGGGATGGGTCCACCTGTCCCACGTCAAAAAATTCCATGGACTTCGTGAAAAATCTTTTGCAAAGGACTGTTCCATTTCTAAAGACTGCCTAAAAACAGACTCTGAACTTGATTCCGAACTTAAAGTTCCTCTGTTAGAGAAAACTCCGCAACAGGAGTATAAATTAAAACTCCGGTCTAGTAAATTAAGTCAGCCAGTTTAATTGTCTAAGTCCCTCTCGGGTGAAACGGTTAGACAGGTTTCTGACATGTATGAGATAGACCCCCATAGTGAGAGAGTTAGTCAAAACTCTATCAGATGTATCATCATTCTAAGTTTTTTATTATATGTAAGTCTAATGGTTACCTGCACAAGTTATGCATTACATTTATGTTTTCCAAGTTCACATGTAAACAAGTTTTCTAATGCTACAGTAGAGCACACATTTAGTGATCTGCCTCCTCATGAGCTATCCTATCGTCTTGCTATGAGAAATAATACATTTATCAGAATGTTACACTATTCACACCAGACCAGCAATGCCACTAATTGTTGGGTGTGTGGTCGACTCCCCCCTTTCCAGACACCGAAGGGAGTTCTGCCACTCTTTCCTTATCCGTTTTCACATAATGGTTCGTGTGGAGCATGGTCCACTTTAACGTCATCCTCCAATGATATGTCCCTTCTGAATAAGACATGTTTCCCAGACAAGCAAGGTCTTTCCCATAGAACAGGGTTAGATCTAGAAAATGAAGTATATGATTTGGGTAATTATTCTTCGAATTTTATGGTCCTGAATGTTCAGTCTGATACTACTCCAGATTTACCTGCTATTTCAGTACTACCAGTCAAAGGCGAATTATGTGTCAGAAAGAATGGTTCCGCACATGTAGGACATAGTGATTGTACTACTATTGTCGAGTATAGTGACAGTGGGAAATCTATTTTCAAAGCTTCACGTCATTCTTATTTTGTTTGTGGTCAGACCGCATATGTTCGTCTGCCCCTCGATTGGGAGGGAACATGTTACATTGCCTTCCTACTGCCACCAGTTATTCTAGCCCCATCTGATTATCACAGAAACACACATCTAGTACACGTCAGACCTAGAAGGGAGATCGAGTCCCCAATTGTCGATCAAACTGAAACTACTCTAGAACAGTATCAAGACTTTAATAAAGGTTTCTTCTTCTTTATAGGACCTATCCAGAATAGTAAGTTAATACGTAGACTAACCAGAACCCTTGAAGCAGTAGTGAATGAGACTACTTCTGCTCTAGGTAACTTAACCGAAGAGCAATCTGCTATGAGATTTGTCGTGCTCCAAAATCGTCTCGTTCTTGACGTCATACTGGCCGATAGAGGAGGAGCATGTAGAGTCATCGGATCTAGTTGTTGCATTTTCATTCCTAATAACGCGCCGTCTGTTTATTCAGCTATAACCAGACTTCATAAAATTGCCCATCAGTTACACCAGAATCCAGGCACCTGGGCATGGTCCGTTTGGCTCTGGAGTATTATATCTGCCTGGGGATGGAAAGTATTGTCATTCCTAGGTATTGCAGTAATGATCATATTCAGTTGCTGCCTCTGTATACAATGTGGCCCTGCGATTTGCGGCATGTGTGCTACCTTTTGTATTCCTAGTCCTAAATCCCGTTCCAAGACAATTCGAGACGAGCAAATGATGCTATATGAAATGATAGATGGTATCATGAATATTGATGTTTCCTGATGGAAACGTAGGGCACAAGGAGGGAATGTGGAAAAGTAAATTTTGCCCTGTTATATGTGCCTACGTGTTCCCCATCTTATGTTATATGTGCATGATCGATATGCATGTATTCCCCTCTGATCGATTAAAGACGCAATTACAGTTGTGTCCATCTCTAGTATGCCAGTTTCCAGTCTTCGTGAAAGCAACGAATATTAGGCCTATGTAAACCTACGTTGCCACATTTTCCAGTGTGCACGTTAATTCATTGAATTGTCCCCGTTTCTAGGCCTCAAAAGGGCCCGGACTCAGATTCAGCTCCTGTCTCCTGAACACCCTCTACGAGGAGCGATACAGCCCCCACCTGTATCCCTGACCCTTAGCTTACTTCATGCCTCGCAGTGCCCGGTCCGGCCTGGCTCTGCCTCCCAGTCTGCCAAGAATATGTTATGCTTCTAGTTATCAGTCCAACCCTCCTTCTCTGCATTCCTAAGCTACTGAATCGCATCAATAGTTTCCGTCATGGTCTAGCCTTTATGTCTCCATGAAAGAGAAATACTGTATTAATATTCATAGAATATTATTTGCACACGCACTACATATAGAATTATGCATGCACCAGTCTTAGAATCTATTAGCCTTTGCCCTGATAACTTTTGGATTCTATCAACATGTACTCTAAACACCAGATACTAGATATGCCTGGGTACATGTCGCTCTGACACTCCAGACTTTAGTCTCCTCTTCTAGCGCAGAAGTCATAGCCCTCAGTTCTCCCTGGTAACACGTCATTGCCAATTTGCGCGCACCACTAGGTTAGAGGTCCCAGCTGCTCAGGTAGCCCCCTCCATGTTTCCGCCCCGTTTATGACACTTCTGTTACGTTTGCATCACATGTCTATGTATACGCCCTGTACACGCCTTCTTGTTACATCATTTTGCCCTTATCTTTCGCGACTGTTACGAACCACGCCTACTGCTACGCCTACTGTATTGAATGTAATGTATTTTGTTTAACTATATATATTGTGCACTGTTATTAAAAGTTACCCCTTATGCTCCCAGATCCTGCCCCCGGCAGCTGCCATCCTATTCCCGTACAGGCTGTCCTGTTCCTGTCCTTTATGCCTGATTAAAGCCTGTAAACTCCAGCTACCTCGAATCTTGACTCTTATTTATTGAGCTACCTGTTTATTGATTATTTCTGAAAAATAGATCCGGTAATAAATTATTTATTTACCACACTCCCCAGTTGTATACATTTCTTAGCATTTTTGCTACTGTGACTTTAAGGAATCTGGATCGGAGAGCATTGCAAAGTATTTGGGTACTGGATCCAATTGTAACAATTGGGGTCTTTAACGGCATAGATACCAGCAAGTTGTGCACAGATCAAACTCAATTAACCAGGATGAGCCTCTTTATGAGTCTCCTTAAGAGCCCAACACATTCGTGATTAATTTATGAAAACGTAGTATGAAAACGTAGTCCTACTGGCCTTGTCCAGCTGTCACCATAATAACTAATCACAATAATAAAGACTCAAAACTCAGTGCAGTCTGTATTGAAACACTTAAAGGTACCACTTTTTCATGACCTTAAGTGATATATGCAGTGATTTATGGTCAACAATGTGTATGTCAAAGTTTTGAATCCTCGACATCATGCAGTATAAGAGTCTTCTACCTTTAACCTGGCTGCTAAACAACCACAAGACTTCCTTGCAGCAGCTTGGGTGGAAAAGTGTCTTCTGTAGGCTCCTTGCTCCCTCCATACGCTGGAAAACAGTGGTTAAGCACTGTTTGCGGGCCTCTGGCCTTTCCCTGAGTTGGATTGAGACGAGGAGTATCCTGTTCCGGGGACATTTTTCCTTTGAGGCACTGGCCCTACTTGGTGCTGTTAAATTTGAGTAATAAGGGGTCATTGTGCACTCCCATGAGATACCTCATGTCACAGGTGGTTTCCATCGCCACAAGCTCTCTCTGGGAAATGTAAGTAAACTGCTAGATGCTGTGGGTTTTCCTCCAGCCCAATTGCCTCAGGGATCCAACTGGCAGGTTCTCCATTGGGGGAGAGACAACAGCTACTTTATCAGGCCCTGTTGCGCTAAGAGGTGTGGTTTATAACCTTTTGGTCCTGATAGCATGCTCCTGGCACAAGGAAGGTAAATGGCCTGGAGCTAATATAATACTGGGACCTTCCCTCCTGTGTAGAGTAGTTCCTCTATTCCAAATAGGCTCTGCACATTGGAATAATATATCCTATAGATTTGACGTAGGACTTAGGTCAATTAGGTCTCTATCGAATATACTAAACTTAATTGTGAGTGCCAGCTAGCTCAGAGGTGTCTAGAAACTTTCTCGAATTCACAAGAAGGGATTAGTTGCTGACAACCGCATAAACATGACAACTTTTTTTCCCAAGAATAAGAATATATCTCTGAGTCGCAGAAACAATAGATAAGTATTTCACTCAGTCAACCGTTCATGCTTAGTTTCTACAGAGTTGTAGAGAAACAGACTGGCGTTTTCAATCAAAAGGTTAATTGAACAGTCTTCTTTCTCATGCAAGAGAAGTGAACTTCTACAATTGTTATGCAGACTGCAAAGTATAATGCGTACAGTGAGAATAGTATTATAAAATAATACTGTATGAGCATTGTATGGTTTCTAAGCCATATAAAAGTACATACATAAATACACAGGCTAAAATACTCAACTGGTGCTTCTAAAATAGGCCTACACCAATGTACCCAACCTAAATCTAGTATGCGGGAAGAAGTAAGTATTGTGTAGCATATTGTTAGAAGCGGCTGTCTCTAGTTGGCAGAGGTATACACTTCTGACAAATAGGGACACACCTTTTCTAGTCAGGGCAAGGAGATCACACACTTAGATAACCCCTGCTCACCCCCTTGGTAGCTTGGCAAAGCAGACAGGCTTATCTCAGAGGCAGTGCGTTAAGCATTTATGACCACATACAGTAATAAAGTGAATACACTACAAATGGACACGACACAGTAGTATTATAAAAATATGGATTTTTATATAAGGTTTAGCACAAGACCAAATAACGACAAAAATATACCACAATCTTAATAAATACTCTTGGAAGGAAAAAATAATAGTTCAAGCACGGTTTCTTCTTAGCACAAAGTCTTTAGTATCAAAAGCAACTCTTCTTCTCTAAAACACAGTTCTTGGCAACAATGTAACCCACACGGGAGTCACACGACGTCGAGGCAAAGTTAATCCAAAGGTTCGGCGTCGACCGCGAGGAGCGCTACGTCGAGCCCGGAGTCGCACAGACCCCAACAACACAGTACCTTGGAAAAGTGAAGCACTCGATGATCAGCGGCGTCGAGATGTCCGGCGTCGCGTCTTCGGCGTCGATCGGGCCTCGGAGTCGGGGCGATCTGCAGCGGCGTCGACCGAAGTCAGGCGGGAGCAGCGCTCACGGGATGAAGCAGGATACGACGTCGTCGATGTCGATGTTGCAAGAGTGAGCAGCGCTCACGGCGTCGAGAGGGCTCGAAGTCGATGCGATCAGCAGCGGTGCAGACACGGGGTCACTTGGAGCTGGAGCCGAACTCACTACTCACTGGCGTTGCTGCTGGCGTCGATCGGGCCCGGCGGCCGGCGTCGAGGAAGCGGGACACTGGAGCCGTTACTCACGATGTCGAGCTGGATTCGGCGGCGTCCGTCGGCGTCGAGATTGCTGGATTCTTTCAGAGGTGCTGGATTCACAAACTCCAGCAAATAGCACTTTAAGCAGATGAAGTCCTTTAGCCCTGTGACTTCAACAGGAGACTGGCACTCTTCCAGCCCTTGGAGATTTTCTCAGCAAAGAGTGAGAGTACACACAAAGTTCCTCTCTCCTGGTTCCTTGGCAAAAATAAAGAAGCAATGCAGGATTCCCCCAACAAACAGCACTCTAGCAGAAGGGGTAGGCAGTCCTTAGATCAGCAGGCTTCTTGTCCTTGGTTCAGGTTTCCTTATCAGAAGTGATCTGAATTCTTGGTTCAGGGGTCCTTCTCTTATACCCCTTTTTGGCTTTGATCCCTTTGTCCATGCAGGGGAAATTCCCCCCATCCTGGGTTTGTTGTGGGTGTTGCCAGGCCAGAGCACCTGGCCTATTCACTGGGCAGGGCAGAGTCCTCAGCCGCTCAGCAGGAGCGGAGCCAGCATTGTCACTGGCAGGGGCAGGGCCATCAGCTGCCCGGCAGGAGGCGGGCCAGGAAAGTCCCAGGCAAGCACAGAGTCATCAGTCGCCTGGCAGGGGGGCGGAGCCAACATTGTATCAGGCAGGGCAGGCTATCAAGAGCTACTCTCCCCTACTCTCAATGCAAATGCCCCACTCATCCCACACTGACTCATTCAGACTCTCTGGAGCCACCCAGCTCCTGTCACACGCACACCAGAACCAGCAGAGACCGGTAGACAGTTAGACAAGAAAATAGCTACTTTCTAAAAGTGCTATTTTCAAACACAGAGTCCAAAAACCATCCACACAAACGGATGCGTTATTAAACCCTGAGTTCAGGGATACCAAACTCGACATTGCACCATGCTCCCCGAGCCCGCTAGGATTATAGCATTAATAATCCTGGCAGCCCATTCTAACTGATGGAGAGCAGGTTACCTTACAATAGTGAAAAACGACTATGGCTGTAATTCACTATTAGGACATGCCAACCTTGTCAGGCTTGTCCTACCTTATGCTTACAATGCACCCTGCCCGTGGGCCTACCATAGGGGTGACTAACATGAAGTTAAGGGAAGGTTTAGGGACTGGCAAGTAGGGGTACTTGCGCAGTCCTCGTGACAGTCAGACTGCACGTGGTCTGGCAATGGCAGACCTTCAGACATACTTTTACTAGGCCGCTCTTGTGGGTGGCACAACATGTGCTGCAGGCCCACTAGCAGCATTTGTATTTACAAGCCCTGGCACTCCTGGTGCACTCTACTAGGGACTGATAGTAAACCAAATAAGCCAAACATGGAAGTCAATCAATACAGCAATTTCACATAGGGAGCACTTGCACTGTGGCACTGATCAGCAGTGGCACAGTGCCCAAAGCATATACCAGCAAAAACATCGTAAACAGAGGAGGCAAACAGAAAAAATGGAGGAGAGACTCATGCCAATGATGCCAGGTCTAACACGTGTCCCCTCCAGCTGAAATGTGGGGAGAACTACCCTTACCCTAGGGAGTCCTCATCACTAAGGCGGAAAAATCTGGACAGACCATCAGCATTGGCGTGATCTGTGCCAGGGCGGTGTTCCACCGTGAAGTCCATCCCCTGTAGGGAAATGGACCACCTCAACAGCTTTGGATTCTCACCCCTCATCTGCATCAACCATCTGAGGGGCCTGTGGTCTGTCTGCACCCGGAAGTGAGTCCCAAACAGGTAGGGTCTCAGCTTTTTCAGTGCCCAGACCACAGCAAATGCTTCTCTTTCTATCGCACTCCACCTCTGTTCCCTGGGAAGTAACCTCCTGCTGATGAAGGCTACAGGTAAGTCTCGGCCCTCTTCATTCACCTGAGCTAGAACAGCCCCCACGCCATGCTCTGAAGCGTCCGTCTGGACAACAAATTCTTTAGAAAAGTCGGGTGCCTGGAGTATGGGTGCGGTGCACATTGCAGTTTTCAGGGTGTCAAAGGCCGTCTGACAGGCGTCAGTCCAGTTCACAAGTCGTGGCTGCTTCCTGGAAGTCAGCGAAGTCAAGGGGTGCACAATGTTACCATAATCCTTGACAAACCTCCTGTAATAACCCGTGAGACCCAAGAAGGCTCTCACCTGAGTCTGGGTCTTGGGCGGTGCCCATGCCAGGATGGTATCAATCTTGGGTTGCAGGGGGGCCACCTTGCCGCTCCCTACTTGGTGCCCCAAGTACACCACTGAACCCTGCCCAATCTGGCACTTACTGGCTTTGATTGTGAGGCCTGCTCTGCGCAGGGCCAACAACACTTCCTGGAGGTGGCACAAGTGTTCCTCCCAGCTGGCGCTGAACACTGCGATGTCGTCCAGGTAGGCGGCACTGAAATCCTCCAGCCCAGCCAAGACCTGGTTGACCAACCTCTGGAAGGTGGCAGGGGCATTCTTCATCCCAAAGGGCATAACCCGGAACTGGTAGTGCCCATCTGGTGTGGAGAATGCTGACCTCTCTTTTGCCCCATCGGTCAAGGCGATCTGCCAGTACCCAGACGTTAGATCAAACGTACTAAGGTACCGGGCAGCCCCTAACCGATCGATGAGCTCATCAGCTCTGGGGATGGGGTGCGCGTCAGTCTTGGTGACTGAATTGAGTCCTCGGTAATCCACACAGAACCGAAGTTCCGGTGAAGCACCAGGCGCTGCAGCCTTTGGCTCGCTATACAGGAGGTCGTTCTCCCAGTACACAAAATGTGACCCTGACTGATCACCGGAGGTTTGGGCTGAGGCCTGCTGCCTCATACCCACAAGAGAAGGGCACACTTTCTGTTCTGCACAGAATTCCTCCCTGGAGGGACCACCATCCTGCTGCCAATGGGTCAGCTCGGGCAGGTCTCCCAGTTCGGCAACTTGTTCACCTGTGGGTTCCAGGGCATCCCCCTCGAGGTCTGCCTCCTCCTGGACCACGGGAACTACGGGGGACGGTTTCCCGCGCCCCCTGCCTCTTCTCTTCACAGCTGGGTCCTGGGCCGTACTTTCAGGCTCCAGAACCCCATCAACACCCTTACTTGCTGTCATGGATCGAGTGGTTGCACACACCCACTCTGGCACACCCAACATTTTCAAATGTGTCTCCCTCTCCACCTTAGCCCAAGGGGAGTCTTCTAAATCGTTGCCCAGGAGACAATCAACAGGCATGGCGGGCCTCACAGCAACCTGAAGAGTACCTGAAACTCCCCCCCATTCAAAGGAAACTTGAGCTACCTCACACTCTTTCTGGGAGTTGTCAGCAGCTATCACAGGGTAGAATGCGTGGGGAACAACCTGCTCTCTGGACACCAAGTGACACTTGACAGCTGTCACACTCGCTCCGGTGTCTCTGAGAGCTTCCACTCTATGGCCATTAATGGTCACCCACTGCCTATATTTCTTAGTGTTACTAGGCAGAGGGGGTGGAGGGACCAATTCCATGTCTCCTAGAGAGACCAGGGACATCTCCGCGGGACCCTCCCCACCATGGGCAACCATCTCCTCCCCTCCCAGAGCTACACTAGCCAACTGACGGGGTGGCGCACTGGGTAGTGCACCAGACTTCTTCAAGGGACACTGAGGGTCATAAAAACGGTGTCCCACCTGCTTACAAACGAAGCAGGTCAGTGGGCCCCTATGACCAGGTTTACCTGGCGGGGCCTCTGATTTCTTCACAGGGAGAGGCTGGGAACCTTTCCCTTGGTTCCCTTGGGGATTACTTTGGGGCCCTTTCTGGGACTCCTTCTGTTTACCCTTGTCCCCCCCACTCTTCTGCTGGGGACCCTGCCCACCTTTGGCTGAGTCTCCCACTGGACCCTTGTGGACCCTGGTACTGACCCAGCGGTCCGCCTCTTCAGCAAGTTTTCTAGGGTTAGATATCTTGCTATCAATAAGGTGCTGGCGCAGCTCTGGAAAACAGTTATTAGACAAGTGCTCCCAAGCAAACAAATCATAAAGAGCATCATAACTTTCCACTTTGCTGCCCTTTACCCAACCATCCATGGCTCTGCAAAAATATGACACATACTCCACCCACGTGGTACCAGGCAACTTCTTACATTCTCTAAAGGCCTGTCTGTACTTTTCTGGGGTTAGGCCATACCTTAACATTAAAGCATCTTTCATATGAGCATAAGACGTCCTATTCTCAACAGGCATGTCTAACAGGGTATCTCTTCCCTCATTCACAAAGCGACCCCACAACCCCGCTCCCCAATCCTTCTCAGGGACCCGGTGGGCCAACAATGCTAACTCATATGCTTTAAACCACTGACCAATATCCTCATTCTTCTGAAAATCTTTGATCACATCTTTGGGAAAATAAAACCTACTTTCTGCAGGCACAGATGGGACGCTGCCACCAGAGGGATTCAATTCTAACTTTTTAGCTTGGAGCTCCAACTCCCTCAACTTGGTATCACGCTCAAAAGCTAACTTCTCTCTTTCAAACTCTAACCTTTTGATCTCCAAATCAGCTTCTCTCCTGCCTCTTGCATTCTCTATCTCCAACTGCCCATTTATCTTAAGTTTTGCCATTTCCATGTTGTAGGCTCGCTCCTTCGCCCTTTCTTCTCTTTCTTCAGGGGAAAGACCTTTGGAGGAAACACTGCTGCCAGGAGGGGATACAGGCCCAGTCACGGGCACTTCCTCCTCCCCTTCCTCTGTCGGTACCACCACCGGGGCAGAGGGGTCTCTGGCCTCTAACCAGGCTTCCAATGCTTTGAAATATTCTGCTTTCTTGGAGAGGCCTGGAGTAGGGACTTTCAATTGTTTGCAAAAGTGTTTCAGCTCCTTTAAGGAATAATCATTTATCTTACTCCTATCAAATTCCTCCACAACAGCAACAACAGGGGCAGTGACTCCGGCGTCACTCATGGTCAAAACTGGCAGTTTCAAAAATCAAGCTTCAGGAAAAGCGGAGAACAAAAATAGAATATCCAACCAAAACAGATTGTGGCTGCGCTATGGTCTGCTTTCACTATGTAGCGCACACTAATCACTGCACATGGGTCATAAATGCAAAGTTCAAAATCCCACCGCTGACCCACCAATGTTAGAAGCGGCTGTCTCTAGTTGGCAGAGGTATACACTTCTGACAAATAGGGACACACCTTTTCTAGTCAGGGCAAGGAGATCACACACTTAGATAACCCCTGCTCACCCACTTGGTAGCTTGGCAAAGCAGACAGGCTTATCTCAGAGGCAGTGCGTTAAGCATTTATGACCACATACAGTAATAAAGTGAATACACTACAAATGGACACGACACAGTAGTATTATAAAAATATGGATTTTTATATAAGGTTTAGCACAAGACCAAATAACGACAAAAATATACCACAATCTTAATAAATACTCTTGGAAGGAAAAAATAATAGTTCAAGCACGGTTTCTTCTTAGCACAAAGTCTTTAGTATCAAAAGCAACTCTTCTTCTCTAAAACACAGTTCTTGGCAACAATGTAACCCACACGGGAGTCACACGACGTCGAGGCAAAGTTAATCCAAAGGTTCGGCGTCGACCGCGAGGAGCGCTACGTCGAGCCCGGAGTCGCACAGACCCCAACAACACAGTACCTTGGAAAAGTGAAGCACTCGATGATCAGCGGCGTCGAGATGTCCGGCGTCGCGTCTTCGGCGTCGATCGGGCCTCGGAGTCGGGGCGATCTGCAGCGGCGTCGACCGAAGTCAGGCGGGAGCAGCGCTCACGGGATGAAGCAGGATACGACGTCGTCGATGTCGATGTTGCAAGAGTGAGCAGCGCTCACGGCGTCGAGAGGGCTCGAAGTCGATGCGATCAGCAGCGGTGCAGACACGGGGTCACTTGGAGCTGGAGCCGAACTCACTACTCACTGGCGTTGCTGCTGGCGTCGATCGGGCCCGGCGGCCGGCGTCGAGGAAGCGGGACACTAGAGCCGTTACTCACGATGTCGAGCTGGATTCGGCGGCGTCCGTCGGCGTCGAGATTGCTGGATTCTTTCAGAGGTGCTGGATTCACAAACTCCAGCAAATAGCACTTTAAGCAGATGAAGTCCTTTAGCCCTGTGACTTCAACAGGAGACTGGCACTCTTCCAGCCCTTGGAGATTTTCTCAGCAAAGAGTGAGAGTACACACAAAGTTCCTCTCTCCTGGTTCCTTGGCAAAAATAAAGAAGCAATGCAGGATTCCCCCAACAAACAGCACTCTAGCAGAAGGGGTAGGCAGTCCTTAGATCAGCAGGCTTCTTGTCCTTGGTTCAGGTTTCCTTGTCAGAAGTGATCTGAATTCTTGGTTCAGGGGTCCTTCTCTTATACCCCTTTTTGGCTTTGATCCCTTTGTCCATGCAGGGGAAATTCCCCCCATCCTGGGTTTGTTGTGGGTGTTGCCAGGCCAGAGCACCTGGCCTATTCACTGGGCAGGGCAGAGTCCTCAGCCGCTCAGCAGGAGCGGAGCCAGCATTGTCACTGGCAGGGGCAGGGCCATCAGCTGCCCGGCAGGAGGCGGGCCAGGAAAGTCCCAGGCAAGCACAGAGTCATCAGTCGCCTGGCAGGGGGGCGGAGCCAACATTGTATCAGGCAGGGCAGGCTATCAAGAGCTACTCTCCCCTACTCTCAATGCAAATGCCCCACTCATCCCACACTGACTCATTCAGACTCTCTGGAGCCACCCAGCTCCTGTCACACGCACACCAGAACCAGCAGAGACCGGTAGACAGTTAGACAAGAAAATAGCTACTTTCTAAAAGTGCTATTTTCAAACACAGAGTCCAAAAACCATCCACACAAACGGATGCGTTATTAAACCCTGAGTTCAGGGATGCCAAACTCGACATTGCACCATGCTCCCCGAGCCCGCTAGGATTATAGCATTAATAATCCTGGCAGCCCATTCTAACTGATGGAGAGCAGGTTACCTTACAATAGTGAAAAACGACTATGGCTGTAATTCACTATTAGGACATGCCAACCTTGTCAGGCTTGTCCTACCTTATGCTTACAATGCACCCTGCCCGTGGGCCTACCATAGGGGTGACTAACATGAAGTTAAGGGAAGGTTTAGGGACTGGCAAGTAGGGGTACTTGCGCAGTCCTCGTGACAGTCAGACTGCACGTGGTCTGGCAATGGCAGACCTTCAGACATACTTTTACTAGGCCGCTCTTGTGGGTGGCACAACATGTGCTGCAGGCCCACTAGCAGCATTTGTATTTACAAGCCCTGGCACTCCTGGTGCACTCTACTAGGGACTGATAGTAAACCAAATAAGCCAAACATGGAAGTCAATCAATACAGCAATTTCACATAGGGAGCACTTGCACTGTGGCACTGATCAGCAGTGGCACAGTGCCCAAAGCATATACCAGCAAAAACATCGTAAACAGAGGAGGCAAACAGAAAAAATGGAGGAGAGACTCATGCCAATGATGCCAGGTCTAACACATATGTTTTAATTTTTTTTGCCAAGAATCTACCAAAGGTTTCTCTAGTTTCTAATCCGCTCCATACCTTGGTTAGAATGAAGGAGGTCTGGTATCTCAGTCTCGAGCCCAGATTTCTCAACACCCCGCAAGGGGAGCCGGAAACACTGGAGCTGGATTCACGGCAGGAGAAGGGCAGCTTCCTGATCAGTGCGTCAGCTGGAGAGTCTGCTTCCTTCGGCACTTGCTGAAGCAAGCTGCGTCGGGCAATTAGGTCGTCAACTGCTCCGAACCACCGTAGTTTGCCATAGCAAGTGAAGGTATATTTATACCTTGAAGGTGTTTAGGAAGGCCATAGTTTGACGTAAAGTCAGGCATATGAACGTCAGGAATGAACCCCTAGGGAATAGTTGTTCATTGTAAAGTAACTGAGTTCTTGGAGAAATCAATATTCAAGCAAGGGGAAGTCCCCTAACTGCTTAAGCCGGTTTTCCAAGAAATCATTGTGACGTTGGTACGGGTGGAAGTAGCCATGCCTGAATTTGGGTAGCATGGGCTATGCCTAAATAAGGGTTTGATTTCTATGCCTATATAAGGGCGTGAATCGTGAAAATTCACTGTGAGCCTAAAACGCCACACAACACATGTTTCGTTAGATTCTCAATCTGCTCTTCAGTGTTCTTTTGCAGCTTCATTGCCCAGATGTCTTCTAGCAGCAGTAAGCACATATTGCCTAATAATCTCCTTGGCCCAGGGTTATGTTCAACAGCACCCCACTTTCCTTGAAGCAGGCTACATACTCTGTACTCATCAGACCTCACTCCTCCTTTGACACTTGCAGGACAGCTGTGTGCTTAGTAGATATCAGTGGAAGTCCCCCTTCAACTGTACTCACCATAGGACCAATCCACAGATGTTTCAGGCAAAAACCTCTGCTCTAGGGTCCAGCCAGATGCCCTTCTCTGTAAAAAGTTTAGTGCCACTGCCGTACAAGTACATTATGCCCCTTCATTTCAGACTGTTTTATCCACAAAGGAATCTTACTTCATAGTCTTCAGTTTGCAACGATTCTTAAGATTCTCCCATTATGCAGGAAGTTAAAAGTGGAGGTGGATACTTCCTTGATTGGGCAGAGACACCCACTTTCTAGAAATGCCACATCATCCCTACACCGCTAGTCAGACCATCTGTGCAGTATGTTGGAATTTTTTTGTAGTGGTGAAATAAAGCTTTGGTGAATAGCATTTTTTTCAGTGCCTTTATCTGCCCCCTTAACTTACACAAAACTCTGGTTCCTTCCCTCAACTTCAAAAGCGAGCCCGCCTGCAAGTGATACCAGAGGTCTGGCTGCAACTTTGTTTCTTTAAGAAAGGCCATGCCTGGCTTATTAAGTGTGGGCTAAATACATATTTTGCCATTACCTCATTTCTCTCCTAGGAGCAGGCTAATCCTCTCCAAGTGGGCATATTATTTGTGGGAGGGTTTGGTCTACCTGCTGACCATCAACACAATTAACTTGGTGCAACAGGGTAGTTATGGACTGACTCTCCACGAGGACAGATTTGGGAAACTGCTGCAGCATTCAGAGTATACAAGGAGTGTAAGTCAAGTCAAATTAATTATATTTGCACTCTTGACCTTTTCAAACCTATACAAAGATAATTTAAGATTATCTCTAGGGAGAGCCAATGCAAAGTTAAGGTCTTGGGAGCAGCTTTGACCTACAATGTGAACATAGATTGATTGATTGATTATAGTACTTATATAGCGCATACTGTCACCCTACGGGTATCCTGGCGCTTCAGACTAGGAAGAATTGACCAGAATGGAATAGGTCAGAGCATATAGTAAAGTACTAAAGTCACAGTGAAATACTACAGATTTGCACAAAAGTCGATAGGAAAAGGGGATTTTTTTTTAGATTCCAAATTAAACTATAAGGCTAGTACGGTCCATGATCAATGCATTCAGTGTCCAACCTATGACCCGCTCCCGCTACCTGGGCACAGATGCCAGGCTGAGTAAGAGGGTGGGGTGGGGCTTAAAACAGTTGGACCCTGTTTCTTCACATTGCCCAAACTGCCTTTTGTCTGCTTCATAGAACTAGAACACAGGGTAGGGAAGTGACGAGCAGAACAGAGTGGCATACTGAAACAAAGTTAATTTCATTGCATTAGGACTAGCCATTATTTTTGTTGAAAATGTTTTTTTAATGTTTCTGATATTTTGCATGTCACTAGCACATTGAGAGAGAGTTTCATATGGAGCGGCTGAGTTTATTTGGTAGCGAGATTATTCTCCCAAAACATGTGTACTGTCACACATCTAGCCTTGGGTGCTTGGTCAGTTGGCATGGGGACAAATGTTTTCAGAGCAAGTCTGTTGCATCAACGTGCAGAGCTTTAGCGACCAAGCTTAGGGTTTTGAACTGCAGTTTGCTTGACAGGTAGTGACAGAACCAGGCCTAACGTGGTCTGTCCATTTCTGGCCCACAATGAGATGTACCTCATAGCTCTGCACTCTCGAACTTTCCCTGTTTTTGCAGGGAGGTACATCAAGATGCTAGTGGTATAGTCTAGTCCTACATGACCACAACAGAGACTAGAGTGGGCCAGTGTAGAAGATGAGTATTTTGGCCTTGTTCATGTGAGGTGCGAAGGAAATATTTTAGTCTAAGAACAAACTGTGATTCCACATTGATCATAAGGGCAATAGGCAAAGGATACTGATGGAGGTCAGCAATACAGAAGTGTGGTTTTTGTGGTCCCAAGAAGCACAATTCCTACTTTCAAACACATTTTGTACAATCTGTTCCGACACATCCATGATCGCACATATGTGAGGCTTTCTAGAACCTGTTGATCTTTGGGTCATCCGATCTGGATATGTTAGCCGAACATTATCTGCATACATATGATAGGGCTAGAGTTTTTCTTTGTGCAGATTCGAGAACCATAAATTGCTTCTCTGGATGGGCTGGGAATGGTGCTAATCCTATAAGGATTTTGGTGCTCCACACTAGAGCCTGGTCAACAAATCAGTACACTCAATATTATGTGAGGCACATTAGGCTCCACAAAAAGGTCAAAGAATGTTTTACTGTCAAACCATGAAGGTTTAATAAAAAAAAAAGTTAATAGAAGGTATAAATCGGGTTCGCAGCAATTTATAATCAAAATGCATATGCTTCAATTAATGGGCAATTACGCATACATTTTACAAAGCATAGGCCGAATCAGCATGGGGTCGGCTCAAGGAAAAGTTTAAAGGAAAGGTC
Organism: Lissotriton helveticus; assembly: GCF_964261635.1. NCBI lineage: Eukaryota > Metazoa > Chordata > Amphibia > Caudata > Salamandridae > Lissotriton > Lissotriton helveticus. Next base: position 461,753,289 of record NC_136070.1, read on the forward strand.
AGTCCTCTCTCTTAGAGACCACTCTAAAAATCTCCTGCTCTGCTCATTTGTAATCTGTCCTGCTCTCTAGAGGCAAAAAAACCGAGCATTTTCCCCAGCTACATGCAGTTCTCAAGACTGTCTAAACGGGTTAAAGCAAGATTATTCACATACATACTCGATAGGTTCTCCAAGTTTCTGACTATACACACTTCTTTCTGTGGTCTTTAAACTTACACTATCTGTAGCAAATCATGGTACATGGACTAGTCTGCACACTGCAGGTGTCTCTTGAGTGTGCTATTCATTAAACCAAGATTCCATGATAATCACAAAGAAAAGCATTTCATTTGATGGGAATGAAGGAGAAAAGATTGCACTCAGCGCTTATTATGACTCTAGCTTGCTGCCTAGGAATTTCGTGCTTGATTTACAAAAGTTAAACTTAAACTTTTCTGTAAGTTTGTTTTTTTGCTATTCACAAACACATATTTTAAGAGTAAGTATATGACTGCATTCAGGGCGGATAACTTCGCACATAAAAAGGGCAGTGAAAAAGAGTAATCTTAAATAAAATTCAGGCCTACAATGGCTAAAATGAACGTGTAAGTAACCATGAATTAACCTAGTTTTTCCCTACAAACGGCATTTAGCATGACTGTTAATGTCAGGTTGATGCAAAACATTTAATATATAAAAAAAAGTCATAATTTGTCTGTGTCCTGTATCGACTTGGGCGCATTGATACTGTCCTATTCTGCGTGACCTAAAACTCACAACTACAAAAAGGTTGCCCAAATGAACAAACTGCTTGATTAAGTGAACTCTTGAGACATTGGCCATGGTATCAAAAAAGGATGGATTAGGGTCCCCTAATTTTGCATGTTTTTAATTATTCTTCCTCACAGGTCAAGACAAATGTTTGAGCTTATTTTTGCACACTAAAACACGCATAAAGCTAACTATTTATTCTATAACCTAATTTAGTTGTTTCAGGTTGGCCAGTACGTGTACACTTTTTTTCTCAAAGATCCCTGAAATATTTTCAACCATTGTACCTTTCAGAAAGCGATTCCTTGTGGGCAACCATGAACACTTCTAACAAATCCATAGAGCCAAATTATTCCAGCATTGAGGAACTTTTCTGTCTGCCGCAAACTACACCAAAGGACAAAGACCTTTCTCCAGTAACGAAGACCCCAAAGGAGGTACTAGAAGTGGTGTAGCAAGTGTGCCATGGACACTCATGCAAGCAAGAAAAAATGGCCCTTCTCCACCCAAGTTATAGTTAAAATACAACCACAGCTGGGTGTAGTTGACCACTTGTTTCCCTGGTTGCTGGTGCCACTGTACATATTGCAGTGATAGCCACACCACTGCTGCTGGACCGAGTTCCTCAATCACACTTTTCCTCTCTCTTATTTCTCAATCCTTCACTTACCCTCCTCTTCCCTTTTTATTCTCTCCTCCATGTCTCTTCCAATGTTGCTTTGTTCCTTCACTCGATCCTACTTCGTGCCTTCCTTTTTCACTTTTTTCTTCTCTTTGCTAGCTTTTGACACAACCGTTGTCACGGTTTCCTCTCTCCCTGCTTCTTCCTCCATCCTGTCTCTTCTGTCTACCTCCTACCCGAGTCTCTCCTCCTCAACCTTAATTTCCCTGTCCTCTGTATCCCTTTCCTCTGTCTCTTTCGTCTTCAATTCTCAATCTTACTTTTCCCTCCTGTTCTCTCGTCACCATAAGTTGTCCCTTTTCTTTTTGCCCCTGTTCCATTTGGCTTGTTCGCCTCTCCTAGCTCTCATCATTTTCCTCCTTGAGCTTCTCTTCTGTTTCCATGGGACCTGCTCCTTTTCTCAGCCTCACCCTCTGTTCATATTATCATCTTTCCCCTTTCCGTCTCCTTTGTCAGTCCTAAAGTGTGCATCTTCTCTTATTTTCCCACTCTTTCTTCTCCATTTCTGCACTTCCGTTTTGGTCTACTCTTTAATTTCTGCTGCCTCTTTTCTTTCTCCCCTGCTTCTACTCTCTGCCTCATTTCCTTCTTTCCGCTATTTTTGTTCATCCTGTCTTTCCTCATTTACTCTCCCATCCCTTCTCTTGTCCACATTCTATACACTTCCAATCTTTCTTTTATTTATTTTTTGGGGGACTCTCCATTTGCTCTGCATACTGCTTCTTACTTTATAGCACACCCCACCCCCTAGAGAAGAGTAACTAGATACTGTATGAAACAAAGGTAATCAACCCAAGAAAAACTGAGGGTGTACTAAGTACACTGGGTCCCCTCAAGCCCCTGGTCCCCGGTGCTGATAGCTGTGTCCATGGTTACTTAGTTCATTCTTAGTAGAAAATTCTTAGTTGCGTTTGTTTAACTCATTGTGTTTAATTTGCATCCACAGATTACTTTCTTGGATTCCAAGAAAAGTCTCAAACTCAACATTTTTCTTAGGCAGTTTAAATGGTAAGTTTGTGCTCTTGGAATACAATTTTAGATTTGTGTAACTTTTTTTTGCATATATGACCTACGAAGTTAAGCCTTCTCACCAAAAAGAAAAAGATTGCCCTGATATGGAAGTAACAATTTCTGCACAACATTGATGATAAAACGAGGAATGGTTGATTTTCAAAGGCCAGTGCTATTGAGCTACACAAGTGCTTTAAAAAGGTTAACGAAGTTTCCAAAGTAAGGGGGTGAGGACTAGTAAAAAATTAAATGTCGGGATATAAGAAAGCTCATTTGGTCTTGTAAATGTTTTTTTAGGCACTAAACGACCACTCAACAGTTATTTGCCTTTTTTCATTATCTTACCATTATTTGTCCTGAATTATTTTTGCCGCTTCTGTAAACCCACGAGTTACGTTAAGAAGGGAACCCTGATGCTGTTAAAATAGGCAACCCATCCACTTAACTTTCTAGATCTCTCATAGGCCGTAATCTCCTCCAAGTCTGCTTCGCAGATTACAAATTCCCATGGTGACTTCAGGGGAAAGTGACTTGGAAAGGGGAAATAAGCATTTAGCACTGTAGTCCATTAGACTTGCATTCCCAGTATGATGTTGCATTTAGTATCGTAGTAGAGCCTAATTCTACTGTACACGTTTACCTAGACTGTGCCCAAGAGCCACATACTCGCCACTGGATTGAGGTGCTTTTCATTATTTCTTGGATCTTTTAGAAGCTCAGATTAACAGACATGCGCACTGGTTTTGGTGAAATGCGTAACAACATGAGACTTTTTTTTTTTGGGGTATGATCATCATGCTCCTCTATGGTGAATGTTGCAATACAGATTACAAAAGAGCTTCTATTTCTGTGATGGTTTTTTCTTCTGCCCACTCTGTAATCACTCAGAAAATCTATACTTTGGTGAGTGTAGAAAGTTGGCTTCTGCGATTTTAGATCCTGCAAGCCTTTCAGAACCCCTCTTAATGGATTTAAGATTTTCCCTGCTCAGTACTTTATCTGCTAAGAAAGCTTGCTGTAGATTCAACTATCTCTTTGAATGCTATAAACCAAACTCGAGTCAATATCAACCCAACAAAGCCGTCAAGGTAGCATCTGGCATGTAGAAGGGAGAGAGGAAGGTTCACACCTCTTCTTTCCATTTTTCATTCCACAGTTCAAATGAAGAAATTGTTGAATTGATACAGAAAGGGGACCGGTCCAAGTTTGATATTGAGATCCTGAAGCAGTTTATGACTTTACTGCCCGAGAAACAGGAGGTAAGAACTGGATCCTTCTTCTTTATGTGTAAATTAACATTTGCAAAACACTTTTACTTCACTAATGTATCTGATGGTTTGCTCTTAAGATCGAGAACTTGAAAGCCTATCAAAAAGAAGAAAAATTATCAAATGCCGAAAAGTTTTATGTCCTCCTCTATGCTGTTCCTAGGTGAGTGAAATATTAATGCTTCTTTTTACCTGAATGACTTCTGTATTTATCCTTGAGTTTCTTTCATGGTTAGTCAATCTGTAAACCTACATAAAAGGTACTAAGGGATGTGAAAGGGAAACTGCCTTAACCACGTCACTGAACCAGCATCATTTCTTTACGCTGCCGCCTTAAAGAATTAGTGTTAACAACAAAAGTTTTTACAACTTTTTAACCACAAATATGCATTTACCATGAAAGACTTAACAACAAAAATATAAGTATTTTTCAGGTAAGTTTATATATTTGTGTGTGTGGGTGTATATATGCATGTGTGTATATATGTTAGGGCAAGGGTATTTTTAGGGTTTAGGGTGGGTATGGGGTTTTGGGTGGCAGGGGTATTGTTAGGGTTTCTGGTGGGTAGGGGTATTTGGGTAGCATGGGAAATTTTAATAGCTGAAGATAAAGTGAGAAATGTAAGTATTTTACAGTCACGTATAATCCCATTATGGATATATGTAAAATTACAAGGGTTTATACTTACCTGTAAAATACTTGTATTTTCGTGGTAAAGGCATATTCGTGGTTAAAAAAAAAAAAAGCTGTTCTAAAGACTTTAATTGTTAAGGCGTCATTGTAAAGGAATGCTGTGGTTCCGATGATCGTTATTCCATCATACAATCGATTCGAAAGGCTATAGTTTTGAGCGCCATTGTTGATGGGTATTGTGGTCTTAGTGAAGTTACTGCTAATTTATTGTCCGGTCCTGTTGTTGGAGCGACGGGCAAGCAAGGGGCTACCGACCCTCAGCTGTCTGTGCTGGGGTTGTTTACCTCTGTCATCGGAGTCAGTACTACTATGGCTCTGCAAACTGGGCCAGCAGAACTCCTTCAGCCCTGGGCTCTCGGTGTTTGTGATGATGAGCAGAAGACTTCTCAGGAGGTTGGGTGGGGGTGTGCAAGCTTAGAAATAAAACAGGCTCAGCTGCGCAATAACTGATTGTCCAACCAAGCGCTTTGCATTAGAAAGGAAATGTAATTTAAACTACAAACTTAGCACTCAATACTACACAGGAATTGATAGTGGATCCATTAAAAAACACACTGGCCCTTTGGTTCCTGGGCCTTGGATTCTGTCCACCCTGTCCCCTTTTCTAGGCATTCTGCTCTTGAGTCTGGTTTAGAGTGCATTAGGCATGGATCAAGGCTTAGGTGCATATTACCCTGTTCAGTATGTCAGTGTTTAGATCAATAGCGTTTCTTTTGGTTGAGTCTCACCATAGCGTAGATCTCAGTATTCTCTTTTGACAGCCATTTTGGGGGGTGGAGACCTTCAGCATACATCTCTCTCCTCTCCCACTTCTGAGAGGAGATGCATTACAGCAGTGGTGGCCGCCTACGAAAGTCCTTGCAGACAGGAACAGGATGTCTACAGGCGGTGGACCTTCTTCCTTATCTGTGAGGTGCAGCAGTTGGTCCGCATTAAGGTTTGGGTGGGTCAAGATATCTTTAATCCATCTTCGGGAACACTCTTCAAATAAGGCAGCAATGCCCACCCTTCCATGAAGTGGCACAGTCTGTCTCTGGCACATTTATAGTCCTAGTAGCAACATCCGCTTCAATTAAACCTGGTTGCAGCAGTCTCAGATAGTGAACCTCATGCTCTTAGGGCTATAAGATTGCTCTCCAGTCTTTATTCTCCTGGCAGACGCTCATAATACCAGAGCTAAGCTGCTTTTAGAATCCCAGGGCTGACCCATCACCTGCAGGATTGGGAGGAATCTTCCTCTTGACAAGAAGGCAGGCTTCTCAGCACTCGGTTCATAAGAGCAACATTTTACAGCAACACAAAACTCCTGGTAATGTCCACTTTGCCTCTGGATAGCAGACTGTCAGGCAGACACCATATATGAGCGCACATCAGTCCTCCGAGTGCTCTGTGGAGTGCTTCCCTACTTGGCCGAAGGGAACTGGAATACTGGGTCAGTGACTCCTGCTTTTATACAGCCAAAGTATTTAGAGATCTGAATTCTCTCTGTACCTTTAGGACCAGTTTGGGATGTTTCCTTTTTTAAGTGTCCTTTCCAGGCACTGGCATAATGAAAATTGTGGGGGCCTCCCTGCAAGGAACGTGAAGGGGCCCCCTCCGGGCTCAATCAAGAGCTCTATGACCAGAGTGTTGTGCTGAGAGGGCCCCCTGAAACTTGGGGCCCCCCAGCTCCGCGGAGGCTGCAGGGGCCTGTGTTACGCCCCTGTATTACAGGCTGCTCTTCAAATCCAGCCCTTGTGTAGTGATGCTCTTCATAGCAGGGTAATCTCCACCATGGAGCATCCACAACCGAGATAGATGTATTTTGTTTCTGCACCTGCCAACAGCTACACTGATCAGTGGAATCCACTAGCTGGTCTCACTTAAAGGGTTCCTTTCACTGTGAACAACATAAGCGGCATTCCTGCCCTACATCCCCACCATCTTCCAAATGACAGGGCTCCAGGAAGACTAATCAGGCGCTGCTCTCATGAAAAGGGATAATTGAATTTCTTAATGAGCCTTTTCTCCTCTTGACCCTCTTCAGTGTCTAGGTATCTTAGCAGAATGTCTGCAATACAATTCCACTGTCTTGGAAAGCAACCTCGCTTCCTTCTTGTGCGCATGGACGGACCAGGAGCTTCCAAAATGGAACCCACCAGCATTCATTACCCTTACTCACTCATGCACAAGATTATTGTACCACAGAGGCCACATTCACATTCACAATCACTCAAAACATGCACTTTGTGATATTGATAGGATCTAGGTTAGCGCATAGAAGTGGTATTTTACACAAGTGGGCCACTAAGCATCCACCCCACTGACACGGATTGACAGCGCTGGTCACAACTATGCATTCACAAAATACGGTGCACTCCCACCACTGCTCTGCAACCAAAAACCCTGACAGGGATATTAGTCCACAGTCGTTAAAATGAGGGCACTCTAGGCACATACCACTTGAGGTCACAGGACTTCACTTAATTCATGCCAAGGAATAGGCCTAGGCCTCTGTGCACACAATAGATTAGTGTGAGGCTAAAACCAAAATCAAGAACCAGGATACCAGATACTCTGTTGGGCACTCAGTGCAGGAGTAAACAACTGTACAACATTGCAGAGGATATAATGATCCCAACATATATATTTTGTGTTGCTGTAGACCATGTTCTTTTACACAAAACAAGGGAACCCAAAGGTATAGCACTAGGGACCTTGGGCAGTAATGTATTACAAAAACAGGGGTCCCTAGTAGTTCAGGGATCTTTCGCAAAAATGATAGACATACGCTCAATAGTATGTATGACCTTTGTCCAGCCGGACAGGAATTTTGATTAAAGTGATTAGCAAGAATAAAGAGGATTTTTTACACAGTGGATGCAGCCAGCAACCCACAGGGGACAAGACAAAACAAGGGGATGGGGTTAGAACAAACAAGGCGGTCTGTATACTAGTAGTTCAGTGAACAGACATAAATACATTTTAGAAGCATCATTGTATACAATTTATACTTTTCATTTTACATATGACGCTAAAATGTCGACGACGTTTCGATGCCTATTGTAAAATGAGTGGCATCATCTTCAGGACCGAGAATAAAAAAGCTTGTCTTGAAAATCTTTAGGCAATTTTTTGACCTACACATATATTTATACATACAAATTTTCGGAAAAAAGGGGGAGGAAAAATGAAAACAAGGGTAAGTACTAGCATTAGCATGTAACATATCTGACCATCCAAAACAAAAGTGTGTTTTCCATGTGCAACAGATGGCAATTAAAATCAAGTGAAGTCACATGCGATTTCCGGCGCAGTGGGGGGGACTGGTGGGGACGTTGCATGAAATAAAATGAACGAATTGTTTTACAGTTACTGTGCCTAAGTATATACAAGAGAAGCACGTGAAGTGAAATGACGCGGTTTAGGATCATGGCGTTTCATGCCGTCAGTGCCGGGAGGGTCTGTAATGCGCAAATACGTCTCACTGCATTGAAATGAAAGGTGACGTGCAGGTTGTTTCAGAGTAATTAACAATAGGTTTAGGGCCATTGTTTTCTGGACACTGTGCACGGTTGGCGCGGGCACCCGTGCAAGCTTATTTAAGATTCCGCGGTGGAGTCTCGAGTGCGATAAACATGCTGCGCAGTAGTGAACAGACGGTTAAATGACATGCTTATCGTGCGATTTACCAGATTTAGGTCCAAACATTGTTTATTTCCAGGGGGCGGTGCCCAATATCAAGGGACATATGGTGGGGTACTCAATTATCTGAGCATTTTCCTGCCAAAAAGCTGCATTATGGCATTGGAAGCTGGGGTGAAGGTGGTCACGCACACAAGTCTATCCTGATTTTTCTTTTGTTTTGGTTCTAGCAAGGTTTCTCTGGGGCAGTACCAAGCCCTTTTGAGAAACTTGTTCTCAACGACCTTGCCGCTTTAGAAAACCAAAAATAATTTATTCCGTACAATATCACAATTGAAGAAAAGAAAGCCCTGAACACCTTGAAAAATAACCCCTCCATTGTAATAAAACCAGCTGACAAGGGAGGGGGTATTGTGATTCAGGAGATGGATAACTATAAAAATGAGATCCATCGCCAACTCGCTAATACCGAACCCTACTGCAAACTACCACGTAATCCCACAGCAGAAATACAGTAACTGATTTCCGAGGTTACTAGTGATGCCCTAGAACAGGGATACCTTTCCAAGATGGAACATGAGTTCCTTAATACTAAGGCTCCCCGGGTACCAATTATCTACTGCTTACCCAAGATTCACTAGAATTGTGAATCTCCAGTTGGTCGCCCAATAGTCTCAGGGTGCGGCTCTGTCCTGGAGCCCCTCGGGCACTATATTGACTATTTTATCAAACCATTTGTCCCTGAGACCCTGTGTTATATCAGAGACAGCATGTCCATGATTAATATGGTTGAGGAATACCCGTTTGATCCCACATCCAGCACCATGTGCACGCTGGATGTGGAATCTTTATATACCAACATTCCACAATACGAATCACTACGCGTGATTGAAAAAGTTCTCAACACACGCCCGCGCCCACACAATGTTCCGTCTCTATTTATCCTCCAATTATTGGAGATTTGCCTTACCAAAAATTTCTTTCTCTTCGAGGGACAGTTCTATGGACAGGTACGCGGTACATCTATGGGGGCTATTTTTGCCCCCAACCTGGCAATTCTGTACATGGATAATCTAGAGACATCCTGTATATTGACCGAATCAAATCCTTTCCACAGTGGCATTGCCCTGTGGAAACGATACATTGATGATATCTTTATGATATGGAGCGAATCATTCGAATCGATAACACACCTATTACATTGGTTAAACAACAGTAACGGCTTGAAATACACACTGGCCACGAGCAAAGATTCGATACCCTTCCTGGACTTAGAAATCAAACACACAGAGGGCTGCTTGACCACCAGCCTCCACAGAAAACCCACTGAACGAAACACCTTGTTGAACTATAGCAGTCACCATCCCCGGGCCCTCAGAGACTCGCTCCCATTCTCGCAATTCCTCCGCATACGCAGAAACTGCTATTTTAAACAGGACTATTTCTCTGAGGCCAGAACCCTGAGCAACAAGCTCAGAAATAGGGGATACCCGCGAAAGCTAGTACGGCGTTCTCTCAAAAGGGCTTGGTACTGCCCCAGAGAAACCTTGCTAGAACCAAAACAAAAGAAAAATCAGGATAGACTTGTGTGCGTGACCACCTTCACCCCAGCTTCCAATACCATAAGGAAAAGTGTCCTTAAACACTGGCCTGTGTTAAACGCAGGTACATTAAATCTGGAGCACCCTATTTTTGCCTTCAAGCGAGCAAAAAACTTAAAAGATCACTTGGTAAGGGCATCCCTACCACAACCTAACCTAAAAACTACAATCAACGATGCATGGGGTTTACCGGCACTAACAGGCCATGTTAAATGCGGTAGCTGTGTAGTATGTGACTTCACCATTGAAGGAAAAACATTTACCTACGGCACAGTCACCTTTGAGAGAAAGCACTTCACTAATTGTAATTCTTCCAATGTAGTGTATGCCATATTTTGTCCATGTTTGTTGATATATGTCGGTCAAACTAGCCAAAAGGTAAAGTTGCGCATCGGACAACACCGAAGCAGAATCCGATGCAACACCCCTAATGCTCCCCTCATTGAACATTTTAAGGACAAAGGCCATACTGAAAATGACTTAACTTGGACAATCATCACCATGGTAAAACCACCACCTCGGGGAGCAGATGTATCGCAATTATTGAATAAGGAGGAACTTCATTGGATATTGCGTACCAACATTATCCATACAGGACTTAATCGCCTTGAAGATTGGGCATCCCTCCTGTGATCCAATAAATCCTTGAACAATTTTATCGTAATCCTTACTTCCTTCAGGCCTATACAAATGTCTCTTGATTTTATTTTGTGCATCTTTGTAAATACGTAACCATGTAAATATTCTGCATAATATAAATGTCACTTAAACTCACCACTTACCCACACCAAAATGTCCCCCACACTGTCCGAAACCCACTCCAATATGGCCGGCTTGCTGACCATGCTGAGTCCCTTGTCTATTTCCAAACACCACATGCTGAGTCCCTTGTCTATTTCCAAACACATCTTCACTTCACCCACGAGCACTCCAGCGATCCCCGCCCATCTGAGCCCAGAATTGCCATCGAGCAACCCAACCAGGAAGTAAGTACTCGCTAAAGCGTAGCTCTCTCGCCTCTTCCTGAAACTTTAAAACCCTTCAGTAGCTGTAACTGTAATATAAATTAATTTCAACTATTTTCCCTAGTGAGACACGATCGGTCCGGTCTCCTATGAAGAGGCTTTCTTGCCCTGGTTTGGTAATTATATTGCGTGTACTTATTATGCGATTCAACTTTCACTTTAACCCTCGTATTTACCCCTCTCTACCCGCTTTTTGGCAGGAAAATGCTCAGATAATTGAGTACCCCACCATATGTCCCTTGATATTGGGCACCGCCCCCTGGAAATAAACAATGTTTGGACCTAAATCTGGTAAATCGCATGATAAGCATGTCATTTAACCGTCTGTTCACTACTGCGCAACATGTTTATAGCACTCGAGACCTCACCGCGGAATCTTAAATAAGCTTGCACGGGTGCCCGCGCCAACCGTGCACAGTGTCCAGAAAACAATGGCCCTAAACCTATCGTTAATTACTCTGAAACAACCTGCACGTCACCTTTCATTTCAATGCAGTGAGACGTATTTGCGCATTACTGACCCGCCCGGCACTGACGGCATGAAACGCCATGATCCTAAACCGCGTCATTTCACTTCACATGCTTCTCTTGTATATACTTAGGCACAGTAACTGTAAAACAATTCGTTAATTTTATTTCATGCAACGTCCCGACCAGTCCCCCCACTGCGCCGGAAATCGCATGTGACTTCACTTGATTTTAATTGCCATCTGTTGCACATGGAAAACACACTTTTGTTTTGGATGGTCAGATATGTTACATGCTAATGCTAGTACTTACCCTTGTTTTCATTGTTCCTCCCCCTTTTTTCCGAAAATTTGTATGTATAAATATATGTGTAGGCCAAAAAATTGCCTAAAGATTTTCAAGACAAGCTTTTTTTATTCTCTGTCCTGAAGATGATGCCACTCATTTCACAATAGGCATCGAAACGTCGTCGACATTTTAGCGTCATATGTAAAATGAAAAGTATAAATTTTATACAATGATGCTTCTAAAATGTATTTATGTCTGTTCACTGAACTACTAGTATACAGACCGCCTTGTTCGTTCTAACCCCATCCCCTTGTTTTGTCTTGTCCCCTGTGGGTTGCTGGCTGCACCCACTGTGTAAAAAATCCTCTTTATTCTTGCTTATCACTTTAATTAAAATTCCTGTCCGGCTGGACAAAGGTCATACATACTATTGAGCGTATGTCTATCATTTTTGCGAAAGATCCCTGAACTACTAGGGACCCCTGTTTTTGTAATACGTAGACCATGTTCTAGCATGTTGCATTTTTGTCTTGCCAATGATGTTACATAATTATAATCCTAAATAATCACTAATGACCTCGAGCAAATGTATTGTAATATAGGCTATTAAAGACCCGCCTACCATGCAGGTTATTTTGTTAAATGGCTATGGTGCAAAGTTAACCTGTTTAATGAAAGCATTGGTAAAAAGGTTAAAAGAAAATGCATAATGGATGGAAGATGAATCAAGTCAGGTTTTCTGTAGAATGCTGTGTAAAATTCAGCTACCAATTGTCAGTGAGTTGCATGTGTTCTATTGTTGCTTGACTTTGTTTCTTTCAAAGTTAGAGGGTCGTGTCCAGGGGAGGTCTACATTACCTAGACAGGGCTAATTCATGGATCATTAAGGACTAACCTGTAAGTGGGTTGCTTCCCTGAAAACCCACGATGGAGCAAAATTAATTAACCTAGAGTATAAGTTAGTCCTATGCAGTATACTAATAAAGAACCCAGAGGGGTTATTCGCAATACATGTAATGCTATTTGGGCTTATCATGTTTCTTTTACAAGCTCCTGGTACTCGTCAAACCTTCAATTACACAGCCACATTAAAATGGGGAGTACCTCTCCTATGGGACCACACAGACTCTTTACAGATGAACCAAAAATCAGAGAAACTACTTGCATGTTGGACAAAACTGTGATAATTACAACTGGATAAAGTATGCTTTAAGCCTTGGAAAAGCCTCCTGCTTGCCTCCGTAGGCAGGCTAAACACGTGTTGGCTAGTTACAGCTCACATTTTTTGTACTATACCTATGATGTTCAAAGAGCCCCAAGAACTTGTGAAATAATAAACACTATAAACCCAAATATAAAGATATTATATGTATTGATAATAGCCTTTTTTATCTGTATACTGTGTATATGGTATGTGAGGTCCACCACAGTAGGTTTTGTGGCTAGGTAGGCAATACATTGTGACTGTTTGTAGTATAGTAGGACATTTGTGGTGCTTGCCAAATAGAGTACCACTATCCTTCGACAGGGAATCAGCGATGGAAATTTCAAATAAGACAAAAGATGGGGCTGAATTAGTGCCATTAGCTCACATCTGTACACCAGCCATTTATGGAGGTTCACCACTAAATAGAACTAAACGATTGCTGTGACCAACATTGTAAGCATTCCAAAATATATTGCAGCAAAAGCAAGCCTTAGGGATATCTGGGAGGGAAACGAGACATTGTCAAATTGTAGTAATGTATCAAAGTGAAATATTAGAATCTGTACAACTAGAAATGTGTTTCTTTCAATGAGAGGTTAAAGGAAATGCTGATTGTGCCTTTAAGAAGAGAATAACGTATCAAGAAACACCCCAACCACCCCTAATTTAATGTTCTCTTTAGCTCTTTTTAGTATGGTAATGGCTTCATGATGAACCAAGTCAAATGTGACTACTGCTTATCCCATTAAAAAAAAGCAGGAATCTATAGACAACATAACATGTTTATTTGTAAAGTGCACGTTCACCACTACGGGTATCTTGGCACTGAATAACAGATGTTTGTTGTTACCCAAATCAATTGTACTCATTTTATCGACCTCACATGGATGAAAGGCTGAGTGGGCCCGCCGGGATTTGACTCTGTGACCATGAGCTCGAACACAGGCCCCTGCAGTAGACTCAATTGACCACTGAGCCACCAGACCCGGCTAGTGGGAAGGCCAGACACAAATGCCTAGAATCTGGACAATTGGCAGTGCCCATACACCAACCATTCAGATTATCTAGAAAGACCCGTAAGACACCTTTTCCCTGAGGGTTCACAACTGTAGTCTGCGTGCCTCCACGTGTAGGAAATAAACTTATTGATCTGCAGGAAGAGGCCACAAATGGGATTTGAACAGTGGCCGAGTTCTACCAAGCCCAAACATTCAATCTTCTAAATCATACATTTCTTTAAACTTTGTAGCTTGGCTAAAGTTCCCCCTTTTTCCTGTGAGAAATGCATTTTTTGCACCTGAAGAACTACACATATAATGCATGAACTGTTAAAACGTTAAGTAGATAAAATCGAAAACGCTCCCAATATGAAAGAATTCAAATGTAGGAATCAAAAGGTTATCTATAGCAAACATGAATTTGCCTTCGATAAATCTAGTTAAATAAAATGCTTCTTTCTGCTGCTTGAGTAGACGTTCCACTCGAGGGGCAGATTCCTCAATGCAAACAGGTTTCTCAACGCAAACAGTAGCGACCATCCGTGACATCCCATGTTGAGAAAACTCACAGGGAAGCGGTCTCGCACTGGATTTTTCAAGTTCAAGTTCAAGTTCATGCATTTATAAAGCGCACTACTCACCCAGAGGGTCTCAAGGCGCTGGAGGGAGGGGTTTACTTTTTATCGAATAGCCATGTTTTCAGTTCTTTTCTGAAGGAGATGTGGTTCTGAGTAAGGCGGAGGTGGGTGGGGAGTGAGTTCCAGGTCTTGGCAGCCAGGAAGGAGAAGGATCTGCCACCCATGGTGGTTTTTCGGATGCGCGGGACTTCGGCGAGGGCTTGATTGGATGATCTTAGTTGGCGGGTGGGATAGTAGAAGGACAGTCGGGTGTTGAGGCATTCGGGTCCTAGATTATAAAGGGCCTTGTGTGCGTGGGTAAGAAGGCGGAAAGTAATTCTTTTGTTGACGGGAAGCCAGTGGAGGTTTTTTAAGTGACCGGTGATGTGCTCTAGGCGCGAGATGTCTAATATGAGTCTCGCTGATGCGTTTTGGATGCGCTGGAGCTTTTTCTGCAATTTTGTTGTAATTCCTGCGTAGAGTGTGTTGCCATAGTCCAGTCGACTCGTGACCAGTGCATGGGTGACAGTCTTTCTTGTTTCGAGGGGGATCCAGCGGAAGATCTTTTTGAGAATGCGAAGGACGTTGAAGCAGGAGGACGATACGGCGTTGACTTGTCTGGACATTGAAAGGGAGGAGTCTAGAATGAAGCCAAGGTTCCGTGCATGGTCTGTGGGTGTGGGCGCAGATCCCAAAGCGGAAGGCCACCAGGAGTCGTCCCAAGCTGAGGAGGAGGATCCTAGGATGAGCACCTCCGTCTTGTCTGAGTTGAGTTTTAAGTGGCTTTGTTTCATCCATTCGGCTACTTCTTTCATGCCTTTGTGAAGGTTGTTTTTGGCGGTGTTGGGGTCTTTGGTGAGGGAAAGGATTAGCTGGGTGTCGTCGGCGTAGGAGATGATGTTGAGGTTGTGTTGACGTGCGATGGAGGCGAGGGGACTCATGTAGACGTTGAAGAGGGTGGGACTGAGTGAGGAGCCTTGAGGTACGCCGCAGATGACTTCGGTGGGCTCTGAGTAGAATGGGGGGAGTCGGACTCTCTGTGTTCTCCCGGCTAGGAATGAGATGATCCAGTCCAAGGCTTTTCCTTGTATGCTGATGTTGTTGAGGCGTTGTATGAGGGTGTTGTGACAGACAGTGTCGAAGGCGGCGGAGAGGTCGAGTAGAATGAGGGCCACTGTTTCACCGTTGTCCAGGAGTGCTCGGATGTCGTCAGTCGCCGCAATGAGGGCGGTTTCGGTGCTGTGTTTGGCTCGAAGGCCGTTCTGTGAGGGATCCAGGGAGTTGTTGGATTCAAGGAAGGCTGCTAGTTGGCTATTGACGGCTTTCTCGATGACTTTGGCCGGGAAAGGGAGGAGGGAAATGGGTCGGTAGTTTTTCAGATCTGAGGGGTCTGCTGTTGGTTTTTTCAGAAGGGCGCTGAGTTCGGCGTGTTTCCATATTTCTGGAAAGGTGGCGGAGTCGAAGGAGCAGTTGATGACATCGCGGAGTTGGGGAGCGATGATGGAGTCAGCTTTGTTGAAGATGTAGTGGGGGCAGGGGTCAGAAGGTGAGCCAGAGTGGATTGAGTTCATGAGGCGAATGGTGTCTTCAATGGTGATTGGGTTCCAGGAGTTGAGGTAGTTAGTTGGAGGGGTGGCATCTGAAGGGGGTGGGGTGAGTTGGTCATTGGGAGTGTTCTTGAAGCTGTTGTGGATGTCGGCAATTTTGTTGTAGAAGAAGGAGGATAGCGCATCGCAGAGGTCTTGGGAGTTAGTGATGTCGTTGGATGCTGCAGGAGGGTTGGTGAATTCTTTGACTATATTGAAGAGTTCCTTGCTGTTATGAGAATTGTTGTCGAGACGGTCCTTAAGTGCTGATTTCTTGGCGGATCGGATCAGTTGGTGGTGTTTGCGGATGGCTGTCTTGAGGGAGGCCATGTTGTCTGAGGTTGGTTCTTTTCTCCAATTCTTCTCCAGGGTGCGGCATGTCTTCTTGGATTTTTTAAGGTCATCATTGAACCAGGGAGCTTTTTTGCTGGATAATTTCGACTGGTGTTTTTTCAGGGGTGCTAGTTCGTCCGCACTGTGGGTAATCCATTGCCTGAGGTTGGTGGCCGCTAGGTCTGGGTCCGTTGCCAGGGTGGGAGTGTTTTGGCTGAGTGATGTGAGGAGTTGTTCGGTGGTGATTTTGTTCCATTTCCTTCGGGGAATGGGTTGTGGACGGTTGTGGGTCAGGGTTGTTTTGTAGCTGAAGTGAACACAGCTATGATCCGTCCAGTGGAGGGCTGTAGTATGATCGAAGGAGATGTGCTTGCTGGAGGTGAAGATAGGGTCGAGCGTGTGTCCGGCTATGTGAGTGGGGGTGTCAACAAGTTGTTTGAGTCCGAGATTGGACAGGTTGTCCAGAAGGGTGGTGGTGGTGTTGTCGAGAATGTTGTCAAGGTGGTAGTTGAGGTCTCCTAGAAGAATGTAGTTCTCGGAGGCGAGGGCGTGCGGGCTGACTAAGTCAGTGATGTCGTCGCTGAATTGAGATCGGGTGCCTGGGGGCCTGTAAATGAGGGTTCCTCTAAGTGTGGTCCTGGGGTTGGTGTGGATCTGAAAGTGGAGGTGTTCGGCGGTTGCAAGATTGACGTCAGAGCTGGTTGTAATTTTGATGGTGTTTCTATGGACGATGGCGATGCCTCCTCCAGTTTTTTTATTGGTGCGGTCTTTTCGAATGATCTTGTAAGTGTCCGGTATGGCTATGGCGATGTCGGGGGCAGAAGATGCATTCATCCAAGTTTCAGTAAGGAAGGCGATGTCAGGTGATGCAGTGTCGATTAGGTCCCAGAGTTCGGTTGCATGTCTGTGGACGGAGCGGGTGTTCAGTAGGATGCATTTCAAGTCGTTGGGTTCGGAGTTGTGTGTGGAGGAAGTGTGTTTGGTGAGGGTCCTGACGCAGTTGAACTTACAGGAGAGGCAGGAGAATGGGCCGTGGGTACGTCCTGGGGTAGCTTCGCAGCAAAGTGGGGTGCGTCCGGCGTTGAGGGCGAGGAGAGTAGCGGCATCATAAGTTACTCTGGGGGGGTGGGAGCGGCATGGAGCAGGGGGTCTGGCGCTGGGCGCGGTCCAGGCGCGGACGGGCGTAGACGGGCTTACCTTTGGTGCACCTTCGGCGTGACCGCTGCGCGTGGACGCTGCGCGTTGGAACATCTGTCATTTGTGGAAAGTGGGAGGGGAGGGGCGAGGGAGGAGCAGCTGGGAGGCGGGTGCGTGGAAGAGAGGGCGGGCTCCGGGCCTTACAACAACAACAATGGCGGCAGAGAGGGAAGCGCGACCCGGGTTGGGGGAGAATAATGAATTAATGACGCTGTGGTCAGCGAGGCGCTTGAGGAGTGGTGCGCAGAGGTAAAGGACCACAAAAATGATTAAGCGCTCAGATAATGCAGGCAAAAACAGTACGGGCACAATTGATTATTTAGGTAAAATAATGCAGTCACAGTTAGGCGCAGGCACAGTCACGCGTTATTGTAGGCAAATAGTGCAGTTAAAACGATACCCAGGCGCAGTAGGCAGAGGAGAGCAGGGGCAGCAAGAAGCGACCGCTTCTAACGAAGTTAGGACGGTCACAGCGCTTGGATCTGCAGGGAGAAGCCTTGCCTTTCAGCTCGTCAACTTACTGTTGGTGAGCGAGGCTAAACCTCCGCTCCACGGATTGGAGTTTTTGGGAACTCCGCGAGCTGCGCAGTGTGCGGAAATCATCCGCGAATGGAGCAGAGTTCACTGCTCTGGCCTAGATCCTGTTTGTGTATATGTACTTGTCTTGTCCTCACATGACACAGATAATTGCAAGGGAACAAAAGTGCTTAAATGGGCTACATAAAGCCACACAAGGGGCAGTTTGCGATGCTTTGAGTGACTTTGTAAATAAATGAAATGCAATACACTGGCTTGCACTGTATCGCATATAGTTGTGGTTGATGTTTTATGGGTGCATCATTGTGCATCTGCCCATGGAATTTGACCCAACCTGAGTTGAGCCAAAATGGTTTACCTAACCCAGAAATGCGCATCAAGGAGAAATATCTTAATTCCTCTTTATTAGGTTCTTTCTTTTCGTGATGTATTCTCCATCACTCATAGAGGCAATTGCCTCTTCTGGTTGTTTTTGCATGGGAAGGTATCCTTTCCTGCACAAAAACAATCCTGCCACTTATGCAGGCCCATTTGCATCACGACATAAGGGTGCCTGCGTTAGCACTTAGTAGTACACAGTGCACCAGCAATAGGAGCGAATAGTGTGCCATATTTTAATAGATATTGAGCATTTGTTATCTCCCTTCACAGCCGGACTGGGTAGAGAAAGTGGCCCTGTCAATTCCAGTCAATGGCCCCGGGGGAGGGGTGGGGTTTGGCACCACTGCTGTTTATTTTGTTACAAGGGACAGATATTGCAGCACTGCTGCAATACTGGCCCCCACCCCTCCCTCCTACCAGGGAAATACCCAGTACCCGCCAAGGCCAGTGCAGCTCTTTGCCTCCCTTTCATACAAAGCAACAAGCTGCCTTGATGTGAAGCTTTGGATGTAGTATTAGTACATCTGCCCTATGACCTACAGAGGCAAGCAGGCTTTCATAGCAGGACCTGGAACCATGACCTTAGAGCAGGAGAGTGTCATCAAGAAACGAGCACCGCTATCCCTGGATTGGCTTCATTACCCAGTGATTCAAGCAGAGTTGGAGCCAGTTCTCTCCACAGGCTTCGATCAAGAAGTTAGGGCTGCATTAATGCAGCAGCCATGGATGTTTCTTTTTATTCTATTCACACCAATTTTCTTCTGGGATTATGTCAACAATTGCATTTTAGTCGTTCGCGCCATTCAATCAATGGTGACATCCCACCAAAAGGGTCAGACATGCTGAAGATTTCCTCTCCTAGGCCTAAGTTGTCCCTCAGTGTGACCCAGTTATGGGCACTTATGGCTGTTAGGCTCATTTGCCTCATACATCCAATGTTTATATTCTCCTCTTGAAAAAAACACGACGCAAATGAATCTGTGCTGTCAGGTATGTTCCTTTTATTTATTAGCCGTTACTCATTCTAGATATTATTGCATTGTGACCTTCATAGAAGTCTATTTAGAACTTCTAGCCTCATGGCTTTTCTTTTGAGCCTTAGACCTATTGTAATCCATATTAAACTCTCTTTCTCAGTGGCCATGGAAATGTAATTTTAAGAGACCTTATGGCTGGCTTATTGAGACAGGCTACTTGCTAAAAAAGACTAGGTACAAGGGAGTTCTTTCACATGTCATGGTGGATAGCAGCTGTCTCTACTCTTGCAGTGGAAGAGATGTGCTTGCTCTATTGTACTAGAAAGGGACACCTAACGGACCTGCTCACTATCTCTGGCTGATCTAGTGTTCTCAGAAGCTTGACCGACCACCTTCTTCATGTAGTTCTCAGATTCAGAAACTCAACATCATGAAAGCAATCCTCTGGAACGATTTCCAGAGCCTGGAACTCTCAACCCCAATTTCAGATAACTGATCAGGCTTATGACTTTTTCAAAGTTCAAGTCCCACTTTTTTAGATAATCCGTATTGTTCCATTTGACGGTGCTCCCCATCTCAATGTAACAACTAGTTTGTTCAACACATTTCATAGAAAACCATCCTCGTACCACGTTGGGCCAGACACACTTCATAAATGGTTACATAAAATAAATATGGATTACATGTTTGGTGTTTCCAGTGCAGTTCTGCTCATTAACCAAAAAGGTAGAACGATGATTTCCATTCCATTTCTGCTCAGGGACCAAAACAAAAGGAGGTGGAATTGAAAGGGTGGGAAAGAGGAGGTCAAGAAACAAAGCAGCTTGGCACTAAGAAATCCAGACTTTTTCTTTTCTCCAATAGGAAGAACATCTCAATAATGGTGAGGTGAGACAATGGTTATGGCTAAACATAAATGCAAATGTTTAAAGGGGGAACATTTGAGAAGTGAAGGATGAAATAAGATGCATTAAAAGACTGAGGTGCAAGCAGCTCCACAAAACATTTAGGGCATATTAGTGAGTGAGCGATTGAGAGAACGGTTGGAAAAGTCTGCGAACAAGGTGAGGAGACAGATCTAAAAGAAGAGTTTGAAAAGAGGTATGATTACATTTAAGGTTAAAACAGACTTCAGGCATAAACTGGGCCAAGATTAGTATGACAAATGCTTAGACTTGTTAACGTTAAGAAATGTCTTCAATTTTATCATGGTTGCTGGTTCAGAAGAGAAACTTCTGAACCTCCAGTGCAAGTGGAATTTCTTGTCATGTACGAAATAATCACAGCTGTAAACTTTTATCCAGAATAGAAAATTCAGAAAGGAATTAATGTTTTCCTAAGTGTTGTTCCATTTGCCATAGTTTTGAATTAAATTGTTGCAAATGTTTTTTAAGCTAATACAAAGTTAATTTGTTTTTCTGTTTTCCGGTCAGCTACCAACTTCGAATTGAGTGTATGCTTCTCTGTGAAGAGGACACCATGCCGCTACAGCAAAAAGCACAGCTAGTCAGCACAGCCTGTGAAGGTGAGAGAGACGACCATTGCATTCGAATTTCATGAATGATGTAATATGTAACATCATCAGCAGTGATTTGCGGCTGCGCGAGTTATAGTTTACAAAACTAACCTATAATGGAGGAATTTCTATTGTTTTGTACGAGTGAAATATCCGGATAACTATAACACCCCTGAAACCTATGTTTTTTTTCTGTGAATTTCTAAGGTTTTTTAAATGCTAATTTCTAACTATAACGTCTCTGAAACCTATAGTTTTTTCAGTGAATTTAAAAGTTTTTTAAATGCTAATTTTTAAGTGTAATAGTAGTTATACCTATTTTCTGTACTGATTATCTACAGTTTTTAACTGTTTATTTATAAATATCTTATTTATTACATATTATATATTTTTCTGAAAATTGCAAAAAAAAGTTTAATTCAAACTGAAATTTTTATTTTTTTTGTTTTATTTTTTTATTTTTTTATTTTAATATATTTATATTATATTATTTCTTTTCCAATTTTTTTTTTGGGGGAGTCATGCACCCAAAGCGTACACATCACAGTGGATGGGCAGATTCTAGCCGCCATTTTAGGGAAGTCGTTACGGATCTGCGTACTGTGTGCTACAGCTGCGTGTTTTTCAGTTACATCATAGTCATTTAATATTACGTCATGTGCGCGATTGATATTCGACCAGTCCGCGACTCCTGCTCCCACGCATTCGCGACATATCCGCATTATTGTACAAGATGCTTGCGCGGTGGCGGGTCCCGCGTGACTGCATATACGTGCTGGGGCGCGCTGGGTGAGGGACTCCCGCAAAAAAAATAATGTTCTAAAATGATATGTATGTGCCTTTAATATACATATTAGGGCAATAGATTAGTTAAGATATTCACGAAAATAATATATTTGTACTAATAATAAACATATTATTTTTAAATATATTTTTGCGAAGTCGCGTCGGGTGTGTGCTTTGTGAATGCAGAGTGTGCGGATCCCATATAACCTTAAAAAAGAAAAAAGATATCATTGGTTCATAACATTTCCTACTGTAACTATTGAAGGACCCCACCCATTTTAATCATTCTTCTTGGAGCATCTTTAGAGAGACATCTCTTTTCCTACAAGAACCCTATTTGCTTTTTTTTTTGTGTGTTTTTCAAAAAATATCCAACAAAATGGCATCTGGACAGCAGCAGGGGGAAGTATATTCTGAAGAAGAATTCTTGCAGGAGGCACCACGTCCACAGAGTCCGGAATCTGTCATGTGGAAATTGTTCACTTTTCCACCTGGAGAGAAGAAAGTAAATGCGAGAAAGGTGACGTGCAAAGTTTCTGACTGAGTCCTGTCAAGAGGCAGTGAAAAAAATACTCTTGTGGCACTGCTTCTATGTACAAGCATCTCCGGACCACACATCCTCTCAATCTTGCTCAGGAGGAAATGAGGCGAGCTGCTTCGAACCCCTCACCTGCTGTGGGAAGTACATCTGGAGCGTTCTCAGGAACACCTGCAATGGACATTAGGCCAGAATTCGCCTTTCTCGCGCAACACTGCGTGAAGTGTAAAACTTGTATGCTTCGGTGAGCAGTTGGTGGATGTAGTTAGTGCTGCGCAACGCATCCATCATTGTTAATTTTTTTTGTTTACTTTTGGAATAAGTAATTCCAAAAGTTTCCTGTTTTAGCCGTTCTTTTTTTTGTTCATTTTTTTAAAAAAATACAAAATTAGTTAAAAAAAAATACAAAAGAAAAAAGGACAAAAAAAAAGGAAAAAAAGTTCTTATCAGAACTACCTTATCTGGTTAAAGAAAGAACTATAATTGCAAGGTAATGTGTGAAAATTTGGTTGAATATATGTATACAGCATGGTTGAGTGAAAGAATGCATTAGTAGTGCATGGTGAATTTATAGGTGAAGATTTATGAGTAAGTACTGCAGCGTGACACTGCAGGCTCTTTGGCTGCACTGCACTGTGGCACTTCCGAAGCACAGGGGTGTGACATATGTACATGAATATGTTGCAACTCTGTGCTTCCCTCTGCACTGCTGAACAAACTGCAGCCATGCGGTGACACAGGCACCCTTGCACCATGGTCAAGGATGCCTGTGTCATGCGGAGATTGTTTTTGTGCAGGAAGGGACACCTTCCTGCACAAAAACAATCAGTAAAGGCAATTTCCTCTTTCAATGTATGCTGTGGAATGCAGCATGCATTGAAGGGGAAAAAATGAGGAGAAATGAAAACAATTCACCTTGTTGCGCGTTGTTACACCAACTCTAGGATGGCGCAGCATTCACACACCTCCAGATTTACGATTTCTCATAAATCTGGAGATGTCTTGTTCTATGGGTGTTGCGTGGGAACACCCACAGCAACACCTATGGAATGCCCATTAAACGTAAAGTTCTGTTTATGAAGGGGTCATATTTACAAGGCGAGTAAAACCATGCAGGGTGGCTTTTCTTCTCCTTGCAAATATGAAGGAGCGCCTGGTGCCATCACTACGTTACAAAAAGTGAAGTACAGGTGGCGCAGGGTGCTTGTAAATCTGTCCCATAAGTGCTTAAGTATTGGCAAACTGATACAATAAGAACATAGTGATAGATGGGTGATGGGTGAGGTATCCCATGCTGCATGGGCACTACTTTAGTATTTAATGGAGTGGACCAGTAGTATGTATCTGCTTAGAGATTTGTAGGGATTATGCACAGAATGTTATGTATACTTGTGTTGGTGCCTAGATCATTTTATAAGAATACCACTAATAACTGGAATGATGACTGTGCTGCAAACAGAGTGAACACTCAATTTATAACTGCTTACGTATTGGTGGAGTGATAGGATAAGTAGATGGTTGTAGATAAGTTATTAAAGAAGTGCATGGCACAGTCTGGACGATTCCTACACTGCATGAGTACTTTGCTGGGTATTTAGAAGAGTGTATTTAATAGTATATAGCTAGTTAGAGGTCTGCCTGGATAGTGCACACAATATTATAGCGTTACTTATGTTAGTAGCTAGGCCATTCCATAAGTTCATGAGCAGTAACTGGAATAATTACAGTATTACAAACCGAGTATATAGTGAATTTATAAGCGCTTGGGTATTGGTGGAGTAATCGGATAAGTAGATAGTGCTGAATGGGTGATTGGAGAAATGCATGGGACAGACTTGAGGATTCCTACACTGCATAGGTACTAACTGAGTATTTAGAAGAGCGTATGAATAGTATGTAGCTGGTTGGAGGCCTGCATGCATAGTGCACAGAATATTGTAGCTGTACTAATATTGATGTGTCTATGGTTTCGAGAATGGTAGTCTGTATTTTAGGGTGTGAGGAGGTGCATCAGGTGATCACGTGGATGATGTAATCAGTGATGTCATCAGTGAAGTCATTTGAGATGTCATCAGTGATGACACTGACCATGTCATGAGTAATGTAATATGTGACGCATCAGCAGTGCATTGCGGAGGAGAGAGGTATAGTTAGCACAACTAACTATAACAGCCGAATTTCTCTTGTTCAAACTATGTCCCTGAAACTTGTGGTTTTTTCAATGAAAAAAAATAAATATAAATATATATGTATAAGTATTTAATCTACTCTCACTCTTACAAGGAAGGAATCAGCACTCAGGTTGTAGCTTGGAAGTATTTAATCTGCCAAGGACGTGATCCACGCATTTCGGCTCCTCCGAACCTTGATAACGATACACGTCGTCAATGTAGCATCCTTATTTAAATGTATAAATGCCTAAAGATACCAACATTAACAAAGGACTACATATTACTTTAATCCAAAAAGCTGGCGGCCATATTGGCCTGGTCACAATGTGAAAATTCAGGAATTTATACAATAAAGAAAAGAAAACAAGTGTTAATATGCACACAATATCATTTCAGCATATCTTGCCTTTTGACCGCCATACCTGTATGTTCATCAACATGACTTATTCATAATAAACATAGTTGGGTTTGAAAACATCTACATAAACAATGGACTACACATTACTTTAAAGTGAAAGGCTATCGGCCATATTAATCTGGGCGCATTGCGTATTATAATGGTTCTTACACAAAAGAAACGAAAAAAAAGGGGAGTTAATATACACACACTATCCCTAAATAAAGTTCTAGCGATTATAGTTCCATTCCATTCACAGCTCATTTGAGATGTCATGAGTGATGTAACTGACCATGTCATGAATGATGCAATGTCTGAGGTCATTAGCAGTACATTACGGGGCCGTAAGTTATAGTTAGCCCAGGTAACTATAACTGCTGAATGTCACTGGTTGTGTATGGGTGAAATCTGAGTCTAACTATACCATCCCTGTAATCTTTGTTTTTTTCAGCAAATGTCTAGGTTTTTTTAAACGTTAAGTAAGATGCATATCACAATGGATGGTGGGGGGTTGGAAGCAGGGCCTGGCATTGTGTTGCCCCACCCAAGCGTGCTGCTCCTGCCTTCCCTCCTCTTAGTCATCCATTGTCCAAGTCCATGTCCCTGCTCCCTTATCACAGCCCTGTGTGGCTGTTGTTCTGCCACTGGCCTTTCTGCCTTCTGTGAACAGTTAGCTTGCTGCCCCATCCACCTCCTCCCTATCCTCTGTTGTCTGAATCCATGGACTAGCCTCCTCCCTCATGCCATGCATGGTCTGATGTGCTGCCACTGCCCTCCATTTAGCATGATGTACCAGTCCACTCCTCCTACCCTCCTTTGTCCAATTCTATGCCCCATCATTGATCTCCTGCTTACCCTCTGTGCTTAGCTTGCTGCCCCTATTCTCCTTCCCCCTGCCCTCCGATGTCTGTGTGCATGTCCCTGCTCCATCCTTTTTGCTCACCATGTTCTATGGACCTGCCACTCCTATCTACTCTGTGTTCTGTTGAACTGCCACTCCCATCCCACCTGCTTAGCATTGTCAGATGACTGTAACCTGTCCCTGCCACCTCCATCCTGCCTGTCCACATTCCATGTTCCTATCCCCTTCCTCCTGTCCTCCATGGTATGTTTTACTGCCATACCCTTCTGCCCTTCCTGGTCTGTTGTGCTGTAACTGCTCCTCCTGACCCTCCATTTTATCTTCAATGGTCCTTTGTGCATGGCCCTGCACCCTCCTTCTTGCCCATCCTAGCCATTGTACTGCCACTAACCCTCCCCCTTGCCATGCATGGTCTTCTGTGATGCCACAGCCCCTCTCACCTTCCCTGTGTGGTCAGCTAACTGCCCCTGACCCCCTCCCACCTTCCCTCAGTGGTCTGTGTGTATGCCATTATAGTCTCACTGTTGCTCTCTATGGTGTGTCTTTCTTCTAGTCCACATCCTGCCTGACCTCCATGGACATCTTGCTGCTCCTGCCCTGCCCCCAGCCCTCGGTTTCCATGTGTAGACCCCTATTCCCTCCCTCCTGGCTAGTCTGTTCCATTGTAAGGCCCCTGATCCGTCCCTCCTGCCCTTTATGGTCTGTTATGCTGCAGCTTTCTCTCCTGTCTGTCCATTATGGTCAGCTAGCTACCATTGCCTATTTCTCCTCTGTTCTCTATTGTCTATGTGCATGGTCCTCTCCCCTCCCTATTGCTTTCTATGGATTGTTATGCTGCACTCCCGTCCTGCATGCCTTGTGTGATGTATTGTGCTGCTGCAAACCCTGATG
This sequence comes from Lissotriton helveticus, assembly GCF_964261635.1. Taxonomy (NCBI): domain Eukaryota; kingdom Metazoa; phylum Chordata; class Amphibia; order Caudata; family Salamandridae; genus Lissotriton; species Lissotriton helveticus. The sequence continues at coordinate 461,779,694 of NC_136070.1, forward strand.
CCTGCCCTGTAGGGTCAGTTTGGTGCATCTCTTCATGTCCCGCCTGTCCTGTGTTATCCGAGTCCATGGCCCTACCCCAATTCCTCCTGCCTTCCATGATCCAATGTACCATGCTTGCTATCATTTTGAACCTGGTAAGAGGGAGATTTTGAGAAAAAAAAACTGGGGTATTGATTTTCCCCTTTGATTTACATTGAAAAAGAGGAGGTTGTAGACAGGAGACGGATCAAATAAATCCCATTTGGGCTAAAAAACATTGGACATTTCCTGGCTGAATCAGGTCTGTTTGCATGTATGGTTGTACTACCACTGCCTCTTCCTTCTGCCCACAATGGTCTATTATATTGCCACAGCTTCTCTTGCCAGTCCTGTATTGTTGGTTTGTTGCCCATGTCCCCCTTTCCACTGCCCTCCATAGTCTTTTGTGCTGCCACTGCCCTTCCTGCCTGCCCAGTGTGGTCAAATTGTTGCCTCTGCACCCTCCTACCTGCCTTCAATTTTCAGATTCCTTGCCCCTGGCCTCTGCCTCTCAAAAGTATCCTAATGAACAACTAGATTGCTAACATTCTATATTTATTACAAAAGTGTGGAGCGCCTGACGTCATCTTGAAGTAATCAAAACTGTAATACCTAGAGCATTTCCTTTAGAAATTATACATATGAGGGTCTTATTTGCATCAAAATTATGGTTAGTGCTCTAAAAACTAAAATGAGGACATATTTTCTGAGTTTCAAAAAGCGACAAAGCACTTTTTAATTATTTGTTATCTTTGTTTTTTTATCCAGTTGACCACTTGATTAAATGTTGCACTTAGGGGAGAGGATGTGGTGTTACTTCCAGAGCAGCAGACTTTGCAACTGGGGAACCAGGTTGGAGTTTCTGCTTCAGCTCGACATTCTGTGATTCTGGTCAAATCACTTAATCTCCCCATGTCTAAAACCAACATGAATTTGTTCTTGTGTGATGTAACTAATGCTCATGTAAAGCACTCCAATACCTGACAAGTCCGCACTATATAAAACTGCAAAAACACAAAAAATTAAGTGTTTTGCACACTTCTGTCATTGGGCTACATGTGGGCTACATGTGGGTGATATTTGGTCTATTTTTTCTCTGGTGCCATCTTGGGAGATTTATTTGTTGTGATGTTTCCTAATTTCCTCATTTACTGCAGTCTCCTCAGTAGGAAATGCTTTCATTTTTTACTTTGGTTCCATCAAGAAGGCATTCAAATGTGTCACACATTTTCCATAAATTCAGAATGTTAGCACTCTAGTTGCTTATTAGATCACTGCAGTGAAGCTACTGCCCACCAGGGAAGTCTGCTGCTGCTATTGAAATTGCATGTTTCAGTCTGCATGTCAGAATGTTTTTAATGAAATAGAAGAGGATTTGAGAATTCCCTCAAAATGTGCCCTAATATTTCTTTCTGCAGCACTAATCCTACTTTCTATGGCAAAATGAACCCCCTCATGTTGTTCCTTTTTAAGAGTTACCACTTTATTCCAATCAAGATGGCTTCAGGTTTGCAATACGTTTGTCATACGTATGACTGTAAGCCCTCTAGTTGTTCTTTAGAACACTCTGGGAAGCCGCAGTAGAACACAAAGAAAAAATATCTTTGCTTGATCTGTTCTTATTTTTTTTTTTTGCTCAAAATGTTTATTGGTATTTTTGTGGCACATCGCCCATTCCATTCCCAAATGTTTCTATTGTGCCATCGGTGCATGAATAGAGTCCAAATTCCCTTCGCGATTTAAGAGGACCCAAATGCTAGATAGGAAATGTAACTGTTCAAAAACAATAGCTGATGGTCATTTGTTATAAGTATCAAAACAGATGTGTTTTATGTATTAAGTGTCATCTTGTGACTATCAACTGGTTCCCAAGTAGGAAGACTTTAACGACCAAAGGTGATTGCTGAAATTAGAAACATGTAGTTTATTGTGGAGATCAGTAGCATACATATCTACTACAGACACTAGTAGTTAGATCTACATATATACAAGTTCACTCAATATTACATATTAAGATAAGTTGAAGCGATTAGGTTTTGACAAATATATATATATTACATATTTACAGAGCATGGTCTCGTAATTGCTGGGGTTCTTGCGGCGCTCGTTCAGCCAGGCAATGAGGGTGCTGTTGCATTCACGGGTGGTGTTCTTGGGCCTTAAGGGATCCCCTAGCTTGTGCTGGCTGTAAGGGTAGAAGGCCAGATGGTAGTGGACGAAGGTGGCGTGCTGGAGTCCGGGGCTGTTCTTGAGCTTGTGCTGGGTGCCAACTATGGGAAGGGAGGAAGCTCAGCACTGTAGGGCATGAAGGCACCAAAGGGGAGTTTGTAAATGGAGGAAAGGTTGATATTGGTTCTGTGCTGTGGGAGAGAGACTGGAGTAGCGAGAGCTTGCCAGTCTGGGGTGCACGGCTTAACAGCATTGATGCAGATAGACTTGGGCAGGGCGAATAGGTGAGGGAGGCAGGTGATTGTATTAGAGGCAGGGGATGCAGGCCCTGATAAACTAGCCTGAACATAGATGAGTTGCTGGTTCACCATGGGGAACACTGTTGGATCCTTCAGTCGAGAGGCATCAGTCTCCAAGATGGAGGAGGGCAGTGTCAGTCCCACCTCTTGATCCTCCACCCCTCCCACTTTTCCACTTACTCACCACCTTGCTTAGCTCAATTCTGCGTTTGCAGCATAATATCCTCATTAGCTCACCTGAGAACTGAAACTGCTTGTAGCACACCATCAAAGAGTCCTGAAAACTGCTCCACAGTGCAGGCTTTTTTTTATCCGAGTCCTAAACCGTTATTAAGGAGATTAATCTGGCGGTCAGCGGAGGAAGTTGCTGGACAGTAATGGCCATCTGTTTTGGGAGGGCATTTGTCCAGCTAGGTTGCATCAAGTGTTAAGAGGGTTTCCTCCACGCCACCCCCACAAGTTGTCCACTTTGCAGTTGAGTGAAGGGGTTGTCCACTTTGCAACAAAGATTTCAACGTGACCTAATATAAAAATAAAGTTCAGGAAAATCCTCAAAAAGTTGAATATTGATCCAAAGAGTTTAAACTAAGAGGTAATTTTGTAATCTGAACAGAAGTGCAAAATGTTCCACAACAGTTAACGGTTGGGTTAGTAATCTTAATTCTGGCCACTGCTTTCCAAAGCACACAAGAATGCTGTTAACCCCTTCGCTGCGAGAGTAATTCCCCCACGGTGCAGGGGGGTTCTGCGCGCCGCTGTTCTCGTGACTCACAGTGGAGCTGTGCTCATGACGAGCTGGGCTCGTCACAACCCCTCCCACTGATTAATTCTCCCGCACATGCAGGGAATTAATCGTGTGTGGGCGGGCCGCGGCCGTAATGATGAGCTCAGCTCGTCATGAGCCCAGCTCCACTGTGACTCACGATGAGCTGAGCTCGTCATGAGCATGGAGGGAGTTAATTACAATTCTGGGACCAGGCCACTTGAAGCCAAAATGTTGCCTTGTAATTGAAATTCCTCATTCTCTTTAACACCTAGCTAGCAGCCTGCCTAATGGCATGATTTTTTTTTTTTAGCCAGCCCTGTTTATATAGCCAGTATTGCTGTAGAATGTATCCATAGTCCATATGCTTACATAGGAATTGTTGCTTCAGCAGGAGTAATTTGTTCATTACTTGATAATGGCATTACTCCTTGTCCTACTCCCTCGCCTTCCTTCTTAACAAGTGAGGCCCTACGCCTCTCCCAGACTCTCCCCAGCGTTTAAAACCACCGCCCACCTCCTGTTCTTTTTTTCTGTTTCCCTGCTGTGAGACTTACCTTTGGTCTTTCCTCTCTGTGGGAGTGCCTGGTAGTCTTTGGTTCCTTGTTCTCTGCCTATGCAGTGTTGCAGGCAGATCTATTCTGGTGGTGTGGTGTCCTGCGGAGCTCTTTGTTTCCTAGGGATGAGCACTAGTGGGAGGATGACCTGACTGAGTCTGGCGGTCCTCGTGTGGTTGGGGCTGTTCCAGGTCGCATTGCGGCCGGCTCCCCTGGGATAGAAGCGGCATAGAGACCGGGTAGGGCGGGTTATATCCCTTTTTTAAAAAAAATATATTTATTGGCTGATCATAGTCTTACTGATTGTAGATGTTTTTATTTTACTACCATATCCTCATTGGTTTTTGGTTGGGTTTCTCTGGCCCTATATCTGGGTTTTCCGTATTGGGGAACTTTATTCTGCTGATACCATGGGTCGCAAGAGGCTGTTCAAGAGGAACAACGTGGTGTCCGCTTCCTCCTCCGATGAATCTCCAGTTACCCCAAAAAGGCCTAGGGTTCTGGGTCATGGTGGGAGTTATGTGCCTCTCTTGTCAAGGGAAGAAGTTCAGGGCATGATTGAGGTAGCTGTATCCAAAGCCCTGCAGGCTCGTCCTTTACCAGTGGGGAGGGACCTTCTACGTCCTCAGTGGAAAATGTTTCCAGGGATGAAATGTAGGACATTTTAGCTCCTGTGCAGGACAATTTGGGGATCCTCCTTTCCAGCTGGGTGAGGATGGTGGGACCCTTTTTCCCCAGTATGTGAAGCCCTCCTGGTTCAGCATGCCTTTTCAGGGTCCGGTTCGGGAGATGTTGATTAGGGAAGGGCGTAAGGTGGACTAGGTTCTGGTCCCCTGTTTCCTCCTGAAACTATACTTGTTGGAGGGGGATGATCCCTTGCCCCACACTGTATGTCTGGACTCCATTCAGGCTACTTTGATAGGTAAAACTGCTATTCAGCCAGAGGATTGTACACCGACCGACCCTACCGATCAGGACGATGACTCTGGCCTTACGAAGGCTTTTGCTGTGGAGAACTTGGCTCTGAGAGAGTGAGAGCCTGTATTCTGCTTATTCTGCCCAGTCCTTGGTTCAGGATTTTGACAAGTTGGTCATGGCTGTGCTGAATGGTTCAGATTGTTCTGAGCTTCTGGCCATCATGGAACAGCAGACTAAGCTGTTGGACGACATTTCTTCTGATATTATTTAAGCTTCAGCTATGTCCACTGGGGCCTAGGTGGCAGCCAGACATTCCTTGTGGCTCAGGCAGTGGAAGGCAGATCCTGGGGAAAAGGCAGCTTTGCAGAAATTGCCCTTTAGGGGACAAACACTCTTTGGAGATCACGATTACTAAGGCGTTCAAGTAATGGAAGCATACCTTGGCTTGTAAAGGGGATGCTTCGTCTTCTTGTAAGCCTTGGAATAGGTGCACCAGGGCGTCCCCGATGCGCGAGTCCCTTCAGTCTTTCCGGAGGAGGCATTTCCAACCGCGTTTTTCTCCCAAGCATGCTACCCCTGCTCCTAAAGGATCTTCCAAGAAGGACCCCTGATGATCCAGGTCAAGAGGAATTTTTGCCTGTCAGAGGCAGGCTCAGTCATTTCCTTCTGGTTTGGCATCTGATGTTTTGGATTACTGGGTCCTGGACACTGTGGAGCATGGTTACAAGATCAACTTTTGGCAGGGTACCCCGGATACAGGGGTTCTGGTGACTACTGTTTTGTCCACCTAGCTGTGAAGGTTGGCTCTGCTAGAAGGGGTTGAAGGTCTGCTTGCCAAAAGGGCTATTTGCTTAGTGCAGGTGTCGGAAAGTAGCACTGGGACCTACTTTATTTTGTTTTTGGTACCAAAGGTATTGGGAGGTTTTCGACCTGTTCTAGCTCTAAAGTGGGTCAACTTCTGGTGTTGAGCTGTTCGCTTCAGTATGCTAACCATTCAAGTGATCATTCCTCTGGTACGACCAGATGAGTTTTTGGCCTCTTTGGATCTCGAGGATGCTTATCTGCACGTCCCTGTTGCAGCCTCTTCTCCACTTTTCCAGAAGGTCTGCGATAGGGGATGCCCATTTTCAGTGTTGTGTCCTCCCCTTCAGCCTCAAGTCCTTGCCCAGGGTCTTCACAAAGGTCCTGGTGCCCCTCATGTCTCTCCTTCATAAGGGGTGTTCGTTCATCCCTATTTGGACAACCATTTACTACATGCAGCGGAGGAGTCTCCATTGCTTACTCAGGTTGAGATGGTCTTTGAGTTTCTTCAAGGACATGGGTTTCTGTTGAACTACGAAAAACCTTCTTTTTCCCCCTCTCGGGACATGGTCTTCATAGGGACTCATTTTCAGACTCTGGAGGGCCAGTCTGACCAATGCATGGTCTCCTTGCAGACACAGGTTCTGGCCTTGATGTCCCAGGAAGCTCTTCTGACAGGAGTGTGGTTAAGAGTGCCGGGACATTTGGCTTCTGTGTTTCTTGTGCCCTGGGCACAGTTTCACCTTCTTTGCCTAGCCAACTGGATTCTGGCAGGGTGGTTTCCAGGGGTCCAGAGTCTGTGGTGGTCTCTGCAGATGATGGGCCAGATCCAAGGGGGTCTCTTCTGGTGGCTTTGATGTTGTTCTCTTCTGATGTGGTCTCGCTGTCACCTCCGGCCCGCTTGTTGTGACTTCAGATGCCAGCCTGTCTGGTTGGGCTGCTTGGTAGGGTCAGAGCAGATTCAGGGGTGCTGGTCTCGGCAGGACTCTTGAATGTCATCAAACTGGAGGGAGTTGCAGGTAATTTGGCTCACTTTGCTCTATTTTCAGGGCTCTCGCCAGGATCAGATGGCGGTGGTCCAGACGAAAAATCTGGTGGCGACTCCTATGTCAGAAGACAGGGGGAACCAGGTCTTTGAACTTGGTGGCCAGTGGAATTTTCCTGTGGATGCGGTTCTGGGTCTGTCTGCCCTATACATCGGGGGGGGGGGGGGGGAGAATGTTTGGGCGGATCGTTTGAGCAGTGTCAGAACCCCAGAGAAGGTTCATCCTATTGTTGGTACTGTAATCTGACTGTCGTGGAGAAAAAAGCCAAGGAGTAATGGCTGGATGGTACTAACACGATTAAGGAATTCCAAGATGGCCGCCGATTCTAAGCACTAGTGGCGGTCTAGTCTTCCTCCACACAGGTGTTTGTGCCGAGTTGAGATGAAGCTCGCGCTCCTAATCGAATGCGCACTTCACCGAGAAGATTTTCGAGTAAGCACCGAAGATTCTAGTCTCCAGAGTTTCGTCAGGAAATACCTTTTTTGGGGGAAGTTCTAGTCCAAACTTTGAGTCGTTCTTCACTCGCTAGTAAGCTGAGACAAACACTAGCTGTTGGAGTAAAAATAAGAAGTCCACGGCTGTCGTTCACCGAATTTCCCGTTAAGCAGCTTTCAACTGCAGCACCACCTACAAGCAAAGAGAGAGAATGACTGAGCTAAGTTTAATAATAGCGAATGAACAGTATTTAGCGGAAAGCATCTTACGAAATATTAATATGTATATAGTTTGAAAAGGTTAAACGATACTTACAAGAATTTAAATAGAGATTCGAATCTGCAAAACAAGAAATAGCCAATAAAATAAGACTGTTATAAAGAGATTTAAAATTAGGATAAGTTGAGAACTCGCTAAATAAAAGGCACTTATCTAAGTAGAGAATCCAATTCTGTATCTATACAGAAACAGAGAAGAGAAAGAAAGGAACAGATAAGCTTTCAACAAATACCACTTATAGAAGACTAATTAATCAGTAAACATTTATTTTGGAGAAATAATAGGAGTCAAGCACCACAGGAAAAGTAAGTGAAGAAAGATTATTGAAAAATATTTAAGTAATAAACCAGTTAGATTCCATACTAAGAAATTGTGTATCAACAGGTGAATCCTCGTGGTGCAATAAAAGACCCAAGAAGAAACAATTAAATAGAATAATAGAGGAGAGGCTCAGCTCTTGTAACTTAGGGTAGGTAAAGGTAGTCATAGATCTAAAGGCATATCGTATAGCGTAGAGTAGATGAATAATTTGTGTTATTTACATTCTAGATTCTCTCTGAAGAATACACTCAGCTGAAATGGAGAAGAGTAAGCGAGTAAAGAGAGGACAAGTTTCAGGACCAGTCTCTTCTTGATTTGTTATTTTATCCACTCCCCTTTCCCCCTTGGGGGTAGCATTGGAGTCTGTTAATTGCTGGACTTCCAGGGCAACTTCGAGTGGGAAACCAGCATCTCTGTTCCTGTGTAAGCTCTTGGTAAGACAATTTTGAGGAGGTCTTGACAGAGTGAAATGCCCAAGTGGTATATTTACACCTGAGCAGAGATGGCAGAAGGAATACATTTGCAAACCTTAGGAACAGTATTAGAAACCATCCAAAATGAGTTGGTAGCAGTAAGAGCGGAGAACCAGAGCCTTAGACAAGAGATAGTAAACTCCAGAAAAGAGACTGCAGAATTGGCCCAGAGACTAAGACAACCCTTAGGTACAGAACGACGCACATTGAATCCTTCCGCTGAAGAACCAAATAGAATAACGACGCAAGTAATTCATTCTTTGTCCTCTGTTATCCCATTAACCCCCCCCGAGCGATTTAGCGGGGACCAACAGAAGGCACAGATATTCATTACACAGTGTGGTTTACATTTCATGTGTCGCCCTTCAATTTTCCCAGACGCGCAGTCTAAGGTGGCCTTTGTCTTATCGTACTTGAGTGGAGACGCAGCATCGTGGTCTATGCCCCTAGTTTCTCGTGACGATCCAATATTGCAGATGTATGAAAACTTCAAGCAAGAATTTCTTTGGATTTTCGACCGACAGAGGATTTCTCAAGCAGTAGATAATGAATTACTAGACCTAAGGCAAGGGAACCGAGTCCTGGTAGCATACTTAGCCCAATTTAATATACTGATCGTTGAGACTGACTGGCCAGAAAGCAAACGAGCTGCAGTATTTTATAGAGGCTTAGGAGACAAACTCAAGGACGTGCTGGCACAAATACCCAATCGACCTACAGAAATCTCGGAGTTAGTGGACTTGGTTTTGGAAATTGACTTCCGTCAAGGTGAAAGAAAGAGAGAGAAGAAACGAGATTTCAAACCAATAGTTCCTAGGTTTGATCGGGTTCGTTCAGAAGGCAGCAGGGTTGCAGAAGGACAAATGGGCTCAGAACCCATGCAGATAGGAACTATAAGAGGACCCTTGACCAAGGAAGAAAAAGAGAAAAGGAGAACTGGTAACTTATGTATGTACTGTGGTTCCAGTGGGCATTTTGTAAGAGATTGCCCGAAGAAACCAAAAACTCCTTTTAAGCTGAAAGAAGACTCTCAGCACCACCTTTAGCGGGAGTTGGACCCGTGGATGCTAATCAAAACTCAATTCCAAAGAAACATCAAGTGGCGAATACCCTGTAATCCACTGCCCCTCAGCTGATATTATCTATGGTACACAAGTTTTGACAGATAACACTGACAGAAGTATCAGTCATGATAGATTCTGGAGCTACTGGAAACTTTTGTGACTTAAAATTCGAGGCCAAAGTTGGATTCCGAGCAATTCTGAAGGCGAAAAGCAAACCAGTCCGAGCAGTAGATGGCACAAATCTATCTTCCGGCCCAATAGTAAGCCATACCGAGCAGGTGCGATTGATTTCGAACGATGGCCATGAGGAAGTCCTACAATTCAATCTAATAGATGCGCCTCAGTTCCATCTTATCTTGCGTCTGCCATGGCTAACAGAGCATAACCCAACCATCGATTGGAGCTCCAAGACTATAGTAATGGATTCAGAATGTTGCAAGAAGAATTGTTTTGAAGCAAAAGAAAAAAACGACAAGTGCAATCCGGCTCATTCTTTATGTATAACAGGAGTATCCATTTGTGTCATGGATTCACAGGAAATACCACCCGAATATGAAGACTGCGAAGATGTTTTTAACGAAACTGAAGCAGAACAATTACCACCTCATCAGGTGTATGATTGTAAGATCGATTTGGAGCCGGGTGCCAGTCTGCCTTTCAGTCGGGTTTATGCCTTAATCGAGAAAGAACATCAACATTTGAAGGAGTACTTGGACAAGTACCTGGCGAATAGTTTTATCCGGCCATCACAATCGCCAGTATTTTCACCCCTATTCTTTGTGCCCAAGAAAGAGGGGGATCTGAGGGCTTGTATCGATTATAGTACAATTAATAAGATCACTAAGAAAAATCGATACCCGCTCCCTCTCATTTCCGTCTTGCTGGACCAGGTTAAGGGAGCACAGATATATACCAAACTGGACCTGAGAAGGGCCTATCGCCTTGTACAAATGTGTGAGGGAGATGAATGGAAGCCCACCTTCAGAATGAAATTCGGGCTGTTCGAATATCAAGTTATGACATACGGACTGTGCAATGCCCCAGGGGCCTTCAAACATTTTATTAATGATGTTCTCAGTGACTATATCGATCAGTGTGAATTGTGTACATTGACGATAGTCTCATCTACTCCTCTGACAAGAACAAGGATCGAAGGCAGGTGAGAGGAGTTTTACAGAAGCTCAGAGAGAACAAGTTGTTTGTGAAGTTAGAGAAATGCGCGTTCAATGTTTCGCAGGTAGAATTTTTGGGATTTGTCCTGTCTCCGAATGGAATAAATATGGATGAGCGAAAAATCAAGGCCGTTCTCGACTGGAAGTCCCGTAACAGTGTAAAGGAAGTCCAGAGCTTCATTGGATTTGCAAACTTCTATCGAAGATTTATAAGTGAATTTTCACAGAAAATACTTCCTCTTACACGTTTACTCAGGAAAGGTGTTCGTTTTGCATGGACAGATGAGTCTGAAAAGGCCTTTAACACTTTCGACGCTCATGACGAGCTCAGCTCGTCATGAGGTACGCCTCTCGTACGCTCATGACGAGCTGAACTGCTCGTGAACCGAGGGTTTTTTAAAAAGTCAGCACCCAGCGGGAAAATGTGCCGCACGCATGGGGTTAAGTCACTAAAGCATGACTTCACCACAGCCCTAATACTCTTACATGCAGACACTACAGAGCCTTTTCATGTTGAGACGGACGCCTCAGATCTGGCAGTTGGAGGAGTGCTATCTCATCGACACAAGGTAACGGGGCAAGTGCATCCGGTCGCCTACAGATCACGGAAACGGACGCCTGCTGAGGTGCGTAGGGCCTCGCCCCCAAAACCAATTCATCTAGAGTCTGGAGTAGAATTTGAGGTAAAGGAAATCCTAGATTCAAAGTTAGTAAAAGGAAACCTATACTATTTGGTTGATTGGAAAGGTTATGGACCAGAGGAGCGATCATGGGAATTGGAGTCCGATGTACATGCTCCCAGATTGGTAACATCTTTTCATCAACGTTTCCCTATGAAACCAAAATTTGGAGAGCCACCCTTGTTGGGGGGTACTGTCAGAACCCCACAGAAGGTTAAGCCTATTGTTGGTACTGTAATCTATGACTGTCGTGGCCAAAAGTGGAGAAAACAGCCAAGGAGTAATGGCTGGATGGTACTAACGTGATTAAGGAATTACATGATGGCTGCAGATTCTAAGCACTAGTGGCGGTCTAGTCTTCCTCCACACAGGTGTTTGTGCTGAGGTGAGATAAAGCTCGCGCTCCTAATCGAATGCACACTTGACCGAGAACATTTTCGAGTAAGCACCGAAGATTCTAGTCTCCAGAGTTTCGTCAGGAAATACCTTTTTTGGGCGAAGTTCTAGTCCAAACTTATAGTCGTTCTTTACTCGCAAGTGAGCTGAGACAAACACTAGCGGTTGGAGTGAATATACGAAGTCCACGGCTGTCGTTCACCAAATTTCACGTTCATCAGTTTTCAGTCTGAGTTCACGGAACTGCAGCGCCGCCTACAAGTAAAGAGAGAGAAAGACTGAGCTAAGTTTCATAATATTGAAAGAACAGTATTTAGCAGAAAGCATCTTACGAAATATTAACATGTACATAGTTTGAAAAGGTTAAATGATACTTACCAGAATTTAAATAGAGATTCGAATCTGCAAAACAAGAAATAGCCAATAAAATAAGACTGTTATAAAGAGATTTAAAATTAGGATAAGTTGAGAACTTGCTAAATAAAAGGTACTTATCTGAGTAGAGAATCCAATTCTGTATCTATAAAGAAACAGAGAAGAGAAAGAAAGGAACAGATAAGCTTTCAACAAATACCACTTATAGAAGACTAATGAATCAGTAAACATTTATTTTGCAGAAATAATAGGAGTCAAGCACCACAGGAAAAGTAAGTGAAGAAAGATTATTGAAAAATATTTAAGTAATAAACCAGTTAGATTCCATACTAAGAAATTGTGTATCAACAGGTGAATCCTAGTGGCGCAATAAAAGACCCAAGAAGAAACGATTAAATAGAATAATAGAGGAGAGGCTCAGCTCTTGGAACTTAGGGTTGGTAAAGGTAGTCCTAGATCTAAAGGCATATCGTATAGAGTAGAGTAGGTGAATAATTTGTGTTATTTACATTCTAGATTCTCTCTGAAGAATACACTCAGCTGAACTGGAGAAGAGTAAGCGAGTAAAGAGAGGACAGAGTTTCAGGACCAGTCTCTTCCTGATTTATTTTATCCACTCCCCCTTCTCCCTTGGGGGTAGCGTTGGAGTCTGTTATTTTCTGGACTTCCAGGGCACGTTCAAGTGGGAGTTGGGAACCAGCATCTCTGTTCCTGTGTAAGCTCTTGGTAATACAATTTTGAAGAGGTCTTGACAAGCAGGGACATCCCATTGTCCAAGGATTTCTCCCTACTTCCAAGTTAGTTCGACCAGTTGGAGGTTTGTTGTGGTCTCCCGGTGGTGGACCTGTTTGCGCTCCCGGGGAATGCCAAAGTCAGTGCTTAATTTGTGCCCGTGCTTTCCGGTGCTTAGCACCGGCACCTTTTTATCAGGGCCGGGTCTACATTGCCAACTTTCATCAAAATGATGACTGCACTGCAGTCTGCACATCATGTGTCAAAGAGTACCTTAAATATAATTTCCTTACGGTGTTCACTACACTCTCTTACCGTCTCCAGAGTCCCAAGGTGCAGAGGAGTGTTACTGTGCAGTGCGTAGAGAGCGAGCCCGATAATAATGCCATCTCCATGTTGCGATTAGAAATCAATCTGCCTTCAGTGTTGCTGGTGGGCGGGCCTAGGATTGGGCTGTATTTGGCTCTCCTATAGGAGTAGAGGGCTGGGGCAGCGTGCCGTGCGTAACTTTTTTCATTCCAGGGACGGTGGTTGACCGCACCCCGGCGCACATGCACTGCACGAGTAACCAGCACAGCAGTTAGCACAACGTGAGGCGGGCATTTTCAACCTGCAGCAACCAGCAGACCTCTTAATTAGGCAGTGCCACCAGCAGTGAGTAATAAATAACAATGATGCTTTTATCTGGCACGTGGTGCCAATGATATGTCTGCTCTTGGCTGTAGTGCGATGTGTATGTACCTTAAGATTCCTCAATGCACGTGACGTAATGTGTTTTTTATGCAGTCATGTTGGGGTGAAGAGAAATGTATTGGCGCTGCCTGGGCAAAGGACACAGGCCCTCATGGCACAGACTGGCAATACCAGGTCCGGTGTTACTTAAAATTGTTCCGGGTGATAATTCTGTAATCTGTGGGGAAAAAAAATAAAGTTACCTCTCCGCTGCACTCTGGATGCACAAGGACGTGTCACAACCCGAATTCGGGTGCATGTTCGAGAGTACCCACATTCTCGAAAAAAATGAAAATCTACCAGTTTTAAGGACTGCTTTTTCCCACCATCATTCCGCCCCATTCTGTCATGTTTTCCAACCACGACATGTTGTATTTTTGGCTCCAGCAGCAGATTACACAGATATACTGCCCTCTGTCTAGGTTAGAGATAAATTGCCCTCTGCCTAGGGCATTAACAGGGTTTAACAGTCACTGCACCCTGCTTCGAGTTCTGGGCACCAACCAGCAGGGTATGTTTGGCAACAAGGCTATTACACGTGTCCTACTATTATTACCCAACATTAGCACAGAAACATGCCCCTCATCTCTGCACCGAGAATGTACGCAAACCATAGTAGTTCAAGTCATGCGTCTAAGTGTCCTGATTCACTAAGCCATTCTTAGCATTGCACAGAGGGTGAAAATATGTGATGTATTTCATGTGTTCTTTTTACCACCCTGACAGTGCATAACGCCCCCAGATTCTCCACTTGGACACAGGCATGTCCTCATTCTCCTTACTAAGACATTTGCAAAGACTGTGGCCAACACTCAGAGCGTGATAAATCTTCCTTCAGGTAACGCCCATAATATTGTAAAATTTTTATGTGTTTTTTATCTTGGAAGAGTCACTCTCAGGCACCTAAAGAGAGTCACTGTCATGCCTGAACCTGGATTTTTTTTTCTAAAAGGCAGTTTGACTGTAGTTGTCAATTGACGAAAATGTCAGGATTTTCAGAGGTAGCATCAGATGCTTTTTAACCCTTGATTACATCAGAGTTGATGCCATCTACAATGGTTGTCTCCTTGCTGCCAAGTGACTCCTTATGATGATTGCATAACACTTGGTATATTATAGAAACCCAATCCCTGGGTGGCCCTGAGGCAACTGTCCATCGCAGCACCTAACCTAGGAACCATTTATTTAAATAAATAGGAGTCCAAAAAACCTTCCAACAGGGTAACTCAGTGAAAAGCACATAAGTGCCACAATCTCCACTTCCAAAGGCACACACCTGCAACTGCTAGTTAGAAATTAAAAACTACGGGGAAGCCAAGTGGCAGCAGTGCGTATCTCAAGAATGAAAGCACCATTGCTTCTACCCAAAAAGCAGCCATATTACTGGGGAATGTCCAAGAATGTATTCAAGATAAATTATTCTGCCTTTGTCGTAAGCTGTTGATCTAACAGAGTGAAGCCTCCATCCCAGTATAGAAACTGAACTTTTAATGCCAAGGTGAGCTGTGCGCAAATTGACAAACAGACTGTCACACTGATGTACTTCAGTTGTGCAATTCAGATAGATTGATATTGCGTTACAGATATCAAGGGTATGAAGGTGATTTTATCAATAAAGGGAGGATCTTGAAAAAGGCAAGCACGATAATGTCTTGTGAAAATGAAAGTCTGAAGAAACTTTAGAAATAAATCCCAGACCGCACCTGGCCATGAAACAATCCGAAGAAAGACCCAAAGATAACAAGTATGATGATCGAGCTCGCCCCCATCTTTGAGCCAAATAATGATTTGTACCAAATGAACTCTGAAAGCTAGTACTCCTAAAGAAAGAGACTCAAAATATTTAAGTCCGGACTCCCATTTAGAGGATGAGAATTTAAGTCAAGGTTGAGCCTGGTAGAACTCCTACAGTAATCTGACAGCCAAGCGATCTATGGTCTACAGACTGAGCCAGAATTTGTGAAAAGCCCAACGGGTAGCTCATCACACCTCGACAGTGGAAGCAGCAAGACTGAAATAAAAACCCTGGTGGAGGAATTCCAGAATCCTGTCAGGATCCCAGTCCCAGGCCTAAAAACACTTTTTGGAATACCAAGAACAGAAGGAATACCAGTGATGATCATAAGCCCTGAGGGTAGCAGAATGTCAAGCGGCTTGGAAAACTAGAGCAATCCTTCAGGACAGCCCTCACAGTAGAGCCTCAGCCTCTCAGAACTTTTAATCCAAGAGGTAAAGGCATCGGGGAGACACCGGGAGGAGAACCACATATCTTGGGGGACAAGGAAAAAGTTTTAAAAATCCATTCCTTGGCAATGGACATTTGGCAAAAAGGGGACGTCAACTCGTGCCTCTTCAAAATGGAATCTATTGGAATCTGAGCCTTAACTTGGAAGAACGTGATGAAAAAGTAAGAAGGCATACACGGAAGTTCATGGCCAAAAACATAGGGTAGCACCCACACCTCATGCCCCAGGTGCTGGGTGGAAACTGCAGAATCTAGCCACTAAGACATTGACTCTTGTGGCATAGAAACCCAAATAAGAAACTTCAAATAACATGGGAGGGATAAAAAACCTGAGATGCAGGGAATACTCTGCTGAGAGAGGGTGCTAATCTGTTGCGTACACAACTGAATGGACAGCCGTTAGAGAAAGAATATTGTTCTCTGCCCAGGAATAAATCTGGACTGCTATTGATGTTAGCTCTCTGGACTTGGTCCCTCCCTGTTGGTTCACATAAGTTTGTAAAGTGTGTTGTCTGTGTTTACTAGTACAGAATGATCCTACAGAGAACTGGAGATGGTGTGGGGAATTGCAGAGAATTATGTCCTGTTTGAGAACATGCTTACATCTTAGTCTAAGCAATGGCCCTCCATTGTGAGGGACCACAAGGTTGCTCTCCACTCCAGACTGGAAGTATCTGTAGCCAGTCAAAGGGGATAAGGAAGTGAAAGAGCGCCCCTTTGGCCAAATGATCCTCCTTAATCCACCAGAGGAATTTGGAGTTTATTTCTAGAGACAAAGGGTTCAGAGGATCTTCTGCTGGGACCCGAGGCAGAAGAATAGGACAAGAGACCAATCGCAGACGCAGTCTTGCCATTGGAGGGGCGAAGAACAATAAAGCTCAGGACAGTAAAGGACAGAGGCAAGACAGAATAGGCTTGCCCTCTTGCTCTGGAGTCATAGTCAATCTCAAGCATGGGCCATAATATCTTTCATTACTGACTGCATTTGAGACTGGAGAATGACAATCCTCCCTCTAGGAGGAATATTGCACCCAGATCTGCCCGAAAGTGGGCTCTGAAGAACTGTAATTCCTGTGTTGGAGAAGACTTGTACTTGTACAGGTTGATGTGAACTCCATAAGCCAGAGCATCTTTCACCCCCTACTGGAGGCCTCCTGAACCAGAGAGGCAGATCCCGCATGAATCAACCAGAAATCAAAGTACAGATGAACTGAAATTCTCTCGACATGGGAAAAGTCCCAACAGTAGCGTTAGCATTTAGGTAAAGACACGGGGTGCCAACTTGAGCCCGAAGGGCAAAACGCAGATATGGAAATTTTGATTTTCGACAGCAAACCTAAGGTGTCAGTTATTGTCCAGACCTACAGGTACATGTGAACTCATGAGTTTTCCAAGGAGTACCTGGTCAGTGATGCACTGCAAGATTTCAATAGGAAATAGTTTGTGGACAAATATAGATTGTATATACACAAATGTATTGTGGCCACATATAGATTGACTGTCTGCACGTTGATATTCATTCAGAAGCCTCCCATCTTCTTCTCCACTAGCTAGATATGAGAATTAGCCCAGGCCCGGTTTCAGAGGAGGCATGGTGGGACTGATGAAGGCATTCTTGAAAACGAGTTGCTATTGATGTCCAGTAGAGCAGATTGACAAATAAGATCCTGAGGTCAGAAGGTGCGTTGGACTATTTCTGATAAAAGGAATCAAAAGGAGATCTTGGAAGAAGGTGTGTTTACTGAATATGGCAGCATATCTTCCGATAGAAATGGTAAAGGATGTTTGTGCACTTTGAAGGCCTGGACAAAGAGTTTGTCACAAAGCAAGGGAAGATTCATAATGTTAGCCGTTGCGCACTTTGAATGCCTGGACAAAATGTTTGTCACAGAGCAAGGGAAGATTCATATTGTTAGCCTTTTGCATATCCTCGTCTTTCCAGTCTCTGGCCCATACTTGACGCATCACACCCACAGGTGCACCTCCAGCTAAAATGAAATACTGGAGACCATTCAATTAAATGTTGGTTACAAATGTTGCTTGCATTTCCATATTTGCCAAGAGATTGGGGCAGTTCCCTCCATCTATGATGATATCTGAAACCTTACGGAAATCATTAAGTAGGAACTGGGAAGTATTGGTTACATAGGTGCTGGCCAGAAGAAACCGATTCAAGTCAGCTTATGTGCGATGAAGTGCAGCATCTACATGCAGGTCCACTGCATCAGTATGAGAAGCATCTTCTGAAATCATGGCAAAATTAGCTATCAACTTGTCCAGCATAGGATCATTTTTAACAACCTGAGAAAATTCTGACTCCGGACTCGCCAATGGGTAAAGTAGAGACTTAAATTTAGGAATGACTACACGATCCAAATCATGCCATTCATGTAAAATCAGGCTTTTAACAGATGTATGTACAGGATGTTTCACTGTTGGGGTTTTATCAAAGTTCTGGAAAGTCTACCAAAACTGGGTTGGGACTGCTTAATTTGAGCAGGTGCTTTCAGGTGCTCAGCACCTGCACTTCTTTCACGGGGCCGGGGCTACAATTTCTGAACCTGCAGGTGGTGGTCTCAATATTAATTGTTCAATTCAAAATAAAAAGAATAACATACATTGCATTGTGACTGGCTGGTAAATGTTCAGAGGTAGGCCAGCATACGCCTGTCCAGGCAGGCATGATTGAGTATCACCACGTTAGTGATGATGTCAACACGCTGATCACAAATCCAAGAAGTCATCGACAAACTATGGCTTGCATTCTATTTTCCTAGTCTGATGCACCCTGCCACTGCCTGAGCCTAAACCTCCCATTGGTTAATTGTAGCTGGGGGCTGGCTCATAACGGAGTTGAGGCAAGGAAGCTGCAAGGAAGCTGCAAGAGCGCATTTGGAACTCGGGAGTGAGGGCTCTTGAGGAAGAATAAATGAAAGTAAATGTGGACTTTCCACTTGTTGCGTAGCCAGAGTAGCATATCCGGCAGCCCTGCATTGCTGCAATCCTCAATGTGCTCGATGCAGCTGTGTCCCAACACAACTTTTGTGCACCATGGCGTCACCAGTAGAATCTGTGCGCTACACCCCAGCATGGTAATTGCTGAGCATGAGTGAGTCCAGTAGGCACCACAGCCATACTTACCGGCTTTGGCAGCATTACTGCTGGGTACAATGCCTGTGCTGTAGCAAGCAGGATCACAGCAAACTGAGCAGTGTATGCCGATGCCATCCCTGGACCTACTAATTACAGGCAGCACTAGAAGTGACATGACCTGCTATGCTGAAGCTGCTGCCTGTTCCGCAATAAACCCAGTCATACCACACTGATTAATATATGCAAAAAAGCATTTTCATTTGGTGTACATTTTGTTTTTGCACTCGGTGTAGGTAAGAAAGTAAAACACGTCATCTTCCGCTTCTTTAGGAATGACAACAGGAAAATGCAGAGTTCAAAATAGCAGGGACATGTACAGGCTGACGACAGGGGTCACAGGCAGCAGCAGTGTTATAGATGAGAGAGAGAGCAAAAGTAAAGAGGAGAAGAAACAACAAGAGAGGAGAGATAAAACGGAGCAAAGTAGAAGAAAAGGAGGAGAGTAAATCAGATACAAAGAGAAAGCAGCCATGATGTGAAGAAGAGAGCATTAAGAAGAGAGAAGATGGAATGAAAAAATGTGGAGGACAGGACAGACGAAAAAAGCA
Organism: Lissotriton helveticus; assembly: GCF_964261635.1. Classification (NCBI taxonomy): domain Eukaryota; kingdom Metazoa; phylum Chordata; class Amphibia; order Caudata; family Salamandridae; genus Lissotriton; species Lissotriton helveticus. The sequence goes on from NC_136070.1 coordinate 461,798,870, forward strand.
GATAAATGATAAAATGGAGACACAGCTAATCCTTGCTAGAGAGTGATAGTAAAGAGCCAGGATTGAGGGGAGAGAGAGCAGAGCATGGATAAAAGTGAAGAGAAAAAGGGCAGGGCTAAAATGAATAGAGGGCAAATCAGAAATACAGGGTGTGACAAAGATGATAGAAAACAATTAGAGAGGCGAGAGGATAGACTCTTAGAGCAAACATGTAGGGGATAGACAACAGATCAAGGTTAGAAGATAAAGACTGAGGCAGTGAGAGTGCTGAAAGTGGGGCTCACCGGAGGAAGAAGTGAGCGGTGGCCTCCTTGGCAAAATTTTCAGCACCTGCACTTCTTTTTTTACAAATTAAGCACTGGCCAAAGTGGAACAGTTTTGTTCTTTGGGTCGGTGTCCCATGGCGTCGGCCATTGACGGCTTGACTTGTCCTTCGCCTAAGGGTCTACTTAATGCTTTCCCTCCATTTCAACTGGTCTGGGCTTTTCTGGTATGGGTGCAGAAGGAGCGGGTGAAGGTGGTTTTGATTATGCCTTTGAGGCCTTGTGCAAATTGGTTTCCTCTCCTCTGCCTGTTGAGTTGAGACCTGTAGTGGGTCCTTCCTGTGGTCCGTCTTCATTGCTTTTTCTGTGTTTTCGTCTGAACGCTTTAAGGAAGTTGCAATTCACAGCTTTGCGTTTGAACTGCAGGTCTTAGGTGGGTTTGGGGTCCCGGACCATTTGGTTGCTACTTTGCAAGCTTCTCGTAGGTCCTCTACGCTTCTCTTATGCTAGGCATTAGAGAGCTTTTTTTGGCCTGGTGTGCTGATAAGGAGGTTGATCCTATGCTAGCCGACCTCTTTTTGATGATGCAGTTTCTGCAGGATGGTGCCCAGTTGGGTTTGTCAGTGGCTTCGCTGTGGGTACAACAGGTGGCCATTCAGGATTTTAGGGGCTCCTGGTATATTTGCCCAGGTTTTTTCAGGATCTTTTGAACCTTTTTCCTCGGCCTGTTAGTTCTTTTCCATGTTGGAATTTGCAGCTTGTTTTGGATATCCTTCGGGTTTTCCTTTTGAGCCCCTGGAGCTGAAGCTCTTGGCTTTTAAGGCTTGTTTTCTTGTCACCATTACTTCAGCTAGATGGTTTGGGTGAATTGGGGGCTTTGTCCTGCATGTATCCCTTCTGCATCATCTTTTCAGATCGGGTGGTGCTGATTCTGGTGCTGTACTTTGTTCCTGAGGTGAATTTGGCTTTTCATCTCATTCAGGGGGTGATTTTGCCTGAGTTTTGTCCTAATCCCTCCTCCGTTGAGAACTGTTTGCACTGTTTGAATGTGCGGCGGACATTGTGGTGGTATTTACAGGTGGGGGAGTCCTCCAGGAAGGGGGACGCTTTACTTGTGAATTTTTGTCTTGCTATGAATGGTGAAAAGCTGTCCATGGCTACTTTAAAATTCTTGGATTTGGTCCACGGTCCTTTTTGCTTACGAGGTGAAAGGTGTGGATCCTTATGTGGGCGTTCAGGGATGTCCTAAGCGCAGTATGGCTGCTACAGTTGCTGTATTGCTGGGTACTTCTGTGGTGGAGATCTGTAGGGCTGCGACCTGGTCTTCCCCTTCCACTTTTGTCTGCCACTTTCAGATTGCTGGCCTGGAGCACTTGGATAATATCCTGGGCCAAAGGGCCTTGTCCTCTTTATTAAACTGGTGTTCTCTTGCACTCAATTGTCCCTCTTTGTTTTTGGCTAGCTATGTCCTCACTTGTTAAGAAGGAGGGCGAGGGAGGGACAGGAGGTAATGCGTTCATTACTTAATGATAATGGCATTACACCTAGTCCTACTACCTCTCCTTCCTTCTTAACAGGGTTCTGGCAAGTCTGGTTGCAGTTGCACAGGGGCCTCCGGAAGCTTTTCATTCCCTGTAGCGAAAAGAAGGTAAGCAAACTGTCTCTTGGAGTCACTCTGGGTAGACTGGGATCAAGGCAACCAGGTTCAAATCCTGGCTCTTCAGATAGCAGGGCAAACTCAAGTAGCTTGGATGTCCTTCTGGAAGAAAGCCAGTTCTACTTCTGAATCTTTCACAGGTCCAGTAGTATTCTGATGAGTGGTTCTGGATGTCTTTTTATGCCTTGTGCCAGCATTTATGTGAGGAAATTTCCTGACCTACCCCTAAAATGGAGTATGGACCAGAGGAAGAACTGACCAGAACCAAACTGTCTAGGGTGACTACTGGAGAGGTGTGGTGCTGCGACCTGGGCAGTTGACTTTGGAGCACAGGGTTCACGGTTCGATCCCAAGCTTCGGCAGTAGCTCAGCTCAGCACCATGTACTTAATTAGCCCCTTAAAACATCACCCAGGTCTGCTGTTGCATCCTGAAAGCAGTTTTTAACCCCAAATTCGACTTGCCAATACAACCCACTTGCCAAGTATTAAGCCTCCCTTTTATTGTATGTAGCCTCTAAGGGGGATGGGGGTGTGTGGTCGAGTATCAATGGATTAGGACATTTCCCAGTGGAGCTACTGTTGGAGAAATCCCATCCAGTGACATGCGGATAATAATAGGGGCCTGTTGGGAAGCTACAAACATCTGATCCTCCCCAACCACCACAACCAATCACCCTGCACCGTACATCGAGCCTGGGGCGCTGCTGGTGCTTCGATGGGGTACTGGTACAAAAGGGGGTGGTGATGGACGGAGCATCTGAATCAATCAAACACTCACACCCAGTCAAAAGATCTGGATTTAATCCATCACCGTTCTTTAGCCCACTCTGCCACCCCAGTTCAGACATGGCTATATGCAAATCAGTCTGACCCTGTGCCTCATGGGAACAGTCCAGCCCGAACTGCCAAGCTATGCCTTCCCTGGACCGGAAAGAAGCTTCCGAGGACCGGTTTCTGGCATTCCAGCCGTCTTCAGCCCGGCTTGCTTGAATCCAGTGGCAAAGTGAGCAAGGGACTCACGTCTGAGCATACCCTGCCACACTTGCTATGTTTTTGAGAGGGCATATAGGGTCCAGATGAGACCTCTGCTGCTGGGAGTACGTGGCAGTCTGGTGACCGGTGGTCACCAGACTGTTGCACTGTAAGGACAGGAACCACATCATAGGTCAAGCTCGGCAGCGAGAACTTAGTGAGAAACAGTAAAGTGATGATTTTTCCAGACTATACCTTGGATGTGCAAAGGCAGAGCTCCACCTTCCTGGAGGTAGAGAAGTGACTCTGCCAAATGGGCTTGTAATATGCCATGATGTTTTCTGCCCAGCTCTGGCTGGTGACCCAGGGAGAGAGAGCAATTCTTCCAAAACCCACAGGAGGTGTGAATGTGGATTGACCCGCACCCACATTTAGACTCCAGATCGCGGCCACCCTGGAGTGAACCAAAGAGGAACAGATAGAGACACAGGGCTGCCACCAATAGAGTGGCGCCCTCCAAGGAGGAGGTCCAGCAGGAGAGGCAGAGAGCAGTGGAGGTTGTGGCAACGATGAGCAGCAGTGGCGTGAGCCATGAATCCTCATTGGGAGACTCTGATGCCTGAGATTAGGACTCTGATCATAGATCCAGCTTTTCTGGAATCTTCAATGCAGAACTGCCCACAGTCACTCCTGAAAACTTGGATGAAACTATCTGAAATCTATGTATTACAGGGTTAATGGAGTTTACTGCTTCAGATGTGGATGGGGTCATAGGGGAATGCAGGAGGGAACATGATGACCCCTCTCAACTAAGAGTGGCTCGCTTGTTCTCTGCCTGGCAATCACAGTAGTGTCTATGTGACAAATGGCACAGGAGCCATCAATTAGTGAGGGACTATTCCTTCTTCTCTGGTCTCTGCAAACTTCACATACCACTGGACATGGTCTGATGTATGAGGTAGAGTGCCTCACTAGAACCATATGCAACCATAATCCGGTCTTCCTTTACTTGCAATGGGAACAACCGAGGCCTAGCATACTGATGTGGTGCCTAAAACTAAAATGTTATATCCTGCCTATGTGTTTAATGTTTCTCCCATTTTCGTGGTTCCTAGCTGCTCAGCCTGTGTGTTCTGAGTGAAATGTTGGTGTGATGGAGATGTATGGAAAGTTTGGGTGCTGTTTGGTGAGGTGTGACAGTTGAAGATAGGCTGAGCAGCAGGCAGACTGTTCTTGGTGGGGCTGCTTTACATGGATGCCGAGCTGTAACTTATTTCTAATTAACAAGCTTCAAAGATACTCCTCAGCTGTGTCTGGTACATGACAACACAGGGTCTTTTGAGGACCTGCTCTTTCATGACACTGTAGGGAAGTCCATTCTGCAGTACACTGGCACCGCTTCGTCCCCATGATAGAGTGGAATGAGTTTAAAACATTTCTTAGGGGTCGGTGCTCATCAGTTGATGGGAATGTGATGCATTCTCTTAACTGATCAAGCAATGGAAGAGTGAGTACAGGGTGCTGGGGAAGCGCATACCGGGTAGGCCAGAACAGCAGCCCTTGTTAAATGCCAAGAAATCCGTGGCAAAGCACATTGAGATGTTGAGTTGCTTTGATTATAGCGCATATATGGCTCATGTGGAGCATGACTGCACCGGGTCACTGTTGGCCTAGCTTTCGAACTCAGCAAAGCTGTGATTGGTTATAGTAGAACTATAAAACAACAATAGGAGAGGCAGGGAGATTAAAGGAACTCTCTCTGAGTCCCCGGTTTAGTACAAATCAACAACAAAAGAGAGGTTTCTGAGCTTCATAAGCCACAGAGAAGGAGCAAATCACACACCCACTTTGGGTGGTTTAGAAGGCCCTCACACACTGACCTGGTCAATGTCATGCTTCATCCTCGGGCCCCACCAAAGAGGCCGAGTGCCTCTTTGGTGTGCTACGACGCCTGGAGACTGCGGAGCTGGTTGTGTGGAAAGGGCGTGCAGTGAGGTATATATTAAAAGTGTCAAAAAGGGTATCTAAAAATTAATTTTAATGTGTGACACGAAAAAATAATAATTAACTATGTGTCTGAATAGGTTGCCAAAGGTAATGGTTTGGTTAATTCAGAGTTCTTTAAGTTAGTCAGTCAACATGTTTCTGCCTTTACAGTGGTTTAAATTTACCTCGGCATTCGTCAGGACTAGATAAACCCCGGCGGTATGGACTCTCTAATCGTCCACCCTAACCTGGGGACGTGAAAGTGAAAAATCAAAAGGTGAAAAAGTGCATAAAAAGTGAGGAAGAGCAATTGCTCATTCCAAAAAAACTCCAAAATCAGGAGTATATCTGCACCTGTAAATGAAACGACAAAGACAAACACAAAAAAGACATACACACATACAATTAATTAAATGTATAGGTCATAGCATTTGTCCAAGGTGCTCCATAGTTGTGGCATAGATAGTGTTTGAAATTAGACACTAAAGTTTAACACCATCCATATAACCCGGCTTGGATATTACCACTAGCTCTGGGTAGGTGAAGTGGAGAATCTTGTGCCTATAACAAATTGTGAGGCTAGAAGGGATTAAAAACATATTAAAACACTCCATAGGAGGGATCAATGGACCAAAGGTCTGTGACCCCACCGCAATCAATAAGGATGTAACGAATATCTCACTTTATAGGATGGCGCTATTTGCACCATGGGTCTCGGGAGGGGGTTGGAGCGTACCTGGCACATCCTGAAAGCAAAAGCGAAGGTTGTTACTACTCGCAATCAAGTTTTACTTAGCTCGATCATGTTGATGTTGGTACTGCAGGAAAAGGTCAGTACTCACGCCCTCAACGCTCTCAGCCCGCGTCTGCCACCTAGCATACCCTCTGAACTGGACCCCGACGATGGAGAGCGGGGCCGGTAACTGACTGATAAGCGTTTTCGCTGGGCAACGCTCTTCCGGGTGGGCGTGCCCAGCTTCAGAGAGAGGCTTGGGGCGCGTCGGCCCTTGGAGACTGAATGCGACGTGGCTCAAGAGGAGGCTTGGTTGCGGACGGCTATCTGTTGCTATAGCAGCATGTGAATGACGTACCTCAAGGGAAGGTTTCGTTTCGAAGGTTGACTGTTGCTACGGCAGCACTAAAGCTGACAAGCCAAACAGTCTTCCTTCGTTAGATTTTAAACCACAGCTGTATAAGGTACGACTATGCTTGTAGTCACAAGGGGAGAAGATCGCCCTTGTTGCTGCTTTTATGTGGTTTGGACGCATGAAAAATATGAAAAATAACTCCAAATTCGATGCCACCAGCAGCCATTTTCGGTAATAGGCTAAGCTGTTAGCCTCATTGATGTCAAATGTATGGCTTAGTACAACTATCAATTATTAAGGGACCAAACCTCTAGGAGTGATACATTTCAGTGTGAGTCGTTGATATTACTCGTATATGCACATATTGTTAAAAAACCATCATTAGATGAGGAAAGGGAAGTGACACATAGTTAATTCTCTGCATGAAGGGGCCAACGTCAATATTACCCCAGGACAGTGTTCCATGGGATGTCATCATTTAGGCCCGCTGTGTTTGTACCTAAACGGTACACCCAGCGCTGTTCTTTCTCAAAGAGTCTTTTTGAGATGTTAGTTGTGCCTGTGACTGATTCATTGACTGTCCACCTGATGTCATTAGTGGTGTGGTTACAATCCAGAAAGTGGCGACTCAGTTTTGTTGTCACCTTCTTGCACCTAATGTTGCTTCGGTGCTCACAGATGCGCTGTTTGACCTTGCGTGTGGTCATACCAACATATCGTAAGGCGCAAAGGCAGGTGATTAAATAGACAACGTTCATAGTGTTGCAATTAGTGTGTGCCACCTGGGTCCAGGTTTTACCTTGTTCCAGCGAGAGGTATTTTGATGCCTCCGTCAGGTGACACACACTGCAATCCGAACACGGGTAATGTCACGTTACTTTGGGCAAGCCCCAGGCAGTCACTACAGTTGGGTTCTCCAGTGGGATCTTTGCTTTAGGCCTCGTATGGACTAGGGCATCCTTCAAACTGCGGCCCTTTTTGAATGAAAAGAGGGGCTTTTCCCAGTCTTCCTTGGATGATTTGATTATGTTCCAGTGTTTGTTTATCGTCTTTTTCATGTAGTTTGACAGGCTATTAAAGGTAGTGACGCAAGTGAGAGGAATGGTTGTCTGAGTCTTGTTTTTTTCTTCCAGTAATGCTTCTCTCGGCTGGTTTCTGGCTCTCTTAAAACCTTTGTTGAGGATTGGTGTCGGGTAGCCTCTCTCTCTGTTTTATCGTCAGATCGGAGGATTGTTGTTTGAAATCTGTAGTAGTACTGCAATTTCTTCTCAATCTGAGATATTGCCCATAAGGCAGGTTTTCCTTGAGGGGACGTGGGTGAAAGCTACTAAACTCCAAAAGATTATTCTTGGCCGTTGGTTTATGGTGAGTCTTTGTACTCAAGCATGTGCCAGATATCGAAATTACCACGTCCAGAAAGATGATGTCTGATTTGCTGGTGGTGTGGGTGAACCTGAGGTTGTTGTCAAGAGTGTTGATCCATGCAAGGAACAGCTCGAGATCATTATCACTGCCAGTCCACAGGAGCAGAACATCATCGATATAGCGCTTCCATAGCAGTATTGAGCGGGAAAAGGCGGTGGATGGTGGTAAGATATATTTAGCCTCGAAATCAGCCACATAGAGCCCAGCCACGCTTGGGGCAAAAGTACTGCCCATAGATGTCCCAGAGCATTGCAGGAACATCTTATTTTTGAAGGAAAAGAAATTTTCTTTAAATGCTATAGTCGCACAATCGATGACAAATGATTTGGGTGTCTGATATTCCCAATCAATTGTGTCCAGTGACTCCGCCAGGACCCTGATGGTATCGTCCTGGGGGATGCTCGTGTACAGACTTTCGACATCCAGAGTTACTAAGGTGACTGAGTTTTCAATGAAGGTGATACCTGCTAAGAGCCGTAATAGACTCTTGGTGTCTTGTAGGTAAGTTGGGGTAGCTTGAACCAATGGTTTTAGGAATTGGTCGCAGAATCGCGATAAAGGCTCTAAAAGGGAGCCTATCCCTGACACTATGGGACGTCCAGGCGGTGGTAACCTGTTCTTATGCATCTTGGGCAAAGTATAGAAGTACGGTATGGTGTTACTACTACTGTGGAGGAAATCCGCCTCATTTTTAGAAACATGTACATCTTCTTCTGCTCGTCTAACTAGCGTCGTGTTTTTTTTGGTTAGGTCAGCAGTTGGATCTTGATGCAGAGGGGTGTAATTCCTAGTGTCGTGTAGTAGTATCTCGCAGGTTTGTTCGTAATCTGCGGTATTTTGGATGACAATACCTCCACCTTTGTCTGCAGGCTTTATTGTTATCGAGGTGTCGTCCTGTTCTCATGTTCTGGCAGGACTCAAGATCCTTAAAGACCGTCTGTTCAAAAGCAGTGATTGCCGCTGGTACAGTGTGAGGAGGCGGAATGAACGTGGAGCTTGGTCTCAATCCGGTGTCGCCCGTTCGAATAGACTCGTTGGGATCTATTTTACCTTCAAAGAAAGCCTTCAGCTTTAGTTTCCGAAAAAAGCCAGCTAGTTCGCAATGTAGTTTGAACTTATCTGGTCTTGCAGTGGGGACAAACCCCAATCCTTTTTCTAAGACCTGGACCTCAGTCGGTGTTAGTACTCTTGTGGAAAGATTGGTCACTAGACTCACAGCCCGCTCGTTCCTGGTTCCTGGTTGCTGATAAGGGTAGGGAGGAGGACCCATTCCCATTGGAGGTTGTTGCCATTGTTGATGGCTCTGGTTCCCTGCTCTCCCTCTATTGTTCCTATTGCCACGGTTTCCTCTTTTTCGGGTTTGTTTGAATGAGTCAGTACTTGACCCGCTGCTGTGAAATGTGAGGGTCTGCGAATAGGGTGGGGTCCGACATGAGTGCATGAGAGCAACCACAATATCCGTACATGGGTTGGAATCCAGGCGTCATGCCCCCAATCAACTTTCAGAACCAATACAGACCGCCTTTTTTAGAGAATGGCCGGAGGGGGAGAGGAAAGAGGAGAGGCAGCAACCGGGTATCCTGGGAAGAGGACGACTCGGTGGCGAACAACACCCGCAGCAGCAATCCACAACCAGGAACGAGCGGGCTGTGAGTCTAGTGACCAATCTTTCCACAAGAGTACTAACACCGACTGAGGTCCAGGTCTTAGAAAAAAGATTGGGGTTTGTCCCCACTGCAAGACCAGATAAGTTCAAACTACATTGCGAACTAGCTGGCTTTTTTCGGAAACTAAAGCTGAAGGCTTTCTTTGAAGGTAAAATAGATCCCAACGAGTCTATTCGAACGGGCGACACCGGATTGAGACCAAGCTCCACGTTCATTCCGCCTCCTCACACTGTACCAGCGGCAATCACTGCTTTTGAACAGACGGTCTTTAAGGATCTTGAGTCCTGCCAGAACATGAGAACGTTTGGCAATTTTTCAACTGCAGAGTACCATGCTCTCCAACAACTACAGGACGACACCTCGATAACAATAAAGCCTGCAGACAAAGGTGGAGGTATTGTCATCCAAAATACCACAGATTACGAACAAACCTGCGAGATACTGCTTCACGACACTAGGAATTACACCCCTCTGCATCAAGATCCAACTGCTGACCTAACCAAAAAAATCACGACGCTAGTTAAACAAGCAGAAGAAGATGGACATGTGTCTAAAAATGAGGCGGATTTCCTCAACAGTAGTAGTAACACCATACCGTACTTCTATACTTTGCCCAAGATGCATAAGAACAGGTTACCACCGCCTGGACGTCCCATAGTGTCAGGGATAGGCTCCCTTTTAGAGCCTTTATCGCGATTCTGCGACCAATTCCTAAAACCATTGGTTCAAGCTACCCCAACTTACCTACAAGACACCAAGAGTCTATTACGGCTCTTAGCAGGTATCACCTTCATTGAAAACTCAGTCACCTTAGTAACTCTGGATGTCGAAAGTCTGTACACGAGCATCCCCCAGGACGATACCATCAGGGTCCTGGCGGAGTCACTGGACACAATTGATTGGGAATATCAGACACCCAAATCATTTGTCATCGATTGTGCGACTATAGCATTAAAAGAAAATGTCTTTTCCTTCAAAAATAAGATGTTCCTGCAATGCTCTGGGACATCTATGGGCAGTACTTTTGCCCCAAGCGTGGCTGGGCTCTATGTGGCTGATTTCGAGGCTAAATATATCTTACCACCATCCACCGCCTTTTCCCTCTCAATACTGCTATGGAAGCGCTTTATCGATGTTCTGCTCCTGTGGACTGGCAGTGATAATGATCTCGAGCTGTTCCTTGCATGGATCAACACTCTTGACAACAACCTCCGGTTCACCCACACCACCAGCAAATCAGACATCATCTTTCTGGACGTGGTAATTTCGATATCTGGCACATGCTTGAGTACAAAGACTCACCATAAACCAACGGCCAAGAATAATCTTTTGGAGTTTAGTAGCTTTCACCCACGTCCCCTCAAGGAAAACCTGCCTTATGGGCAATATCTCAGATTGAGAAGAAATTGCAGTACTATTACAGATTTCAAACAACAATCCTCCGATCTGACGATAAAACTGAGAGAGAGAGGCTACCCGACACCAATCCTCAACAAAGGTTTTAAGAGAGCCAGAAACCAGCCGAGAGAAGCATTACTGGAAGAAAAAAACAAGACTCAGACAACCATTCCTCTCACTTGCGTCACTACCTTTAATAGCCTGTCAAACTACATGAAAAAGACGATAAACAAACACTGGAACATAATCAAATCATCCAAGGAAGACTGGGAAAAGCCCCTCTTTTCATTCGAAAAGGGCCGCAGTTTGAAGGATGCTCTAGTCCATACGAGGCCTAAAGCAAAGATACCAGTGGAGAACCCAACTGTAGTGACTGCCTGGGGCTTGCCCAAAGTAACGGGACATTACCTGTGTTCGGATTGCAGTGTGTGTCACCTGACGGAGGCATCAAAATACCTCTCGCTGGAACAAGGTAAAACCTGGACCCAGGTGGCACACACTAATTGCAACTCTATGAACGTTGTCTATTTAATCACCTGCCCTTGCGCCTTACGATATGTTGGTATGACCACACGCAAAGTCAAACAGCGCATCTGTGAGCACCGAAGCAACATTAGGTGCAAGAAGGTGACAACAAAACTGAGTCGCCACTTTCTGGATTGTAACCACACCACTAATGACATCAGGTGGACAGTCATTGAATCAGTCACAGGCACAACTAACATCTCAAAAAGACTCTTTGAGAAAGAACAGCGCTGGGTGTACCGTTTAGGTACAAACACAGCGGGCCTAAATGATGACATCCCATGGAACACTGTCCTGGGGTAATATTGACGTTGGCCCCTTCATGCAGAGAATTAACTATGTGTCACTTCCCTTTCCTCATCTAATGATGGTTTTTTAACAATATGTGCATATACGAGTACTATCAACGACTCACACTGAAATGTATCACTCCTAGAGGTTTGGTCCCTTAATAATTAATAGTTGTACTAAGCCATACATTTGACATCAATGAGGCTAACAGCTTAGCCTATTACCGAAAATGGCTGCTGGTGGCATCGAATTTGGGGTTATTTTTCATATTTTTCATGCGTCCAAACCACATAAAAGCAGCAACAAGGGCGATCTTCTCCCCTTGTGACTACAAGCATAGTCGCACCTTATACAGCTGTGGTTTAAAATCTAACGAAGGAAGTCTGTTTGGCTTGTCAGCGTTAGTGCTGCCGTAGCAACAATCAACCTTCTAAATGAAACCTTCCCTTGAGGTACGTCATTCACATGCTGCTATAGCAACAGATAGCCGTCCGCAACCAAGCCTCCTCTTGAGCCACGTCGCGTTCAGTCTCCAAGGGCCGACGCGCCCCAAGCCTCTCTCTGAAGCTGGGCACGCCCACCCGGAAGAGCGTTGCCCAGCGAAAACGCTTATCAGTCAGTTACCGGCCCCGCTCTCCATCGTCGGGGTCCGGTTCAGAGGGTATGCTAGGTGGCAGACGTGGGCTGAGAGCGTTGAGGGCGTGAGTACTGACCTTTTCCTGCAGTACCAACATCGACATGATCGAGCTAAGTAAAACTTGATTGCAAGTAGTAACAACCTTCGCTTTTGCTTTCAGGATGTGCCAGGTACGCTCCAACCCCCCTCCCGAGACCCATGGTGCAAATAGCGCCATCCTATAAAGTGAGATATTCGTTACATCCTTAATGATTGCGGTGGGGTCACAGACCTTTGGTCCATTGATCCCTCCTATGGAGTGTTTTAATATGTTTTTAATCCCTTCTAGCCTCACGATTTGTTATAGGCACAAGATTCTCCACTTCACCTACCCAGAGCTAGTGGTAATATCCAAGCCGGGTTATATGGATGGTGTTAAACTTTAGTGTCTAATTTCAAACACTATCTGTGCCACAACTATGGAGCACCTTGGACAAATGCTATGACCTATACATTTAATTAATTGTATGTGTGTGTGTCTTTTTTTGTGTTTGTCTTTGTCGTTTCATTTACAGGTGCAGATATACTCCTGATTTTGGAGTTTTTTTGGAATGAGCAATTGCTCTTCCTCATTTTTATGCACTTTTTCACCTTTTGATTTTTCACTTTCACGTCCCCAGGTTAGGGTGGACGATTAGAGAGTCCATACCGCCGGGGTTTATCTAGTCCTGACGAATGCCGAGGTAAATTTAAACCACTGTAAAGGCAGAAACATGTTGACTGACTAACTTAAAGAACTCTGAATTAACCAAACCATTACCTTTGGCAACCTATTCAGACACATAGTTCATTATTTTTTCGTGTCTTAGGGATCACACATTAAAATTTATTTTTAGATACCCTTTTTGACACTTTTAATATATACCTCACTGCACGCCCTTTCCACACAACCAGCTCCGCAGTCTCCTGGCGTCGTAGCACACCAAAGAGGCACTCGGCCTCTTTGGTGGGGCCCGATGATGAAGCATGACATTGACCAGGTCAGTGTGTGAGGGCCTTCTAAACCACCCAAAGTGGGTGTGTGATTTGCTCCTTCTCTGTGGCTTATGAAGCTCAGAAACCTCTCTTTTGTTGTTGATTTATAGTAGAACTATAACATTCCCAGGCCATGCAGTTGTATAGACAGGCTGAAATTAACCAACAGTTTTGCAATTTCAATTCCACCCTACACGCCTGGGAGCAGGCAGATCAAGCAAGTTTCTGGTGCCTTTACCTTTCCCCAATACCTAAACCTGATTGAGCAGAGCTACTGGGAGGAAACAAAATATTAAAAGTCCAGGTCCCCATCAAAACCATGGCACTGCACAAAACGACTGGAACTGATGGGTTCCCAGTGGAGTTTTTTGCCACATATGTGGATGAGTTAGCCCCTAGACTGGTGGAGCTGTACAAAGTGGCTAAAGGTGCTGGCATATTACCAAACTCCGCTGGAGAGGCTACCATTGTTAAAACCGGGAAGGCTGGCACACAATATGAAGGCCTACTAGCCGCTTTTGATGCTCAACATAGATTATACAATTATCTGCCTCATTCTCACCACTGGACTCCTCCCACACATGTCACTACTGATCCACCCTGACCAAGTTGGGTTTTTCCCTAGATGCAACACTGCGACCAATACTAGTAGGGTTCTGATGATCCTGAACTCCAATTGGAATGATCGAGCTGAATCAGCGATCTTCGCCGTTGACACAGAGAAGGTTTTTGACAGCCTAGAATGGGGCATTTGCTATGGCATGATGGAGCACTTGGGTATGATTTCATAGCCTGAACTTGATTACTATATTAAGAATCCACAGCCAGAGTTTGAACAAGCTGCTGTGTCCCTGGCTGTTACAGGTGGGCAGTGGGACCCGCCAGGGATGTCCCCTTTCTTCATCGCTCTTTAATTTGGCACTATATCTGCTAACTGGGTGAGCTAGGAGGGGGACAGTTACTAGGGCATATCCATCACATTGCTCTGTACGCAGACAACCTCTTAATGTTCTTAAAGTATACATCGACTTATCTGAGAGGTAGGTGGTAATTGTTAGAAACGTTTGGCTCCTTATCTGGACTTGAGGTTAATTGTGCTGAAATCCCATCTCTTCCAAACAAATATAAATCAGGCTCTCCCTGAGCGACTAGAATTACAGCAGTGGGAACCCAGAGGGCTATTGTACCCGGTAGTCAATATATACCTTGCTTCCGCTGACATGCTCGAAGAGACTATAGGGAAGGCAATCAAAGCACTTAAGAGTAAGCATGACATTTTTTAACACACTCCCTCTCTCTGTGACGGGATGGGTGACATCAATTAAAATGGTAGCACTTCCCCCGATTTTTGTGGTACTGTCTGTGTAGACTCCGAGCATTCTTCAAAGAACATGACTTGTTCCTTGTTTCTTTTATCTGGGGGACTGCCCGCAGACATGTAGCATTGACAATGTTGACGAAACGGGTCAAGGAGGGAGGGCTGGCTGTCCCAGATTTACTATCTTGCAGCGCAGCTCTAATGACTCGCATAGTGGGTAGCTGGCAGAAAATTGCAGGGGCCGGAGATGACCCATTACACACCTGATCTCTCCCAATTTACCAAAGAGCTGATGAGACTGTGACAGCCTCAGGGAACTGACATCACTCCAGTATTTCAGCGCAGCAGGATTAGATGCTTGCAATAAACATGCACAGACCGTATTCACCTGATCTGCCTCTGCCCATGCTGGAGGTACTGCCACACGGGGAGAATTGGAGAGTCCGCACCGATTGGACAGAAGCAGATGCCATCAGGTTGAGGGGACTTGTACCAAGAAAGGGTACTCCTTCCATTCGAGTAGTTCTGATTGTCCTTTGATCTACTAAAGGGTCACTTTTTACTGTATAGAGCAGGGACAGCCATAATATGCAGACACTGGGGGGAGGGCCTCACTGAATCACCTAACCATAGGGGTTGTCTAAATACAGCCATGGCCTTGGGCACTAATAAGGAAGTTACCTGCTTATATAGAGGGATATGGGGAGCCATATTTGTACCCCTCAACACCCTTTGAGCCTGATGGGAGGAAGAGCTGGGAGAATCAATAGACTGAGTGCACAGCATGCCTGAAATGTAAGGAAGATGCGGAGATACAGTTTACTTGGAGTATTGGGGGGAGTATTACGGGCATTGTTGCAGAAATTACAGCACAAGAAGTACCCTGCACACCAGGGAACTGTCTGTTAAGCTGCTTCCATCATACCACCAAAACCAAGACTACAAGCAGAGTCCAAGACTTCTCCTTGATCCTAGCTAAAAGAGAAATCATCAGGAATTTCAAGTCGGCCAGTGTTTCTCCCGGAAGCTTGACATAGGAGGGGTTCCTTATAAATGGCTAGGATCTGGGACCTGTTAACTGCGTGGAAGAGCTAGAGCCCTTGTCACTATTGTCATCCACAGGCTATCCTCTGTAAAGGACCCTTGATGGAGGCTATTAAAATACAGTTAAACCTGCATACCATTCCTGATTCCATGCAGGACTGTCTTAAGCCAGCAAACTTGAACTGCAAACACCCGAACTATTGTGGTAAAGTGGTGATTCAAATTGGGACACAGTTGATCCATACATAAACCCATGGGGGGCGGCTACAGGCGAGGGAAACATTAGATGGGGGGGCAGTTTTTGGTGATATTGATAGTTTCAGGAAGTTGGATAGCGACATGTTGCTCATACTTAGTGTTGCGTATGAGGGCCATTTTATGTTTTTTAGTGCAAAACTAATAAAATCCATTCACAAATAAATAAGTCAACTCTACGGTAGGCCCTGGGTAGCCCATTGCTAATAAACTGCAGGGGTCACCCAAGTAACCAGTAGGCTTTTGGGTATCTTAACACAGAAAAAACAAAGTAAAGCCTACGGAACAATGATCCATCTATCTGTTTATAAGACTGGATACCATTAATTATCCAATCTTGGATTCATCCTTCTCCGCACAATGTAATTGAGATACTGATGGATATAGAGTATCTCCAGGTAGAGAGCCATATGCAATAAATATCAAAAGTATGGTTCAACTTTTTCTTTTAATTAAACCACATTGGACCTTAAATATTGGTCTCTTACATTGAACAAAGCTGTACACCATTCATATATACAAACAAAACACATATACATCAAATTTACATATATATACACTTTTTGTTAGAAAGAACCAACCTTACGGTTCTTGTTGCCCCACTTTTTTGAACAAGGATGTCAAAACAGAATTCCTTCACCTGACATTCCTTCACTTTAGATCACCAAAACAAAGCAACACAAACACATAGGGAGTAAACGAGGTTTTAGCCATTTTTGACCTCTCTTTAACTAACACTCTCTAATGTGATATTTCAACAACAATGTTACTCAAACACATTTCTTGTTTTGGAGTCTTCAAAATCGTGTGTGTTACTTTGTTTTTTCTGGGTAGCCCATTGGGCAGGGTGCATTGTAATTTAAAAGCTGGAGGTGTACTTCTAAATTTTACATATCCTGGTAGTAAAACTCCAAAATTTGTTTTTTTAAACTGAGGCCTACCTGTCATATAGGATACATTGGGTTGCTGTATTACATTTAATAGGAGCTACTTTTTGATTGGGAACAGATCAACATTTCATGTTGGTATTTATGAAATTGTAATTAAAACCCTCTTTGGTTAAGTATTTTTACTTTCGAAAATGCCTCTTTAGGAAAGCTAGCATTTTCCTGCCCTAAGCCATTTGGTGCTTGGGTCACATGACTGGGGGTAGTTGGCAGTTAGACCTTTTGAATTCCTCTGCCAGTCATCCAATAGAGGGAGTAGGTGTGCCTGAATGAGCCATCTGCTGGCAGGAATAGAGGTGGCAGAGCTGGGCACCCCTCAACTTGCAGCTAAATAGGCTGTGTTCTGCCTTCACACAAAGGGCTTGTCACCACTGCATTGTTCCTGCAGCCAGCTTGGAACCAGGGCAGGGGAGTCAGGGAAATTCCAAGCACTTTAAAGAAACACCTCTAGAAACTTTTAATTTCAAAGTAGGCGCCAGGTATAAAAATAGGGCGATCCGATACACTCTCCAGTTCACTTTCCAGACCTGCGGGGGACTCTCAAGGGACTGCCTGCTGCTGTGGCCTGCTGTGTACTCCACAAGACTGCTTTACTGCACCTGGAAGGATTGCTTTGCTGCAGGGAGCTTGCCTTTTACCCACCAAGGTATGCCCTTCTACTTGAGCCCTGCTTCTTTATCTGAACCCAGGCCTACCAGAGTAACTCAAAGGGCTAGTTTGACCCACAGGGACATAGCCGGTTCCCACCATCTTGAACCCACACCTGGACACCGTCTAAGTAAGTCCCAACATCGGATGTGGTGTCCCTCCAGTCTTGGACCCTTGGTGGCAGTGCTAATGGTACCCAGGAAAAAACAATTGATGGACAGAATGCAGAACAATGTCACACATGCACCCCAGAACAAAGATCTGGGCCTAAATCCATCATGTTTTTGCTCACCATGCCATTCCAGTTTGAATCCATCCATATGCACATCAGTCTTGACCCTTTGCCCAATGGGAACAGTTCAACCCGAACTGCCAGGCCAGGTCGTCTATGGACTGGAAACTAGCATCCTAGGACTGGTTTCAGGGGTTCATCCCTTATCAGCCAGGATAGCTTGACTCCAGTGGCATGGAGTGCACGGGACCCACATCTGGGCATACCCATCCTACTCTTATCCAGGCAGCCAAAATCTAAAACTTGGCATTGGCACTTAGAAAATGTTTGGCTGAACACTTGTCTGAGAACCAAGGGAAGACTTGGACCAAACTTCTCGTCGATCCACCCAAGGTGCATTGCCTATGTTCTCTGCAGCCCCAAATGCTGACCTTCGCCAAAGGAATATCCGGCCTCTTCAAACTCTCGTCAGCTCCAGCCTACTGTCCTCATCCTACGGGATATTTTCAACTTCTGTAAAAGTGATTGTCTGAACATAAATCTTCACCATGACTTCATCCAGTGGCTCCCCATCAACGATGCTCCTTCCTCCGACACTGTCTGCAGCCTTACTCTGCTGAACCTTCCATTCCCATTACATTTTCTTGCAAATTCTGTCCGATGGGAAGTGCCGACTGGACCCAATCCACTTCTTGTATCCAACCCACACTCTATCTCGATCGGCCATATTTTTCGACTTTGAGCCAGTCTCACTTGCCCTTTCTGCAGCTGGGTTGGGTCCTTGTCTTAATGGTCGACATTAGAATGTAGTGAGAATCCACATAATTTGCTTTCAAGATTTTCTGTTCTGGGAAAAGAGTTTTGGTAGTCTCCTGATCCTGTTGGAAAGGGGTGGACATTGCTAACCAGATCTTTGTCCTAAAGTCATTTACTTTTAATTGCAAACTTGTTTCAAAGAAAATTCTGTGAAGTAAGAGCAAAGCATTTTGTTACTCACCAGTGAGTGTAAAACATGTAATAACTCAGTGAATACTCTGAATTTTCAGGTGTTCGTGTTTCTGTAAAGTTTGGGTTGCCTTTCTACAATTTAAAGTGTTAAATTTTCTTTCAGCTATTCTTACCAGCCACCGACTTAAAGGGTTCTGTCAACTAATTCTTAAAGTTGGAAATTTCCTCAACTATGTAAGTAGTTTACATCACTAGACTATACAGCAAATAGTAATTGTTTAACAAATATTTTTCGAAAGCTGATAGCTACAAAAAGCTCAAAGATATGATCATTTTGCATGTTCACCTTTTCTATTTTTCTCTCTTTTGTCTCTTTAAGGGAAACCGCATGGGAGAGGCAAATGGCTTTAAAATTGGCACCTTGTTAAAGCTGACTGATATCCGTGCAAAGAGGTCACAAATTACTCTGCTGCACCACATTCTAGAGGTCTTTCTTTCTTCCTTGTCAATGTGTGATTGCATTTAAATTTTACACCAATCTGTATTCAGGAAGGGAGTAAGCATGCACAAAGTGATTTGAAATCAGCCAAACCTTATGTGAAATGGCAACTGTTTAGGTGTGCTACTTTTAACCCGCAGGTAAGCACATCCATTTTTGCATTGCAAGTGAGTACATTGAGGGTCCTTTACCTTCGCATCATTGGTCATTACATAGTAGGCAAGTATTTAATTTAATGGGTTTAAGTGACCTAGTGTTAGAGTTGTATGTATATTAAATGTTAAACCATTAAATGGGGGTAGCAAAGCGCTTTTAGGCTTCAAGGTTGGGTAGTGTCAAGCGATAGTAATACGTTTTTATGGTTCAGGGATGGGCACAGTTAAGGGACAATAAGGACTTTTAGGGTTTGAGTGTGGGTGTATGTAGATGTGTGTATATGCGTGTGTGTGTGAGAGTATATGTGTACGTAGGAGTGTGTGTATGTATATAAATGATGCGTGTGTATATATGTGTGTGTGTGTGTGTGTATGTGTGTGTGTGTGTGTGTGTATATATATAAATATTCACTAAAAAAACTATGTTTTAGTGGTGTTATAGTTAGCTGGACATTTTACTCATACAAAACCATTGAAATTGCTCCTATATAGTTAGTTGTACTAACTATATTTCGCGCACCCGCAATCCACTGCTGATGATGTCACATATTAGATCATTCATGACATGGTCAGTGACATCACTGATGACATCTCAAATGACATCACTGATGACATCACTGATGACATCATCCAGTGAATGTGGTTTGCTTCGTTATTTAAATATGCATTATATATATAGCAATTTGCATTGAAGAATAAGTGGATATATATATAAATAAATATTTGGATGGAGGATTTAGTACCAGTGTAATTGACTGTTTACTTGACCAATTTATAATGTCTCACTAAATATAGTGGATGGTGACTAAACTGTGTGAATATCTGTATCACTTTGTCAGTTGTTGTGTAAACTGATTCTACAGTTGGTTACTAGCTATGTGAAAGTCTATATTAGTTATTGATTAGTTAACTGAGTATTTGTATGGGAGTGTGAAAGTGTGTGTGTTTCGGTGGGGGGTGTGTGACTGTCCAAAGATGTGTGAATAGTTGATTCAGTAGATATATGAAGTTAAAACTACATGTTCTAACAGTTGTTTGGGTGAGTGAATCTCTTTATGGGTGTGGTGATGAGCAAATATATTTCTCAATGGTACATGTCCAACAAACTAGAAAAATAAAAGGCAGTGTATGTGTCAGTTGTATATAAATAAGTATACATAAGACACCATGATTGTGTGAGTGACTGTATGTATAACTGTATACTTGTAATAATGATTTTATAATTCACTAAGTATGACTTACTATCTAAATGAATAGAAGCAGTGGTGTTTGTATAAGTGTTTTGCTAAGTAAATATGTAAGTATGATCCATTGTTTGCATAAGTGAGTAGGATGACTTCATATGTGAATAGGATGCGTGCTGTTTAATGTCGATATAGATGTATAAGTATTTTTGATAGTGTTCTATTGTTCATTGACAGCATGTAAGAGTGAATCCATAGGTAAGTGATTAGATGTGTGTATACATCTATGAATCACTGAGTGGATTTTTAGATACTTGTATTGCTGTGACAATGGATTTAAATATGTTACTCTGTATTTTACAAAGAGTGATGAAAAATTGTAATAGTGTATGAAAAGGTGTATGTGATTGTCACGTGGATGATGTCATCAGTGATGTCACTGACCATGTCATGAATGATCTAATATGTGACATCAGCAGTGGATTGCGGGTGCGCGAAATATAGTTAGTACAACTAACTATATAGGAGCAATTTCAATGGTTTTGTATGAGTAAAATGTCCAGCTAACTATAACACCACTAAAACTTATAGTTTTTTTTAGTGAATTTCAAAGGTTTTTTAAAAGCTAATTCCTAACTATATAACTCCTGAAACCTATGGTTTTTTCAGTGAATTTCAAAGGTTTTTTTAAATGCTAATTCCTAACTATATAAGGCCTAAAACCTATGATTTTTTCAGTGAATTCGCAAGGTTTTTTAAATGCTAATTCCTAACTATATAAGGCCTGAAACCAATGGTTTTTTCAGTGAATTGCAAAGGTTTTTTAAATGCTAATTCCTAACTATATAAGGCCTGAAACCTATGGTTTTTTCAGTGAATTTCAAAGGTTTTTTAAATGCTAATTCTATTAACGGATAATGTTTAAATATATTAATATCCTAGTGGGACCACCTGAGCAGCCCTAAGGGGTCAGGGTGTTTTTACCCTGCCCCCTTTTTGTGTTCTACACGTTTGTTTTTCTAATTTCTTGTGCCTAATTCCGAACTATATAAGGCCTGAAACCTATGTTTTTTTCAGTGAATTTAGGTGTGCCATACTTTTGTCATAAGTAAGACTGTTAGCGCTCTAGTTGTTCTTTAGAACACTCTGGGACATTCTGTCATTGGGCTATAGTTGGGCTACATCGGGCTGATATTTGGGCTACATTTGTTTTTTTTGTCTCTGGTGGCCATCTTTGGGCTACATTGGGCTACATTGGGCTACATTTAGGCTCTAACATATATATAGCCCAATGTAGCCCAATATATATTTTTTCAAAGTTAATTTTCGTAAAAACCACTGGAGCATATATCTTGAGACATAGCAAAGGCACATCGGGCTACCAGTCCCTACAATTTTGCCAAGTTTGGTAGAAAACCATTCAGCCGTTCGGGCTAAAAGTGAGTCCAACCGCCCTATGGAAATTAACATGGGAAAACACGTTTTGGGACCCCCCTTTTATCTCAGCCCCGCTTGACGGATCCTCCCCAAACTTTCAGGGAAGGACCGGAGCGCCGCGAGGCAAAGTTAAGGAAATTTCAGGAAGATTCCTCAACCGGCGCCAAAGTTATTCCCAATAGAATGTTGCGATTTCCCTATGGAAAACAATCCTAACTATATATACCTACTGGCTATCGCCAGTAGGTAATATATATTATATATTATATATTATATATATATATATATATATATATATATATATATATACACACATACACATACACATATATATATATATATATATATATATATATATATATATATATATATATACACACATACACATACACATACATATATATATATATATATATATATATATATATATATATATATATATATATATATATGTGTGTATTACCTACTGGCGGTCGCCAGTAGGTATATATAGTTAGGATTTTTTCTCTATGGGATTTTTGAAAATTCTATGTCTAATAACTTTGGCGTTTGTGGACGGAATTGGCTGAAATTTTCAGGAAAATGGCACATTTTGTTTCTGAGCAGCCCCTAAAAATTTTGGGGGGGTTCGTCAAGGGGGGGCCGAGAAAAAAGGGGGGTCCCAAAACGCGTTTTTCCCATGTTAATTTCCATAGGGCGGTTGGCCTCACTTTTAGCCCGAACGGCTGAATGGATTTGCACGAAACTTGGCAAAATTGTAGGGACTGGTAGCCCGATGTGCCTTTTGTAGGTCTCAATATATGTGCTCCAGTGGATTTTGAGAAATTAACGTTTAAAAAAAGATATATATCTGTAACAGTGGACCGGGCAGCGCTCCAGGACGCGTACTTTTCGCGCAACGGAGCTTTGTGAAGCGAAGCTGATTGGTTCTCCGGCGTCTGTCAACATTCCAAACAGTCCGTAGCGGCCGCCATCTTGTCTCTCGGTAGGATCGAGAGACAAGAGGAGGCCAAAGCGAAGGGGCAAATGACCATAAGGGGGAATAGTAGATCCTCGCTGACCCCCTAGGTTTGATGTGGAGGTTTTAAAAGGGCCCCGCGGGGCAAAAAAAAATAATAATAATAATAATCGAACACCTGAATGGATTTGCACGAAACTTGGCAAAATATTAGGGACTGGTAGCCCGATGTGCCTTTGCTAGGTCTCAATATATGTGCTCCAGTGGATTTGGAGAAATTAACGTTCAAAAAAAGATATATATCTGTAACAGCGCTCCGCTTCGCGTACTTTTCGCGTTACGGAGCTTTGCGAAGCGAAGCTGATTGGCTCTCCGGTGTCTGTAAACATTCCAAACAGTACGTAGCGGCCGCCATCTTGTCTGTCGGTAGGATCGAGAGACAACAGGAGGCCTAAGCGAAGGGGCAAATGACCATAAGGGGGCATAGTAGATCCTCGCTGACCCCCTAGGTTTGATGTGGAGGTTTTAAAAGGGCCCCGCGGGGCAAAAAAAAAATAATAATAATAATAATCGAACGGCTGAATGGATTTGCACGAAACTTGGTAAAATATTAGGGACTGGTAGCCCGATGTGCCTTTGCTAGGTCTCAATATATGTGCTTCAGTGCATTTTGAGAAATTAACGTTCAAAAACAAGATATATATCTGTAACAGCGCTCCGCTTCGCGGAGATAAAATTATATCTGTATTACCTAGCTGTTGCTAACACCAGTTAGCGACGGCTAGTAGGAGATAGCGACCATCTTGGGCCCCACTTTGCATGTGAGTGATATTTATCACTAATGACATGCAAAGTGGGCATGCCAAGATGTTAGCGACTGGAAACAGTCGCTAACATCGCTATCTCCTATTATCAACTTTTGGAAATATTCGAGATAAGCGCGAATATCTCCAAAAAGTAACAGCTGCCCTGAGCAGTTCTTAGCCATGTTATCCAATGGGAGGTGGATAACATGGCTAAGAGCATTAGCTCGGTAATGCATGAATATCGCTGAGTTTTCAGCGATATTAATGCATTGCGGTCGTTTTTTATCGTATTTGCGATAAACCTTGATAATAGCAAGGTTTATCTGCGATAATTTCTGACGGTAAAAAAATCTTTGCAATGCATCGTTAGGGATAAATATCGCTTAACTTTGGTAATATGCCCCAACGTCTGTTAACGTTCGATTCGAAGGAAATCAGGAAGTGTTGAAAAACATTGTCTGCGCCATCTTGTCTTTTTTCAAATGCCACACTTTTGTCGTGCACGGCAGCCATTTTAGATGCCTTGACCAGACCCACTCTGTGCACGCTGTCGATCCTTAGCATGGCTCCCCACCCTCGCAAGCATCTCACCCAGGCAGTGGTGACCCCCGCTCTCTGTCTTATGCATGGGTAATAAACCTCCCCCCATCTGCTCTGCTCTTCCCTGAGAATCACACCCTGTGCCCGCCCGACACCTCCCTTTCGCCCTATTCACTACCGCACCCTCTGACACTCCTTTTCCTCTGTGTCCGATTGTCCAGGCCGGTCCTAGGCTATCAGCTAGCGCTGCAGATGTAGTTTATGGCCACAGCTGTAAAGAATCACCCCTCTTCAAAGGAGTTATAGTAGATTAAGGCCCACACTCGATGAGATCCGTCACAGCAGAAGCGTTGCTATTATCTGAAAACCATCCTGTATTGTGATTGGGGAGGGGACCGAGCGTGAAGCGGAAGATTCCAGGGATGACTCTTTGTACATCAAAGTTTTTACAATTATGTGTCACATTAAAAATATATAGCACTCCGACAAAGTAGTAAGATTATAAAACTTTAATAATTTATAAATATATACAAGAAAACAAAAATAGTAATAACATATAAACATTTTTAGGGAAAAACAACGAAGTAGCGGTCGGCTGTGCGAATAGTCCCAACGCAGCACAACGTCCAGATTTCCGGCGTGGGGCGTCGCGGGGGGTGGGTCATCAGTAGCAAACTGTTGTGCGAATAGTTCCAAGGCAGCAGAACGCGCCGAAATCTAGATGACACGAAAGGGATGTCTAGTAAGTTGCCACCCAGCAAATAACGGCGTGGGGCGTCGCGGGGGGTGGGTCATCAGTAGCAAACTGTTGTGCGAATAGTTCCAAGGCAGCAGAACGATGGCACCAAGGTGATGTCCAGTAAGTTGCCGCACTGGTTTTGGTATCCTACAATGCTGCTCCGAATAACGGCGTGGGGCGCCCCGGGGGAGGCGGCGTGAACGGGCCTCTCCAGGTGGAGTGTCATCTGTTGTAGTGGGGCGCCCCTTTACCGTTTCAGTTGCCATTCCGTCCGTTTTTGGTCCACTGTGTCAAAAGCCGCAATTCAGCTGAGTTGCGCCCACTCTTGCGGTGCAGCGATAGGCGGCTGTCACAGGACTCTCAAAATGGCGGCAGGCTCTTTCCTTTTTGGGCCTGGTCCACTGAAATGGCCCTGGGACACCTTGGAAATCGGACGCTTGTCTGCTAGGTCTTGGACCCCATTCTCGAAAGCGTCCCCTCCGCCTTGAGAATTCATCAAAAGTTTTGGGGGCCCCGACTCCTGCAGGCTTCTGGTGGGGAGCGGCTGCCATGATTGCTCGCGGAATGACCACGATGGAGCTACGAGATGGTGGTGCTCTCATGCTGACGCCAGTTTAGTCTGAAACATCCAGAAACAAGGTGGGGCTTTCATTGTTTGGGAAAAAAAAAAGTTTTCATCCAATGAAAAGTGTTGTTTTTAGGTCATATGATCAAGCCTTCCATCATTAGGAAACCAAAAGTAAAATGAACCAATGAAAAGTTTTATAAACAAGTCACATGGCCTGAGAAAATACGTTGGCACGTGAGGCGGCGTCAGTAGCGGACTGATGTGCGAATAGGCCGAAGGCAATACAACGCGCCAAGATCCGGATGGCACCGAGGTGGTGTCCAGCAAGTTGCAGCACTGGTGTGGCCATCCTACAATGCTGAAAGTCGGCGTGGGGCGCCCCGTTGGCTTGTGAGATGGCGTCAGTAGCGGACCGATGTGCGAATAGGCCGAAGGCAGCACAACGCGCCAAGATCCGGATGGCACCGAGGTGGTGTCTAGTAAGTTGCCGCACTGGTGTGGCCATCCAACAATGCTGAAAGTCGGCGTGGGGCGCCCCGTTGGCCTGTGAGATGGCGTCAGTAGCGGACCGATGTGTGAATAGGCCGAAGGCAGCACAACGCGCCAAGATCCGGATGGCACCGAGGTGGTGTCATAGTTGAGAGTTCTGAGCAGCGGTTGTAACACTGTCTGAAGCTTATTTGCAGCTGCTGCAGCTTCACTACGCGCCAAGATCCGGATGGCACCGAGGTGGTGTCTAGTAAGTTGCCGCACTGGTGTGGCCATCCAACAATGCTGAAAGTCGGCGTGGGGCGCCCCGTTGGCCTGTGAGATGGCGTCAGTAGCGGACCGATGTGCGAATAGGCCGAAGGCAGCACAACGCGCCAAGATCCGGATGGCACCGAGGTGGTGTCTAGTAAGTTGTCGCACTTCTGTGGCCATCCTACAATGTTGAAAGTCGGCGTGGGGCGCCCCGTTGGCCTGTGAGATGGCGTCAGTAGCGGACCGATGTGCGAATGGGGCCAAAGGCAGCGCAACAATATTTTCTGACTGACACCACAAGGCGCTGAGATGCCAAGATCCGGATGGCACCGAGGTGATGTCTAAGTTGCGGACTGATGTGCGAATGGGGCCAAAGGCAGCGTAACAATATTTTTTGTATGGAAGATACCACTAGGCGTTGAGATGCCAAGATTCGGATGGCACCGAGGTGATGTCTAGCAAGTTGCTGTACTGGTGTGGTCATCCTACAATGCTGAAACTCGGCGTGGGTCACCCCATTAGCCTGTGAGATGGCGTCAGTAGCGGACCGATGTGCGAATAGGCCGAAGGCAGCACAACGCGCCAAGATCCGGATGTCACCGTGGTGGTTTCATAGTTGAGAGGCACTTCATCTGCAGTGGGGCGCCGAGATCCGGATGGCACCGAGGTGATGTCTAGCAAGTTGCTGTACTGGTGTGGTCATTCTACAATGCTGAAAGTCGGCGTGGGTCGCCCCATTAGCCTGTGAGATGGCTGTTCTTTGGATTTGGGCCTGGTCCACTAAAATGGCCCTGGGACACCTTAGAACTCGGACGCTCGATTTTTTTTTTCTTTCCTGTACATGCAAAAAAAGGTAAATGCCCGGTACGTTACACGCTTCATCTGCCACGATGAACTCTCCAGAGGAACCGAAAAAAAATATAGTTGTGGTAACTATACCATGCATCGTCATATGGAGAGGTGGCACCAATTAATTATAGTGCTGCATAAAAGAGAGATTTGGAGGAGAACCCCTGACCTGCTAGTACATTCATCAAAGAAGTGGCACTGAGAGCTTCAGAGGCAAGGGAAACGGTCATCAAAACAATAATGATCCAGACCAAGGGCACTCAATAAATTTCTTTAGACTTGGCTCCCTATTGTCATATTCTTTTAACAATGACCACCCATTCCATGCTGTGTAGGGTTGGGGGTATACCAGTCAATGGCCCATCTTAAAAAAGCCTGTCTCATTCTCTACAACAGTTCTAGTACCCACACCATAATATGTGAAAAAATGTGTGAAAAACGTGATAACACCTCACGGGCGCACCACCAATGGGACCCCTGGCTGGTACTCACCAGGATGGCCCTGTTATCATCATCGGTGTTATCACGCTGAACGGAAACGTGTCCAACCAAACCCGTGTTAGTGGTGATGTGTACAGTGGAACAAACAGACAACACATACATATAGTGGGACAATACCACATATATAAAATCCACAACAAGCATGAACCGACCAGGGATGAGAGAAAGCCGGCGCCTCTCCGTATAGCGTGATTCATCGCGCAAGGAGAAACCTCTTGAACTCACGACTGGAGTTCGGGGGTATTTTGTTTTTAAATACCTCGTGGCTGGTAGGAGACACTTTGGCCGACTGAGGTATCTACAACCCTGGTGTCCTAAGCAGTGGCGACTAAAGATATGCCCTGAAGAAATTGCCTGAAATTATTAAGGCAATGAAACATGTCGGCAAGTTGATATTGGCTCTATAGGTAGTAGCCTTTTTCACCTTTTTTACTTGAGTACAACAAGCAGATTAGAACAAGAATAAAAGTGGTCGGTTCATGCTTGTTGTGGATTTTATATATGTGGTATTGTCCCACTATATGTATGTGTTGTCTGTTTGTTCCACTGTACACATCACCACTAACACGGGTTTGGTTGGACACGTTTCCGTTCAGCGTGATAACACCGATGATGATAACAGGGCCATCCTGGTGAGTACCAGCCAGGGGTCCCATTGGTGGTGCGCCCGTGAGGTGTTATCACGTTTTTCACACATTTTTTCACATATTATGGTGTGGGTACTAGAACTGTTGTAGAGAATGAGACAGGCTTTTTTAAGATGGGCCATTGACTGGTATACCCCCAACCCTACACAGCATGGAATGGGTGGTCATTGTTAAAAGAATATGACAATAGGGAGCCAAGTCTAAAGAAATTTATTGAGTGCCCTTGGTCTGGATCATTATTGTTTTGATGATGTATT
Organism: Lissotriton helveticus; assembly: GCF_964261635.1. Classification (NCBI taxonomy): domain Eukaryota; kingdom Metazoa; phylum Chordata; class Amphibia; order Caudata; family Salamandridae; genus Lissotriton; species Lissotriton helveticus. Next base: position 461,827,067 of record NC_136070.1, read on the forward strand.
GAGTGGGGGCGGTCCAGACCTATTTTCCCTCTAAGCTCCAATTTTGTGTGCATGCAAGGGAAACGGTCCCAAATATTTAGAAGAACTTTGGAAAGATTAAAATGACATGTTTAGATTGTGGCAAATTAATTTCATGTGGACAGATGAGTGTTACTCTAATAAATACAGCATATGAACATCATCATAGTCGATGGTTGGTAGTGACATTTTGACTATATCCTGGACCTGCCCGTCCTCGCCCAAAATGGCGCCGGAATAAATGGGACTCGTAACTCCTTGTTGTGTACTGGTTGCAGAACCTTGAAATCACGAGATACGTATGCAGTTTTGAAGCACATGGCGGGCGGGGACGAGAATGGATTGAATATTTCGACATCCCTATTGATATTAAGTTCTGATGTGTTATTGATTACTGTACTATTGAAAGTTCGAATTCACGTCACCCATGGTACTTGCCCGCAAATGTATATCTAGATAATTTTATTGTAACTGGCCCTGTCGTATTTTAATTATAAAATGTACGTCCACCGATTCCGTAACTGTTAGACACCTTAGTTCTTGCAACCTAATGGCCCGCCCGTTACGTTCCTCTACAGTGTAAATGTCTACTCATCATATACGATTACAGTTTGCTCTGTAGCAGGCCCACGTGGTTATAGGCTCGTATTTGTATAATGAAATTTTCACAATAAAGGTTTTTAAAAGAAAACATGGTAGTAGTATATACATTGGTAAAGTTTTTAATAATAGTGACTGTTTTAGAATCATTAAAAGGCAAGTGAAATAAAGCAGACCAATTACATGAAGGGTAAAAGGTATAATACGAAGGAACGCAGTAAAAATAAATGGTCAAGGGCTGTTGTGTTTTCTATTCCTGCAACATAAAGTGATCGATAAGAATCTCATATTCAGGCGTATCGGCGACTAAGACAGCAGGTCGACCCTCTTTTGCTCAACGGCTCCGTCATGGGACGAAGAAACGCTCTTTTTCTCGAAAAAAGAATATATTTTACTTGCAGGACAGTTGTAAAATTTCCGGGAAAGTACATTAGCCTGGAACATTATAACATATATTTAAGAAAAAATAATGTTCGGAAGTAATGAAAAGCGTAATTTTTAGGTCATATGACCAAGCCTTTCATCATTACAATAAGAAAAGTAAAATGAACCAATGAAAAGTTTTATTAACAAGTCACATGACTTGTTATGCTTACGTTACGCGCTGCGCGCCCCGGATGACTTCCGGATGCGCTAACGCGGCGCGTCATATGACTCATTACGCGACAATGCAGGTACAGAATATAGTCAAAATGTCTCCACCAACCAGCGGTCGGAACACAACCCCTTTCAGCAGGCTAAATAGTTCTGTTAAATGACAACAGAAGGGACAGGCAACAAGAACCATCAGTCAAAGAGGGGAGGGCTAGTTCTTCTCTACCGGGTTACATTGGGGCGCTACCGGAACTGATCGAATTGGTAGTCTACAGTGTTTCTGGATGTTTCAGACTGAAGCTGGGGTTAGCATGAGAGCAGCACCATTTCGTAGCTCCGTCGTGGTCATTCCGCAACCAATCATGGCAGCCGTTCTTTATCGTTATTTTGGGCGGGGTGGGTGGCGGAGCCGAGCTGTTTTGCAGCCATCATTGTGTGGAGTTCAGTTCATCTCACTAGTTTTGTATTTGTAATGAGGGGTTGTTCCTAATGTTTCTATTTTAGCGAGGTCAAAAAGAGATCCCATTAGTGGCCTACTGATTTTGCTCGATTCCTTTTCTTTTTTTTTACACGATTTTTCGTTATCTGCAAAGACTAAACAGAGTATTGCGACTCTGTGTTTGTTTGTAAATAGAGAATGAACCAAAGAGAACTAATTCTAAAACAGTAAATACTTGGATAACAATCAATCAAATGGAGAGAGAAGCAGGCACGACGGATTACAACGGGGGCAAAGGCCTGCGTTAACTACCTTTCACTATCTGCAAAGAGAGAGTACTCCTAATAGAAATGAGGGGGGGGGGGCACCATTCAAAGCAGATCAGTGTGCATAAACACGAAAATGTTTTCACTTACCACGTACTTGACATTCGACAGCTTATGATATTTGCTATTAAAAAACCATTGAAATTCACTGAAAAAACCATAGGTTATAGACCATATATAGTTAGGAATTAGCATTTAAAAAACCTTATTTTACTCACACAAAACCATTGAAATTCCATATATAGTTAGTTGCACTAACTATATATCGCGCACCCGCAATCCACTGCTGATCATGTCACATATTACATCATTCATGACATGGTCAGTGACATCACTGATGACATCACTGATGACATCTCAAATGACATCACTGATGACATCACTGATGACATCTCATTTGACATCATTCTTGTGCTAATACGATAAATCTCTTCAGACTCTAATATAACCTTAGATACACTCAGTGTATACAGACACTCACACACTGCCACTCATCCATGGAGTTACTCACACACCCAGTCAGTCATGGAAAGAAACAATCTCACCTCCATTTCTTCAACTATACAGTTAAACACACCTTACTTATTGAAACATATACTAACACATATTTACTCTCTTATACAATCCCTGATACAAGTTCACAATGATCGATACAACCACTCACTCATTCAGTGGCTCTCATGCACAGTTATTTATATATGCCAACTCTCACATGTACTGTGTTTTACATATGTACTTACTATGACATGTAGCATTGAGATATCCATTCACTCATCAATACACTCATGCACACAGTCAACTGCCCATGTAGCTGTTTCCACATGCACTCTTGAACTCCTACACCTAGTGAATAAACTGCTCACACATCTATGCATAGAGTCACACACCTTCCAGCCACCCCCACACAAACTCAATCTCCCATAGAAATACTTGGGCAACCAATTAATAACACATATAGCCTCTCGTATAGCTAATGATCAACACATGCAGCAGTTTACAGAACAACAGACATAATGATGCACAAATTAAGACAGTTTAGTCACTAACCCATGCATTCAGTGAGACACATTTAATCACTCACTCATACAGTCAGTCACGCACCTACTAAATCCTTCATCCAGACACTTATACATCCACTCATTCTTCAATATGTAAGACATATTTTAACTTTACAGAAACATACAGTCACTGGATGTTGTCATCAGTGATGTCATTTGAGATGTCATCAGTGATGTCACTGACCATGTCATGAATGATGTAATATGTGACATGATCAGCAGTGGATTGCGGGTGCGCGATATATAGTTAGTGCAACTAACTATATATGGAATTTCAATGGTTTTGTGTGAGTAAAATAAGGTTTTTTAAATGCTAATTCCTAACTATATATGGTCTATAACCTATGGTTTTTTCAGTGAATATATATATATATATATACACATACATATATATATATATATATATATATATATATATATATATATATATACATACATACATATAATAACTTTTGCTCCATTTGGTACATCTTCAGAGAACTTTCCAAAAAGCCCTCCTGTCAAATAAAAAAAATACTTCTGCTCCAGGTGATGGGGTCTCCGTGACCTTCAATTGGCGTGGGATATGGGATCCACACGCCCTTCCCATCTAAATAATGTATTGAGCCCGCCATAATGGGGTCCTGGGCCCTTAAATGGCTTGATATGGGGAGCGGCAGGACCCCTCCCAAAATAAAAGAATTATAACACAGTAATGTGAAATGAGTGGAGTGGCGCCTATTTTCACATTTACTCCTCAACTGGGGAGCACCCCATAATGCCCTACAAAGGCTTTTTCAAAGATGGTATTTCGAAAACCTGGGTATAAAAAAATTCTTTAAAAAACCTATTTGTAGGGAGGGGCACCACCAAGATTTTGTTTTTATGTTGTGGGGGATGCACAGAGCACCGGAGCAATACAAAGTTGCAATACATATCTTGGGTCATTAAATTTGTGACCCAAGGAGGTCTTGCCTTATTTCTTTAAGGCACTCCAAGCTGCAGCTGTATACAGGGTCCCTCTGTGGTTAGTACTATGTCTGCATTTTGTGGCTTGAAGAATGTGATTATTAATCATTGCAATGAATATACATGAAAATACATTGGTTAATAGTTCAGCAATTGTTTATGATTTGTTGACAAAGCCAATAAGTCAGCATTTTATATAGGTTGATGAGCTTGAGCCTTTGATAAGAGCCAATAGATCCGTTTACCTGACCTAGTCGGCCGTGTGCACTGGAGTTAGGGTGCACGAGTGGACCCCAGGCCAGGCATAGCTGAAGGCAATGCAGGGGGTAGGGTGTGTGCTCGTGGTGTTGCTGTTTACCAGGCCCTTCAACCAAACAATGCAGCCAAACACACCCTGCTTATGCAGAAGGCTGTCCGGGGCAGGGGCTTGCCTGCCTGCACAGCAATATGGTTCAACTTCACACTGTACACAGCGTTTAACATTTTGCCTTACATAGAGTGCATGGAAATTCACTGAAAAAAACTCATAAAGTGATCTTATAGTAAAGAATTATAACATTATCTGGTTTTGTTGGTTTAAAAATGTGTTTTATCTGACATTTAAAACCTAGATAGGACAGTGGAACCCATGCGCAACACGTGCCTTTTTCTGTATGTCCCCAAACCTTCATAATAAAAATATTCCTAAGATGTCCACACAATATTAACACCTGCTGTCAAGGTATGGTCCAAAAATAGGGCCTACATAAGCATAAACCTACAATATGGTACACCAAATAAAACTTATAAATCAAAGTCAACCGTCCAAAAGAAACAGATTTCCGATTCTTGTGCCAATCTCCTCTTATTTTAAACATAGGTTCAAACGGTCCTTATATATGACAGTCAAGCAGCCAACGCCTTTCGTCCAAGGCTGGACTTCAGGACTGCACACACAATAGGCAGACATTCATAAGCCCACAAAGACGTAACATATGTAACATTACAACATAGAACCATAAGTACTTGCCTAAAATCAAAACAAACCCACCTCTTTATATGTGCCATCTTACTAAGTACACAGGGAAAGCAAAATTACACAACTAGACAAACAAAACATACAACTAGAAACATCTCCTGATGGTTTGCTCGACTCTGCATATTTATGAATTTATATCAGAGCCTACACATGCCAATGTATGTTAAAACAGACAAAACACCATATCACTGACACATGTCTAAAAAAACACATCTATACATATTTATGTTTTAAACCAATACCAATCTGTTATACACATAATTAAGTATTTGTTTTAAAATAGAATCAGACAAAAAGATGGGGGAACAAAGAGGTCAAGGGTAATAACAATTGAGTTTTCAACACAAGATTCATTTTGAAAGTCAGCAATTAATGTGTTGCAAATTTCATCAATCGTGTACTGTATTAAGATTGTAGTTCCAAAGATTTGACCATTATGAGATCGAAGAACCCATGGTGACAGAAGAAGAAAAAGAAAATTTTATATTTATAAATATGGGTGTACCTAAAAAAATTGGACAAAAGCAGTGTCACAACTAGTAGTATCAATCTAAAGATCAATCCATACTTCAGGATAGATTCCAGATCTCAATCTCCACATCAAATGTGTCCCTGTTTATAAGGAACATATATGAACAATTACCAATGCTGCAATTTTAAAATGATAGTAGATAAACTCAATAGTTAGTAAAGGGTATAAAAATAAATCATACTTACCACGGCGATTATGTTCCCACCGTAATACAATGTAGTATGAGAAGCGCTGCTGTGTAAACCAAGCACGTCATGCGAGCAATTCCAAAATAAACAGGGGGGTATCGATCAGACCCCAACTGCGGCACCTATCGAGAACAAATAGGCAGATGCCACCTACACCAATAAATAATCCTACAGTCTGAAAATAATTTTAAGGATTCTCACCCAAAAAACCCAATTAAAGCTCTTCCAATTACAATGTAAACGCATACCAACTGAAAGCGACCAGTGGAGGCAACATGTCCGTGGGCCAGGGTAGCATAGTAAACCACCTTGCCTTGGGACGGGTGTATCATTACCTTCAGAAAGGTGAGGTGTCCCAAACGTGCCATAGCTTCATGCAACATACAATGAATAACAACAAAGGTGTAACTACAACATTTAGATGAAAAGAGAAGAAATAAGTGACCCAAATTAGAACGTGCGACTACTTGCTTACCGGAGTCAGTGACCAAAGCAGCAACATACCCACAGGAAATAAGCGTACAGATGAAGTCACCACCGTTCAGATGAAGGACAATGGGAGTGACCCAAGCTAGACCATACAGGTCTGTGCTTACCAGTGTGAATAACCCAGAATAGCAACCTGGCGTCCACGTTTCGGCAAGTCCTCCGCACAAGTGAAACAGAGTTGTGGGAGGGGCCTCATATTTAAAGTAACTGCCCAACGCTGGAGATGATCTGCACCTGTGTGCATAGCGAAGCAGTACCACATTGGTTGTGACAAGACGTAAATCATGTAAATGCCATTTTGCTGCCATATTGGAGGTATGTTAAGCGATCCCAATATGCATCTGCCCTCAACACCGTCCCAATTCCTAAAGCTCTCAAAGATATAATTGTCTGCACTAGTGCAATACTAGGTAATGACAATATTAAAAAATATTATGGTACTCACAACCCCTGTATAAATGAGTTACTATGCCATGGGGTGCCATTTTGGAAATGTCTTAGACTGCCCTCATGTGTCCCACCAGCCGAATCAGGATCACGGGAAACCAGCATTTCCTATTGTGATCATATTCATTATAAAATATCAATAACACCTAATGAACCATATGGAAAAGCTCCCCCAGCACTATAACTATGTGCAAGAGCAACAGCACCAATTTGTTAGTGGAAAGAAGGAGCATTTAATCACACCCTACTTTGTCAGTCCCACAATCAAAATCTTAGCCACAGGGGCACACTTTTATGAAACTAGTACGTTAAACCGCTACTACGGTCATATTAAATATATACCTCACTGCCTGACCATGTTGTTGAACTATGGCAGTATAGTAATATTACATTAGTTATCTATAGTTCATAATAAGGTCACATGTATAATATTCAAGCATACCTCATTCCAAACCACAAGGGAGGGAGGCTATGTTGATCAGTGTCTTTAACTCTGTGGTAATACAAGGGTATGGTCAGAATTATCAAGGTCACAGAATTCAGATTTCAAGGAACCAGAAAATAACCTCAAATAATATGGGATATGGGCTTAACATAACTAGTCATCAGAATGATGGCCCAATTGTACACTACGCAGTTTACATATCCAGCGAGCTTCATTACATCTAAGGGAAAGTTCCCAATCCCCAGTTCTAGGGATGGGTGCTATATCTATACCATGAAACCAGACATTAGTCCCATTATAATAACATTCCTGCAAATAAAGAGATCTCGGGTCACTGTTTTTTATGGGACAAATTTTTTCTTGAATGCACAATTTTAATGGCCTTATGGTACTGCCCACATACATCTTATTACATGGGCACCCAATGATATATGTGACCAATCTGGTTTTACAATTGACATGTTGCCTACTCTCATATGTTCTGTCCATATTATATTTGAAAGTTTTCGTCTGATCTCTTCCCAGGGTACACGTATTGCATTCCCTGCATGTGTAAAAACCCGAAACAGGGATTGCTAGCCAAGAGGAAGGTACTTGTGTGACCATATAGCTTGGGCAAAACCAGTTCCTGATTGTCCTTCCCCTCGATAAGTGACTTTCGGTTTCGCAGAAATAATATCCTTAAGGACTGGTACATGGGTAAGAAGGTTCCAATGTCTTCTTAAAATATTATAATTACAGTTAGTACGTCTGTTGTGCTGTGTGACAAAAGCTACTCTGTTGGGTCTATCTGTAATCTGTTTTGGATCTTTCTTTTTTAGGAACATCTGTCCTTTCAGAATGTAATATTCTTTTCTCAGCTTTATCCAAAACTTTAGTATTATAACCACGATTTATGGAGCGATTCTTTGTATTTTTTATGTTAGAAACAAAGGAAGCCTCAGTGCTGCAATTGCGTCTCACACGCACTATTTACCCATAAGATATATTGTTTATAACATGCTTGGGGTGTGCGCTGGAGGCATGAAGAGTACTATTACTAGCTGTAGCTTTATGGAAAATAGTGCTTTGTATCATGTCATCCCCCACATAAAATAAAATGTCAAACTCAATCTGTTCTTCGCTGTAATTAATCATCTGTTGTATGGATTTTCATTCAGGAACTCATGATAGGCCATCATCTGTTCCACTGTGCCATTCCATAGTATAATGATATCATCGATGTCCCTCCCCCAGACAACAATAGGATCCATCCAGGAGGATGGAAAATGGCCCCAGGCATGCTCCAGCTCGTACCAGCCCATAAAGAGCCTGGCATAAACAGGAGCAAACCTGGAGTCCATCGCTGTACCCAGAATTTGCCGGTACAACTGGTTGTCATGCAGAATAAAGTTTAGGGAGAGGATGATCTCCATCATCTCCATTTATAGGGCATTATGCTCAAGATGGTCAGCCATTCTTTGCCTTACGAAAAATTAAAACACCCTAATGCCAAACTCCTTCTGTATACACGCGTACAAGCTTGTAACATACAAGGTTACAAACAAAAAATTATCAGACCATGCAACCCCCTCAAATTTGTTTGATATTCTTGCTGTCTTTGATGTATGTGAGCAAGTTACGAGCAAATGGTTGGAGGAATTTATCAATGTACTTGGTCTGTTAGTGACGACACCCCTGAGATTATTGGTCTTCACAGAGGGAATTTGGCACACTCTTGTATTTTGAGTAGGATAGGAATACATGGAAAATATGGTACCCTAACTAGAAGATACCTAAATTCTGCGTCAGTTAGAAGTACACTTTCTCCCCACTCCGATAGTCTCATACTGATGTAATGCATGAGACTTCAGACAGAATAAGATGTCAATTATTCTGTAACAGCAGCTGTCTGCAAGTTGTCTGTTGATTTCCAGAATAGACTCCGTACTGTCCATTACCACAACATTACCTGCCTTGTGCACCTCTCTGACTGCTGATGCATTAATTTGTAACTCCCTCAATGCTGACATTTGAGACTGGCTTAGATTACAATCAGTCTTAGATGGAATACCCATACGGGCAAACAGTGTGTACAACTCTTTAGATACCCTTGCTCTAAAGATATATCAATATTCTAATGTGTACCCACTGGTATAAAGTTAGAACGTGATATTAAACCGCTCTCTATAGATGCATTTTCAGTGATATTCAATGCTGCTCGCTGTGAAGATTGGCACAATAATCGGAAATCTGTTTCTTTTTGACTGTTGACTTTGATTTAGGAGTGTTATTTGGTGTACCATACTGTATGTTTATGCTTATCTGACATTTACTTTTCACCAAATTAGAGTGTTTTTTAATCAGTCTTCTGTGTATAACCTTTATATATATATATATATATATATGTGTGTGTGTGTGTGTATATATATATATATATATATATATATATATATACATACATACACACACACACACACGATATATATGTATATATAGAGTATGGGGTTACCACATAAAGTGTGTGCGTATATATTAAAAAAAGAATTGAAGCTTGAATGGTAGGTAGTATTTAAAATGTGTAATACAGAGAGTATAATATACAGTGGTTGTCACCACCATTTGGTTATAGTTACGGCAGGGTTTCCACAGGAAGAGTGGGGTTTGTTGGCTAATAAATGTGATGGATATTCATGAAACTTTGTTTGAAGAAAAAAAAATAAGTTCAACTATCTGAGCTCCTTACTGGAATGTTTCTGGGGATGCCATCAAACAGGGGCTAAAAAGAAAGGAGGGGGGCCCAAAACCTAGATTTCCAAAGTCAATTCTTATAGGAAATTTCAGTCACATCCACACAACTGGATCTGTTATCTAAAAACCTTTTCAAATACCTCATAATAAATGCCTCCTGAAATGTAATGCAAAAAGGACAGATAATGGACAATATGCTGATCAAATCAAACATTCACCTCAGTCACAGATTTGGGTAAATCATCATTTCTTTTGCATACCACAACATTCCAGTTTAGGCCCAGCCATTTGCAAACCATTCTTGACTCTGCTCCCCATAGGAACAGTCCAGCATGCACCGCCAGGTCCTTCCTGGACCAGAAACAAACATCCTGGGACGATTTTCGGGGTATCACCTCTCATTGGCTAGGCTAGCTTGAATCTGCTGGTGTAGTGAGCACGAGACCCACGTTTGGGTATTCCCTTCCCACTAAGTGTTACAAATGCAAAAAGAACAGATGAACGTAATGCCGAACAAATCAGATTTACCCCCAGTCACAAATCTGGTATAAATCCATTGCTTTTTTGCATGCCAAACCATTCCAGTTTAGACCCAGCCATATGCAAAAAAAATAGGTTTTGACCTTGCTTCCCATGGGAAACGTCCAGCAGGAGCTACCGGGCCAGGCCTCCTTTGGCACAAAAATCTAATGGCTGTGTCAAAGGAGATGTCTCCAACAAGCATCACTTTCCTTGAGAACATGTCTGTTGCCATTGTGAGATAAGGATTTGAACCCTCACACTTAAGCCGTCTGACAATGTACTTAACAACACTCTCACACGGACCACAAAATGACTCTTCAGACCAGATGTGGACACAAGGTTTATATATTTCGTCACTAGTTACACATTCACTACATAATCAAGATTCTTTCAACCTTCACCTCAAAAGCTGGCCACCAGAAATCTGCATGTTTCTGTGCCATAGCTTTCACACCAACGTATCCTACACATGAAATGTTTCACTTTGCTCCAAAGACTTGCAGGAACAACTAGTCTTGTTTCCTGACGAAGATCGAGTCACTCTCAGCTGCCTTCTCCTTAGTGTCCCAAAAGGGGTAGGCTCAATAGACATTCAATTTGGCCAACTTTCTATCAAAATACCTACACGTTTTGAGAATTGCATCCTGCTCTATCCTCTCCTTACACTATCTTCCAGAACAGCTCCTTTGTAATTGTGCATATGTTTTCAATAGGCCAACCTACATGTAACTCAAGCTCCTCCCCCCTACGCAGCTGCCTTTATAAGTCTTGACAATCCGCTACCCAGTTTGAAAGACTTTTTGAAAGGTATAATAGGACTTGGTCCTGGATGATTGTGAAAGCCAGAAGATGTTGTTGGACAATACAGAACATATAAATATGTTGTTGCAGAACATGTGAAAGGTGAATTATTTACCACCTTTCAAGATGTGAATTTCACTATACACAAAGCAGCTCAGAATAGTGTGGTGTCTCAGCTTGTTTGTCTGCACATTGCAAGAATCTAGTGCAGATTGTGATAGAGTATTCAGCCTCATGAACACTATCAAGATTGAGAAATTGACTAGAGGAGAAGCACTTGGATATGCTGATGACAAAAGCCTACCTCCTGTATGGGAAAGTTGACCACAACAGAGTTTAACAGCACTGCAAAAATGGCAAGGATAGACGTGAGAATCAACCATGTCACCCATCTAGTGATGGCACATGACTGGTCTGAATGGCACTCTCCCGCGGTTCATGTTTGCCTGAATATCACACATTTCACAAACTATCCTAGATGGGCTATCCAGGCATTACTCAGTAGCTTGCACATCAAATTGAAAAAGTTATGTAATTGTGTATATATTATCTTGTATAGGCATCCAATATTTCCCCACCCGATGAACAGTGCTCCAGTTGAGAACCTTTAGTAAAAATCTTATGATGGTATCACCATTGGAGTCCTGTGCTTCTGTATGTGTCGAAATGCACAGTCTTTACACTATTGAAGCAAACATTTGGAGTGATATTTGCATTGATATTTGTAACTGCACCCAATCACGCAGTCCGGTTCTTGGTGCACATAGCCTTTGTTATAGTCCCAAGTAAGGCCCATGTAGAGAAGCAGCTTATTTCTTACATTGTCCTCACAAATAACATTTTCCTGCTGTGACCTTTTGCATATATTTGCATGCATGACAATTTGGGATTAGTTTCCCTGAAATTAAACTTAACACATCTAGCTTCACACAACATTATTAAAATGACCTGAACATCATTAACAAGGTCTCGTTTCGCACTCTGAACAAATGTCATCAATATCTTAATCCACGGTGCAACAGGGCTATCTCCATATCCATAACATCACCAATTTATACGGACATTGCAAGGCTGCTTTCTAATATATAGGATGAGCATCCCGATAGATTAGCAGGGGAGGCACTTCCGCTGACAACAAGGGTCCTTGCATACTGAGAAATCACCACACGTTGGTCTGACATCTTATTAGGGGTGTCCAGTTCATGACCACAATGGGGTTCTTCATTCTATCTCAAAGAGAGAGGGGCCCTTTAGAAACCAAAGAGGAGGGGGGCACCAATAAGACCAAGGTCAACTAATGAAATCAGTCACTCAATCTTCATACAACCCATATCACCAAACCATAAACTGAAATACAATTGAGTAAAAAAGTGAGCGAGAATATCTACACTCTCAAGGAGCCAAGTTTATTAAACCATTACCCTCTATGTATTCGTTAATATAAAAACATCACATTATTCATTAAAAACTGCAGTGTATACAATTACAGTATAAAAAAACAATTAGTTGTACCATAAACATACATATGACGCAAATAGTACAATGTACAAAAATCAATACAACTTCATTAGAAAAACACAGTGGGAGAACAAATCAGAGAAAACATAATTTCATTAGATCAGCACTAGTCTGTGACTGATCATTTGTTTCATGTCGGATCTTTAGTATCTTTTGACTTGCAAATGTCCCAGAGATCTGGCGTTCTATGAAATAGAAGAGCATCAACGCATTTTGGTAGATATTATAGTGTCACAGCCACCTTCGTAAAGGAAAAAGATATCTCCCAACAACAGTTTGTTCACTCTGTTAACGTCAGTAAAAGACTTCTGGCAGACCTCACTGAGGATAATAGGATCCACCCATTAGAGTTGAAGACTACAAAAATTAAATACCTCAATCCCACAAGGACCTATTTCTGACGTCCAAAGGATATCTATTGCAGTGATAGATAAATGGGGAAATCCGGTACCTTAAAATATGGTAAATGGTAATTCCCTCAGGTGGGTATTCAGACAAGGAAGATGTGCATCCAGATAGATTAGCAGAGAAGAACGCCCACCATCCACAAACATCAGCACCGGCTCCCACGAAGAAACTGGACCAAAATCACAGATGACCAGCTCGCCTCCTCACTCAGCAACTCCACCCTAACCATTGTGTGAAGTCGACGACCCCAACACCGCAGCCCGAACTCTGCACAGATGGATCTCCGACAGTGCCAACACCATAGCCCCCTCAATAAAAACACTAGCGCCAAGAAAGCCAGATGGCTTACCACAGAACTTCGAGAGTAAAGACGCACGTGCTGCCGCCTTGAAAAGCCTGGAGGAACTCCAAATCCACAGAAGCCCAGAACGACTTTAGACTGCTACCAACGCCCACCACCAACTAATCAGAAAAATGAGGGTAAAGGCATTTGATGACAGAATCTTCACACACGCGCACAACAGCAAAGAACTCTTCAGCATCATCAAGTAGTTTGCCCAACCCACCAGCGAGTCTACTGTCCTCCCTCCCACACAAGACCTCTGCAACAAACTCCGCACCTTCTTCCAGCTAAAAATCACTAACATTTACAGCAACTTCGGTGAAGATAACCAACCCACTGAACCCTCACCAGCCACCCCCGACACCCGGAAGCCAATGCTTGACAACTGGACACCCCTCACCACCGAAGACACACTGAAGATGATAAAATCAATCCACTTCGGGCACCCGCGGGCCCCTGCCACCACCACATCTTCAACAGAGCCGCCAACAGCATCGCACCCATGCTCCGCCACACCATTAACCACTCCCTGACGAATACCTCATTCCCCGACGACTGGAAACACAGTGAGATCAACCCCCTCCTGAAGAAGCCCTCGGCGGACCCCACAGACCTCAAGAACTACAGGCCCATCTCCCTGCTCCCGTCCCCAGCTGAAGTCATTGAGAAAGTCAACAACAGCCAACTCTCAACCTTCATCGAAGAGCACAACATCCTCGACTCCTCCAAATCCAGCTTCAGAAAAAACCACAGCACAGAAACCGCCGTCCTCGCCGCAACAGATGACATCCACACTCTACTGGACAGAGGAGAAACTGTAGCCTCATCCTCCTCGACCTCTCAGCGGCGTTCAACAGTCTCTCACCACACCCTAATACGCAGACTCCACGACGCAGGGATCCAGGACAAGGCCAAGGACTGGGTCCACTCCTTCCTCTCCAGCAGAACGCAGTGGGTCAGACTCCCGCCACCCGCACAGCTACCACCTGCGGAGTCCACCAGTGGTCCTCCCTTTGCCCCATGCTCTTTAACGTCTACATGGCTCCGCTCACTCCCATTGTCAGAACCTACAGACTCAATATTGTGTCATACGCAGACTACACCCAACTCTTCCTCTCCTCATCCAACAAACCTAACACCGACAAGCAAAACTTTCAAGAAGGCATGAAAGCCGTCGCCAAAATGGATGAAAAGCAGCTGCCTACAACTCCAGTCCTCATCTTGGGCCTAAACTCCGATGCGCGGAACAACACCTGGTGGCCCCCCGCCCTCGGATGCCCACCCACCCCCGGATGCCCACCCACCCCAATGGACCACCCACTCAACCTTGGAATCATTCTGGACGCCAAGCGAAAAATGGACCGCCAGATCAACGGTCGCATCCTCCTGCTTCCTCCCCTCCGCCTCCGATGTAAGACCTTTAATTGGATCCCCCTTGAGCACAAAGACAGTCACTCAGGCCCTAGTCACCAGCAGCCTCGACTACTGCAACGCACTCTACGCTGGAATAAACAAAAACCTCACCCGCAAGCTACAAAACATCCAGAACGCCGCCGCAAAACTTATCCTCAACCAGCCAAGACACTGCCACATCTCCCAGCACATGCGTGCACTCCACTGGTTCCCTATCGAGGCTAGAATCACCTTCAAGATTCTCACCCTAGCACACAAGGTACTCCACCACACCGGACCAGCATACCTAAACAGCCGACTCAAATTCCGCCACCCCAAAGGACCCTACGATCAGCCCAGCTCTCCTACGCCATGGTTCCCCGCACCAGAAAAAACAGATTGAGAGGCCGCTCCTTCACCTTCCTCTTGGCCAGAGCCTGGAACACCCTTGCGCTCCACCTCAGACAGACAACTTCGCTCCCCATCTTCGCGAGAAACCTCAAGACCTGGCTCTTCGACAAACCCTCTCCGTGATGGACTGGAACCTGCACCCCCACTCCCTCCAGCACCTTGAGACCCTCACGTGTGAGTATTTGCACTATAATAAACTCTTGATTGATTGATTAACCCATCACTTCCACAGCCTGCTGCCTTGCCCCACTGAATGATTTTTTACTTCCATTTTTGAGAAATATCAGAAGGTGAAACTCCAACTGAGATAAACCTGTTCTCTGTATACAATCTGATCTCCATTACAGTCTGTCTTAACCATTCCCTTGTCCTAGTCTAGCATGACTAGTTGCCCATAGTTGGTTCTCTGCAGAGCTATTTTTATTTATTTAAAAATGTATATCTTTGGTTCCCCACTTTGTATCTTTTGGTGTGATTTAGTTTGAATAAAAAAGTTTGTTATTTTTATAAATTGAAGTAGGATTTTTATTGTGACTGGTTTTCACATTTGTAACCGTTTGGTACTTCTAAATTCTTTACACAGTTTCTTACATTAAGCATCTCTGCTCTGTGACATAGCTTCTAAAGGGTGAGCTCATGTTGAAATTACTGAAACCTTTACTAGATGTTACAAGAATGGTGACAATATTACTTGTGGTGACTACCCTCCTTCCCAACTAATAATTCACTTTCTCACACTTTGCATTTCAAACAGTCTCCAAACTGCAATAGCATTAGTCATACTTTGTTTCAATTGAGACTGAGGAATTCAATGCTGTGCCTTCCTCATTGGGCAACAGCATGCAAAAAACCTGTGAGTTGTGAGAGGTTTATAAATTGCCTCTTAACCATTTGCTGCTACACTGCTTTAAATAGAGCAGCTGTTGGAAGAGCAGCACTTGCTTCCCTGAAAATGTTCTGTCGTGTTAAGGGTGGTATTCCCAGGCAGCTTGTCGCTAGTGTGACCAGGCAGTTCCCAGGAAACATTTATTCCAAACACAACTGTCAACGGTCAACTGTCTCCTTTAGAACTTCTCATAGTTAAGTCAAAGAATTCTAGAAGCGACTTTCAGTTATGGGTATTAAGGATCAGGGGCCAGATGTATCAATGGTTTTCCCATTCACAAACGGGCCAATTCTTAGAATTGGCCAGTTCACGAACGGGGGAAAAAGCCTTTTGGAATGTATCATCCCAAAAACCCATGCAATATAGGGAATCACAAAATTGGCCATTCCCTATTTTGTGAATGCATTTAAGAAATCCAAATTGCCATTCCTTAAATGCAATGCAGGAAGCACCCAAGTTGTGCAATTTTGCCCTGAGAAATTGCAAATTACAACCAACTTCTTTGAAAAATGCACTTTTTTCAGGGGTGCAACAGGGTGTCCTTTTGACACCTTTGAAAATGAAATCGCAATTTGCAAATACCTAATGGGTACTCGCCAATTCCGAATGTTTTCCCTCTAGGTCTTCTAGGCCCATAGGAATGAATGGGATGGGATTCCTTGAATGCGAATCGCGATTATTAGTTCACATTCAGATGTAATTAATGTTTGATTTTTCTGATTAAATGAACTACCTCAGTTTCATTCCAGGTCTTTGTTTGCCATTTGGATTGGTCCTAGTCTAACTTATTGGATCTACCCTTGTACATAATTGCATTTTTAATTCAGATAAACATAATTTGCGATCTGACAGTAAAGGAAGGCAAATGGGCACATTAATGAATCAATGGGAGTAGCCTTACAGCATTGATTTTTTCTTTTTCAAATAGCTTTATTTGCACTGAATTGTTTTAAACTTGTAAGACAGTAGCGAGGAGTAGAAAACAGCAGGGGTAAACTATTGATTCTGTGTGCTTGTGTCATTTAAACCTTGTTTTAGAATGCCCCCTGCCATTACGGCATTGAAATTGGTTCATATTATAGGCAGGATGTAAATTCCTCTCAAATTAAAGTTACTGTAAAAGTGGGGGGATTCATTTTAACTTTGAGTAGTTGTACATATTTTTCTGTAACCACAAAACTGATAGAACAACCACTCTATACAGCGAGACACAAGGTCCTATTCATGTCACAAAAGATACATTTTCGTTGAGGAAATATATTTCTGCTCTGCTCACCCACACAATGTGTGTGGCATGATTCATCAGCGAGTCCTCATCCATGCATCTAATTCCCCCGAATGGGGTTAACCCTTTTCCCATTTGAGTGGGTAGGGGAGCACTTTGATCTCGTGTTTTTTCTCTTCTATTTTGGGCTCCTAATTGTCAATTAAAGTAGCCTTCCGGTTCCTGAAGTTCTTTTTCAATATTTAGAGGTGAAGGACTATATTAAAAACCTGGATGGATGGATGTACTCAGAGAATATTAATTCCCTCGTGTCCATATGGGTCAACCTGTTTAATCTAGCTTTTTATTCGCCGATTGGGATGCCTAGCTTTCTTCAGGACCATTCAGATCCTTACAACCCTGACTCACTTGGTTGTCATTAGTAATTTGCAGAAAAACAGTTTTCAGTGTGTCCCCACACTGCATACACTATATTCTATTGCATCTTGGTTCATCATATTTTTAAGAATATAAAGAAAACTACTAAATCAAAATGCTTCTAAACCCACACATCACAGTATAAGAATTAAGCCCATCCAGGGGTGTTAGACAACCAGATAATGACTGATGAAGGATGCCACAGAATTGTTGTGTGTGTGGGAGACCTTTTAAAAGAGAAGAAATAATTCCTTTAAAGAAAAAAGATCTTTCAGTCCCTAGGAACAAAGTAACTTTTATGTATACAGTGATTGTTCTCTTTTTTTGTGTTGTAGATATTGTTTAGGGAAGATAAGACAATTGTCAATGATGGACACCACCACCGTCTCTTTTTTTGGTGATCCTATTTTTCATTAAACCAGGATTTTGACTTTTATTACAATTGGTAAGAAGCATTACTTGCTTATGATTGTAAGGTGGGGCTGCTGCCAAATTATTTGGCACAACCTTAAATACAGAAACACATTTTGTCCTTTTAACAGCCTATGGCTTCATGTAGTGTTTATGCGTACAAGAAATTAAATACATTTTCTTAGTAGATGAAGTACCCATCTGTGGTGGTGTCATTCCTAGTAAAGTGCAGCCAAGGTATGGTGATGACTCTTTTTCAGATAATGGACAGTGTGAACTCCTTAAACGTTCAGAATGAGACCTTTTCGAGGACATACACTTAATGTCCAGATGGTGGAGGAGCTACACGCCTGATAAAGGTGGCTGCGTAGACCCTCGGCTCCGCAGAGACCGTCCGCCGGCCCCATTATCTTTTGTTCTATCCTGACCCCCGAGCCTCGCAGCTGAAACCGGAGATTGCGCGGACCACCTTCCGCCGTCTCCGGAGTCCCGGGGACGTCGTGGGCCGGAGTGGAGCCTGCCTGGAGTTTGGGCCTGCGTGGGAGCTGAAGCCGGGGACTGGGGTTTCTGATTGACAAAAGGGGACTCAGTTGTTCCTGGGAGAAGAGTAACACGGTCAAGGAGGGAAGAAGATTGGTAAGAGGGTAGTGCTCAGTGGAGGGCTACCCTGGGCATCCCATTAGTTGGAATGAATGGCCTCACACACTCTTGCAAGTGTCATGCTTCATCATCGGCCGTTGCTCCTCGTTGGACAGGCGGTGCAATGTCCAACGGGCTCACCTCTAGGAGGGGCTCTTTATCGGAGATCTTTTTTCCAACAGCCTGTGGGTGAAGTGCAAGTGAGGGGCCAAGTAAGAAGTGAATAGTGTAGGTGGGTGTGTTAAAATATAGCAAGGGATACCGGAGAGCAATTTATTCTGGTGGTTCCCATGCTATAAATAAAACCAGTGGGTGGCCGATGATCGCCAGAGATTAGGTTCTGTATCACGATCTAGGACTACACAGCGTTCCGTGAGGTCAACATGTTTCTCGCTTCTGCAATTATGCTGCAATTCTTCAGGACCTTATATAATTGTACATCTATCACAAGGAAAGACCTAAAAGTGTCAACCTATAAACATCAATTTTTTCCTGTTGTACTACCTGGTTGTAACCACTCTTGCCTAGAGGAGACAAAAGGAAGAGTTACCAAAATACAAGGACAACAGTTACCCATTCTTGACCGTGAGCACACTGTGATTACGTGAAGAGAAGTGACTCTGTGTCTGTGACATTCTGTGAGCAGTGACCAGTAAGTATCCACTTTATTCACATATATCACATGTCACCTCCATCAAAAAATGAAATTAAATAAATAAAATTAAATTAAAATAAATTAAAACATGATAGCAGCAGTTTTATTCAAGGTGTCTACTTAGTAAACCCACTGGGATTCCTTAGATACTCACCTACAGGTCAAGGAGTACAGGTGTCAACAGTACCCGGTAGGTGTGACTTCAAGGGAGAGAGCCAATAGGGGTTTAATGGCTATAGGGAAGACAAAGGCACGAATTTCCAAAATTGTCAGGGAACACCAAATGTCTAAATGTTTCATTGGTGAATTGTTTTCTCTATGTGCATAAGATCTCACACTACTAGTATAAACCTATAATGTTGGGGCCGTTCTTATACAATCATCCTGTTTAAGCTGATATGCAGGTATATAGGCAAATGTCTGTTGTCATTGCCGTAAAACTGCCTCTGTAGAATGATTGCCATATTCTTATTAGGGTCTCAGAGATATAAGCAAACACATCCATAGTACAGCGTGGGCACATTGCAAGTGCCACTGTCTGCGTGTTAAATATTGCGGTGTTGCCCAGTCTTACATTGCGCTTGGTTCGATCAAGCAATCAGAGGCCAGGAGCCCTCGTGTGTAGTCGGCTGAGCAGCGCCCACCCTGACTACGAAAGCGCCCGGCGCGCACACCAAGTTCCTGGTGTCCGGGTCGGTACACCAAACTCGCTGCGCTCCCAGGGGTCGCATCGACAGACGCGCCGCTTACTTACTTCTCAGAGCCTCGGTCAGTGCTCTTACGCCTACCCATCGCTACCGGGATCCGGATAGTACCGGGTCCCCGGTACACTGTTGTTTTTGTTGCTGGTTTGGGGCGTCACCACAGTGACTAGTAGGTCACGTGTTAGGTGGTGTAAACGTGGTCGCCATCTTGGAAGGGGGATTCCAAGTGCGCCCACACTGAGAAACGCGGGATGACATTGAAATAGGGTCTTTGATTCATAACACTCTTGGCGGTGATTGTTAGTAAGTGTGAATATAAACCACCGAGTTGGTCAGCCCTCTTATATTCAAGATCTGGTAAGGCACATCACGTCTCTTATGTAAAATGACGCTAATATGGGCGCCATCTTGGAGGTGTGAAAAAACGGACCCTTCTGATTATTAGCCCAATGGAGCTCCATGTGTGCAATGCAGTGATTAAGTTTAAACATTGGAAAACACTGTATGGACATGAGATGTATGTGTCCAGCTAAACGCTGGTACACCCACTCTAGACATGGGATAAATACAGAAGTTTAGTATGTATCAAAACCTGGGACAAAGTCCATCAATGTATTCATAGACTGCTCCACGGGATATCTTCGTTGAGTCCCCGTTTATCTGAGGATAACCTATGTATCCAACGCTGCTCTTTGTGGAAAAGGTCCTGTTTGGATCTGCTGTTGGGTGTTTCAAGGATGACCCACCAAATAGAGTCAGCAGTGTGGTTGTGTTCCAGGAAGTGACGGCACATCTTCGTGTTAGTCTTTTTGCATCGAATATTACTGCGATGTTCCGATATCCGAATCTTGACCGATCTGGTGGTCATGCCCACATATTGTAATTCACAAGGGCACCTAATGAGGTAGATACAATTGGAGGAGTTACAATTGGTGTGATTGCGAATTTCCCAAGTGAATGTCTGTCAGGTTGATAGACTTAGTAACATTGGTAAAGGGGCAAACGCTGCAGGAACCACACGGGTAGTGTCCCTTCACTGGAGGGAGTTGCCAGAGTGTGTTCTGTCTGCGGACTATATTCTGTTTTGGTCTGGTATGAACCAGGACATCTTTGATGTTACTGGACCTTTTAAAGGCGAACCTGGGGATCTCCAGAGTCAGCTCTCCTGTATTGAGAATTTGCCAGTGTTTCTTGACAATTCTCTTAATATCATTAGAGATTGGTGTAAAGGTTGTAACACACGTCAAAGGCATGGTCTCTTGTGAGGTTCTGATGTTGTCCTCCAGGAGTGCCTCTCTATTGTTGTTCTGTGCCCGCTTCCAAGCTTTGTAAATCTCCCTGGTAGGGTAACCTCTTTCTTTCAAATTGGGGTTTCTGACCCAGCCGCTCCCTAGTGCAACAACGGCGGCCCGAACCGAAAGTCGCCGGCCGGGTCTGCCAGAGGGGGAATTGTGGAGAAGGCGGCGGCCAAATAAAGCGCCGCGGCGGCGGCTGGATTTTCCCTTTCGCCCTCCCTCCACAGAGCAAGAGGAGTAGCTGAGGGCCCCGGATCCAGCGGGGCCCCGGAGATCGCCGGAGGCGGGAGGACAACATCCTGGCTGAAAAGGGGGGGTGAGTAAAGATCATGGCCCCACCTCCCCGAACTTCTCATCGAGGCCATGGTGTGGCAAGAGCCTGGGAGAGATCCGGCATATTGGGGAGCCATCCTGTGTGAATTGGAGGTCCCGGTCCCCTTGCCCATGAGCTGGGCCAGACTCTGCGGTAGACGGGCAAACAGGAGGAGAAAGTTGCCTGGCTAGGAGCAGAAGGAAGAACTGTGGTGAATCCGGCATTTTTGGACAATTGGCCCTGAGGAGCGCTGATAGTGGGGGGTGTACTGGTGGCGATTGATTGCGACTGGGTGGTGGAGTGTGCGGAGGAAGCCCCCTGGTAGCAGACTCACTTGAAATATCCGGGTGAGGGGTATATCGTGCCGAGGACCCTGGAGTAACTTGCTCGCTGGCACGTGGGGACCAAACTAAATACCAAGCTGTCCTGTGCATAATGCATGCAATGGCGTCCAAGCAGGAAGAGGAGAGGCACTCCTCTAGGGGGGTGAGGGTCACTAAAACCAGTACAATCAAACAAACTTGACCGCTATACTTTGCCGAAGGGTTCGCCGGCTGGCCTGGGGTCTTCAACTGTCACGGCTGAGGGGTCCCCGGATCAGGGGGGGGGTGTCACGCTACATGACATTATGGCTGCCGTAGATGGTGTTAAATCCTCCCTGGGACAGCAAATGGTAACACTAGACGCCAAGCTGGACACAGTTTCCATGGAAGTTAACCTCATATAAGCAGGCCTTACTAAAGTTAATGAGAAGGTTAAATCACTTGATAATAAAACTTCCAGCCTGGTAGATGATGTGGCCCAGCTGCAACAAGATGTATGTGTGCTTAAATCCTCCCATGAACTGGCAGAACGCAAGCTGGACGAATACGAAAGTAGGGCACAAAGAAACACGTTTGTATTTTGGGGGTGCCCGAAAGATCGGAGGGCCCGCCCCGGATCTATTTGTGGAGGACCTTGTCTTCAAACATCTCCAACCTAAAGGCCTCAGCAAAATTTTCACCATTGGGCGTGCCCATAGGGTTCCTGGGGGGAGGCCGAGACCTGGAGCCCCACCGGGCCCCATGATCGCCAGGGTCCCGAACTTCAGGGATAGAGATGCTATCCTGCAAGCTGCAAGTTGCGGGGACCCTATCCGGTATTAAAATGCTGCCCTTTCCTTTTTTCCGGATTTTACGCAGGCGGTCCAGAAGCAGTGACGCAATTCTTTTGGCTGTTAAGAAGAAACTGAGAGAGAAGGGGTTGAAATACGCCATGATGTTCCCGGCACGTCTAAGGGTGGAGGTCAATGGGAGGGTCTGGTTTTTTGGCAACCCAGATGCTGTGGCAGATTGGATAGACACTCCCCCTCGGGACGGAACAGGATCGCTAGACCGATCAGAAGAGCACGAGACAGTGGAACGTGAATAATTCTGTTTTCTATATTGATGTGACACTTGAATCTGTCTGGTATCCGTGACCGTAGGGCCTTGGAACTGCCGCAAGACTCTCTGGGAGCTTGGTTTGTTATTATGATTTGGGGCTTGGGGGGGATTTAACAGTATCAGAAGGATCTTGGGTGGGGGCAGTGAAGCCGAATCCTCCCTCCTATTTTCATTCTTTGAATCATTAGGGGCGACAGGCACTCTGCATTTTCAATGGGCAGTTTGAAGCCCAGCGGGCAGGGCAGCGGGGTGGGGGGATTTTAGGGGGGAGGTTTGGTTTATATGTTGATTGGTTTGTTTGTCGCATCCGTGCAGAATCCTGTTTCATTATACGAAATGCTGGGGCGCACTGGAAGCACAGGGTAGACGATGGGGGGTAGTGAAATAAAAGTATTAAGTTGGAACGTTAACGGGTTGGGGGATAAAATCAAACTAAGTGTAGTTCTTCAATTCCTTAAAAGGCAGGCACCGGATGTGGTCCTGCTTCAGTGGTCCTGCTTCAGGAGACGCATCTCATTGGGAATTCATGCAATGCTCTGCACAGAATGGGGTACAAGTTAATCGCACACTCTGGGTTCAGGTCGGGCGCAAAGGGAGTGAGTATCTTGATTCGTAAAGCCTTACCCTGGCAGTGTCCTCCACGTGGGAGAATGAGGGAGGCAGGTATATTGGGGTCACGGGCATGTGGGAGGGACAACATATAACCTTTTTGTCTGTTTATGTTCCGCCGGGGTTACAAGGCTGGCAGATTTGGGTACGGTCCTACTTTCACTTTCACTCTTGGGAGGCGACTTTAACGCGGTCACCTCTGGTATGATGGACAGGTATCCGCCACGGGAAACGGGGAGGGCGATGCAGTGGCTACCTGACTTTATAGACGCAATGGGACTTGTCGATAGTTGGAGGTTACTCCACCCAGATCAAAAACAGTACACTTTTCACTTTGGGGCACATGAGTCTCTCACGCTTAGACTACTGTTTGGTCCCTGCTGCACAAGCTTCAAACATAGCGGAGGTTATGCACTTAGCCAGAGTTATATCAGATCATTCTCCATTTTGGATTCAAATTGTCATAACCCGGGGCACGGCGGGAAGGGTGGCTCCAATAAATCTGTGGTATTTGCGTAATCCCAAGACCCGCAAAGACCTCCTCGCTAAGCTAGATGACTTTTTTTTTTTAAAACCTTTATTAGGAACAAGAAACCATTCAGTGGCACATACATAGATTGATCACACGAGACGCAGGCACATTGTCAGATACACAGTAAAGCCAGTAAAGCAATTGGAATGCAAGTAAACCCAGATCACATAATACATATTGTAAATGGAGGCACAGGTCAGCATGAAATCAGAGGCGGTAAAGTACAGTAGGAACATGTCACCCCAGAAATGGAGACCAACACACCCCGCGAGGTCCCACACAAAACAAGGCAGAAAGCAGGGCAGCGAGGTGCAATAACAATCCTCAGCCGAGAACAGGTGTCAAATGTACAGATGGGCTTATCGTAACAAGTAGGATAGCGGTGAATAGCGCCGCACCAGCCCCGTTGGGCACTGATCACGACATGCCCATCCCAACCCATAGGAGCATACAGCACACAGATCAGCAATGGTTAACCCGAGAGAGTAGGGCTGTAATGGTAGCAGGGATGAAACCCCCTACGGTAGTCCCTCCCGACCAGCATCATCAGAGTCTGCACTGTGGGCGGGCCTGGTCAGCAGGTAAATTTGCAGTGGGCTCCAAAAGTCTTTGGGTCTGCACCGTACAGGCATCAAGTCAGCATAGATATTATATTGGTCCTGACAATACATCAAGTCATCCAACCATTCCTTAAATTTCGGAGCTCTGCCCCTACCCCACCTACCGGCTCTCCGGCGCTTGGCCAGTAACATGGCCACATCCGTAAACCTGTGATAGGTAAGAGGTATGTCCTTTGTGTACCCCAACAGCATAACTAATGGATCAAACGGTACAGCCATTTCAGTCATAGCATCCAACGCCTCATGGACTTGGAGCCAGTAGGACTGGATCGCATCGCATTCCCAGGCCAAATGTAGAAAGCCAGCCCCCTCCGCCTGACAGCGGACACATTTATCATCATCCGCCAGGCGGAACCTGTATTTTCTAACCGGGGTATAGTAAAACCTTTGTACACATTTATAATGTATTATCTTCAATCTACAACTCGAAGAAATATTAGCAGTAACGCCACAGCAATATGTCCATTGTTCATCAGTGATATCGACACCCAACTCAAGAGCCCACTGTCCCCTCGCATGACTAGGGAGAGTAGGACGCTGCTTTCTAATGGTGTTGTACATTTTGGAGATCAGATGTCTACCCTCAGACACCAACAGTGCATGCAGTGGTAAAGCAACCCCAGGTTCAGACGGAAACTGTGGAAGTATAGCACGTAGACCTTGCCGAAGCCGCACATAGTAGAAGACCTCCAGGGGGAGGGTGGCTCTCCACGGAAGAAATGATCCTTCGTACGAAGAGTGCCCTCCAGAAAGAGGTCGCCCCAAGTGAGCACCCCGAGGCGTTTGCACATAGTCCGAAACCCAGTCTCCTGTAGCAGGGATAATTTCGGGTGGTATGCAAGAGGCAATGCCGGGGAATAAAGCTGCTCGAGCCCCAGAGTGGTCGCAATACGAGACCACGCATCCATAGTGCAATGTACCGTGGTGGACCGGGCATCCACATCACGCGATCTTCCCAATACCATGCCTTCCAGTGGAAGGGGATGCACTATGCATTCTTTTGTTGCTATCTGCGGCATAAAGGGGGTGGGACGCATCCAATGATAGGCATAATGCGCCTGGGCGCTAAAATAGTAGATCTCAAAATCCGGGACATCAAACCCTCCCTTGTACGGCAGTGTCAAGGTGGACCACTTCACTCTTGGCTGTTTGCCCCCCCAAAACAGCCTAAGTAGCTCCGAACGTAGGCGTTTAAAAAAATAGGCCCCGGGGTAGTAGGGAATATTCTGAAACAAATAAAGGAAGCGCGGCAGCACAACCATTTTCACCAAGGAAGCCCTACCTGCCATAGAAAGTGGCAAAGACATCCACCGTGTAATGTTGTCAGCCAATTTAGAGATAGCAACCCCATAATTAAGCCGGAGTGTCTCCTCCCTATCCAGAGAGATCATTATGCCCAAGTAACGCAGGTCTGCATCGCACCACTCTAGCGGATAATCCAGTTGGAATCTCTCGACAGCTGGAGTCAGCGGAAAAAATTGAGACTTCTTCCAATTTATATGAATACCGGAAATGCCACCGAAGACAATGAACTCCCGTAGGATCGGATTAAGATTCAATTGCGGATCCTTCACATATAATGTAATATCGTCTGCGTATAGTGACACCCCAATCTGGCGCTGGAAACAGTTAAATGCACTATGTCTATGGAGTTGCCGGATACGGCACGCCAGCGGTTCAATGGCGATGGCAAATAACAGCGGGGAAAGGGGACAGCCCTGCCTTGTGCCTCTCGTGATAGGCAAGTGAGGGGAAAGAACCCCATTCACCACCACTCTGGCCACGGGTTGGGTGTACAGCAGTTTCACCCATGCAATAAATATTTTGGGAAAACCCATTCTACACAAAACGTCGATGAGGTAATTCCATTCAACCGAATCAAATGCTTTAGTAGCATCTAGGAAAACCGCGGCAACAGGGAGTTCGGGAGCAATAGTTGGAAGTAAAGAGAACAGCGTGCGAAGATTGTGAGACGTAGCACGCCCGTGCACAAAGCCTGACTGGTCTGGAAGCACTATAGCAGGCATAAGCAGGGACAGTCGCGCCGCTAGTACCTTTGCCAAACCTTTCGCGTCGCAGTTAAGTAGCGACAGGGGACGATACGAGTCCGTGTCTAACGGATCTTTGCCAGGTTTCAATAGGGACGTAATGGCTACCTCTCTCATCGACCCGGGTAGGATGCCCACCTCCAGCGACTCCTCAAAAACCTCCTTAAGAACCGGGGCCATGATATCAACGTAACACTTATAGAACTCGGCGGGGAGGCCATCCAACCCCGTCGCTTTCCCATCACTGAGTGACATTATGGCATCTCGTATTTCTTCCACTTCCAGTGGGCCTCCAAGAAATGCTCTATGACCATCAGACAGCCAACACAAAGCAAGATCATCGAGAAACCCACCATAACGGACCTCCCCCGGCTGTTGTGAAGTATATAATTGTTTGTAGTGATGCATGAAAGCCCTCTGGATCCCCAACGCATCCCTGCAGCGGGTGCCATCCCTCAACACTAGTTCCAATACCCCAGTGCTAAAACGTGGGTGTCTCATGATCGTAGCAAGCACCTTACCCGGTCTCTCACCCTCACAGTACTTCCTAGCTGTCCAATGTTTCCCTCTATACTTGACCTCCCGAGCAGCCTCCTCTTCATATTCCGATAACTTCCCCCTAAACGCATGTCGAAGTGCGGGATCCGAGTCAGTAGTCATCCTGTCCTCCAATTCTTTAAGGTCTGCCTCCAGTGCCGTTATGGAATTGACAATTGTTTTAAGCACCCCACAACTCTTGGCCACCGCAATCCCACGGACTGTTACCTTAAAGGCCTCCCAGATCAACTCCACACTATCCACCGTCCCCTTATTCCGTGGGAAAAAAGCCTCTATCTCCTCACCGAGTTCCGTCTTGAAGATGGGATCTAGTAGCGCCGAGGGAAATAGCCTCCAGGGTGGTCGAGGTCTGTTAAGACCCGGCATTGACATAACTACCCTAACCGGACAGTGATTGGAATAAGTCCTGGGGAGATGTTGTGTCCTGTGTAAGCCCACGCTAAGCCCTCGCGACACGAAACAATAATCCAAGCGTGCCCAGGTGCGTGCATGCGCGGTGAAGTGAGTACCCTCCCTGCCATCAGGATGCGTAAACCTCCAGCTATCTACCAATCCAGCCTCATCTAGGACGCCCCGTAGAACGTCCCTCACCCGCGTGTTATATTGGCTGCTCCCATCAGAGCGGTCTGCCCCCGGCCATAGTGCAATGTTAAAATCCCCACACCAGATAATATGTGTGGCGTCAACGGCCGCAACATGACCCCAAAGGGGGAGAAAAAATTCAGGGGAATCAGTGTTCGGTGCATAACAATTCACAAGTACAACAGTGTCCGAACCCAGCCTACCCCACACTATCACATAGCGCCCTTCAGAGTCCAGCCTCACCCCCATTTCCTGAAAAGCAAATGTTTTCTTAATCAAAACAGCAGACCCACGAGCAGAGGACGAGTAAGAGGAAAATTTTCGAGTAGAGGCCCAGCGAGCAGCAAACTGAGATTCAATCTTCGGTCGTAAATGCGTCTCTTGTAAGAAGGCAATCTGCACCCGATGCCTATCCAAATACGCCAACACATTCCTACATTTTCTTGCGTCATTAAGGCCCCGTACATTCCAGGACAGGATCGTTAAGGTATCCAACGTGCCATCAGCCATTCTCCATACAGTCGACCATCAACACTGAGCCACCCACACACCAAAGCCAACCACCAGGCAAATAACAGTATAAAGAGCACACACCATGCCGTCCTACCCGTAACCAATCCGCGCCACTAACACACCACAACAACCCCCCAACCCCAGTCCGGTATCCCCAGCCTAGTACTACACAAGCCCATACTAATACAAAACATAGGGCCAATCCCAAAAATAGTGCAAGGAACATACGGCAGCCCACGTGAATACCAACATCGCAGCACCCATTAGCCATCCAACAACCCCCCAATACATTCTGATGATGGAGTCGGATCTGTGTAAGAAGCAGAGGACCATGCCAAAGCGCATCCCTCCAAATGGGGCCCGAAGGCACAAAGGTAAGTTCAGTCCCATGAGCCAGAGACATAATCACAAGCACAGCAGGAAGATCCGCAGCAAATGGCATGAGAACGACCCTATGAGGCCAACGCACAGGAGAAGTCCCTGCTGTTTGTATTGAAGGGAGACGCCCCTGTCCCTCTGAGAAACTGTCCTATACAGGTTAACACAGAAGGGTTCAAATATTTGGGAATTTTACTGGATTCCTCGCTTAGGTATACTCAAAACCTTCTTCCTCCTCTCCAAAGACTTAAGAGTAATGTTTCCAATTGGAAGAAGCTTCCTCTTTTACTGTTGGGAAGGGCAGCCCACTTTAAAATTATGGCCCTCCCCCGTTTTCTCTATGCCCTGCAAAACACCCTGGATGTGGTACCATCTAGATACTTTAGTGAGATAGAGAGCTTTCAGCAGAATTTGTTGTGGGAGGGTAGGCCCCGTATTGCTTTACACAAATGAACACTCTCCTGGTATGACGGAGGCATATCCCTCCCGGATATCAAGAGATATTACTGGGTGTCCCA
Source organism: Lissotriton helveticus (assembly GCF_964261635.1). Classification (NCBI taxonomy): domain Eukaryota; kingdom Metazoa; phylum Chordata; class Amphibia; order Caudata; family Salamandridae; genus Lissotriton; species Lissotriton helveticus. The sequence continues at coordinate 461,856,621 of NC_136070.1, forward strand.
GCTGGCTGCGATCAACCACGGCACATATGGCCAGATTGACGACCCTGGATATGCTATGCATAAATGGCTTCTCCCTGGGGGTAGGTATAGCAGAGCCCTATATTCTCGACCTAATAGACTGGCATTGACGGGTTGATTAAATACTCGGTCAAGGTTTGGCATGTGGCCACGTGTTCACTGGGCTGGAAAAATAAGCTGACCATGGCCACCCCGCTGTGGGATTCAGAGCAATTAGGCACGCTCTGGAAGACGAAAGGCTTCGACAAGTGGGATCTCATAGGAATCTCCACGATCAAAGATATTTGGGGGAAGGGGGAATTAAATCATTCGAGGATATGCAGGTAGAATATAAGCTGGCGGAGTCTGAATACTTCCGTTATGGACAGATAACTCCCTTCTCTCTGTGCTTCCTGAGGGGTCAGAGCCACCAGAGGCCTCCCCCCTCGAGGACAGGATACTAGACGGGCACCTAGCTGACAAAACTATCTCCTTGATTTATAAGAAATTAATCAATCACAAGCCTGACCCTCTGGAGGTGCTGAGAGACAAATGGATGCAGTACGAAATAGAGCTGAATGAGGAAGATTGGCAGGCAGCAGTGTCCTCCCCTAAGGAAGTCTAAATTCCGGCCCGCTTGCGATTAGTTCAGCTTAAAATTCTCCATAGGATCTATATCACGGGACCGGGGCTGGTGCATATGGGACTCTCAGACAGGGGGCTATGCAAACGAAAATGTGGTCAAGTGGGTACTTTTATACATATCATCTGGGAATGTGAACTCATCAATACTTATTGGCGTAATATACATGATACCATACATAAAGTCCTTGGGGTCTCCCTTTCACTGGAGGCGAGGAGGTGCCTACTTAATATCTGGCAGTCTACTGATTTGAATACCTCACAGACGCAATGCGTTACATTGGGATTCATGATTGCCAAACAGAATATTGCCCAATTGTGGGGAGCTGGCCAGCCTCCCACCCTGGAAGTGTGGGAAAACAATTTGGACTGGTGCATGTTTAGCAAAAAAACTGCATATCTTGCGAGAGGATGCCCTCGAAAATGGTCATTGATTTGGGGGCCTTTGAATAGATACAGAGGGGGAATTTGTACACCACCCCTGGCTGCCACTTTGGACGACCCCCCTTCTCCGTGAAGTTCCCATCTAATTATGAACGTTGTTCAATCTGTCGCCCCCTGATGTATGCTCGGCTGCTTTATTTGACCCTCTGTAATGTGATTTAACTGATGCTTTTTCAATAAAAAGTTTTTTTTTTTTTTTAAAGAATGTCCAGATGGTGATTGCTAAGGGCATGATCAGTAAGCTACCACTATAATAAGACATGACTCATTCTTGTGGCTGCCTTTACCTCTCTCTTCTCTCAGTAGCAGGCCCCTCCAAGCACTAACTGCTGGAGTGTCGAATCCGACCAAATGATAGAGGGCTTGTATCATCTCTGTCTGAATGGAAGTAGCAGCCAGCTATTTTAGTCTGCATGAAGCAGAGACCAGTAGCGGCTCCTTGCTCTTAGGCTCAGACTGGTTGTCTGAGAGCATCATAATAAGATGCAGCTTAGACGAAGGGAGCATCATACTCGCAGAAGTTATAACTTGTAGATGCCACTTAGGTGGAATTAACAGTTAGTGGGGGTGCTAAATGCAAGGGCAACACTTCCTCCCACCATAATGGACAAAGTGAAGGCCTGCAACTGGTACATAATTCTGGATGTAAATCCATGCTTTCTGGGGTAGTGAGGTGAAAGGTAGTGATGGTTTTGAAAATTCTACCAAGCTACAGCTGTGTAAAGGGGGATTATACCACTATTTGACGACCACGTGAAGAAGGGCAAAATTCAACCTGTGTTAGTTCTAAATGCGGAGGCCTTACCCAAAATAGTAATGTGGGTGTTTTCTGAAGCTTGTTACTTCAAAGTGTTCCCCTGCTTGTTGCACAGATCCTGTGTGTCTCCTGTGCAAATGTGATAGAATTCCGTAATAATACTGATGCTTCAGGGCTGTTGTAGTCATTGTATTCTTATTGTTTGAAGCATCATCTTAAAAGTAGCATTTAATTAAATACCCCTGCATAATTATATTTATATCCATGGTATAGCAGGTTTTATTTAGAATGGTTTATTTTGTAGTTTCTATCTGTTTTCAGGTACATGAGGAGCAATTGTATATAAACTAGGGATGTTGCTTAACCCCTTCGCTGCTAGGCCTTTTCCCCTCCTGTGCTAAGCCTTTTTTTGGCGTTTTGGAGTAGTGCGCGCTTAGGCCATTGTAACTTTTTGACCACATAAGGGATCCGCGCCAAATTTGCGTCCTTTTCTTCCAACATCATGGGGATTCTAAAGGCGCCCAGGGTTTGTGGATTCCCTTGGAGGGGTCCCAGAAATTAACCAAAATATAGTGATTTTTTTGTTTTTTTCAGAAAAATGGGAAAAACGGGCTGCAAATGAAAGCCTCTGGGTTTTTCCCTGAAAATGGTATCACAAAAGGGTTTGTGGGGTTGAAATCTCCATTTTCCCAGCTTTCAGGGAATGACAGACTTTTGTCAGAGAACCGAAATCTTTCACTCAGTTTTGGCATTTTTCTGGGGCATAGCCTATTTTTGCTATTTTTAGAGCTTTCCACCTCCTTCCAGTTAATGGTAGAAATGAGTTTGAAAGCAATAATGGATCCTGGAAAGCTTTACATTTTCGAAAAGTAAACACTATTCTGAATCCAGAAAGGGGTCATTTGTCTAAATCCATGAAGGTTTCGTTATAGAAACTAACAGTTAGATATTGGAATATTTGAAATTTTGTTGAAAAAAACAGCCTTTTGTCTCAACGTTTTCACCTATAACTTTTTCTAATTTTGACAGCTCTTGGAAAGCAATATACTGTTACATTCGTTAGACCTTCCTGGTTGTGGGGATATATAGGACTTGTAGTTTCACCAAGAACCCGACGAACCCAGATCCAAAAACTGAGCAGCAACTTGCAATGGTATTTTTTCATTTACTGGGTGTAGTGCACTTTGTCTTGGAAAATGTATACATGGAATAATCTGTATGAAAGACACCTATGTATTTCTGAATTGGGTACAAATTATAGAGTTCAGAAACAGTATATAATTGCACATTTTCAAAGTTGGGAATACTCATACTAGCATGAGAATTATTGGTCATTTTTCATAAAGATTTTTTTTTACACAATGTCTTTCATTGAAAGGGAGAAATGCATGAAAGCTCAATTGGTAATAACAGTTGATTTACAAATCTGAATTACCCCAAGTGTCCCGATAAAAATGGTACCTCACTTGTGTGGGTCGGCCTTGTGCCTGCGACAGGAAACGGCGCAAAATGCAACGTGGTCACACCTAAATTTAGCAGTTACAAATTGACCCTTTTTTGGCAAAGTGCCTACCTGTAGTTTTTGCACCCTAGCTCTGCCGGCACCTAGGGAAACCTAGCAAACCTATACATTTTTGAAAAGTAGACACCCAGGGAAATTCAGGATGGGGTGACTCGACTGCCTACCACCAGGTTTTGTTACCCAGAATCCCTTGCAAAGCTAAGATTTTGACAAAATAAACACATTTTCCTCACATTTCTGTGGTGGAAAGTTCTGGAATCTGCGTGGATCAACAAATTTCCACCCACCCAGCGTTCCCCCAGGTCTCCCAATAAAAACAGTACCTCACTTGTGTGGGTCGGCCTTATGCCTACGACAGGAAACGGCACAAAATGCAACGTGGTCGCACCTCAATTTCCCAGTGAAAGTTTACGTTCTTTGGACAAAGAGACTACCTTTTGTTTTTGAGCCGTAGCTCTGCCAGCACCTAGGAAAACCTAGCAAACCTATACATTTTTGAAAACTAGACACCCAGGGGAATTCAGGATGGGGTGACTCGTCTGCCTACCCCCAGGTTTTGTTACCCAGAATCCCTTGAAAACATAAATATTTGACCAAAAAAACACATTTTCCTCACATTTCTGTGGTGGAAAGTTCTGGAATCTGCGTGGATCAACAAATTTCCACCCACCCAGCGTGCCCCCAAGTCTCCCAAAAAAAATGGCACCTCACTTGCGTGGGTAGGCATAGTGGCTGCAACATGAAACAGCGCAAAACGCAGCATGGTCGCACCTCAATTTCCCAGTGAAATTTAGCACGATTCGGACAAAAAGACTACCTTTTGTTTTTGCGCCGTAGCTCTGCCAGCACCTAGGGAAACCTAGCAAACCTATACATTTTTGAAAACTAGACACACAGGGCAATTCAGGATGGGGTGACTCGTCTGCCTACCCCCAGGTTTTGTTACCCAGAATCCCTTGAAAACATACAAATTTGACCAAAAAAACACATTTTCCTCACATTTCTGTGGTGGAAAGTTCTGGAATCTGCGTGGATCAACAAATTTCCACCCACCCAGCGTGCCCCCAGGTCTCCCGAAAAAAATGGTACCTCACTTGCGTGGGTAGGCATAGTGGCTGCGACATGAAACAGCGCAAAACGCAGCATGGTCGCACCTCAATTTCCCAGTGAAATTTAGCACGATTCGGACAAAAAGACTACCTTTTGTTTTTGCGCCGTAGCTCTGCCAGCACCTAGGGAAACCTAGCAAACCTATACATTTTTGAAAACTAGACACCCAGGGCAATTCAGGATGGGGTGACTCGTCTGCCTACCCCCAGGTTTTGTTACCCAGAATCCCTTGAAAACATAAAAATTTGACCAAAAAAACACATTTTCCTCACATTTCTGTGGTGGAAAGTTCTGGAATCTGCGTGGATCAACAAATTTCCACTCACCCAGCGTGCCCCCAGGTCTCCCAAAAAAAATGGTACCTCACTTGCGTGGGTAGGCATAGTGGCTGCGACATGAAACAGCGCAAAACGCAGCATGGTCGCACCTCAATTTCCCAGTGAAATTCAGCACGATTCGGACAAAAAGACTACCTTTTGTTTTTGCACCGTAGCTCTGCCAGCACCTAGGGAAACCTAGCAAACCTATACATTTTTGAAAACTAGACACCCAGGGCAATTCAGGATGGGGTGACTCGTCTGCCTACCCCCAGGTTTTGTTACCCAGAATCCCTTGAAAACAGAACAATTTGACCAAAAAAACACATTTTCCTCACATTTCTGTGGTGGAAAGTTCTGGAATCTGCGTGGATCAACACATTTCCACTCACCCAGCGTGCCCCCAGGTCTCCCGAAAAAAATGGTACCTCACTTGCGTGGGTAGGCATAGTGGCTGCGACATGAAACAGCGCAAAACGCAGCATGGTCGCACCTCAATTTCCCAGTGAAATTTAGCACGATTGGGACAAAAAGACTACCTTTTGTTTTTGCGCCGTAGCTCTGCCAGCACCTAGGGAAACCTAGCAAACCTATACATTTTTGAAAACTAGACACCGAGGGGAATTCAGGATGGGGTGACTCGCCTGCCTACCCCCAGGTTTTGTTACCCAGAATCCCTTGAAAACATAAATATTTGACCAAAAAAACACATTTTCCTCACATTTCTGTGGTGGAAAGTTCTGGAATCTGCGTGGATCAACAAATTTCCACTCACCCAGCGTGCCCCCAGGTCTCCCGAAAAAAATGGTACCTCACTTGCGTGGGTAGGCATAGTGGCTGCGACATGAAACCGCGCAAAACGCAGCATGGTCGCACCTCAATTTCCCAGTGAAATTTAGCACGATTGGGACAAAAAGACTACCTTTTGTTTTTGCACCGTAGCTCTGCCAGCACCTAGGGAAACCTAACAAACCTATACATTTTTGAAAGCTAGACACCCAGGGCAATTCAGGATGGGGTGACTCGTCTGCCTACCCCCAGGTTTTGTTACCCAGAATCCCTTGAAAACATAAAAATTTGACCAAAAAAACACATTTTCCTCACATTTCTGTGGTGGAAAGTTCTGGAATCTGCGTGGATCAACAAATTTCCACCCACCCAGCGTTCCCCCAGGTCTCCCGATAAAAACGGTACCTCACTTGCGTGGGTAGACATAGTGGCTGCAACAGGAAACGGTTCAAATCGTACGGTGGTGAATTTACATTACCTTATTGCAAAACTACCTTGATTTTGGGGGGGGGGGCATCTGAGTTTGTGGCCCGGGGCTTGGTGGTATTCTTTGCAAAGTAGCAAACCCAAACAGTTCTGAAAACTAGACACCCGGGGGAGTCCAGGGAGGTATGGCATGCATGGGTCCCCCAATGTTTTCCTACCCAGAACTCTCTGCAAACCTTAAAATTAGGTAGAAATTGCACTTTTCCAAACTTTTTGGCATGGGATCGCCGTGCCGGCAAAAAAGTCGTACCACCCTGCGTTCCCCTTGTTCTCCCGAGTAAAAGGATACCTCACTTGTGTGGGTGCCTCAAAGCAGAACACGCCAAAAATGAATTTTGAAAAAAGTAGTTTTTACTCATATTTACGTTTTACAAATTAAGCACCCCAGCCTAAGTCGCATGCCTTTGGCCCACCCACACAAGTGAGGTATCATTTTACTCGGGAGAACAAGGGAAACGCTGGGTGGTAGGACATTTGTTCCGGCAGCGAGATCCCACCCAAAAAAGTATGGAAAAGTGGGGTTTTTGACCAAAATTTCAGGTTTGCAGGGGTTTCTGGGTAGGAAAACATTGGGGGACCCACGCATGCCATACCACCCTGGACTCCCCCGGGTGTCTAGTTCTCAGAACTGTTTGGGTTTGGTAGTTTCCAAAGATGCCTGCCAAGCCCCGGGCCAAAAGCTCAGGTGACCCCCTCAAAAAATAAGATTATTTGGCTAAAGGTAATGTTTTCGTCTCCACAGTATGAATTGGGCCTTTTCCTAAAGCAGCCGCTATGCCTACCCATGCAAGTGAGGTACCATTTTTATCGGGAGACCTTGGGGAACGCTGGGTGGGAGGTAATTTGTGTGTGCCCAGTGATGCCACGCTTTCCCACACTAAAACGTGTGAAAAAACGGATTTTTTCCATGCACAAAATGAGGTTTGCAAGGGATTCTGGGTAAAGGAACGTTGGAGGATCCACGCAAGCCATACCTCCTTGGAAGCCCCCGGGTGTCTACTTTTCAGAAATGTGTGGGATTGGTAGGTTTCCCTAGATGGCTGTCTCGCACGGGGCCAAAAACCCAGGTAACCCCTCTTGCAAAAGCTGGTGGACTTGACATTGTCACCATTGTCAAATTCACCAGCTTTTGCAAGTGGGGTTACCTGGGTTTCTGGCCCCGTGCTAGACGCCATCTAGGGAAACCTACCAAACCCACACATTTCTGAAAAGTAGACACCCGGGGGCTTCCAAGGAGGTATGGCTTGCGTGGATCCTGCAACGTTCCTTTACCCAGAATCCCTTGCAAACCTCAATTTTAGCAGAAAAAAATCCGTTTTTTCACACGTTTTAGTGTGGGAAAGCGTGGCATCACTGGGCTCACACAAATTACCTCCCACCCAGCGTTCCCCCAGGTCTCCCGATAAAAACGGTACCTCACTTGCGTGGGTAGGCATAGGGGCTGCAACAGGAACAGGTCCAAATCGTACGGTGGTGAATTTAAAATACCCTGAAGCAATATAACCTTGATTTTGGGGGGGGCACCTGAGTTTTTGGCCCGGGGCTCGGTGGTATTCTTTGGAAAGTACCAAATCCAAACAGTTCTGAAAACTAGACACCCGGGAGAGTCCAGGGAGGTATGGCATGTGTGGGTCCACCAATGTTTTCCTACCCAGAACTCCTTGCAAACCTTAAAAATAGGTAAAAATAGCACTTTTCCAAACATTTTAGCGTGGGATCGCCGTGCCGGCAAAAAAGTCCTACCACCCTGCTTTCCCCTTGTTCTCCCGAGTAAAAGGATACCACACCTTAACAGAGTTACTCAAAAGTCAAACATTCAAGCACGGCTATCTATTCCTCAAAGACACACACATACAGGTTGGATTTGGCACGAGGGCGAGTGATGGTTCAGTACATAAAATTTTATTAACAAGATATTTCAAAAAAATGAAATGCTCTGTCAATAAATAAATGCATAAAAACTGAACCAGTGACTCGCAACTCGTGAGCTGTAAAGCCACGACAAGGCACCAACCGTTTTACAGGCCATTCACGCACCTTTCATACCTGATACAAACCAGACCATTGACACCATCCGAATGGAAAAGCAACACATAACAACAATCACAATAAGGGGCAAGGTACACCCTACTGCAGAAAGAGAAAAAAAACAATTATTACTGCACACCCATCTAATCCGCAAGCACACACACATACTGGTTGGATTTGGCACGAGGGTGAGTGATGATTCAGTACATACAATTGTATACGCAAGTAATTTCACAAAAATGAAATACACTGTGTATAATTGAAAGTATGATAAACTGAACCACTGACTCACAGCTCGTGAGCTGTAAAGCCACGTCAAGGCACCAACCTCTTTACAGGCCATTCATACACCTTTCGTACGCGTGACACATACAAAACATTCACACCGCCAGCCGCAGACCCATCACATTCCAACACTCACACCAGCAAACAGCGCCATTCAAGGGCCCATCACTTTCACACGCCGACATTTCGGACACTGCAACTACACAAAATGATGGACTGTGTGGAGTGTCACTCAACTAACAGTGTGTGTAGTGTCCAACAGAAAGTAACTACTCACACACCGCCTGCCGAGCGCCAGTCCACCCACACCACCATCCAAGCACCAGACCATGCACACCGCCAGCCAAGCACCACTCCGTGCACAGACAGCCAAGTACCACTCCATGCACACCACCAGCCAAGCGCCCCTCCACACACACCACCAGCCAAGCGCCACTCCACAAACACAACACCAGCCAAGCACCACTCCACACACACCGCCAGCCAAGCACCACTCCGTGCACAGACAGCCAAGTACCACTCCATGCACACCACCAGCCAAGCACCCCTCCACACACACCACCAGCCAAGCGCCACTCCACAAACACAACACCAGCCAAGCACCACTCCGTGCACAGACAGCCAAGTACCACTCCACGCACACCGTCCAGCCAAGCGCCACTCCACACACACCCCCAGCCAAGCACCACTCCACACACACCGCCAGCCAAGCACCACTCCGTGCACAGACAGCCAAGTACCACTCCATGCACACCACCAGCCAAGCACCCCTCCACACACACCACCAGCCAAGCGCCACTCCACAAACACAACACCAGCCAAGCACCACTCCGTGCACAGACAGCCAAGTACCACTCCACGCACACCGTCCAGCCAAGCGCCACTCCACACACACCCCCAGCCAAGCACCACTCCACACACACCGCCAGCCAAGCACCACTCCGTGCACAGACAGCCAAGTACCACTCCATGCACACCACCAGCCAAGCGCCCCTCCACACACACCACCAGCCAAGCGCCACTCCACAAACACAACACCAGCCAAGCACCACTCCATGCACAGACAGCCAAGTACCACTCCACGCACACCGTCCAGCCAAGCGCCACTCCACACACACCCCCAGCCAAGCACCACTCCACACACACCGCCAGCCAAGCACCACTCCGTGCACAGACAGCCAAGTACCACTCCATGCACACCACCAGCCAAGCGCCCCTCCACACACACCACCAGTCAAGCACCACTCCACGAACACCACCAGCCAAAGACAAATTCAAACACAACACCAGGCAAGCGCAAGAGCACGCACACCGCCAACCAAACACCAGACCACGCACACCGCCAGTCAAGCACCAGTCCGCAGACACCGCCAGACAAGCATCAGTCCACAGACACCGGCAGTCAAGCGCCAAACCATGCACACAGTCAGACAATGGACACTACACGCAAACCAACATCATACATTAGTTTTTTTTTTTAAATAAAAGAGAAATTAAAACAAATTGCAAATTGATACAAATCTACTAACTCGACAACTAAATCTAAAAAGACTACACAAATACAAACTTTGAAACTGAACAATAACTATTACAGAATAAAGACCAACCAGTTCACTTTACCACTCCTTGATACTCCCAAAAATTATTTTGCGTGTGGTACAATCTAAAACAAGCAGGTACACACAGCCCGGGGTTTGAAGGGCAGTCGGGGCAGTACATGCGAACCTCCTTCCGCAAACCTCTTCGCCAACAGACTCTACATCTCCGACTGGGAAAGTCTTTTGAGGTTGTAGGAGGAATTGTATCAGCAAAGTGGCGATCTTTCAATCTGGCAACATCCTCCACCACTCCAACTCTAGGAACACTTGCCTGTTCCACTAAAACAAGGCTGCCTATTACAGACTCCTGAAACTTTACAAAAGTCAACTTTGACTGGGGACAAGATTTCTGGAACACAATAAAAGCATTAAAGGTTGCCAAGTGGAAAAGATGGATAACCAACTTCTTGTACCAAATGTAAGCCTTACGAAGAGCAGCATACGGTTCCAACCTCTGATCAACTCTGTCAACACCACCCATGTACTTATTGTAGTCCAGTATGCACACAGGTTTGCGCACTTCTGCAACCTGACCCCAAACATTCCGCGGTTCAGTGCTTTCATCATGTATTGTAGTCAACATGTAGACATCTCTCCTGTCTGTAAACTTCACAGCTAGAAGCTCCTCACAACGCAAAGCACTGCACTGTCCACGAGCAAGCTTTCGACAAACAAGTTCTTTTGGGAAACCTTTACGGTTTGAGCGGATTGTGCCACAAGCAACAGTGTCCACTTTGGCCAATTCCCTAAACAACCGCACACCAGTGTAGAAGTTATCGACATACAAATGATGGCCTTTGTTAAAAAATCCACGACCAAGTTCCCACACAATTTTCTCAGTCACTCCAAAAGTCGACGGACAACCAGGGGGGTTAATCCTGGATTCCTTACCAGTGTACACCCTGAAATTAGAGACATATCCAGTCTCACTGTCACACAGCATATACAGTTTGATTCCATAGCGTGCCCTCTTACTAGGAATGTATTGCCGAAATACCAAGCGGCCCTTGAACAACAGCAAAGACTCATCCACTGCAATTTCTTTCTCAGGATAAAAGATCTCAGAAAATCGATCAACCAAATGATCAAGGACAGGCCGAATCTTGAAAAGACGGTCACAATCAGGGTAATCTCGTGGCAAAGCAAGACTATTGTCAACAAAATGCATCATCCGCAGCAGAAGCAAATACCTATCACGACTCATGACTGCCGGAAATATAGCTGTTGCCATCAAGGGACTAGTAGACCAATATGAAGCCATTGATGGTTTCCTAAGCAAGCCCATCAAAAAAGTTAAACCCAAAAACTTTTTCATCTCCTCCAAATTTGTGGGAGTCCACCGGGTAGCTCTAGCGTGGGGCTTAAGGCTGGCACTGTTCACCCTCAAAAAAATTTCAGCATACAAATTAGTCTGCTCTACAATCTCTGCCAAAAACACATCATCCATAAACAACTTGAAAAAATCAATAGGCAAAAAGTTTTCAGTGTTCACCCTACACCCTGGAACACCAGTAAATTCAGGCAATGCCGGCTGCACCATGCCTGGTGCAACCCAGAGGTCAGAACTTTCATCGTCCAGTCTTGCAGCCGCAGGCCGCCGCCCAGCTAACCCTTGTCTCACAACACCAACTGGAAGTCTAGCAGCCCCAGGCTGCAGCCCAGATGTCTCTTGCCGCACAATTGGCACATCACTGTCCTCCGCAACCACAGGCACAAGCATGTCCTCCAAAACCGTAAACACAGCAATGTCCTCCCCAACCACAGGCACATCATCCACACCAAAAGTAGCTTCATCAGCACTCAAAGTGTCTTCATCATCAGATGAAGCCATGCGTAGAGAAAACTCACTACCTGAATCTTCACCCCCCACCTCTGGTCAGAATCAGAGTCAGACTCTGGACCATGGTCAGAGGAAGAATCAAAAAGCATTCCAACAACTTGCTGAGCAGTAATCCGGCGGCTAGCCATTATCCTTACAAATAAAGGAGTCTGCACAAACAACTCAACAACCCCAACACTGCGCAAAGTAAGATAAAAATGTAAGACTTTTTCACCAAAAAATAGATTTAGAAAAAATATACAATTCACTTACAAGACACAACTACACTCACCAGCACCTACTCTGCAAAGACACAGCAAATAGGCAACGATATCCCACTAGAAAGAAGAAAAAAAAAACTTACATCTACAGAAGGACACATCAAAAACAAATGCAAAACATGTTTTACAATCACAACAAACAGCAACAATCCATACTCGTATTACTACACACTTTGCAAAATAAACAATTACATTACAATTGAACAAAAAAAGGTCTCTTACCAAACACATGCAACTACAGAAACAGCAGAACAACAGAACCACCAGTAACAGAACCGCACACTGCAACAATCTAAAGAGAAAAAAAAAAAAACACATTAGAAGAAACAAAAACAACACACATTACAACATGCTATGTCACAAATGGGGTGTCTGTCCCCAAGGGGGGAAGATTATAAATCATTATAAACGTGGGCCCCCTGGAGCAGAACAGTCTAAAAAAATATTAGGGCCACTAGGAAGCAACCCTTCCCCAAGGGGTCGCTTCCTTTTCAAATAAAAAACAATCCCTGGTGTCTAGTGGGCTTTTCTGCTCCCCCTGGGTGCAGATCGGCCAAAAAAACGGCCGATCTGCCCCAGGGGGGGGCAGAAAAGTCTGAAAAATATTTTATCCCCCTAAGGAAGCGACCCTTGCCCAAGGGGTCGCTTCCTTTATAAATAAAAAACAATCCCTGGTGTCTAGTGGGCTTTTCTGCCCCCCCTGGGTGCAGATCGGCCAAAAAAAATGACCGATCTGCCCCAGGGGGGGCAGAAAAGTCTAAAACATTATTTGGCCCCCTAAGGAAGCGACCCTTGCCCAAGGGGTCGCTTCCTCGACAAATAAATATGCCCCAAAACAATCCCTGGTGTCTAGTGGGCTTTTCTGCCCCCGCTGGGTGCAGATCGGCCAAAAAAAACGACCGATCTGCCCCAGGGGGGGCAGAAAAGTCTGAAAACATATATGCCAGCCCGAGGAAGCGACCCTTGCCCAAGGGGTCACTTCCTAAACACAATTTGCCCCAACAACACAATCCCTGGTGTCTAGTGGGGCATTCCTGGTGCACGATCGCGACGCTGTGCGCGATCGTGCACCAGGAATGCCGTGCATTGGGACATCAGGGGAGAGGAAACATAGTTTCTTCCCCCCCCATATGCCTCAAGGCACCGAAAAACGCCCCCCCCACCCCACCGCAGCACCAAACACCCACCTTGTTTCTGGACGCGCTGGAAGCAAATGGCTTCCAGCGCGTCCAGCGCTTCCTGATGACGTCGGCGCGCGCTGACGTCACCAGGAAGCGTAGGGGGGCCAGGGGGTGGCAGCGGAAAGTCGTCCGCTGCCACCCCTGCAAAAAAAAAAAAAAATCGCCGCACAGGGGGGGGGAGCGCCAGCACTCTCCCCCAGGGCTGTACTGATGACGGAGCGGTTCCGTCATCAGCACAGCCCAACCGATGCTGATGACGGAACCGCTCCGTCATCAGCATCGAAGGGGTTAATTGCTGGGTAGTCTCTACTCTGTTCATTAAATCATGATCCGCTTTGTTCTAAAGAACCTGCAGTCACTAGTTTAGTGGATTCTGGGCCATATTGGACAAACGGGTGCAACGGGCATTTGTGCTCGCTTGTGCACCCCTGGGGCACTTTGGTATTGCAAAGAGGGCTGCAAAAATGTGCACGGCCCCTTCTGTAATACAAATAGCGCTGAAATACATATTGCACTAGCACTCTCACCAGAGGACATTCCCTCATTAGTAGGATGGTGTGCCCCATGCAAATGAGGGAATCTTTGTCTCTGCATCATCGCATTGATTTTAATACTGCACACTCCATTTGCCAGGTGCACCCGGTGCAAACAAGGAAAATGCACAACATGTGTAGTATCGCCCCTGTTGCAAGGATCGTGCTCATACACCGAACTGTGCACAGAGACCAAGGACATCCGTGAATTGTGGAGTACCAAAAACCCACCTCAGTACCTAGAAATTCCTAACCAGCCAGCATCTGTGTCGCTTTAGCTCTTTGTCCTATAGCAAAGCAACCAATGATTAGACAACCTAGAACATGCGACTTGGGACAAACTCAGGAATGGTGGGAAGTGAGAACACTCTTTCGTTCTACTATCATACCAGTCCACAACAAGAGTAAATAAGAGACACGGGTACGGTTAAAATATTTATTTTAACGACGTGCTCTCAGATGCAGTATCTTAGCCAACATAAGTAGACATATGATTAGAAATAATATGGTCAGCATTGTTACAATTCCATAAAATACGAAAGGAGAAATCATATTACAATGATGGTGAAAACAGGCCTAGTTTTAACACCCTCCCTATATAGGAGCTATGTTTATAAACTAAAGAAGGTCTCTTAGGCTTGTTTGGGGGACCCCATTACCTTTCCGCTCAGTACGAGTAAATCACATCAGGACCTGCGAAAGCGCTCTGCATCCCTGGAAACAGAAAATCTTCCAAGAGTGTGAAATCATGGCAACTGTGCAATAATAAGGGCACCAGAATCTGTTATCTCACAGCTGCCACATTGTTGTGTCTAAAAAGCGTATAATGTCGAACAGCTACCATGTTATGATAACCTTGACGGCTTCAGCACTGACTGTGCAGACTAGGGGCACGATGGAAGTCTAGAGATTTCGAAAACAAACCTTTTCTCATGTGTAGACCTTCGCGAAGCCTAACTTACAAAAACAGCTATTTGCAGTGTCGTGTGCAAAAGCGGCAAAAGATAAAATGGCGTTTAAACTTCTAATAAGCCATGCTGACCTAACATGCGTGCAAAGCAGGCCTTAGGTCACACTACACCCTCCTTTGATCGGCAAACGCACAATAAAGGGGGCAAGATGCATAGAATGCAGAATTCAAGTTCGAATGAGACAGACCCAAGTTCAGAAATTTTGCCAAACTTGATAATTGGGAGTTACAACCCAAATTAAAAAGTAACTAAGTCAGTGAAAACATCCACGGGTGCCCTGGTGTGCATAAGACCTCAAAAAATTGTGATTAGGGAAAAAGCATTTGCACACC
Source organism: Lissotriton helveticus (assembly GCF_964261635.1). Taxonomy (NCBI): domain Eukaryota; kingdom Metazoa; phylum Chordata; class Amphibia; order Caudata; family Salamandridae; genus Lissotriton; species Lissotriton helveticus. The sequence continues at coordinate 461,871,713 of NC_136070.1, forward strand.
AGTGAAAAAAATTCACGAGTCCAGTACGTGTCTATGAAGCAGAAAAAACTCACCTCAATCCAATAGCGTATCTGCACCGTATGTCGCAACCGCCTCCAACAGGAAGTCGTCATCATCCATGAACATTTCAACCATCCAATTAAGTAATGGAAATTAACATACATGTTCCTCAATAGCCGGAGCCTCTAGAACCACCGAAGGACAACCCGGGCTTTCTTCGAGATAACTGCGTGCCAGAAAGTCATTAGCCGCAGTCTAGATGTTCCGATTCCCCAGGACTCTATGAGCCGCTGCGCAGGCCCTAATGCCGAAACCAGAACAATCTATTTCATGAGCAACTAAGGGACTCATTAGTAGATTAAAATCCAGGTCAGGAGACCCCATATTGCAGAGACACAAGTCCAGGGCCTGTTCAAATCCACAATCCAGGCAATGGAAAACAGGCTGCATGCAAGTAAAGTAAGAAAACCGGAAAGATAAACCATACGCCACACTCGGAGTTGCCAGAGGTAGCGGTCCATAGTTTTCTAGCATCTGGTTACGAAGCTGGAGCAGCAGGGGCAGATCGTCATGGGGCACAGAATGAGCATCCATTTTGGAGTAAACAAATTAGTAGCAGTACGCCCGCTCCCAAAGCGAGAATTAACGGGAAACTGCCGTAGACACTCGGAAAAATCGAATGAAAAAATTCTGGTATCACACCAAATATAGCTTGGAACGAGGTCACAAGGCCAGAACTTACTACTTTAAAAAAGTGTGCCAGGCCCGTGATTGACGAGGCATTACAGATTGTGTGAATCAAAGCACCGAAATGCAGAGGTAGATCTGTATTTAACAAGATATGTACCTCAGTACATGTGTTTGCAACGTGAAGGACGAATGTTTCACGCGCAGATGTAAGGGCAACTTCCTTCTGGGACAAAAGAGCTCTTATTCGACTCATCTTGTTGAACTCTGCTGTCAAGGTTGGGATAGAAGGCCATATGGAAACATCGAGCCTCCCATGTGGAGTAGGAAACATGACATTATTACAGCAAACTACACATTGGGAAACTGTAACGATATATGAAATACCAGCGAGCATACCACAGCAATCTTCATTATTTAATAACCAATAACTACCGTTTGCAAGCAACGTGAAAGTTGGTGTAATAGCCAGGGTGGGGGTGCCGTTCAAAACACATGCAAGATTAGGCGCTGTAACATTATAAGAACCGTGCAATTGCAGGTTTCTAAAGAGTGTTCTGTCGTGGAAATGCAGTCTTCACCTTTTAAATACATTTCTTTCCCTTCCCTCAAGCACCTATATGTAAATGGGAGATTCCACACTTCATGTAGGAAAGCTCTACCTAAAGACTCAAATCTGCCTACGGCATAGTGTTTCATGCATGACTCAAATTTAAACAGAGGGAAAGGTAGAGTTATTAACCCAAACTGCTGAATTTGACTCGTCCACTGAAAATGGTAACGGTTCCAGTTTCTCAATGTGCAGCAGTGAAAACGTGGCATTTTTCATTGACATAAATTGTTGTTTAACAGTCAAATTTAAAGGCAAAATCAAAGATGTTGTGTTCATGTAATCCCAAGGCACCTTCCCAGATTTCAATTTGTGAAGAGTCCATGCAAACTGCATTATAGAACGCAATTAATTTTGTCCACGGTACAGAACTGCAACGTCTTCTTGTACAGTATCAACAACAGATTAAACAATATTATCTAATGTATAAATGGGGGAAGAAAGGGTGTTAATGCTATTATCTACAATGGCAAGCACTTTTTCGAAATTGGCCTTTTCTGTAGCTCTGAGCCTAGAGGCAGCTTCAATTTGGGACAGTTTCCAAACTTGGTTATAAACAGCATATATCCATATTTTCGATCTGCCCGCTGCAGGACCTTTCACAAAATCATTCAAATCAACGCCGTCAGTCAATTTAGACAAATGCAACTTAACTAACGCTAAGGTGGAGTGTTTGAGCCAACTCTGACATAATTTGCCTACAGAATAGGTGGTGACCGAATGTTGACTCTGAAAACGGGGATCTACTCTAACCTCTGTATAGCCAGCGGTTAGACCCAGAAAACGGTGCTCGCAGGAATCCGCACTTTTTTGCCAAAGCAACTAGCCCTCGAGATCAATGTTGAAAACATTAAAAGAGGAATTTCTCAACAGGGCCTGTAAATCACTCAGGGAAGAACTGGTGTAATTATTCCAGTGGGTAAATTCACCCAGATCAGGAAACGAAGGAGCATTTAATTTTTAGGACGTAGCCAATCCAAAGCAGGTGGTTTGTGAAATAGAAGCATTAAAAAAACACATATGGTTTGGGATGAGGCATGCATGATGCAAAGCCTCAGTGCCTTGCACTTGCCAACTTTTAGAACCCTAAACAGATTTAAGATCAAGGGTATCTTTCCACAGTTCATAGCACCCAACAGCCAACTGGTCAATAAAGGACTTTGAATACAGCAATTTTGCGTGGGTAAGTCTAAACTTGGACGAGGACTTCTCAGTCATCCTAAAATAAAATGCATCATGGTTTGCTCAAAATCAGTAAAATAAGAAAACTTTTTCAAAAGAGTCTTTGAGCTGCCTTCAACAGGTGCGGGATGTTCCCACTGTGTAGTTAACCACATTTCTAAATGTATATGTCTTATGCAGAAAGTGATTGCCAAAACGCTGGTAACAGAATAAATCACCATAGTTTGCAGACTCTAGGTATAAATCCTCCACATCAAAGGCAGCATAATATTTCAAATCAGAAATTAAAGCCTCTACAGCTTGGACGTCCCAATCATCAGAGCGGATATTTTGTTTAACCACATCCCCCATAGAAACAAGGAGTACATTGGGAACATTAATAACCTCTGTGGGCCAATGAATCTGAAACTTTACAGCATCCCATACAATCCCATCTAAAACGGGCCAAGCAGTTCTATTCCCAAATGTCTGGTCCCTCTTCATAATGTGCGAAAAGAAGTGGGAAGCCAAAGTTCCATCAATTAGTCTAATTGAAGTTCTTTCTTGAGTGTGGTGTCCATTCACAAAATGAAAAAAATACACCACAAATCCGATGGAAATGAATAAAAAAAAATGAAAAGAGAACCAACCAAATGTAAGTCCAAGGGGGAATCAAAAAATGTTTTTTAAATCGGGTAGCAAAAATCAAAACTTTTGAAGGGGACTTTGATGTGGTCGAGCCAGCGTCAAATGAAAAACGTGATTGATTAGCCACACGGGTCTCCAAATCAGGCATAGACAAGTTAGTGGGGTAAGTATATTCAGTATCATTAGGAGGATCACCAGCAGATGAATTCAATAAAGGATTCGCAACTGTATTCATCTCAATGGCAACATCAGCCCCAATGGCAGGATCCGGGGCCAAAACAGTGTCGCACTATTGCTGGACACGAAACCGCAGTTGTCATACTAAGAAGAATCGGCCACCCTGTGTAGTTTGACATAGTCAATGGAGATGTACCTGTTCCCCTTTCGCCCAGGAAGAGGAGGTAAAATGACTGCTCTTGTACCCTGCATGCCAAGTACAGGAACTGGAGCTCGATAGGAGGGACTGAATTCCTTCTTGTTCTAGATCTTCTCTCAGACCAGTTCTCCAACTTGGGGTAGCCAGCCAACTACCGGAATCTGCAACGCAGCATGAAATGTGGAGGGCAAATGTTCCTTTGCAAGACTGTCTCTGGTCTTTTGTAGGTTCTGTAAAACATTAGAATGTTCATCTACGTCAAAGGATGCAGCCGCCGCCGCCGCCATGTCTAGACCCTCAAGGTCTGGAACATACATTTTGATGCCAAAGAGCTTTCCTTATTCGCGAAGTATTTTGCCTCGTTGTCGATGACGGCTACTAAGCGGTAATTGTTAGGATCCATTTTATTGCCTTTTTTGTGTATGGGGACGATTGTCGACCCTCTCCAAGAATCTGGGATTCTATTTAGGAGTCTAATTTCCGTAAATAGCGGTTGCATGATGGTCGCCTATTCTGTGTTTTTTTCCTTAAACAGGGCTGGCGGAATGCCATTGGGGCCTGGGGCTCCTTCTTTCCTACCCTTACAGATCTGCTTTGTGATTAGGGCTATCTCCTGGGCAGCTGATGTCACCGAGGTGACTTTGGGTTGGGTTTGCACTCTCTTAATGAGTAGCTCTAACATGGGCATTGCGAGAGCTTGCTCTGTCGTGTTACATCTTTGTGCTCCTGTAGGACCAGGAGTCATTGAAGTGGCTACTGAGGTAGTTAATCCATGACTCTTCCACAATGTGAGATCCTAGGTCCTTATTCTGTGGACGTAGGATATTGTTCACTGTATGCCAAAAGCGGGCGCTGTTATTGCTTTTGATATCGTGTAGTACCTTTGCCCAAGCCTCATTTTCCATGTCTTTTTTAATTTTCCATTTTAAATGGTTGAGCTCTGCCCTTTGTTTTTTCAGCATGGCTCGTAGGTGTATGTTTTGGGGCGCTGTTCTTAGCTTCCTTAAGGTCAGGTTTACAATTCTTTTTTGTGACCTTAAATGTGTTCTTGGTCCTTTCTTTAGGCTAGTTTTACTGCTCTCTTTGTAGAAGTTGCTTTTAGGGGCGGTCTTAGTAGCCAGATCATTTAGCAGTGATTCTGTGTATTGCTCCCAATGAGAGATGTGCCCGGCTGCGTTTGGTTTTTGAATGTTGTATCTTTGAAGGGCAGTTTTGGCCAAAGTAGTTATGTTGGTTGGGGTACATTTGATTCTTTTTTGATTGATTGAGTAGATCTCTCCCAGCGTTTTATCTGGCCTGATTGCTAATGGCGTCTTGGATGTTATATGGCATTCCTGGGGGCGATGGTCGCTTTCGCCCTTGTCCCCCATTCTGAACCCCAGGATGTGTGGAAATAATGCGAGGCTGACGAATGTATAGTCCAAGACGGAACTGGCAGAGTGTGAGTAAAATGTTTCTACTGGAGGGGAATCCGTCGTAAATCTTCAGTTTAGTGCCCGAAGATTTTGATGTTCTAGGTCTTGTAGTAGGGCGTTGTTTTGGCGCTTGCGCCTGTTTAGAGGAGAACTTTGTGCTGGTATACTGTAAGTTGTGTTTAGAGCTAGAACCTCTTCTTCTGATGACGAGCCGAGTAAGTTTTGGTTAAAGTCCCCTGTCAGGATAACGAGTGGATTTTCCATTTGAGTGACATACTCCGCCAGTTGGTTCGAGATTTTATTCGAATCTTTAGCTCTGTGTTTTGGATGGACGTATGCGTTGACAAGGCATAACTCTACTTCCTTGTTGCCAAGCTGTAGCTTTATCTTTACTGTTAGGGTTGAGGATGTCGATGAATCCATTAGGAAAGCCGAAGGTATTGTTGTGGTAGATATATATGTAGCCAGGCCTCCTGACTGGTGTCCAAATATGTTGTTTCTGACCGCTGCTGTTCCGTAGCAGGTGAAGCCCGGGATGTGTTTTGTGCTTGTCAGCCATGTTTCTTGCAACATTATTATATCAAATAGGGAGATGTATTTTAGAAAGTCCGGGTCTTCCATTTTTGAGGATAGGCCGTTTATATTCCAAGAGCAAATGCCTATGGATGACGCCCTTACTCTTTTGTCTTCGCTGGTTTGTTGGAGGCGTCAGACCTCTTCTGGACATATGAAGATCGTTCGAGACAAAGTTTCTCTTGCTGGTGCACGGTTTTGGTGTAGTGCCTCCCTTGCGCTGGCTTCTGTCTGTTTCCTGGTGCTGCGTGTGTTCATATCTGGCATACTTCCTCGATTTAGCCTGGTGGTGGTAAAGGTGCGGGTCAGATGGCCCTTTGAAGCTGTGGTACGCCTGCCCATTGTCGACGCTAACTCGGAACCTGTTGTCGCCGTCGGCCTGTCTGTTGGTCACTGCCAGGGGCTTTTTTCCCTTGTTTTTGTTGAGCATCCCAGGGCGCCCCTGAGTACACTAAAGGTGTTTGCCTGGTGAGTCTCTGGTTCTGGGCTGGTTCTCTTCAGGAGAGGCGAGGGATAGGCTGGTCTTTGTAGAGGGACCAGCTTAATGCCCAAGATCTTGAATTGCTCTGCTTCCGCTGCAATCAGGTCTGCGACATTGCTAGAGGACCAGATTGTCCTCGTCGCCTCTTGACTGTTTGGGCTTGGAGCAGGCAGGAATTCAACAGAAATTAGGTCCTTGGTGCTTATCCCCCTATGTTTGGGATGCATTTCATTAGTTCAGGAATGTTGCCTCGATTTAGCAGGTCCTGCTGCCCTTGTGATATATATTCCGGGTAGAAGATCAAAATCTCAGTTGATTGTTGATTGCTACTTTCCGCCTGCTGTTTCATTGAAGTTTGATGTGCTCGAACTGCTGCTCCGTGACCAGACTGAGCTTCGTGAATTACCAGGTGTTTGCCATCGCCTGGCGTGTTGGAGGTATGTCTTGTTACTTTAGTTGATGTTAGTTGCTTTGATGCGGTTCGCTTCTCTAATGTCCCTTTTGCCTGTGGGTAGTCAGTTTGGCTAGGAGCAGAATGGATAGTCGTGGTCAGTGTGACTCTAATTTGTTCTTCATAGTTTGGGCTTGGCGTAAGGCCAATGTCTCTCTCCCTGGCCCCCTCCTTGGGGTTTGACAGAGGTAATTTCTTGCTTACGGCTGTTGTTAGTGTGGCTTGGTTGGTGGACTCGTCAGGTATGTCCCTTTGGTAAGGGGCCTCCCTATTTAGCGGTGGTGAGTCTACCGCTTGGCAGTCGGGGACCGGCTCTTGGTGCCGATGGGCTGTGTAAGCAGGTTGATCATTGATGCCGCTGTTCTGTGTGCGTCTATTTGACCCGTTGGATTTATTGCCAGTTGAGCTTGAGGCCCTTGTCCTTCTTGGTTCAGCCGACTGCTGTTTAAGTTTTGCTGCTGGATTGGGCCGGTGGGCACGTCGATTTCCCCTTCTGTGGGATGGACGTTGTTTTTGTTGACCGATCGTGTTTCGTTTGTGCCAAAGAAGATGGGAAAGAATTTTGTTGTGGCTGTGTTAGGTTTTTGCTTGCGCCTTTTCTGTTTTGTTGGTGCCGTTGTTTGGCGTTGGGTTTTTTCGGGGACTACAGATGTGACTGGTTTGGCTCCTCATTTGCGGGGGCCTTCTGGACGGTTCGGTTTGTACCTGGTGTTTTGCTATTGGTGTCTTCCTCTTCAGATTTGTAGGGGCCTGTTTCTTTGGTTGCGTTGCCTCTATGTAGGTTCTTTATATCGCCTATTAGGTCAGTAAGCATTGAAGGCAATGTGGCTAGTTTTTCTACTGCCTGGCTACAGTTGCAACTAAGGTAGGTGTTTATCTGTGCTCTCAGTATCAGATTGTTCAGGGTGCCCAACTTGTCGTCGATGCCGGCTGTAAAGACTGCCAGTGTGTTAAGAAGATTGAGTTGTAGCTCCATTTTATCTGATTGGTATTGCAGGGCGTCTACTGCTAGCTGGATTGTGTTTAGTAGTGAGATCCAAGTTCCGGTGTTATGTTCTTTACCCCGCTCTTTCTCATTGGAGATGTGGTCGGAGTTGTTGGTGTTGTTGACTGCCGTAGGCAAGTTGAGGGAGAGGCGGTCTTTGAGGGAGTCTTTAAGATCTGGTGTGTAAGTTGCTAGCATATCTTCCCATTCTTGTGTATTAAGGGAGGACACTGTTGCCCTGCCTTCAGCTTTCTGGCAGGAGTTGTGAGGACTGGGTGCCTCCCTGCCCGAGGAGCTTGATGCTAAGCCATAGTTTTCCAGGTCTGTAGGTGGAGAAGAGCCTGCAGCTGTTGAATGGATCTTAATGGGTGTGCTGTGGCTGTGGCTTGTGGATAGTAAGCCCGGCTCCGTGCTAGATTGTTTTCCCTGGGGATGGCCGGTGTTGGTATGTGTGTTGGTGTTGTTGCCTGGAGGCCATCCCCGGGATCCTCTTTACTTGAATAGCTTTCCAATTTGTCTGGTTTGTCCACTACTTTTGGTTCTAGAGTAGATTTTGGGTTGGGTTTGGACTCGACTGGTGGGGGCCGCGTGCCTTTGCCCTCGCTGCCTAGAGCCCAGCCGGCCGGGTGATGGATGATGATTGCTGTTTGGGAGTTGAATCGAGGTGCTTTCCTCTTGCAGTTGAGGTCTCCAGAATCTCAAGTGATGTGCTTGCGCTTATGTTCCTGTGCTTAGGGGTGCCACATTGGTAAAGGTCGGCCGTGAAGTTCTCTGGGGCCAAGGAGCTTGTGGCTGTTTCGCATAATGGTGGTGATGAGCATGTTTGCCTCAATAGCGAAGGGAGCAGTGGGGATTGCAGCCCATGTAATTGTTTGTTGCTCAAGAAGATAGCTGAGCCCGCATCCTTTAAGAATGCGAACTTTGTGTATATTTTGGGTTGGTGAAGCTTTTTTTCAATTTGTGGTTCTTTTTCTGGTGTCTCTTGAGACGAGGCCATTAGTGATCCGTGTTTTGTTTTGAAGTTAATCAACCCAGGTGCCTGCTCAGTTAAGGAGAGATTCAGCTCCATGCCGGTGGGAGAGATTGGATTTGTTTTGTCCTTTTTCTTGTTTCCCTTCCCGTTTTCCATTTTTGCTTTTGTTTTTTGCTTAGGCTTTGGTTCCGGAGAGCCCCTGGCCCTTCCTGACCTCATGCCGTTAGTGGGCCCCAGGCCGCTGGTTAAGCTCGAAGCTTCTTCTGCGTGAAGAGGCTTTACCTCTTCCGCTCTTCCCCAGTCCCTCGGCTCTCGGAGACTCCGAGCCCCCCCCCCCCCCTCCCCCCCAGTCCGGCGCTATCTGCGGTGCAGGTAGCGGTGAAGGCTGTTTGTTGGAGGAAGAAACGATTGAGACCTAGCCCCTACTCCTTCAACCAGGCACCTGACAGGGGTCGTGTACACTGGGGGAAGAGGCTCCGGCTATCGAGGAGTGTGGCCTCGCAGGCAGCCGAGATCCAGATGGCACCCGAGGGCGCGGGCCGGTGGTGCGGGGCAAAGTTCAGGGCTCAAACCCTCAGCAGTCCCAAGTCGCCTCCAGATCAGTCTCGGGCTTGTGGGCAAAGGAAGCGCTGTAGGCAGCACCCCCCCCCCCCCACTGCTGCTGGTGAAAGATAGAGGGGTTGGAGGGGGGTGGCTGGCTGGCTGGCTGGCTGCGAGCGGAGCACACAGAGGGGACCGCTGGTCAATCGGACCTGGTCGGACTGCCTGTCGGTCGACCCCCGGGCTCTTACTCCGCGGCCACCTCTGAGTTGCCTATGCTCGCAAACTCACTTCGTCCTCCTTAGTTCCTCCTTTCTGCCGGGCGGGCAGTGCAGGGCATTTTCAGCAGTGGCTGCGAGTCCCGGGCTGAAGGGACCCGGGCCGCGAGGGAAGCCCGATGTTCCGTTAGTGAGCTCCCAGACAGCAGCAACCGCGAGCAGCCGCTCCACCTCGCCTGCTCCCGCTGCTTTCTCGCCTCACCTCGCTTCACTGCTCTCCCCTCGCCTGCTCGCCTGCTCGTCACTCGTCACTGCTCACTGCCCACTACTAGAGGAGTTTGGACAAGAAGTACTTGAGGATTTGGGGTATGTCATTCCGAGATGTCCCAATAATTCTTTTTTTCCGAATTAACCTCAGGGTCCAGGAGAGCACCCCATGGTATTCCTGCACCCCGTCGATGTTACTGGTGATCCCAGAAGTAAATACTGTGCCCTATCAACTGGTCCAGAACCAAGCGGCCAGGTTGATCTGCAAGATTCCTAAGTGGCAGTCCATCAGACCGGGACTGGCCAGTCTCCACTGGTTGCCAGTAGCGCAGAGAGCAGCATTTAAAGCGGGATGCATCATCTTCAGGGCTCTACAAGGTAAGGGCCCTGGATTCATTAGCAGCCTGCTTGTCAGTTACACTCCCTCTCGTGCTCTCCGCTCAGGTCAAAAGAACTTGTTAGTGGTGCCGCGGATCAGGAAACAACGCCAGGGAGGCGTATCCTTCCACTTCCTGGCCCCCTCCCTTTGGAACTCTCTGCCATTGCCGCTAAGGCTCCACGAAGATCTGTTAGCCTTTAGACAGGCTTTTAAAACTTGGCTCTTTAAGCAAGCTTATCCTTAGTTAACTCCGTTTTTTTTCTGTCACATGTTATGTTTTGCCAGTCTTCCACAGCGCCATGAAGCCTACGGGCGTACGTGCGCTTAATAAATTTAATTTAACATAACATATCACAGCAAATTTGTAATGAGGTTCACAGTGTTACATTTTTCTCACTCGACACCTGCAACCAAGTATACCAGCTTGCCACTGAGTTCAGTTCTCAGCTCTCGGGCTATCAAGGGTCGCACACGCTCTTTGGCTCTCGGTGAGATGACGGGCTTCGGGTGCTTCAGATGCTTGTGTGCAGGAGCGAGTGCGGGTGCTGGCGCGGGGGCGGGGCTGGTGCGGGGGCTGGTACGAATGCGGGTGCTATCACTCGCCGGATCTAACACCACCTCCAGCTACCAGCTGTGTGACATCTCACCTCCGACTCAACCCTGTCCTGATGGCGGCTCACAGCTCCCGGTTGCCCACTGCCTCCGATTCCGCGATTTCCAGCGGCCGTCAGATGGCCGTCGGCTGCCGCTCCACTGCTGCTCGCGGGGGCTCTCCTTGCCCGGTAGCACAGTAGCCGCGAGGCCCTCAACGGGAGTGGAAGCGGACACGGCTCTCTCGCAGCAGCACGCAGCTCCCTCCACGCCGCTTACTCTCGGCGCTCGCTCACTCTGCAATCGATACATTGAGACGTGGCTTTGATCTTTTACACCTGACTCAGAAGTAACTGCCTTCTCAGTGGAATGCGGCATGCCAGCCCTCGGTACGTGCATTCCACTGCCTCCAGGGTCCTCTCCTTGTCCACTGCTGGTAAAGCTCCTTCAATTCTGTGACAGATGCAGTACGAGCAGCCAGGCAAAATGTACCATACGAGTAGAAGACAAACATATAATGCTTTTCCCCAACAACTCCGGTGCGGTGCAACGATCTTTCTTCCTGTAAGTAAAGCGCCGCCTCTGCCAAAGAAGTATACAACGCGAACTATTATTCCCAGCATAATATATGATGGAACCACTACCTTCTTTACAGATCCGGCCGAGGTGTTCGACTGGATAGAGAAGCATCTTTAGAAACTCCCACGGCAGGATCAGAGATTAATTGAACAAACGCGAGAACCCAGGAACTGGCATAGTCACAGAATGAAAATAAAGCCACACTCCAGATTCCTGCCCCAACGCTCTGTCACAGGATCCCCTAAGCTGGAACAGATCATCACAGAACGCGGAAAGGCCCTACAGGCAGTGGCGGACTTCGGCCCAATCTCAGTGGCCACAGATAACAAAAATGGGCCACACATTTTTACATCAGAAGAAAACGTCAGTGACACAAACACCTCTCAAACACAATCAGTGAATCCTTCTTTGGTGGCCCCTCTCAAACTGCGGACACGCTCATTTAAAATGTCGACCTTAATAGCTACCACCTTCATCAACTATCCTGCCTTAGATGTGCCAATGTCCAGATAAACCTACGCCACCAGAAGTATAGTTTAGCAAGGCTCTCAGCCTCACCAACCACTCAGATTCCACGTATGGCAAATGCATTGCTAGCTAGGGCGCAAGAACGGTTCACCCCCACACTACACTAGTGCACTAGCATCATGCTCAGTTTGGACGTACGGCCCATTCTGGTAGGTCCCCAGTATTGGGAGTATTCCCCCCCTCAGTTTACAACCTATTACTTGACTCCCCCCCTACCCCCCCTACCCTCCCCACACACACACACACTGATCTCAACCACAATGGTGAGTGGGTACCATAGCCCCCAGAAATCCACAGCCACAGGGAAACGAGCAAAGCTTGTTAGGCATGCCCCATCCCCCCCTTCCCCCATGCCTACCCCTTCTCGCTGCCAACCTGATGCCCAAAACTGATACCAGTTTCCTCACTCTAAATATACATGGCATTCACACAGCACGCAAGCAATACACTGTTTACTCTTACATAAAAAGACAAGTGCAGATATCCATATTACAGGAAGCATACTTAATAGCTGGGGAGCTAGAGAAACTGTGAAAGAGATTGTGAGGCACATTCTGCGCAACTACATGTTCAGCATATGCACGCAGGGCACTAAAACTGCTCTGGCCTGGAGATCCATTCCAGGAACATGTAGGGTTGTTCATACAGAGGCTGCAGTTCTTTCTACTGGAGGGGCACCAGGATGGCCAGACGATACTCGTAGGCAGTATCTACACACCAAACTCTGAGCAGAAAAAATTCTGGAATTCTCTATACGGAGTTTTGACATATTGCCATGGATATGGGGGTGGTGGTGGTGACTAAAACTGTGTACTAGCTCTTTCTATGGATGGATCGATCCACTCTACCCATTCCAACTCTCTGGCCCACAGAATGATAATGTACGTGGGTGTGCCGCTGGGCACCAATGGCTGCCTGGCGAAGCAAATACCCCACAGGCAAACTATATCCTTCCTGCGAAACCTCTGGGTGTGACTAAATTGCTTCCTGTGTTCGCCTGAAGTTATACACCAATGATCCACCATGCAAAATATTTGGGACATGCTCCTCTCTTCCCACAATGCACACATTATCATACTTAAATGGTGACGCCACAACCCCTGTCCTCACTTGGTGAGTGCTGCGTGATTTCCTGGGAGACCAAGTATTCTGTTATGAGGAACACAAAATATTCAGAGCTACTTTGCCAAAAATGCCAATATGGCATCCACAGGGATACTAGAATGGGACACCACTAAAGTTGTCATAGGAAGGGCAAGCATTCGGCATCTATCGGGGATCTGCGCTACACTAGAACAACTAATACTAGATGCAGAAGACAAATTGGCAACCCTGACTCTGGCAGCAGATGCCAATGATGCATTGGCAATCCAAATAGCGGAAGCTGCATATACAGAACTATTAGCAGACCTGAGACAAAATAACTTCAGGGCTCACACCACCAGGGTATATCATGAAGGTGGTAGAGCGGAAACACTAATGACCTGGCTCATTTGGCAAGACACAGACTAAACAAAATAATCGCTCCCACTGGGGTGATAGTCTGCTCCCAAGCAGACATCAACACTGAAGTATACAGGGTTCCGGGGCAGGCCTGCCGAGCAATAGAACACCAGTTCCTTGCCAACTTCCCTCTACCCTGAATTGCCATGCCAGAAAGGACCTCCTTGATGCAGTGATCACATCCACCGATGTGACATAGGCGATCCAAGCCCTGGCAGAAACGAAGCCCCAGATATGGATGGCATTCCACTAGAATACTATTGCACCTTCTCCACTCTCCTAGCACCTCAGCTAGCAGACCTGCAGGGACTGGCGCTAGAAATTGGGGAACTTGCGGGATCACTTCGCAAATCACTGATGGTGTCCTTTTTAAAATCGTATAGTGATCCGAAACAGAGGACATCTCACAGACCGATTGCATTGCAGTTGGTGGACTGTAAGATTTTTGGTAAGATACTGGCAGACTGCTATGCCCAAGTCCTCCCAAAACCGGTGCACCAGGACCAATGCGGGTTTGTCCCGGGCAGGTCTACTTCCCAGAAAATCTGCAGTTTATTCCGTGTACAAGATTGAGTACAGGTCCACTTTCCTCAGGCTGCTTGGCATATCCTGGACCTGTAAGAGGCCTTTGACACCCTGCCCTGGTAATATCTCTTTGCAATACTCCAGTGCATGGGGTTGGGCCCCACACTCCGAGCTTACACAAGACTACTATACACAAATCCCACATCTAAAGTTTGGGCTGCCACATCTCACCGCCCTTCCTGGTGTCTAAGGGTACACATTGGGGCTTTGTGTTGTCCCCTTCCTCCTTGCCCTGGCGATGGAACCCCTAGCGTCTTCGGGAGGAGGATACGGAATGGGGTATCCCAACAGTGGGCATCACCCAACTGTGTGCAGATGACCTATTGTGCGCAATATCACAATGAATCTCAAAACCATCATGACTACACTAGAAGACTTCACTACGGCGGCCGGCCCGAGAGTCAACTGGGTAAAATCCTCTATATATCCACCTAACCCCAACCTCCCCCCTTGAGGGGTATGCATTTGGGAAGTCAGTCTTTCCTGTAGTGCTCGGGTACGCTACCTAAGCGTATGACTTTATCACACCCCACAAGATCTGTATGATAGGAAGGGGTGGGAGCCCACTGCTTCACCTCCCAGCACAGTTCGCCCCCTAGAATTCTGGTCAATGCAGTTCATGGTACATGCCTACTTCAAATGTTACTGGAGTATTCCACCAAAGTTGGTGCAGGTTAGTGCTATAAATCTGTAGACATGAGTTTCTGGATATCATCCGTCATCGGTATAGATAAAAACTGAATTTAATTTGGGGTTGCTGAGCAGGCTGCCACAATCTTTTTAGGTCTCAGTACCTCTCACAGGCGCATCTCCACAAGCTCGTCAGCTCAATGGCTCAAGGGAGCCTTTTCAATCAGGAAGGGGTGGGAGCACACTGTTTAACCTCCCAGCACAGTTTACTCCTTAGCATTATGGTAAATGCAGTTCTTAATACATGCTTTCTTGAGATTTTGCTGGAGTATTCCACCAAAGTTGGTGCAGGTTAGTGCTGTACATCTCTAGACACGTGTTCCTGGATTTCATCCATCATCAGTAGAGATAAAAAATTAATGTTAAATGGGGTTGCTGAGCAGGCTGCCACAATCCGTACAGGTCTCAGTAACTCTCACAGGCACACAGGTGCATCTCCACAAGCTTGTCAGCTCAATGGCTCACGGGAGCCTTTCAAAATAGGAAGGGGTGGGAGAACCCTGCTTCACCTCCCATAGCCAGCAGGATGATAACCCACAAAAAGTTTACCTTTGCAACTGTAACACAGCATCTGTGCTTCGATCCCCAAATGTATGTATATGTAATCCTATCCAATGACAAACTGTATCACTCTTGAGATGCTTTAAACTCAATAAAAAGATTTTTATTTAAATAGAGGGCGCTTCTTCATTAGCATGGGCTAGTGGCCCCAATCAAATGAGGGAATCACTTTGCCTCTGCACCAGCACAGTATTACCGACTTGACCGCAGAGGCACATATGCTGGTAGAATGTGTCGTATCTCCTTGTATCTGGTCCGATCATTTCTTGATCCAATTTAACATCTCTGTTCTCGAGCCCAAAACCAACGTAGATACCAAGGAGGGATTAATCAGGAAATGGGGATCCTTGGCTACCCCAGCTTTTTTGGAAAGTCTAGAGAATTCCCTACCTGTCCCTAACACTGACCTCAATCTAGCAGTGTCTGACATCTCCAAATGGCTTAACGCTGCTAGTGACACACATGCCCCGCTGAAAAACCGTAAAACCATTCGTCAGTCTGATGCCCACAAATGGTTCTCCCCCGACCTTAGGGCAAACAAACTCATTGTTCGGCAAAATGAACGAGTGTGGAGAAGAACTTACAACACCCTTGATAGGACCCGCTACTTAGCCGCTCGTGCTGACTACATGAAGCTCATTGTTTCAGCCAAGACCACCTTCTTCTCTAGCCTAATCGAACAGTCAAATAATAACTCTAAGGAGATCTTCTCCATTGTTAATAAGCTCTCGAATCCTGGTAGAACTCAGCCTAAGCCTGCATTCACTCAGGACTTTTGCAATACCCCTAACCAATATTTTCTGGACAAAATTGCGACAATCAAATCTAGTATCCCCGTCACCACTTTTGCTCCGTCTGTCCCTGCACACGTCACCAGTATCTTATCCTTGGAACATTTCCCTTCTCTGGATGTCCCGGCCCTAATCGCTCTACTGAATAGGGTAAAGTCTGGATCCCCTTGTGACTGTTGTCTCCCCCCCCCCATATTCTAAATACTGTTTTTGTTACTTTCCCTGCCCCTGTTTTAAGACTCCTTAATACCTCTCTACTTCAAGGCATAGTACCCTAGTCTTTTAAGGAAGCAGTCGTGGTGCCCCTCCTAAAAAAAAACCAGGAGCAGAGCCCACTGCACTATCAAATTACAGGCCTATTTCCTTACTTCCGTACCTGGCCAAGGTACTGGAAGCACGTGTAACAGTGCATCTCTCTAGTTTCATTGAACAATCCGACTTCCTAGATTCCTCTCAAGCCGGATTTCGTCTGGCACATTCGACCGAGTCAGTCATCACGGCGGTCCTAGATTCCCTGCGCCATAGGGCAGATATGGGAATCCCACAGGCTCTGGTCCTACTTGATCTGTCAGCTGCATTTGACACGGTCGATCACGACATTCTTCTCGACCATGTCAAACTAGCCGCCATCTGTGGACCGGCCCACGACTGGATCAGGTCCTTTCTTAGTGACTGCACCCAGGCAGTCGGTTTGCCCCCTTTTTCATCTCATAAACTTCATACCACCTGTGGGGTCCCCCAGGGTTCCTCATTGTCACCTATTCTGTTTAATATTTGTTTCCTTTGCTTCAATCCCTAAAAACCTTTAAAGTTTCCACTTTTAATTATGCAGATGATCTGCAACTCACCTTCACAATTGACAATTCCCCAGATTCGATTTATCAATTCCAGAATACTATGCTTCATATTTGTCAGTGGATGGATGGGAACCAATTGAAGTTAAATCCGGACAAGATAGAACTGGTTCTCTTCGGCAATAGTCAACTACTGTGGGGCCCTCATTATTGGCCACCCAAACTTGGCTCCCCCCCACTCCGTCTAACTCAGTTAAAAGTCTGGGGGTGCTCATTGATAGTGAGCTTTCATTAAAACCACAAGTAAATTCAGTTGTGTCTACTTGTTTTTTTCAGCTCTGGAAAATAAAAAAGAGCAGACGGATGCTCACTCAATCAGCTCGGACCCAGGTGGTAATGGCCCTGGTGTTGTCACATTTAGACTATGCCAACGCCATCTACCTGGGTCTCCCTGTTATACTTGGTAAACGCCTGCAGATGGCCCAAAATCAGGCGGCCAGACTTGTATATCGTCTCCCGCGATGGCAGTCAGCCAGACCTCTTTTGAGGCAACTTCATTGGCTCCCGATCACACATCGTGTTACCTTTAAATCGGCGTGCATAATTTTCAAGTCCTTACAGGCTCATAGCCCGAGGTTTATTCAAGGTCTTCTGTTCAGATATATCCCGTCCCGCAGCCTTCGTTCCGCTTCTCAAATCCTTCTGACTGTCCCTCGCTACAAGTTCCTACGCAAGGGAGGCCGCAGGTTTGCCACTCTTGCCTCAATGCTATGGAACTCCCTCCTCTTGGAAATCCGTTCTTGTACTACACTTCTCCCTTTTAGGAGTCTTCTAAAAACTTGTCTGTTTGTTCAGGCCATGGCCAATTCCTTGGATGGTCTTCTAACTGTAGCTTCAGAACTCTGTTGGTTAGCGCCATGAAACCTTTGGGTGTGCGAGCGCTTTATAAATCCTTGATAAGATAAGATAAGAACAAAACTGTGCCACAGAAAGGTGCACTCTTGAAGTGTGCCTTCTAAATGCATCCCCTAAAGAGATGGAAGATAGTCCAATGGACACCCCAGACATCCCCTTGCAGGCCAGTACAGTCACTCACTGATCTCTAATCCATTTCAAAAGTGCAGGAGGGATGCTGCCTGCAAAGAGAAACCTGGAGCAGCTTTTAAACTGCTGCTCCATATTTCTCTTACATGTGAGCCTAGGGGGAATCATGAGTTTGAGGCTGCCCCGAGGGCAGTCACTCTTCCTTATAGAGTGCATCTCCTTGTTTGCACCCAGCGCGCCTGCTTGATGCACCATGGTGCAAACATGGAAAGTGCGCCCTATCTGTAATATGGGCCCTGGTCAGCAGTAGATTTGTGTAAGAGGGCACACCATACACCACTGTTTCTTTGACAAGAAATATGATGAAATGCTGACTTTTTTCATTGAACTGTGAAGATATTGCCTGATTTTATTAGACATGGCGACCAATTTCATACCTTCTATCTTCACTTTTATTTAATAGTCCTAAAGTATATAACACTGAAATTGAAAGCATTTCAAATGACACTTTATTTGCGAACTACAAAGGTGAGGAAGTGTAAATCACCAACTCAGAAATCATGGCTGTGTACACACAGGACCCTATATCTCATGACGTCCTCTTTCCTGATTTCATAGACAAACTTTATAATTCAGATACAAAATGGAATAACACAAATAACAAAAATCACAGTAGGACCATCCAAAAGTTACCACCAAAAATTTCCCATTGAGGGACTGGGATGGTGATAACTGATCATTAAAATTAAAATATATTCATATAATACTGATTTAAGAAGGGTGTGTAAAAAAAAAATGCAGCAGACATTGGAGGGACAATTGTTGCCTGTAGGTCTTTAATAAATCTAGGACTTTTTCTTTATTAGTTAATTTGTAAAATCTGTATTTGTCAAGGGTGAAGACTCACATTGTGTGGGATTAAATTATCCTGACCGCAATCAAGGAAGTATGATCTCCTCTGTTTGCATTAAATTCTCCAAAAAGGAGAAATTGCCTAATCCGGTAATCAAAGAATGTACCGAAATATCACACCGGCACATACTGCTTTGGAGGCCACATCACCCCGAACAACTGAGCCCTAAAAGATTGAATAATATTTTAAGCAGACCACATGGGCCAGTTAACCCAAGTCAGAGTTGAAGACACAGGGCCACCTGGCTTATTGAAAGAAATAAGCAGTTTACATCTTGCAGTGATGTGACAAAAATAATGAAATCCTTTCTACTGACCTCGGGATAATTCTCTTTCTTTTCACCAGAAAAACATTGCTGATGATAAAACCCTTCTGAAGAAGGTCTGCCCCCACTGAGCTAAGAATAGAGTCCTTTATTTGAAAAGAGTTGATTAAAAATCTATGGACACTGAAAGGACACCAGTTGGTAAGTTGTAGTCTTTTATTATGATACCATTGACGAGACGGCACCTTCGAATGCAAGGAAAACCAAACCTCCAACTCCCAGCTGATACTCCCTACATTCTGTTCCCCAGGTAACCAGAGGTTCTCGAAGTAGAACCCAGCACATCTTCTCCCTTTCATAACAATAACAACAAAAGTTAAAATGGATAAAAGAACAGAATGAACAGGGAACACTTGCAATGCATAGCAAAATAATGTACATATATACATGTGGAAACAAAGATCATAACAATCTAAGAAACAACTTCACAGAGCCTGGAAGATGGAAACCTTGCCCTGATGGACACTCAACTTTTTTTTAATTTATTTATTTGATTTGTAAAGCGCTACAGCTACCCAAGAAGGGTTTCCCGGCGCTGGTAGAGAGATTGAGTGCAGGAAAGGAAGGGAGGGAGATGATAGCTAGGCCAGGTTTACTGGTTGAACAGCCAGGTTTTCAGGGATCTACGGAAAGTAATGAGATTAGTTTCAGTGCGCAATTTTAGGGGGAGGGAATTCCATAACTTAGGACCTAGGTAGGAAAAGGACCTGCCTCCCATTCTGGAAAGCCGGACCTTAGGCACGTTAAAGAGGCCCTGAGAAAAGGATCTGAGATGCCGAGTGGGAAGATGGACATGAACTAGGGATTTTAGGTATCTTGGGGCAGAACCAAATTTTATCTTATGCATGAAACAGAGAGTCTTAAATTTTACTCTGCGCTCAATTTTAAGCCAATGCAAAATTTTTAGGTGTTCCGACATGTGTTCTCTTCTATGGCACTTGCGCAATAGACGGGCCGCAGCATATTGTACACCCTGCAGTCGTTTCATTACAGCTTGGGTTGCCCCTAGGTAAAGGACATTCCCGTAGTCAAGCCTAGAGGTAATTAGGGCATTGACTACAGATTTCTTGGTGTGTTCCGGGAGCATCCATATAATCTTACGGAGCCATCTCAGGATTACAAAACACATGGCAGTAAGTTTTCCAACTTGAGGCTGCATCGTAAGTCCTTTATCGATAGTTATACCTAGGTTCCGGACTTGGTCACATGGGATGGGAAGAGGGCTCATGCTGGATGGCCAGTGGGAGGCATTCCATAGATCATGGCTGGGGCCAACGATTAGAACCTCTGTTTTTTCTCCGTTAAGTTTCAACAGATTGGTCCGCATCCAGGTTGCGATTTTGGCAAGGCCAGATTTCAGGGGCGAAGGTAAGTCCTTGTTTGTACTGGACAGAGAGAAGATTTGCGAATCGTCAGCGTAACTAAACATGGTTAGGCCTTCATTTTCCGCGATACGGGCAAGAGGGGCCACGTATAAGTTAAAAAGCAGGGGGCTAAGCACGAGCCCTGGGGGACACCATAAGGGGACTGATAGACACCAGAGGTGCCTATGTTGGAATTAATTTGGAAAGAGCGCTGATCTAAAAAAGAGGTTAGCCACTCAAGAGCAATTCCCCTTATGCCAACATCAAAAAGGGAGTTGAGCAGGATACTGTGTGAGATGGTATCAAATGCTGCACTGAGATCAAGTAATATCAGTGCAGCAGTGAGTCCCTTGTCAACTAAGCTCCGCAGATGTTCTACGACCCCCAGAAAGGTAGTCTCGGTTGAGTAACCGGGTCGGAAGCCCGACTGAGAGGAGTGGAAGATGTCATTTATCTCTAAGTAGTGGGCCAGATGGTAATAAACATGTTTTTCCAAAAGTTTGGAGAATGCGGGTAACAAGGAGATCGGGCGAAAGTTACCCAGAACTTTAGGGTCAGCCATAGGTTTCTTCAACAATGGTGTGACCTTAGCATGTTTCCATGATATTGGGACAGTGGCAGAGACAAGGGACTGGTTTAAGATTTTACAGATTAAAGACAAATGCCTAGTGTCAAGTTTCTTGAGTATTGACACAGGGAGAGGATATACCGGGGAGCCCGATTTTAGTTTCCTAACAATTTCTTGTAGATTTTGGATAGTAATCTCAGGCCAGCAAATTAGAGGGAGATATGTTAGCGCAGATTGTGTTTGCTGATTATTATTAGCAGTATTATTATTCGTTTCTTCCGATTGCTGCTTAGAAATATCATCATAGATTCTTTCAATTTTGTTTGTAAAAAACTGAGCCAGTTCATCACATTGAGCATTGTTCAAAGAGGGGGGGATCAGCAGTAGACTTAGATCCCGCCAATTCTTTAACTAGGTTAAATAATGTCCTCGATTTGTTTTATGCGGCTGAGATAGCCTGGGTGACATAGGCTGCACGAGATGCAGCACACTCCCTATGGTATTGCTTGAGTTCCTTTTTGTAGGTTTCCCCAGAAATATGAGAGTAGTCTTTCCTCCAGAGACGCTCGTAGCGTTTACATTTGTATTTAGCTGCCTTGAGTGCGTTGTTAAACCATGGCGCTCGAGTGTTATGAGATTTGATTCTCTTATTAGTAAGCGGCAGGCAGATGTCAATGGCTCCCAGGAGCCACCTGTCCGTTGAAGCAGCTATGGCCTCCATGTTAGTTTCGCCACTCAGAAGATCACCAGGGACAGAGTCTAATGCTGAATTCAGTTGAGTCAGATCAAGTTTCTTCCAGTTTCTGTGACCATAGAGGGATGATATGTAGGGAGGGGACGCGGCTTCCTCGCCAGAGATAGTAAAATATGTAAGAAAGTGATCTGACCATTGAAGGGGTAAGGCAGGAAGGCATTGGATCTGAGGAAGGTTGCCAAATATAGGGTCAAGTAAGTGGCCATCTCTATGAGTGGCCCCCTGATTATGAAGCAAAATATGCATGGCCGCTAAATCATTGATCAGATTATTGGCAGCCGTATTTTGAGGGTCGTTTAAATAAATATTTAGGTCACCTACAATCAGGAAGGTGCTAGTGTCAATCAGAAGAGAGCCTACTAAATCAGAGAACTGAGATATCCAAGTTGTTGCCGAACCGGGTGGTCGGTATACCAGTAGGCCGGTCAATGTAAAAGTAGGAAGTAATGCGAGTTTAAAACAAGCTATCTCACAGGCATTCAAGGATAGGGGTTCAAGATAGCATTTATAAGAATTTGTATAAATGATAGCTATTCCTCCCCCTGATCTCTTAGGCCTGTCAAGTCTGAGTATAACATAGTTTGAAGGAAGTGCTTGTGCAACATCCGGCCCTGAGCTGTCATTCAACCATGTCTCTGTGAGAAACAGAGCATCCAGTGTGTTGTCTAAGAGAAGGTCGTGAATATGCAATTTATGTTTGCAAAGTGAGCGGCAATTCAAACTCGCAAGCTTCCAAGTCTGCTTATTGACATTGCTAGGCATAAACTGTTTACTTAACTGAGGCGCATCAAGTTTAAGGTTACATGTAGGGCATATAGCAGTATTAAGACGTTCGTTTTGAGAGACAGTACAGTTCCCGTTATCTTGTTTTCGAAGCGCGTGCAATGCCAGTGAGGAGTATGTTATAGGTTCCTTAGTGCAAAGGCCAGAGGTCTGTGGCCCTTGGCCCGGTCGGGCACGGACGGGCACAGACGGGCTTGCCTTTGGCGCGCCCGCTGCGCCCGCCCGCTGCGCCGTCGGAAGGTGTTACACATTTATAGTCAGAGGAGGAGGGTGAGAGGCAGCCAGCAACTAGAGCGCTCGGCCTGCCTTCCCCCCCAAGATGGCGCCCGCTCCTGACTCGCACCAGCCCTAAGATCGGCTCGGCGAGGAAATGCAGGGAGAGGTAGGGCGAGCTGAGGTGCAAATGTGCAATCAGGAAAAGACACAGAAGTATTTTACTAATAGTTAAAAAATGGACATTCACTTTCCCCACCATCAACCACAGCATCGCTTCCTCCTCTTCCTGCACAATTATCAACCATACTCTTGTGAATATCATGTGCAATGGAGAACTAATCATTGTTCCACCACTTTCCATTTTGTAATCCTACCACATTCTTTTTCACATTCACATCTTTTTGTGGAGAGGAGAATTTGGAATCCTTCATAGCGATGATCCTTGGTATTTTATCAAAATCACAAATAGCTACTTTGGATTCCCCTCCACGCATACTCACATACTTATCCTGGGCATGCGCTCTTTTCCTGCCCACTGCTTCCACTTTTTGCCTGGAAATGGTGGAACACTCCACCCACACACTAATCACCTTAGATGCAGGTAAACTGCCTCCTAGTAGGGTAAAAGGAGATAGATTAGTGTCCGCATTAGAAGTGGTGCGAACAGCCCACAACAATTTGCGTACTCCTCCTTACAATTCAGACCACTAGACCTGGCTAACTGTATATTATCCTTGATGACTCTGTTAAATCGTTCTACCAGTCCATTGCTGCTAGGATGATACAAGGAGGTCCGGGTATGTTTAATGCCCAAAAAGATTTTTTAAAATCTGAAAATTTTGAAGTTGTAAACTGACAGCCATTATCTGATCAAATTTCATCAGGCATGCCTTCTCTAAGAAGAATGGATTCCATGAATTTGATGACGTTAAAAGTATTGAGAGATTTGACAACATAATTTCTGACCCACAGCTATAGAAATCCACCACAACTATACCATATTTCAGTAAACCTCCTGAGATAACCATGGGACCAATAGTTTTGATGGCTAATTTCCCCCCATGGCTTGTTGGGAACCTCAATGGCTTCAACAGGACTATGGACATTAACTTGACATTTGTCGTTTCCAGCACCATTGATACCATCTCCATCGAAATCTTCAACACTCCTCTCCAGCCTTGGCCACCAAAAAAGTTCCCTGATCCTCCTCTTCATGGCCTGCATACCAATATGCCCCTCATGAGCCAAAATAAGAACTCTATTTCTTATACTCTCTGGAACAACCAGCTAATCGGTAACAATAAAGAAGGCCATTAATAGATAAGGGATGTTTGTAAGCATCCCTCTTTACTCCATCAGCCTACCATTCAGAGAAACCTTGAAGAATACAGAATTTCACCTCCGTGATCTGTGCATCGGTGTCACAAACCGTAAGCCACTCACTCTCCAGTATAGCACAATATCATCTCTGTTCAACAGCATACACCAAATCAGTGTGCATATTCTGATGTTTCCCCCTCATCAACTACATTGCAACTAGGCAGACGAGACCTACAATCTGCCAAGACATTTTTGGCACCTGGAACATGTTCAACAGTATAATCATATTCTTAAGCCTATATTGCCATTTGGCAATACTAGGTGTGGCTCGTTCAATGCCTTTAGTAGTGAATAACTGCACCAAAGGCTTGTGATCGACTCGAACAGTAAAATGAGAACCCCATAAGTACATTTTAAAATAAACAGTGCCCCACCAGCACGCTAAAGCTTCTCCCTCGATCGCAGAATGAGATGATTCAGCACCCTTCAAGCTTCTTGAAGCAAAAGCTACAACTTCATCCTTGCCTTCTCTACGTTGCAGAAGAACGACACTTAAACCCATCTGGCTGGCATCAGTCATAATAATAGTTTAATCACAGGTGTTGAAAGGCTTCAAGGGTATAGCCTGAACGAGCTCTTTTTTGATAAGAGAAAATTCTTGATCACACAGATTGCACCACTCAAAAGTTAAATTTTTTCAAAAGATTCCTCATATGATAAGATTTTTCTCAACACTTAGGGATGAATCTTGAACAGAATTCAACTAAATCCAGGAAGGACCTTAGTGGATCCTTGTTTTTGGGAGTATCAAATTCATCAATTGCTCTAACAAAGTTAAGCTTAGGTTCAACACCTTTAACGGATAATTTGTAACCTAAATGCTTAATGTTGGGAACACTAAATGTACACTTCTCACTACTGAGAGTTAAATCTCTTGCCTTCAAAATGGGCAAAACACGATGCATTCTGATATCATGTTGATCTTGATCATTGCTGAATACTAAAACTTAGTCTTCAAATGCAGCAACCCTTTTGACACCGTATTCCAACTGATGGTAGAAGGCATGTATAATGCCTTCTACCATGAGTCGGAATAAGGCGGATGACGAAGCCAACCCAAAAGGCATGCGCTTGAATTGAAGTAAACCCTCAGGAGTAATAAAGGATGTCAGGTGTCTTCAATCTCGATGGACGTTGATCTGATGGTATGCTGAGGTCCTATCCAATAAACTAAAAATTTTACCACCTTGCAAAGTGGACAGCATTTCAGTGATGTTTGGCAAGGAGTGGCGATCGATCCAAATTTGCTTGTTATGATCGCGTAAATCCACACACATATGGACCGAACCATTAGCCTTGCGTGCTAAAACAACGGGAGCAACCCTATTAGAACATTCTACAGGTTCATTAACACCAAGGTGTCAGAGCTTCTGTAATCCAGCTTTTAACTCGGCCCGAAAGGCTAATGGAACTCTTCTAACTTTGTGTGCCATTGGATAAGATTCATCAATCAACCTGATCCTATGGGTGTAACCCTTCAGGGTACCTAAACCTTTTTGGACAACTTCAGGAAACTGCATCTCTCACATGTTAGTGTGTTTTACCGGCATAACGGGTAAATAGTTGTCCCTTAACACAACCTGAGCTGGATTGTTAGGGTCAAGTAATATGCCTGAATTCTTCAGATCGTGCCAACCCAAAAAAATGGAATCGTCCTTGGCTATGTACACAACCCCATCAGAGCTATTAGTTTGAAACTTCAAAGTGGCAGAGAATTCACCCACTACATCAATGATTTTGCACCCGTAACCTACAGGACGCAGTTTCGAATCAGTCAAATGAGTACCATTAAACTGGTTGTGCCAAACTTTCTCACTCAGTAAGGTATAAGGTGAACCGAGTCCACCATTACCTTCACATCAACACCATTGACACTGACTGTGCAAAATGGTCTAACAAAATCACTCAAACCAGTGCGACAGAAAGAATCATCTGCAGCAAAATCCTTGATCAAAAGTATCTCATCAGCTTCACTGGAAAATTGATCCTCCTCAACTCCATTACTGGGACTTACTCCAAAAACCCTTTTCTTATGTTGAACCCTATTGGAAGATCTACAAACCTAGGCAAAATGACCCTTACACATACATTTAGTACATGTGCGGTCCTTAGCAGGACAAATAATAGTAGAAGGACTCCCACAACGATAACACTCCAATTGTTTGAAAGGAGGCCTTTTGACTTGCTTGTCCAAGGTGTTACCAGTCGCAGAAGTATTTCTCAAAGTATCCTTAGTTTTGGATTTGGTATATTTTGATTTAACTGCAAAAACCTCAGCAGAGTGAGATTTTCTGTCTGAGATAGTCAATTGACTCATAAAGGATGAAGTACTCTCAATCCTAAACGCAATTTTTACAACCTTCTCCAACGTAAGATTAGGTTTAGATAACCGGGCTTCTTCAACTTTCTTGTTGTTAGTTTTCTCGACTAACTGATCACGGATCATTTCATCCTCAAAGTCCCTATACTCACACTAAACAGCTAGAATTCTTAAAGCTCCAACATAGCTGGCAGCTGATTCACAAGAAATTCGAACTCTACCATAAAATATGTCCTTCCGTGATGACTTTCTTCCTTGCCTTGAATCTCAAATCTAGTGCTCTTAAGGACGTGGCGTACTCCTCAATAACACTGTCTCCCTTCCCTTCACCTTCTCTAGCCAAAATAGGATCAGAAAGAATGTGCTTGAGAATTTTGCGTCCATCTGTACCTATACAATGACGAAGGATAGCAAACTTTTTTTTATGAGTAAAGGAGTCACAATCAAGTGCATCCAAATATGCCTCAAAAGCTTCCTTTCACTGTCCCCAATCAGACTCGGAGGTTAGTTGGACTAGGAGGAAAGGCAGGTGGAGGAACTGGTGAGTTTTACATTATGTAAAGGACAGCTCTGTACGCACAATGTTCAATAAATATGTGAGGAAAGGAAACCGTGAGAATACAACAAGGACTATAAAATTATGATGGAAAAACAAGAGGTAAACTTACATGCTGTATGTTGTAATGAGGTGTGTGCATCAGCGCAGACAACTTCCAATGCACAACACGTAGAGAGTAATGACAATAAATTAAGCTGTGCGTATCAGCAAATAAAATTACTGTACGCAACTCAAATGAATACAGGAACAGCTGTGTGCATGAGCGCAGACACTCCAATGCACAATATGTAATAATTGAGTGAAATCCAGCTGTGTTTATCAGCGAATAAGGACAGCACTGAACATACTGTTGATTTTGTATACAAGCAAGGAAGCTGTGGATATCCGGGAACGCAACTCGAATGAATACAGGAACAGCTGTGTGCATTAGCGTAGACACTCCAATGCAGAACATGTAATGATTAATGAAAGTGAAATCCAGCTGTGCGTATCGGCGAATATAGACAGCACTGAACGCACTGTAGATTATGTATACGAGCAAAGAAGCGGATATGGAGTCATAAACAGCTGAGCTGTGCGTATCAGCGATCGAGAATAAAGCTGATGCCGCACCAGACAGCAAAATAATCAGCATGTGAGAGCTCGGGTTGCCATGGATACCGGAAAGCTCGAAGAGAAGATGAAATGGTTGATGCAGCGTAACTATGCTGGAGGTGATGTTAGCCAAGGAGTCGGAGGAGAAGGCACGCGCAGAAACTTTCCTGAGACAGCGCAATGCCTGCTCAACAAAATTGAAAAAAGTACTCAAAGCTGGGATACGAGTCTCCAAAGGACCACTGCAAGAGACCGTGCACCCATAGGATAGGAAACTTGATGAGACGCTCACACTCAGCAACCGCCTCCTCCAAAAAGATGGCAAATGCACAGAAGGCAAAGACACACCGGGTGGGGACTTAGCCTTTCCCAGTCAACTCGTCTCCACTAAAAGGACACCAGTTGGTAAGTTGTAGTCCTTTATTATAATAGCGTTGACAAGATGAGTCTGCACCTCTGACTCTAGGGAAAACCAAACCCCCAACTCCCAACCGACACTCCCTACATTCTGTTCCCCTGGTAACTTGAGGTTTTAAAAGTAGAAGCCAAGGAGTGTTTGCAGAACTTATGGATCTTATGAAATAATTTGCTGGTTATGAAGAAAAGGGCAAAATTCTGTGACCTATTTTTAAAATCTAAGAAAAGGTAAATTGCCTTGCACAACACTTTGTCTTTCTTGCCTGTTCTGTATTTGAAGCTAAATGGCCACCTATATTTTAAGGGAGGGGAAAAGGTTTTAGTGCTGTTAGTAGGAAGCATCATGGTAGGGCTTCTGGAACAGATTACCTTTTGTAAGCTGGTGCCAGCATGGCTCCTGGAACTGATAGACCTGTCATAAACTGCTAGCAAAGACCGCTCTGAAGGAATACTGGACCTTGTTCATTGCAGGAAAAGCAGTAACATATTTACCCCTTTCCTTCATAATTTGATTACCAAACAAAAAGTTAGAGGCAACCGGGCCACTTTCACAACTTCCTAATTTCTTGGGGGGTTGAATCAATTTTGATTGATAAACCCTTGTGTCTGCAAGGAAATAGTGGTATGTAAGTTGTAGATAAAACGTACTGGCCCAGTTAGAGTACCCTACTCTGCTGGGGGTGCCCTCATTTGGCTGCTCTGCCATGTCCAGGCACATTATATCTAACAATGTGGTCAGCTTTTTGTGATCCCTTCTATACTTGGAAAAGAATTGAACCGTTCGAGGGAGAGGGATGGTGTTTACTTTGCCGTCCATTATCATTCTACAATATTCTGCCTCATGTTTAGCACAGTGATGTCCTTGATTTCTGCATTACATATTATTTGGTCCACTAGAACCTAGTCAAAACATTGGGTTGTAGTAAGGAAGGGTCGAACAAGGTATTTGTTTGTGCATTAACCACCTCCAATCCAGACCCCTATAAATTATTCTCAGAAAGAAATGTTATGAATGTCCTTCTCCCCTGCCCTCCCTCCCGTGCCCTAAACACAACAAACTAAAATTGTCTCTCAGAATCATATGTGGTTTGGTCATCATAAGCTGTTGTGTCAAGTAAAGCACTGTATTTCTTTGACTACACATCAAGGAGCTAGATTCTCGCTTCTAACAGTATGGCAACATCTTTTTGAAATGAAACTCCAACTAAGTCGGGTATCTCCTCTAAAGAACATGATTGATTGCTCTGTAGAAATAAGCTGAATCGATTTACGACCTTATTAAGAGTTTGGCAGTGTTTCATCAGGCCCTCTGCTGCAACACTGCCAAGCACATTTTCATACCACCCGCCGGATTCAGACTGGAATCCAGGTTAGGCGGTCCTGTTTTGGTGATCCCACGGGCGTTGCCTTACCAAGGCTCACATGCTCCCCCAGAGGCAATACTTTCTTCAATGCCACTCCTTTCATGTTGGATTCATTGCCATGGAAAGGGTTGCGTTGAAGAAATTTGTATTATGCTTGGCGAGGCCGTAGTGGCACTGCCAGCCTATTGCAGGCTCGGACCGCTGTGCCACCGCCGTGGAATCACAGATCCCCAGAGGTTGCAGTGATCTTATGGCATTCCCACCGCTGCACCTGCAATATGGCGGTCAGACTGCCAGTGCATCGACTACCACCAACTCTACCGTGATCCATAGGTCCTAATCGGGACCCTAGTCTTTTTTGATAGTTTACTAGTTTTATTTATTGGTTGTGAGTCAATGGTCTGAATGACAAACTTAGGAGGACAAAATGCATAGAGGACAGGGAGTTTGCAAGAAAAGAGCAAACCACTTTTATATATAGCTCTTATTTAACTAATTCAAGTCCTGAGAAGCGGACATTAATTTTATCCATATTAAAGTAGGGTATAATTCAAAGGTTAGCACAGTTCAGATAAGTAGCAACTCAAAGTAAAATATGTATCACTTTGATATTAAATCCACCAGGGAGGATGGCACAAATGTGCTAGTGTTTTTCATTAACACATGGTGGTAATGTGGTGTTGAAAGTAAATACTGTTGCGTGTTTGAAGGATTGAAGCAGCAAACCTTTGATAAGTATCAGTTTTGCTTGGGCTCCTAATAGAAAAATGGTAGACAGCTGTCAGCTAGTCACAGATCCAAGGGCGCCTGCGCCTCTTTGCCTTAACAGAAAGAAGTGATACAAGTTGCCTGTGAACACGTGATGTATAAAAGCAGAGTAAATACTGCAATTCTAGAATACAAACATCCACAAACATAACAATCACAGTACTCCAATGTTGTGTTTGTTCTCTGTTTAATGCCGATCAGATGCCCAGCCAACACGTGCTTCTTCAGGGTAATGGACCCACGACTACTTCAGGGCTAAAGGATGTACAATGGCATAATGTTAAGCAATGTTACATGCACAATGGGGCAGTTGAATTCAGGCGGACACTGTGACTTTAGTGCTACCAAACACCCACGGTGCCATAAGCAGGGAGGGTATAAAACATTTCTGAAAAAAGCAGAATAGTAGTTTTGTGATCATAAGTGGGTCATTGGTTAGACCCGTGACTTGTGTGCATAGAGTTGCAGCAGATGAAATACAATCTAACTATCAGTATAACGATAATACGTAATCACAAATCCAGACTGCTGTGTGCTGAACAATATTTAGTTTCTTCGTACGTATACATTTGTGCTGCTTATCTACACATTTTCCTAGGTAATAGAGCGAGATAATTCGAGCATTAATATATGAGTGACAAGTGCAACGGAGACAGGATGGTCAATGCAACTGGACAAAAGGAGGAAAGAGGGAAAGAGAATGAAACAAAAAGTAGAATGTCTGAAAAGAGTAGTCTCGGGGCACTGTGAACATAAACGCCGCTTACCTATGAGAGCCGATGGGCTGGGAGGGGATCTATCTGTAATTACAGAAACGTGAACAACTCAATAAAACTCCTGCTAACAAGCAGTGACGCACATCCTGAAATAGGGGTGAGTGCGTCAAACTGAGGGGGCTCACCTCTCCGCCGGTTGTACTTCCGTCCTGGCTAATGTGGGTGAGTATCTCCAAAGGAATGAACATCAGATAGTGAGATTGTCAGTACCATCAAAGAGTACACTATGGACAAAGTCGGATTAACATTGGATCAGAACCGGTTAGGAGTGCTGAGAAAAATACATGGAAGTGACCTGTGCAGCCAATCAGAATTGGGCCACGTGTAAAAATGGCGGAATAACAGTAGATCATGGCATAGTGGACCAATATGTCCAGGTCAGGCACTATCGTGGGGGTAAGCTATCCCACACGACCGGAATGCTGACGTGCAACGCAGTCAGATCCAGCATAGAGCGATAAAGTCAGCGCCGTTGCGTGCAACAAATCGACAACTTCCCAGTAGTCAAAACACAGAACACCTGAAAGGCACGGGGTTAATCAAATTGCAGGCTAGGACAAGTCGTGTAACCCGAATATGTCTGCATAGAGCGGGTAGACCTTAAAAACCCACAGTATACATAAGGAGAGTAAAGAAGACCTGTAACTAATGCACTAAGTATATGGACCTCCAAATCCCCACCGTGAATACGTAAGGAATACATCACCCACGACAAAGACATCCCATGTAAGCTGAACGCGCATGTGGTCAAGCGAGAAAAGCTGCACAATAGTGGTAGAACCAAGAGTAGCACAGCGGTGGACATATACCTGATAGAACATGTGAAAGAGCAGCGAGTATGCCAACCGGATCCTCAGAATAACGAGTGGAAACCGGAAGTGCTGTTCCATGGAACTCCGCCTATTTAGCATGTGAAATGGAAAAAAGGCTGCACTGCGATCTCACTTACCGGATGGCAACCCGGAAGTAAGTGAAAGGGTGTGCGCGCGCGTTGCATATCAATCAGGCACTCAGTAAGGGGCAAGATTCCAGAAATGTGCACAGCAATACAGACGCACATTGCAGCCATACACATGAGGCTCATAAAAGTAGGAACTTGGGAGAATGACAGTGCCTGAAAAGTTAACAAAAAAAAGCAAAAGATAAGACGGACTGGTTAGGAGCAGAAAGTAAAGGCAAGGGAAAGTCATGGAGAAGTGGCTTGCTTAATATATGTGCAGAAAAACGATCACCCACTAATGTGCGAAACAAGTTGATAATCACAGAGTCTGGCATTGAGTGTAACATGGATAAAACACTTCTGCAGAAATACAAATTACATCCAAGGAACCGAACATTATTGATGAATTGGGTAAGATCTACAGTACAACACAGAAATAACTTGAAAGACCACAGCCGCCAAGTGGGGAGGATACGAGTACGAATGCAAGGGTACAGTTTGTCACCCACAAGGGGTGCTTCCTAGACATTAAGAGATAATACATATCTATATGCAAGCTAGTACAGGATATACGGGAACCGGATATTAACAATGGGTAAACAGTGTCCTCCATACCACATTCTAAATTTGCAAGCATTTGTCTATACTAGCAATGTGTGCATTGTCTTAGTCACCTAGAAAAAACTGTCGCTCATGGTCTGTGTTGAGTCCGAGCTCAACCGCTCTGACGCATGATCCAGGTGGCTTCTGCACGGCGCAATGTCAGTTCTGTCTCCGCCCCCTAGATTAGGAGGGATCAATTCTATTCCAAAGAAAGTGAATTGCTTAGAAGCGTCTTGTTCCATACAATTAATGGCATGGGTTGCCATAGGGTATCTGGTGTCACCTTGTTTGAGTGCCCGTGCGTGTTTGCTAATGTGTTCCTTTAACATCCTGATAGTGCTACCCACGTATTGTTTGTGTCATTTGCACATTATGATGTAAACAACAAAACGTGTCATGCAGTTGATGTTTTGTTTGATCTGATATGGCCTCCCATCCAGGCCATGGAAGGTAGTGTTGTTAGCCCATTTGCACACACCACAACTCCCACATTTATGAAAGCCTAGTGTGCGTCTGGTGAGCCAGTCATTGTCCCTGGTGATTTTGGGGATGGTGGGACTCAGAACTGTTCTCAATGTGGTACCCCTCATGAATGTGATGAGCGACCTGCGTGAAGTGAATGTGTTCATAGATTTGTCTGCTGTCAATTTTCCAATGTTTCTGCATGCTCTTGGTCAGGACGCCTGTTCTCTGGTTGTGGTTAGTGATGCATCTCACAGGTTGTCAGTGTGATCCTAGTCTCCTTCTCTCTGTCTCTGTGCGGGGTAGACCCAAAATGTTTCTCTGCCCTATCTAGGGTGGCCTGAGGATAGCCCCTGGCCTTAAATCTATTTTTCATTGGGTGGAGGCAGGAGTGGAATTCTTTGTCCTCACTGCAGTTCCTCCTTGCTCTGGTGAACTCCCCAAAGGGGATGGCCTTGATCTGATGTGTGGGGTGCGCGCTTGTTGCATGTAGCACAGCATTGCATACAGTGGGCTTACGGTAAAGTCTGCTGTGTATCGAGCCATCTTTGATATATAATTCCACATCCAAGAAAACAAGGTGTCCTGCTGTGTTGATGTGTGAATTGTACTCCTAATGTGTTAGTGTCCAAGTATCGGTAGAACTCCTGTAGTTGCAATTCTGTCCCTGACCACAGCAGCAGACAATAGTCTATATACCTGCCCCAGTAAACTATGTACTGATTAAGTGGGCTGCCTGTACTCCAGATCCATTTTGCCTCAAAATACCCCATAAAGAGGTTGGTAAATGAGGTTGAGAATTTGGAGCCCATCGCTACTCCTTGTGTTTGCTTGTACCACTGGCCCTCAAACATGAAACAGTTGTAGAGTATGAGTTCTGTCATGGACAGAAGCATCCTGGTGTGCTGCAATTGTGCGGCAGGTTTCTTACGGAATTGCCACTCCATGGCATTTGTGGATCAATGTTAGTGTAGAGGTGGGAAGGGCAGATTTTGGGAATCTAGGTCTCTTCACTTTGAGGTATAAAAATTATTCTTGGCTCAGCATCCCCTCTCTGTGCCAGGTACTCAGATTTTTGTTGTACACTCACCCTCCTTTTCAACAAACATCTGAGTACCTGGCACAGAGCGGGGATGCTGAGCCAAGAAGAATTGTTATACCTCAAAGGGGAGAGACCTAGACTCCCAGTTTTATACACACCACCCAAGGTACACAAAAATCTGCCCTTCCCACCAGGTAGACCGATTGTGTCATGCATAGGGGGGCCATCCGAGAGATTAGAGTAATATGTAGGCATGTTCCTGCAACCAATTTTTCAGAATCTCCCGGCATAAATCAAGGACACGAAACACATCCTCAGCTTACTCACGGACCTTACTTGGCAAAATGATATCATCCTAGCCTCACTTGACGTAGTCTCCCTCTACACTAACATCGATCCACAAATTGGCTTACTAGCCATGGAGTGGCACTTCAGTAAGAAACCTGCCTGTTTCACACGTTCTATCAGGTATGTGTCCACTGCTGTGCTACTCTTGGTTCTACCACTATTGTCAGCTTTTCTCTCTTGACCACACATGCGTTTGGCTTACCTGGGACGTCTTTTTCCCAGGTGATGTATTCCCTACGTATTCACTGTGGGGATTTGGAGGTCCATATACTTTGTGCATTAGTTACAGGTATTCTTTACTCTCCTTATGTATCCTGTGGGTTTTTAAGGTCTACCCACTCTATGCAGACATATTTGGGTTACACGACTTGTCCTAGCCTGCTATGTGATTAACCCAGTGCCTTTTGGGTGTTCTGTGTGTTTTGACTACTGGGAGGTTGATGATTTGTTGCACGCAATGGCGCTGACTTTATCGCTCTATGCCGGATCTGACTGCGTTGCACGGCAGTTACAGCCAGCATTCCGGTCGTGTGGGATAGCTTACCCCAACGATAGTGCCTGACCTGGACATATTGGTCGTCTATGCCATGATCTACTGCTATTCCGCCATTTTTTGCACGTGGCGCAATTGTGATTGCCCGCACCTGTCACTTCCATCCCTTTACGCGCGCTCCCTCACATTAATAGGTTTTGTATTACATTTTGGGTATAGTGTATTTTTCTCAGCACTCCTACCCGGTCTGATCCATTGTTAATCCCACTTTGTCCATAGTGTACTCTTTGATGGTACTGACCACCTCACTATCTGACATTCCTTTGGAGATACTCACCCACATCAGCCGGGATGGAAGTACAACCGGCAGAGAGGCGAGCCGCCTCAGTTTGATGCACTCACCCCTATTTCAGGACGTGTTCACTGCTTGTCAGCAGGAGTTTTACTGCGTTGTTCTCGTTTCTGTAATTACAGATAGATCCCCTCCCAGCCCATCGGCCCTCACAGGTAAGCGGTGTTTATGCTCAGTGTCCCGAGAGTACTCTCTTCAGGACATACATTCGAATTTTTATTTCATTCTCTTTCCCTCTTTCCTCCTTTTGTCCAGTTGCTTTGACCATCCTGTCTCAGTTGCACTTGTCACTCATATATCAATGCTCGAATTACCTAGCTCTATTACCTAGGAAAATGTGTAGATAAGCGGCACGAATATATACGTAGGAAGAAACTAAATATTGTTCAACACACAGCAGTCTGGATTTGTGATGACGTATTATCGTTATACTGATTGTTAGATTGTATTTCGTCTGCCGCAACTCTATGCACACAAGTCAGGGGTCTAACCAATGACCCACGTATTGTCACAAAGCTACTATTCTGCTTTTTCCGAAATGTTTTATACCCTCCTTGCTTATGGCACCTTGGGTGCTTGGTAGCTCTAAAGTCACAGTGTCCGCCTGAATTCTACTGCCCCATTGTGCATGTAATATTGCTTAACATTAGGCCATTGTACATCCTGTAGCACTGAAGAAGTCGTGGGTCCATTACCCTGAAGAAGCACGTGTTGGCTGGGCATCTGATCGGCATTAAACAAACGCAACATGGGACTACTGTGATTGTTGTGTTTGTGGATTTCTGTATTCTAGACTATCAGAATTTGATCTGCTTTTATTTATCACATGTGCATAGGCCACATGTATCAATTTTTCTGAGACCCAGTGTCTACCTGGGGGTTTGGGGTTATCCCCCTTCCTGTTGCACCGTCTCTTACTGTTGTTTTCCACACACACAGGTACACACGAGCAGGCTCCAACGCATACCGCATCACTTGAAACCAGTCTTAATTGTCTAGGCTTAACAGAAAGAAGACTGGGCAAAAGCCAGTTCATGGTGACCCACTGAAAGCTTGTGTGAGAAACCTTGTCTTATTCACTGGCTTCAGGCAGCAAGGCAGCACAGAGCATCAGTTTGTCACGGGCTGTCACAGCAATTAAAGAGGGACACAAACAGTTGAAGAAAAGTTTGTTAGTAGAGACCGGAAACAACATGGCAAGAAAGAGAACTGATGTACCCAAAACATTGAAATGTCAAGAGCTCTATTGAAGACTATGGAGCAGCATATATTAACTAGAATATGAACAGGCCTGCTGCTCTCCACATTTCAATGTCCTAATACACAGACTTTGCCTTGCCTTTCACTTTCCCCTGCCTTGCCAAAATATATGGAGTGTGCCGGGAAAAGCGAAAGGCAGAGATCACGCTGCAGAGCACACCTAAGCCTCCCCCCCCCCCTTCAGTAGCTCACACAATTACTTGAGCCTCAGAAGAAGGGGGGGAGAACTGCCACTAGTGAAATGGGGTGCCAATACCGAGCTCAGCAAAGAGTGATATCCATGCTCCATGGATATACTTCTGAGTATTATCACCAAAATGCAACGTAACCTTCTGTCCTGAGCACCAAGACATAACAGATGGGGTACTTCATATAGAGTGCCATGCTCTTTTGGTCATGCTTTCTTGCTATTGGTGTTCTGTTTTTGCTGTGGATTTAAAGTATGTCTATTGCTTCAGGAATGAGGATGTCTTGACTGATGAGGGTCCCTTATGTTGACTGCCTTGGGTTTTGATCGATTACCACTCACCACCTTTAATGGGCTGTAATAAAGTATTATGGGAAGTGTAGTGCTTTGCTAGATCTAAGTTCCATAAAGTGTGGTAACACAAAAAACATATGAACACCTCGGTGTGGCCATAGGTTTTGTTGACTATCACTCTATGGGTGCTTACAAACTGAAACTAAAAAATGCTGGTTTAAATCCATACTAAAAGAAATGTACAGAAGAGTTAACATTCTTGGGTGTAATGTACAGTTGTGCATGCCCTGTGTCGCTAAAAAACTTGAGAAACCAGATCTATTGAGGTGACACCAGCTCTCATACCAAGTGCCACATCTCACCTGCAGAAACAGAAATTGCTTCTCATTTAGTCACACATACCCGACATAGCTGAACTGCTTACTCGAATTTCTGATTTCAGCACCGAAGTCAAGAGAGGATATTAACCAGTTTGTTTGTTTACAGGAAGTTGAGAAGAACCACCATGACTTGCTGAATCTTCCTAATGATCTTGAGTGTGTTTCCAGAGCAGCTGGGTAGGAGCACTTCTTTATTTCCAGATCTAAAACAAATGTTTTTCGTCGATTATTCAGTCCTCGACCTCAATATGGTCTGCACCTTCTGCTTCCTTTATAAGATGCATTCATTATCACTACTGTGTTTTAGTTTGCCTGTTCGTCTTGGGAAGCAACTAAATTGCCCCTTTTATTAATGTCCAGTGTCCTCTTTTTCAATTCCTTTTTTTTGACAGTTTGTTTTTTGTACTGTGGAAGGTGTCTCTATCGCAATGCGTTGCTCCCTAAAGTCACAAATGAAACTGTTGATGCTTGAAGTTAAGAGACACACTCACACAGAATCTTCCTCATCAGTCTTACCTGGAGGGAACTGACCAAGTGACTTTCTTTTCCAGATGTGCAACATTCAGGGGTGCACCACAATGCATTAGATCTTAACTAGGTATTTCTTCTCAGTTACGTAATTCCAGGGTAGAGACAAGTTTTCCAGGTTGTCCTATGCCGCTTCTCTTGCCTGGTCCTGTGAACTAGATCACTTGAATTCAAAGCATCTTACATTTAGTATGATTAAAAAGTGGCCCGTCCTACCCCTAATTACCCCCTACCAGCGATGCGTGTCACTGTACAATTTTTGTGAACAAATGGGGCCACAGATTTGAATGGTGGACACTTTGATAGAAGCTGAACCACATACAAACGTGAGAGTTTAATGAGCATCAGATTTCGCCATCCCACCCAGCGGAGTAGCCAGAAAATTAAAATGCTCCCGTCTTTGAACCAGGCTCTGATGGAAACAATCAAGCGAGACGTGAGCCTGAACATTCCTAGAAGAGCTCCCTTGTCTCTTCCATCCAAGAATCGATCTACTCATGCTTTACACCCTTGAATCCACCCACTGATATCCACCATTTCACCTTTACATTCTCATCAGTTCATTCTATCATCCATCATCCATCTTTCATCATTTCATCAATCCATTCATCCAACTTGGATTCCATTTACTGTGCCATCCTTTCATGCACCCAACTAGCCATCATCTCATTCACTTATCCACCCATCCTTTCACCTACTCATCCTTTCACTCATCCATCCTACCTCCCACTCATCCATCCACCTGAATGTCATCCATCCTTCACCCACTCATCTATCCACCCACTTATCCATCCTTCTATCCACCCACCCTTTCACTCACTTATCCAACCATCCGCACTTTGATCTACCCAACCTTTAGCCCACTAATCTACCCATTATTTTTCCCACTTATCCATCCATACTTTTACCCACCCACTCACCCTTTTGTCCACCCATCCTTTCACACTCCATACTTTCATTTGCCCATCCATCCTTTCACCCATTCATCCATCCAGCCCTTCGACCACAATCACACTCATCATTTCACCCACACATCATTCATCCTTTCATCCACCCTCCTTTTCACCCACACATTCTTCCACCCTCCCATCCTTTCACTGACCCATCCATCCTTTCATCCACCCACCCCTTCACCCACTCATTCATCCTTTCACTTGCTCATACACCCACTCATCCATCTACCTTTCCCTTTCCATCAGCCCATATTTCTTTCTTCCTTTTAATGATAAATATATAAGCTTTTATCTGCCAAGTTGTAGATAAGAGGGCCAAAAGGAACCCACCCCTCTGTAGCTGGTCAAGCAGGGGTTCACGATGGCCCTGATCCCACCCCAAGATAATTTGGGGAATCTCACTGGGTTTGTCCAGGCCTATTTCATTCAATCTTTGTCACCAAAAATTATTGAACTATTTTGTAGGCTAAAATACTCAACTCATTTTATGTTCCTGAGAGAAAGTGCCTCTTTTTTTGCAAGGTTAGCCCCACCTTTTGCCTGATTTTGATGTGGTTTCAGTTGTAGTGCACAGGGTCCAGGACAGAGCCCTAAGGCAGGGTTCACTATACCATAGGTGACGAAATATCTGCATGAGCCAGTGAAGCCATACAGAGTACCTGGCCTGGTAACTCCAGAACTAGAGTTCCACAGCACCATGATGGCTTCACTGAACACAGGAGAGTTTGATACCAAACTACTCCTTTCAGTAAATCCATACTGATGCCAGTGTGAGATTTATTGTACCATGTACTCAGAGGGCACCTCAGAGGTTCCCCCTGAAAACCTACCAACCCTGGTGTTGTCTGTGACTGGCTGTAGGTAGCCAGCCACCAACAGACCTCTTTCTGGACATCTGGGTAGAGAGTCCCTGCTTTCTGGGACCCGAAACAATGCACATCCCAGGATGGGCCGGTGCTCGAAGCGGAAGCTTCAAAGACCTACCTCCTTTGTAATGCGACCCCCCCACCCCCAATCTCTTCTGCTAGAAGCAGATGGCAGCTCCCTATTTGCACCCCTACTTTGGGTGGGAAAACCTAAAACAAAATGTTGTGTGTCCACCTCTGCCAA
This sequence comes from Lissotriton helveticus, assembly GCF_964261635.1. NCBI lineage: Eukaryota > Metazoa > Chordata > Amphibia > Caudata > Salamandridae > Lissotriton > Lissotriton helveticus. Next base: position 461,911,196 of record NC_136070.1, read on the forward strand.
GTCCACCCCTAAGGTTCGGGGAGGCAAGTTGAAGCACATCTTTCAGTCCTGCCATCTTGAAGATAAGGAGATCCTCCCAATCAGGGCTATGTCTATGCCCACCAACCCAATGAAGTCTCTCCTGACCTCAAGTGTACAGCTGGCTGACGGCTCCTGACTGCCACGATGACTCTTGCAGCCTGAATCCAGTGGCTCCCTGAACGGCTCCAGGAAGTAGACTCTGTTGTCAAGGCACCTGAATCTCCTAAGCTTTCGTGAGCTGAACTGACTGTACCCCTGCAACCTCCTACATCTCTACTTGCTTCTGCTGTCATTGGTATCCCTCTTGCAACCTCCGGTACTACGCCTGCAGCCTGTTTGTCGAAAGAAGAATATTGAAAAGCATTGGGTGCCCGACTCTGATTTTGCGCCCTGCAAACAGTAACTCTGGGCGTAGCGGGGCTACACGGAAGGCCACGGAGTTGACGACAAATGCTGTGGAGCTCCGCTACGCCACCCACTTCCCACATCACATGGCTGGCCAACTCTGCTCCGTCACGGAGTGTGTGGAGATTTGCCTACTCTGTGGAACGCGGAGTAGGCAAATCTCTGCACACTCCGCGAGCAGAAGTCCCAGGGGTTATCACACAGCCGTTCAGTGCCACTTGTGGTATATGTTTGGTGCTGTTTTGTGTCTCCCCCTGTGCTTGTGCTTCCCACCAAAGCTTTGCACCAGCAACTGATCCACTTACTTGCAAGCAGTGTGGCTCAAAGCAACCCTGTCTCCATTGAAAAGCATTGGGCTAAACTCTGACCTGAACCCGGCTGCCCCTGTGCCGCTGGTGGTACAGTTTTGGTACTCATCAGGCCTAAGACTGGATGTGTAAGTGTGGTACTTACCTGTTCAACCACATTGTTGCTTTCCCATAGGATAACATTGAACCGCTTTAAAATTATTCCAAGTGTCCGCTTTTAGTATAAGTGAAAAGTATTTTTATTTAAAAATTTACCTTATTTTTAAGATCATAGTTTAAAATTAAATACAAACAATGCTTATTTTTGCAAAATTGGTGGCGATTCCCCTCTTGAGTCCTGTGTATTGGTCAATGTTGTGCAATAAATGTCTTGCACTCTTCTGTTAGGCCTATGGCTGTTCAACCACACTACCACTAATAGAGCATTTTGGGTTTTACATTGAGCCCTGTAAGCTTTTGTAGAACCCCTGGTCTCTGTGCAAGGTATAACCACCTAGTGGGCATACCATAAGCAGAGCCAGCTTCTTACAGTTATATTTCCCTGCCCACCTCTTTCCTGAAGGTGTTCATGTTACAAATACTGACACCAGTAGCCGCCTTTTTGGTCGCTACATCAACCTGTAATAGAGCACGAAAAATATTTTACTCTTTGAGACCTCAGTCTTTTTATTCCTCAAATAGGATTTGTGTGCATAGTTTTCAAACCTAACACTTTGCAAGTTAACTTGCCTTTTCATTCCTGCACTCTACAAGCCATTGCACTCACTGTCTTTAATGTGGTTATTCTTTCAGCCAGTATCCGATTTTGTTTGATTGCCCCACACGGTGGTCGGTTTTGCATAATGCTATTAGAATGCGTGTTATGCATCTTATGTGCGCCCGTGTTTAAAAGTGCATAATTTCATGCATAAGTCTGCAAACATCTGTACTTTCACACTGCGGAGGTGTCAGTTTTTTTATGTCTTTCTTTCATTTATTTCCAGTTTTTCTAGCCAATAGCACATTTGACAAGTGATGTGGTTTAATTACTTCCCAGTTTGTCGCATTACAATCTGGCCTTCATATGTGCTGCACCTTTTGCCTGTGGGATAATTTGGATGGCAGGGGATGGTTCTATATGCGGTCAGTTCAACGTTTACCCATAAATCACTTTAATTAGGTACAAAAACATTTAGCCAGTTCAGCATAGATCAGAAATGTTGTGCTCAACCTTTGGAGACCATGCGTGCATTACAAAATATATTGTTCTGCTATGTTATATGGATTTGTGGAGTGCAACTAATCACCTGAACTCTGTCGAGGCACTGAAGCAAGGGAGCAGGTTGTCTGTTGGGAGTTTATTAAAGAACCAGGTATTCAGCCTCTTCCATGATTCAAGAAGAGAGGAGGATGCCCTGGTGTGTGGAGTGGAGGGAGGTTGTTCCATCTTTTTGGGTGTGATGTAGAAGGAGATTAGGCCACCCGTTCTGCTTTTGCAGATTCGGGTGCAAGAGAGCATGCGTCTGCTGGGTTGCTAGAAATGAAGGCAGAAGGTGCGGTATCTTGGTCTTATGTTGTGCCGTGACTTGTATGCATGTGTGAAGTTTGAATTAGCAGTGTTTCCCATCGGTAGCTAGTGGAGTTCAGAGGTGTGGTGCGATGTGTAAGTGACGTGGGAGATCCAGGATGGGTCTGGTTGCGGCATTCTGGATGGTTTGAAGTTGGTAGAGGAAGTGGTTGGAGATTCCGATATAGTGTTGCCGTAGTCTAGTCTTCTAGCGATGCCTGGTGCATAGTATGTGGAAGTAGCAGGAGCGGACTGTCTTCACCTGTGAGACAATGTTTGTAGTCTAAGATGTTTCTTGCATTGTTAGTGAGTATAGTTGTTGGACCAAGGTCTGATAGCCACCAGATAGATTCCCTGGGGGAACTCTTGTTCCTGAAATTCAGCACTTCCGTCTTGTCGGAGTTGAGTTTCAGGTAGCTGCTTTTCATCGATTCTGCTATGCAAATCATACATTGAGTAAAGTTGCAGCAGGTTGTAGAGAACTTGTCGGACATTGAGAGGATGGACAGGGTGTCATCAGTGTAGGAAATGATGGTGATCCTGTGAGGTCTGATACCGGCGAGTGGTGCCATGAAAATGTTGAACAGAATAGGGCTGCGAGATGATCCTTGAAGGACTCTACAGGTCAAGACTTTAGGCTGCGATCTGTAGAGAGTGAGTCTTACTCACTGTGTTCTCCTGATGCGGAAAAAGCATATCTATTCAAGGTCAGGGCCTTTGATGTCTGTGTGTATTCTTTTGATGAGGCGGGAGTGACACTATGTTGAATTAATGTGGCGTTACAACGCAGTCGTTAGACCGCGGTACGTTACATCGCAGTTATTACAACGCAAGTCGTTACAACGATTTGCTCTAGAGGGCGCTAGATTAGGAATAGTGTGATTTACTAATCCAACTCCAGCCTACGTAACAGTAGGGAAGGTGTTGGAATAGTAAATCATACTATTCCTTAGTGTACAGGGCCATCAAGCGCAAGTCGTTGTAATGACCGCGATGTGAACATACCGCGGTGTAACGGCCGCGTTGTAAAAGTCGTTCACCATATTGAACGCAGCGGAGAGATCCAGCAGTATGAGGAAATCTGCTTCTCCTCCATCCAGTAAGGAGTAAATGTCACTTGTGTAGCAGAATTAACTCTCAACAGAAATTTAGACTAATCATAATAATAATCGAATGCACAATCGCAATCACAAAAACGGGTTAAGGTGATGTCAGAAAGAAAGAGGGCCTTGCCGACTTTATGTGCACATTTATTCTTTTATCAGATTTGTAAAATGTAGGGAACCCCAAGCCACCTCCATCTTGTAGTCCCAGCTTCTCTGACTTAAATAGCCCAGTGAGCAAACAACCGAAAAGGTGGTAAGACTTGTACTGTGTATTGTTGATAGTTTAAACCGGCTCGTTTTTTTCTCCCCGTGACTGCTTACATTGAACTTTGTTTCTGTGCTAGCTGTACTTTTGAAACTGCTGTTTTTTTTACCGATTTTTCGAATTTCTCTCAGTTTTCCCTGCACTGTTATTAAACCAGCAGGGGCAACCCCCCCCAGTCTCTCCCAGCTTTGTGTCTTTAAAAGTAAAAAAAAAAAGAAGACAAACTACACCATCAGCAGAGACTAAGCAGAGTGTGTTTAAAAGAATGCTTAGTCTACTTTATGATTTAAACGGTGTTTGGAAAGAGTATGTAGCACTTTTTTTTTACTAGAAAAAGTGGTTTAAGTGAGCGAAAAGCAGTTTTTAAGTGGCTGTAGATTTAGAATTAAACAGGGCTTGAAAAGCGTGGATTAAGCCTGTTTGTATCCAAGGAGATTCGGAATTCAGAAGCAGCACGCCCTGCCCCCTGGCCATCAGCCTATGCTTGAGGTCATACGATACTTATATATTTGCTATTGGACGTTACACCTGTGCTCTGCTTGGCTGCTGTATCTGTACTGGACTTGGGGTTAGTGTTCTTATTAGCTGATAGGTCTAGGGTTTTGATTGTTCCATTGGTTAGTGATTCCATTGGATGTAGGCCTTAGTAAATAGTACAAGGGTTTTTGATTGGTTCCTGGGGGCTAGGGTTTCTAGTGGACCTAGGGCTTAGGGTTTAATATCCGATTGGCTGCTAGGGCTATGATTGGTTGTACGTGTCTGGTCTCCTGTTGGTCTTAAGTCCAGCACTAAGGACACACCTGCTATAAGTCCAAAAAACACTGCTCACTCTTCTTCAAAACAGTCAAACCATCACCAAAACACATTCTCTAAACAGTCTACTAATAAATGCTTGATCACTCTAAAAAAACAAGCATCACATCTATGACCTTCACACTACCTGACTTGTCATAACAGAATCATGATTGGAAATGACATGGCTCAAGTGTTGCATGAAGCTGTTACTCTAGGCGATCAAACTATCACACAAAATTGTATATGAAAGAGGAGGTGGCCTAGCTGTTGCATTCAAGCAAACCTTTAATTTCACTAATGCGGAAGACGTCTATATACTATGTTGTGACGTCCTATTCACCAGATGCAACCCTAGATAGTCTTCCTTCTGTAACTTCCTACTCATTTACAGGTCTCTACCTAGCAACGCAACATTTCCAAACAGTTTCAAAACTTATAACCCTACATCCCAACCTATGCATTCTTGGTGACCTAAACATTGTGTTTGGCAAACTAATATGCTAAAACCAAAACCAATAATCATTGGCCTAGACCCACTAAACGTAGATCAATCATCCACAAATCCACACACATCACTGGACACATCATAGATGTCATTTTTGCAAATCCAGAACTAGTTACTTTTCAAACAACAACTTCAGTCCCATTGTCAGACCACCATTTTCTTGCTTTCCAACATAAAACGCAAAGCAACACACCCAAAACCACGTTATATGTATCCACCTTTGGGACAAACTCAACTTTGAACACTTAGAAACACTACTAAAATCAAGGACAGATCTAGGCATAATAAATTCTGTAAAAAAATATTGGCTACAGGAAGCTTTTGATATCCTAATACCACTAAGAAAAATGCAACGGTGCAAAAGAAAACTCAAACCATCGAGGAGAAATACTGAGGTAAAAGAGATAAAACTGCTCATTAGAAAGCTGTAACGCACCCACATCAAAACAAACACCAATCAAGACAAACTTCACTTATAGACACAACAAATTGTACAAGCCGGAAATCAATAAAGCTAAGGAAAAATACTATTCAGAATGCTAAATGTGCAAATGAAGACCTCCATAAAATTCTCACCGAATTCCATGAATTCAATTGCCTATAAGGAGCTCATACCATTACTCAAAAATTCAGACAAACGTGTAGATCATTAAACAACCAAAGCAGATACATTGGACTCCTTTTTTTAAAAACAAAGAAAAACCACCAGCACCAAACTTTTCCCCCCAAAAAACCTCCAAGAGTAGGCTAACCCAGTCTCTGCATCCCTTCCAACAAATATCACACATGAATGCATGGATATGGTCGAAGCAAGCAAACCTGCTGGCAGCCCTTCAGACCCATGTCCACCACAAACCTTCAAGACAATTCTTCTAACGGCCTCTGCTGCCAAACCAATAAGAAGAATCATTAACGATTCCTTAACTACAGGAATATTTCCAGAAGATCTAAAAAAAAAAATCATAGATACACCCATTACTAAAAACAGACCTGGACCCGCTTAACCCCGATAACTACAGACCAATTACAAATGGACCTTTCCTAGGCAAACTGATAGAAAGAGCAGCATCCACCCAGTTGTCCCAATTCATTGACGCTAATTCCATACTGAATGAAGTGGCTTTAGGGGCCATTCGGGTTACTTACAACCACCTGCTATGCCTTCCCAAGAATGAAGAGCCAGTCAGACTGTATAGAATACAAACAAGCTTTTATTAGCAAATACTCTGCAGAGGCGTCCAATCTGACCTGCACCCTAAAATTTCTGCCAAGGGACTGACTCCCCAACAGCCCACAACACATAATCATTCCTCCCAGAAACCTCCAACCACGCCCGCAGTGGAAAGTTACCAGCCTGGGCCGAACACGAACTGCCAGATGGGTACATGCAATCTGCAACTCCAGGTTACTGTGCTGAGTCTCTCCAACGTGGGAGCAGAACTACACACTAGGGTTGGTATGCGAGGGCAGAATGGCCTATTCATTAGTAAGTCGGGAAGCAGCCTTGACTCGAAGAGAAAATAATGACAAAATAAAGTGTTCTGCTAAGGCAAGCAATAAGAGTGATGAGGTCTAGTGCAGGCACAGCCTAAGCAGCCTAATAGGGATTATGAAATACAAAATGGAGTCACACTAGCTAACTAAAGCTTACACGTTATAGGGATAACTCAGTGGGTTGCATAACGTGAATACAAGTGGCGTCTATTTAGCCACACACTGCTAACCAAATATAGCATGAAACAAGTGTATAGCAGGAATGGTATTTTCAAACCTAACAGACCCTGCTTTATTGAGGTTATCCTCTAGGGTCTTTACACTTCTAAGTGGGAGAACGAAAATGCATAGTCACTCAAGTTGCAAGGGAGAATAAGGCATCACATGAGTATCAAAATCCACTCAGTATTCAAAAATACCTTTGTCAATAAGCATGATGGTCTGTATATCCTACATCATCATACTAGAGACCTTATTATCACGTCCTGTCAATTTAGGGGTAAGGGTGAGCTTGCCCACACAATAGGTTCACCAGGCTGGTAGGTAAGTGACATGTAAAGATGATACCTGCGATAGCTACTAGGAAAAGTAGTATCTTCCAACCCCATGATGACAGCAGACCCAAGAACCACCCTGTGAGGGACCATGAACCATTATCCTGATGGATATCTGAGTTGGCCTGTGTACTTTCTGTATTGCAGAGTATACATTAGGGGGTTATGAGGAATGTAAACACAACTGCTGCCGATGACGTGGCAGGCTTCACCCCTATCAGCAAGAATGACTTCTAAAACTATCCGGTTGTGAAGAGCAACAAGCTTCTTGGCCTGGAGCTCGACTGTAAGATTAGTCAGTATACCTGCAGTAGTATTAATAACTCCTTCAACTACTCTGTCAAGGCTACGAATATTATGACTAATGAACATGGGGCCCCAGAACGGCAGAATGCCCTTCCTTATGTCAGTAAATTGCTGTCGGGAAGTATCTGTTTGATCTATATCCTCTGGAGTGACTACTCTTTTGACCCGGTGCAAATATAGATCCCTACATTGTAGCATATGATTTTTGTGATAATTGGACGGTGCAATGTAAACGGGGGGTAAAAGAAAGGAGACATAACACCGGCCAGACCATCCCCTGGGAAGTCATGTATAAGCCTGTTCCCCACAAACTGTATACATTTGGATGTGTAAGTAAAGGTGGGCTACTAGTAGTGTTCAATTGGTAGGTATTGTTACAACTGCTCTGTCCTACTGGAATGTTCCCTGCACCTTCAACACAGAAAGTAGCTGCTGTATAGATCACAGGGACTCGTAATTGCTGTTTGCGTGCTCGGGGGGGAAATATCTCCAAACACGCATTTTGTGAATGCGAACAAGCGAAAAATTTCGTGAACTCCCAGGAACGCAGATATATGGGTAATTTTGCGTTCTCCGCGGAACACTAAATTGCCCAAATTCCGGGAACGGAACGGAATTTACCACCCAGGCCAAGTAACCAAGTGATGTTCTTAATATTTTCATAAATATTTATACAAGCTTCTGGATGTAGGGTACCCTCCTTTCCATCTGTCCTAGGTGTATATCCCTGGTGTATGACTATATACTCCACCCCAAAGACTTACTGGCTGTCAGTGTAGACATTGACAGTCAGTCCTTCACTCAACTCACAAGCCCTAAGGAGGGCAGCCAGCTCTGCAGCTTGGGCCAATTGGTATGGGATACGGGATGTCTCAACTACAGTGTGTAACGTTGCGATTGCATAAGCTGCAGTGGTAGTTCCATCCGGTAGTTTGAAACAAGAGCCATTGACATATAGTTCCCCTTGGGGGGGTCAGATAAGGGAACATCAGTCAGGTCCACCCGTCCTTTCATTTCTTCCTCAATCCATAATAAACAATCATGAACATCATTGTCCTTTTCTTCCAAAGGGAGGGGTAGTAACATGGCTGAGTTAGGAGTAGCACATTGTTTGATGGTAATGTGCGTAGCAAACCAGGTTAATTCATACCCAGTCAGACACACACTAGTAAGGTGCTGCGTCTTTGTCCTATTCAATAGTGTATCCATAGCATGGGGTACCATTACTGTGAGGTCAGTATCAAGGATGAGCCCTGCCGATTGTCTGATAGAAACTGCCGCAGCAGCTCGGGAGAGCTCTGGCGACGTTATCAAGAATAGCAGAGAAATAAGTGCAGGGTCTCTGCTTACCACCAAAACCCTGTGTTAGAACAGAAAACGTGCAACCATCCGCCTGTGTACGTAGAGCACAAAAGGCTTCTGGTAATCAGGAGTACCAAGCACAGGAGCAGAGCAAAGCGCAACCTTTAATTGCTCTAAAGCTTGCTGGCATGCAGATGTCCAAGGCAATGGTTCATGCACTTCTTTGGTGGTCAGGTAAAGGAGGGGTTTTGTTAGTAAGGAATAATTAGGGATCCAGTGATGACAATAGGAAGTTATACCAATGAAGATGCGCACCTCGCATTGGGTCCTAGGAACAGGCATATTAGTAATAGCAGCTATGCATTCAGGTGTTGGGCTGCAACCCTCCTTCAACAGTAGGTGACCTAAATAGGTGCCTTCCTGTCGACAATATTGACATTTTGAAAGTGACACCTTGTGTCCATGGCATGCCAAATGCAAGAGTAATTACCTGTGGCCTCTATACAACCCTCTTCAGTGTCCGAAGACACAAGGAGGTCGTCAACGTACTGCAACAGCACATTACCCGGGGGAAGTTCCAAAGAATCCAATTGAGCTTTCAAAACTTGGCTATAGACACTGGGACTTTCTGTATAGCCTTGTGGAGTCTGGCAGAATCTAAAGCTCCTTCCGGCTATTGCAAATCCAAACAGATATCTGCTATTTGAAGAAAGCATTCTTCAAATCGTTCACAGAAAATAATTTTGCTGACGGGGGAATCATTGTAAAGATTGTGGTAATGTCTGGAACCACAGGGTACTGGGGAACGACTATTTTTTTTAACTTCTCTACGGTCAATTACGAAGCAGTAAACATCACGAACCAGTAAACATCAGGGTGAGCATTAGAAGAATCCAAGGGTGTATTTTTAAGAATGGAAAGAATAGGGCTATTACACACATTCGCCAGTCTCCTCAACCACACCAAACTAAATCAAATCCTGTATTATTTGCAATACGGCCTTTTCTCCTGCCTGGGATATCTTGTACTGGGGCAATACAGCATTGTCCTTAATCTGTATAGATACCGGTGGGATCTGGAGTAACCCCACATCCGTGTCTCCTGTAACCCACAGTGTGCAGGGCACATCTTTAAACTCAGAGGGGAGGGGAGCATCTTTTGCAAAGCATTGTTTGGCATGGGCCACTTGCGGTCCAATAGTCATGTAAAGGCAGTCTGGAGAACAAAAAATTGTTGCATTCAACCTTTTTAACAAATCCAATACCAACAAATTCTCCCCACAATTTGACGTTAATGAAAATGGTGAATCAACCGTGAAGGGGCCAATAGTCAAAACAAGAGATTTGGAAATGGGACTAACACCAGCATGCCTGAGAAACCCACCAAAACATTGTTTTGGCCAGACAGAGCTGCCCCCGGGACCAGTGAATAGGAAACAGAGCCCCTGCATCAACAAAAAATGTAGTTGTACCTTACAAATCCACGTGACATAGTGTATGCGCTGATCTACAGGCACTGGAACTGGTCCCTTGCCCTTGCCCTGTCCCTGACTATCCTAGCTGTGAGACATCCCCGTCACTTCGTCCATGTCATAGTCATCATGGTAGTACTGCCTCCCTCAGGGGTCATCAAAATAGTTCCCGCTCTGTTAATTAGACGATGTATCCTCTAACCGCATCTCCCCCAGCCTCCTCTTCCAGCTCCTCTAAACCCCCACCTCTTGGGGCCTCACCTTTCTGCAATAACTTCCGACATTCATTCCACCAATGTCCCTCCAGCTTGCAATAGCGGTACAAAAGGGGGTGGTGATGGACGGAGCTACTGAATCAATCAAACACTCACACCCAGTCAAAAGATCTGGGTTTAATCCATCACTTTAAGCTTGTTTCCCGTCCAGGGAAGGCATGGCTTGGCAGTTCAGGCTGGACTGTTCCCATGAGGCACAGGGTCAGACTGATTTGCATATAGCCATGTCTGAACTGGGGTGGCAGAGTGGGCTAAAGAACGGTGATGGATTAAACCCAGATCTTTTGACTGGGTGTGAGTGTTTGATTGATTCAGATGCTCCGTCCATCACCACCCCCTTTTGTACCGCCCTTCAGCTTGCAATATGCACATTGATTGAGCCCAATGGATGCCCTCGAAGTACCACCCCTGTTAGACCGGGGCAGCCGCTGGGCCGAACCTCTTCCACTTCCCCTCGCAACGTGCTGCATCAACACCCTAGTTTCAACTCTTTTTACTTTTTCTCCACATTCTCCTTCTCTTCATTCTCTCTATGCTCGTAGTACTGTGCCATGCTCAGGATCACCGACTGGGAGGAGGTGCTCCAAGTACTTTCTGAAGCCTGCAACCTGGTCCCAATCTCGGGGAGCAAGTCATTAATGAATCTGCTGCCAAAGAACCGGACACCACCTTCCAATGACCGGTCCTGACCACTAAAGTCGAGAAACACCCCTTAAAATCTAGTAAAGAAATCAGACACACTCTTGTCCTTCTTCTGACGACATGCAGTCAACTTGTCCCAATCCACCCGTCTCTGCGGAATAAGGGAATGCATCTATGTGCGACCCGGTAAAGCCAATAACTTTACCTTCGGCTTGTAGCCGGGCTTGCATTTCTTATCCCACACCCTGATCTGATCCCATGTTCCTCCCTATTCCACAACATGATCTTGTGTATGCACCTGCCTCCATATATTCACCGGTCCCAACAGACCGACAAACAACTCAATATCCGCTAACGTCATGACCGTGGAGGAGGCCGCCTCTGTCAACTCTGTAGTACGCAGTCAGATTTTTTCAGAGGGTCTGGCAACTGACCTTTAAGGGATATTACCTCACTCATCTTCCAAGGAGTATAGATCCACTGTTCCTTAAACCGAGTTCGACTGGTGGCCTAATTAGTGTTTGTGGAGTCACACAGTTCTGGTGGGGTACTGCGTCACCATCGTCGGAACCTTTTAGAGCCATCTGCCCCAATAACCCACCAATGTTGTTAAATTACTAAAAACCTGATTAAGAGCCATGCCTGGAGCATATACCTTGCCCCGTATGTCAACACCCTGAAAACACTGCTCCCACAGTCCTATTAGCGTGGCTGACATGTGCTTAAGAGCAGGCTTCTGTATAAAGGGCTCATAATCTTTCATCACACTCCACACTTCTTCCACACTATAGCATGCATTCCGGGCCCACTGAGCCACTTGATTCGCCACCATTTGCTTTTCCTCATTACCCACAGCATCGCGGGCAAACTCTTTCTCCATGCGGGTCTCATGCTGCGGCTCAATTCCCTTCATGTATCCCACACACAGGCACCTCGCCATTTTGAAGTGTTGCGCTTAAGGGTGAAAGATCAGATGAAGAGACCGGTATTATGAAAGGGGACAGTGCTGTAGGAGTAAAAGGGTGTGTAGCGGCAGATGTGGAGTCAGTAGACAGAACAGGAGAGCTAACGGCTCCTGCCCCTATTACTTGCGTAAGCAGAGAGGACGCAGGCGGGGCTTGGGCTGAAGCAGTTTGGCCAGAGGCGGAAATACTGGGGAGAATGGCATCAGGAGCCAGGGACTGAGTAGCTTTGGGACTTTTGGGTATATCCGCTCAGGAGCATAAGGTGGAGGAGGGCGAGAATCCAATAGCTCTTCAATGAAAACATCACCTTCCTCCCTAGTAACATAACATTTATCAGTCTGCAATCGAAACTTTCTATCTGCATAGTCCATAATAGGGCCAATACCGTGCTTGACGTATACATAAAAAGTTCGGATATCGTCCGGAGGCGCAGGCTATCTCTCTTCCAGTCGAGCCTCAGTAGAACAACACCGGCTTCCAAAACACCCCAGTCTACTTAGACAAGGCATCTTTACATGAGACACATGCGCTGTCCCCAACGGACAAGTATAACACCAACAGCAATACTGAAAGAAAAGATAATTATTTTTTTTTAAAGGAAATTTGTTCAAGAACCAAACCTAAAACAGCCCGAAGACCGCTCTTTACAATCCGAAGACTGTACCAAGTTCAAGAAGACAGGTTCTAACTCCAGGCCTTTTCAAGCGAAGACCAAATTTTCAGTTGGCCTGGCAGATTGTTCGCAAACACTCTGTCTTTTAAAAGGGTCTGCAAACCCACCAAGTTCAAGAAGACAGCCTGAAGACCGTACCAAGACACAGCCAGTCGGCTCGTGCCATTCGAGCAAGGCAGTCCGAAAACTGCACCAAGACAGTCCGGCGACTGTGCCAAGACGCAGCCTGTAGGCTTGTGCCATTCAAGAGTGGTGCAATTTTTTCCAAGATTCAAATCACTCACCTGGTGCACACAGGTAGAGTTCAGTTATTCTCCACTGCGGACTCTTCAGACCAAACAGTCAACTCCAAGGTTTACCCTTCTCAGGACCCCAGCCGGTGACCACTAAATGAGGAGTCGCCTGATTAGCTGGGTGGGGCAGCTGCGAGAACCAAGCTCGATCGTGTGGGGTACCCCGATCCACCCGACCGACCAAACGCACCCCAACCCTGCAAACTGATTATGGATCACCTTGCGGGGTCCCTGTTCAGGCGCCAACTGAAGGAAGTGGCCCATAGGAGACACTCTGATTACTTACAACCACCTGCTATGCCTTCCCAAGAATGAAGTGTAGGTCTGGCAGTAGAGAATACAAACAAGCTTTTGTTAGCAAATACTCTGCAGAGGAGTCCAATCTGACCTGCACCCTAAGATGTCTGCAGAGGGACTGACCCCCCCAACAGCCCACAACACCAAATCATTCCTTCAGAAGCCTCCAACCACGCCCACAGCAGAAAGTTACTGGCCTGGGACGAACATGAACACAGGAGGCACAGAAGGATGGGCTAACACCTGCCACATGGGTACATGCTATCTGCAACTCAAGGTTACTGCCCTGAGTCTCAGCGTCTCCTAACGGGAGCAGAACTACAAACTCGGGTTGGTATGCGAGGGCAGAATGGCCTTTTCATTCTTAAATCTCGAAGCTGCCTTGAACAGAAGAGAAAGTAATAATGAAATACAGTGTTCTGCTGAGGCAAGCAATAAGAGTGATGAGTCCTAGTGCAGGCACAGCCTAAGCAGCCTAATAGGGATCACAAAATACAAAATGGAGTCCCACTCGCTAACTAAAGCTTACACGTTTCAGGGATAATGCAGTGGGTTGCATAACATGAATACAAGTGGCATTTATTAAGACAAATACTGCTAACCTTATATAGAATTAAACAAGTGCATAGCACGATTGGGATTTTCAAACCTAACAACACAGCACTCTAATACAATGACTACGAAGCCAGCATAGAGGGGACTGCTCTCAAATGGATCACATCCTACCTTCAAAACCGAACTAATGTAATCCATACCCCCACTTTCTCTTTCAAACCATATTTTACAAAAGCACAGCTCTCTCAAGGCTCAATCGTCTCACCCTTGCTTTTCAACATTTACATGACGTCATTGCCGGCACTGATCAATACATTTCACCTCACTTGCTAGGAGTATGCAAATGACAAACACATGCTCCTTAAACTAGAAAGACCCAAAGACATTGGAAACTCAAAAATGTTTAGTTGCCTCAGAGCCATTGATCAGTGGATGACATAGAGCCATCTCAAATTGAATGCTTCCAAACGAAAATACTCACATGTGGTGATTGGAAAAATTACGACCCACTCACCACCTGGCCTGATGATGTGGGAACACCACCGCCTAAAGTATCTAAGGAAGTAAGAAATCTTGGCATCTCCTATGTTCTATCTAAACCCAATTAGTCCAATAGCCTCTACCGCAGATCATCTTTAACTGTGAAAAGACTACAATGGATTCAGAACTCTGATGCCAGACTTCTTAGACATAAAGCCACAAGTCCACATCTACCCTGCCTTGAAGGTTCTACATTAGTTATCAGTTGCCAGTAGATCCACATTCAAACTGCTTTGTATCACCCTCAAATCAATACATGGACCAGGACCATTCTTCATCAGGAATAAAATCAGCAAAGGAACCTCCCCTCTAGATTTGCACCTCGCCTCAAAATCCCACCAAACAAGAAAAAAGCATAAGTGGCACATCCTTCTCAGTTCAAGCAGCCAAACTATGGAACTCTTTACCCCCAATCATAAGATCCACAGATAACTACCTTATCTTCAGAAGCCTACTCAAGAGTTGGCTCTTCAACGCAGACGCACCATACTCACATAAATATACAGCATATTCCTGTGTATATAAGCACATATTTGGACTATGTATGTGTACCTACCTCTGTGTATTTCTTTGTATGTGTGCAATAATTATGTTTATAAGTATATAGTTATTCATTGGTTCTGCTTAACAAACTTGTGTAACAGGTATAAAGGTCTCTGTATACATAAGTACATGTTTATCATAACTATCTACTATTGTTCACTATTGAATTACAAAAAAGTATACATTATAAAAAACACTTGAAAGTCTGAGTTTATTAAATACAATTTTAATCTGCATGTTACCTTCATACATATATGCCTTCCATATATTTATTTATCTTTATATTTATATTTATTACTTTACTTCTAATTCAGCATCTCCAATGCACTACCCTATATCTCACCCTAAACCTCTCTCATTACATCCTCCACCTCCACTCTGACTCATACCAAACTTCATTTAACTACTCTCTTCAGTGTACTAACTTATTTCTCACCCAATACTTCTCTCTATAGATCCTATACTCCGAATCAAAATAACCCTTTCTAGAGACTTCCCTCCATGCATCATCGCAAACTTCTTTTACTATTCAGATCTCCCAAACAAGCCTTTCTAATCCCTTCCCCCACCTCCCCTTTACCCATCCCAAACCTACTACTGCTATGATCTTAAAAAAAAAACAAAAAAACTTTCCAGACCCTTGCCTCTTCTATTCCTCCACTATCCTTTTCAATACAACTAGCAGACTCTTACATCCACCGCTCTCATTAGTTTCATATTTCCTATACTAATTACCCAATAATCCTGTTTGAGTTCCGGAGTAGCATGCTACTCGCCGAAAAGCGATTTGATGCCTCTCACGGATTGTAACGTCATATATAAATACAATTAAAATTACAATGTTTACTCCATGTTCATGGTTCCAGTTGATTAACCACTCCAATATTCAGAAAAGTATAGGGGTTTACCCAAATTGCCCTCCTATACCTGGGGTAAAGAACAATGCTAATAAGAACATGGATGGGGGGTTCCCAAGACTAGAACAAGAAAATAGAATAAATGGCAAGAAGGAAAGAATATATAAATCTCACTCTTCACATAGGGGACTGACTGTAATTCCCCTATTATCAGTACATACTCCTGTCACTAATTACATTCCATTTTAATAACAAAATAATCCCATACCAAAGACACAGGATAACATAATTAAATTATGTAACCTTTACAATGTCTTTTCTTCCCATCATATAAAACTAGTTTTTTCAAGAATATTATTTTGAGTATTTCCTAATTAAAGCCTTGAGTGAAATTCATGTGGATGAAATGGAACGTTTCATCGCAGCTAAAAAAAATTCTGAACAAGCACAAAAGGGCATACTTACAAGCCTCTATCACCACAGGAACTTCACTTTCAATGACATTCCTGTGACGATAAGGTCTTTGCCTTATTTACAAGGCAGCGTTATACCACTTAAAGTGGCTTAATGCTGGCTTGTAAATTAGTCCGCCGTTCGCTTTGTTCGCCCTAAGTTGGCAGGGGATGCTCAGATGTGAGTCCCTTGCTCACTTTGCCACTGGATTCAAGCTAGCCTGGCTGATGACGACTGAAATGCCAGAAACCGGTCCCAGGATGCTTGTTTCCGGTCCAGGCAAGACCTGGCTTTGGCAGTTCAGGCTGGACTGTTCCCATGAGGCACAGGGTCAGACTGATTTGCATATGGCCATGTCTGAACTGGGGTGGCGGAGTGAGCTAAAGAATGGTGATGGATTAAACCCAGATCAGTTGACTGGGGGTGAGTGATTGATTTGCTCAAGCGCTCCGTCCATCATCCCCTTTTGTATTGCTTTATCTGCAAAGGCACGTGTATATCATCTGTCAATGTGTGCATGCTGTATATGCATGCACCACATAAAGCGAACCTATTGATTTTTCAGTGTTTTTAAAAGTGTGAGAAGTGTGAGCATGACTAGACTGGCTAAGCGGACACATGAAAATTATCCAGATAGGCTGTGGAGGCAAGAACTCTACTTTCTTATAGAAGCATGTATGATTTGCTACTAGAGAGCATATATACACCCGTCTCCATTTTAAAAGGAGTACCCTGAGAATGCAAAGGCCTTGTACCCAGTTTCTGTAGCACCTGTCTCTCACTGGAGCCACCTGAAGTGGCATCTCTGAACCACTTGAAAGGCAGGCCGCATTGCCATCTGTAGGAGCAAAAGATGGGCCAGCTGCTTCGAAAGGCCAGTCTGCCTTTTACTATTGCGCTGCACCCAGGGTGGGTGCAAGTTTGCGGCAGCTCTGGGAGAAGCGCATTAACTGTAGCAAATAGGATTGGTCTGACATGCTTGCAGCACAAACCAGGACTCCATGCCACATACATAATACTGCACCTGTAAAAAATCCTGATATATTCTAACATTTCATCATTGTCTCATTAGACTTTCTGTAAAATCATTTACAGGGTCCCAAAGAGCCTAATGGTCTTTTTTGGACTTTAAACCAATCCCTCTTGGAGGGGTTGGGGCTCCCTGTGCTTGGATTGTGTAATACGGGGCTGCTATTAACCAAGTTGGAATTAAATATTTAAAAGGGTTAAAATATTAGATTTGAGTTGGCGTTTTTCCTCCTTTCACTAGGTACTGTTATGTTTCAGTTCTAACCTTGGTCGTTAATACCCTTGCTAACCAATGACCTTCAATTTGCCGTTCTTGTGAGTGCATCATTTAAGAATCACCCTTAAACTGAATGACTCTCGCAATTGTGCAAAGTATGTATGGGTGTATAGGGGAAACTGCCACTACAACGCGGCCGTTTCAACGAAAACATTAACCACGCATGCATTACAACGCATGCGTGGTTACAACGAAAGCCTTTACCACATATATGTTTACTATGAGGTACGTAGTAAAGGCATGTGTGGTAAAGCGTACAATTAAAAAAGGGGGGTTTGGGGGTGGGCTTCCCCCCCCCCCCCCCCCAAAAAAAAAAAACTGAAGTCGAAATGTGCAGGCAATCGGCGTCGTATAAGAGGAAACGGAAAGAAACTTCCGCTTCCGCTTTGCGACGTATGACGTCACCACGGAAGAATTCGTGGAGAAGGATAAGCATGGAAATACCATTCCGTTGTAACGCATGCGTGGTAAAGGCATGCGTTACAACGGAGTTCGTTGTAAGAACATACAACCGTGTATAGTGAAATCTATCTATTTAACTGAAATGGACATGGTTTAATTGAATTGTTACACTTATAGAAATCACTGAAGTCATTCACTTGTAAGGACATTGTTTTTCTCTTTTTCATTTTGTTTTGTTTTCAGAATTGACGTTGAAAATTTGTACTCTGAAACAAGTGCCATAGTGAAAAGATTGAAAGAAATTCAAATCAAAATGTCAGCCCCAGTAGCAATAGATGTAAAAGAGCAGTATGAAAAACCAATTCAGGCAAGTAAATTCTGGATATTCGAGTCTGCGTTTTGAAAATGTCCCTTGTTTCAATATTTTCCCTGTTCAGTGTGTCTTGACAATCATTAGTGGCATTATAATATTAGTAAGGAAATGTGATTACTTTTTGCTTTTATAATAGTATTTATGCCTAAATGTCTCCTATGTGCCCAACATGTGTTATGAATTCAAGTTTTTTGCGTGGTTGAGGGTGGGCATTATGTTTCTGCTGGGATGTCCGCCAGGTAGGTGTTGGTTAAATCTTGTAACTGGCATTATAATATTAGTAAGGAAATGTGATTACTTTTTGCTTTTATAATAGTATTTATGCCTAAATGTCTCCTATGTGCCCAACATGTGTTATGAATTCAAGTTTTTTGCGTGGTTGAGGGTGGGCATTATGTTTCTGCTGGGATGTCCGCCAGGTAGGTGTTGGTTAAATCTTGTAACTGCAACTCCACTCATTGCTGCGGTATACTGATAAACCAACACGATGGTGTCATACAAGCAGGGTGGAGAACAATTAGAAACCAGCAGGTGGGTACACAAAGTGAATTTGAAATGGGGATAGGAGTGGCTGCATATTAATAGCAAGCTAGTTTATTGTGCGTTCAACAGTTTTACACATGTCTACACCGCTGCCCAAGTCTTAGTCCTCAACCTATCTGAGGGTTTGCCAAGAGGAACCATTGCATTTCCAGCAATTTCAGTTGCAATGGGCCCTCTGTATCTTGAGGTTCATACTTTAACCATCATGCTTCTTTCCCAGGCCTTTGCCACCTACCTTGGGTTTGTGCTCCGCCGGGGAACATGTTGCCTGGCGTGGGAACTTTGCTTTAGTATTCATAATGCTCCCATTAACAATCATGGCTCTGATTCCTGGTTTTACACTCAAACTACTTTTACCAGGTCATGTTTATGGCTTTCTTTCTGTGTGGTGGACACTGCAGGCTATGCAGAACTACAAATGTTGTGAATATTTTTGTGACACATTCATTTTATGTAACATTTTTGTCTAAAGGACTGGCTCTTATGTAACATATATTCTCTCCGAAAGGGAGCCTGAGGTGTATTAATACTACTTTTATGTGAGCAAGAAACATTGGTAGAAATCGGCTATTCTTTATCTCTATTAAGGGCACGATTGCAAAACAATCCTAAATCTATTGACTAATCTGGCCAATATTCACATTGATATCTGCTACTAGCATTTGTCACTCTGTCATGTAACATGGGCAGGTGTTTTACAGTGCATAATTACCCCGTGTTGTTTCTTGGCACTTTAGCGCATAATTGATGTTGGTCACCCTGCTCAATGGTACTTATTTTATCTACCCAGGAAGGATGAGGATTTGTGGATCCTCAAGCTTCCTGCAGTGTAACTAATTATTCCAATGAGCCACAAACCCTGGCTAGGAGCCTTGGTGCAGCTCTACTCATGACTAGCTTCTTCTGACGTCAATTAGAGGTTGATGGGTTATTAAGTCCCTTTATACCAAATTTCTCTGGATTAATAAAAATGCTCATATTCCCTTATCAAAATTAACTAAACCTAAAAATGAAGATGGTGTACGTTTTCCTAATTGTAAATGATATCATACTGCTTTTTTATTTCAACAAATTTATGCTTTGAATAGACCATATCAAGACTCTCCTATACCCAACTGGATTAATTTTGAACGCTCTCTATTACATGAATTTTCTTTTTATGATATTTTTATGTCTAACTGCACAAATATTTCTAAGTACCCTATTTTAAGATATATTCCCCGCATCTAATGCATTCACTTTTTACCCTTGGCTCTAATTTTTATCAAGCTTTCCTTGCCTCCTCTACATGGTATAATAATTCCCTTAAGTTTTACCACAAATCATTCTATTTTAAACAAATAAAAGAAAAGGTGTTCTATATGTCCATCAATTAGTCTCCCACAATTATGTTCTCCCCTTCATTAAAATACAAGAATGTTATGGTTTACCTACTTCTTGCTTGTCCCAATATTCTTAAATATCACAAGTACTTCAATCTTTTTTATTAACCAAGAGCTTTCCTGCTGAGACTACTCCGCTTATTCCCCGGACATCTCTATATAATATTGCTTTTAATTCCAACCCTAAACCATCTTTTATATCTAAACTTTAATCCACTCCTATTTCCGGCAGACTTAATTCATCAGTTAAACTATCATAGGAGCAAGACATCTCCACGACCCTCTCTGTTCAACAAAGAGATAAATGATGACACAAAGTTTTCACTACCTCCAAATCTGCCAATGTTACTCAATCTTTATTCTTTTTATACAAAATAGTTGATCATACACCTGCTCTTATTCATAAAATCAATCCTTCTACTTCACCTTTATGCTGGTCCTTTTCTTTCCTCTAATGGTACATTACTTCATTTAATATACCAGTGCCCAAATGTTTTAACTTTTGGAAATCTATTTGGTCTAAATGTTCAAAGATATTTCAATATCATATTCCATTATCCATTTAAAATGTTTTTCTTGGAACTATGTCTGCTTATTTCAATGACTGCTCTCTGAAGTTGATGTTATTCTGATCTTTTTATTGCACTTGCTTTTAAGGTTATTCTTACCTGTTGGAAAGATAACTCTAAAATATGTTTAACAAGGTGGAATCTTATTTGTGATGAGCATAGAATATCCACTGTCTCTTCTTCATTATCCCAGAAAATTAGATCTGATTTACTCAGGTTACCCTTCACCACTTTTTGGTCCTCAGACTCCTCTTTACCCTAATTTCTAGACTTCTCTTTACCTCTCCTCCCTTTTCTTTATTTCTATCTCCTTTTTCTTCTATTCTTTCCCATTTCTTCTCTACTTTTATTCATGCTTAAAATCTAAAATTGACTGTTAGACATGTATTCTGCAAATTTTTATTTACATTATACCATTGGATTGCATTTTACGTTTTTTTATCCTAATATTACTGTAAATCTCTTTACCTTTAGGATATGAATTTTTGATGTTATTTTCCTTGCTTTTGATGATTGTAATCTTGGTATTCTCTTTTTGATTCTAATAAAAAACATTTAACCAAAAAAAGAGGTTGATGGGATCTCACCATGAAAGCCATTTCTACTTGCATTACCCTGAGTTTTATTTTCCATGTGATCAACTTATCTCTGAACACCTGTGGAACTTGCCCTTGGAGCAGCGTAATGTTGGCTCCACCTTTTTGTTTAACTATTCCCAATGTATATATTTACACATGGCTTTATGTGATCGTGTGATGTAACATTTTTAAAATAGTGTAGTGCACATTAACAGATACAGCAAATGCATTTACTGTGTAATCTCAAGATGAGTGTGCATATTAACATTTTCCTTGCATTAACATTGGATTGTAGCTCTCATATATATCTGCATTTGTGTGGTTTGAACATTATTATTCATTCTTATATATTCACATACTCTTTTGAATAGTACTCTACATCTATATTACAGCCGTATCTGTAATCATGCATTTAAATATGTCTTGCGATGCTTGCCACACTAACATGACCAAAGGCCTTAAACGTTTGAATTAATGTTTAACTTTCAACATGAATGTTTGCTTTGGATGCAATGTTTTTGTCTCTTCTGCAGGTGCAGTCATGTGATCTTGTGAAAGAGATAGTGAGGTTCAAGAGGAATACTTTTGGCAAGGATGAGAAGCCTTAACGAACAAAATGAGGACTACTCTCTCTTTAGAGAACTTCTACAGAGGCTTTCCTATGCGGACACCTTTCTTGCTTCCCTGACTTAATTTGGATTGCCCTGACCCCCAGTTTAGAATAGGGCTTAATAGATTTTCTTTGACGACCTCATGTATAGACAGGAGGATCAAAACCTTCGATCTAATCACCAAACTGTTCCTCGTGATACTGAATTCCTCATTTTCTTTTTGTTAATGAGGATACAAGTTGTCTGGCTTTTTGGATTTCCATTAGGGATTCTGTATTTTTACACTGCTTTTGCAACTGATTACTATCAGCTTGTCTTTGAATTTGTATTATATCCATACTTGGAGACATCTTCCGACTCAGAATTTTACTGTGTGGCCAAATGGGTTACACTGTAATTGTTAAATTATAATTGATTCACTCCTTTATTTCCTCAGGCACCTTGAAAGTTCCATTGCAAAAAGAAAGGAAAAGGGGCCCAAATATGGTGCGTTAGTACCCTTTTCTCAATGTTATCTTAAATTCACTTTAAATATATACTCTACTTGGTATCACAAACTAACACCTCACGTCCTTCCTATATGTGCCGTATTCTAGGTTTTATGAAAACCATTCTGGAGTTTATATAAATGAAGAAAGCACCTAAGACCTTTCAAAGCATACATTTTAAAACCGATATTCTCTTCACACACCTTATTAAATTGCCTTCCCGATTTTCCTTTTTCCTTAAAACAAATTAAAAAAACATATTAAGTTTGCAATTACATTTGCATACCCCTCACTGTACTTACTACTGCTCACAGTACGTCCTCCTGCTCTGAGTACTTCCTCCTCCTCACTGTACTTCCTCCTCCTCACTGTACTTCCTTTTTCCCTTTATTCAAATTAGTTTCAGGGCAAGGTCACCCATTTCTATTCCATGCTGCAACGCTTAATCATCTCTGTTCTCATTGTAGTTTCACATTGGATATGTGGGGTGCTGAAGAGTTTGTTGGACACATGGAACTATTAAGCCCAGGACAGTGCTAATTCAACATGTGCCACTCCTCTGAGGACCCTAAAACTCTGATTTGGGGCTGGTCTGAATGGTCCCTCGGTGGTCATGAATACGTCTGTAGGGACCGTACCCCATAATGTATATTTTCGATTTTGGCTGTGCTAGCTCCTGGCAATATGGAAGTCGGGCCTCTATCTCAAGCTTGAGCTTTGCAGGCTATTCAAAAGCCAGAACGTGTAATTTTTTTTGCAGAGTTTTTTTTATATAGCGCGAACTAGACCCGAACCGAATCCGGTATCAGAGCGCTTTACATATTTTCCAGTTACGTTACATGAGGACACACTTTCATTTTAGTCATGGGGAGATTAAGTGATTTGCCCAGAATCACAGGAGGTTTTGGCGTCGTTACCGAGACTCGAACCCAGATTCCGAGGTCGAGCGCCCTAGCCGTTAGGCCAACTCCTCTCCCCTAATAGATATTGTGCAATGTAGAGGTTTGGATTTTGTACTGGCTTTAAAGCGTGCACCGGTTACTGACATACCTGTGGCCCCCCTCACCTGACTTGGGTTCTCACTGCTTTTACTGTATACTACAGGTATAAAGAGGAAGCCAATGCACGTAAATTCATTACTGTAGTTACCTCTACTGTCAATGACCTTGGGGGCCCTACACTGAGGGTTCCCAGGGACCCTTTCTACTTCCCACCCTCTAGGGTGATCCTACGACTGCCCTGACAATCTGGATTCCATCCTTTAAGTGATCAAAGTAACTAGGGAAGTTCTAAAACCAAAATATATATGTCCGCTCTGGATCCAGGCCTCCTATGGGTAAATAAAAAAAACTAAAAACCAGTGAGCCAAACTGAAACCTCCCATTGGATTACTACAAACTTGGATTGCTGTTGTTAACGCGGGATTTCTGGTCTACCGTTATTATTCCAGATCCCAATTCAGGTCGACTAAATCGTTGGTACCTGTCATTGAGTAAAAGGCAATCTACTACTAGGTCAATCAAATAAGAACTTACTCCACTCTGAATAACCACTTACTACAAATAAGTTTTAAAGTTTATTATAAAGCCAAAGTTATCTGGAGATACAAACATCTCAGAATAAGATTCAAAAGATATACGGGAATCAATACAAACAAGAATTCTCTAAATGCTCTTAGTCGGCAGAATGATATCACTAAAACAAATTCAAAAAGCATTAAAGTTGCCAACATAGACACAAGCTGTAGCTTATGCGTCATTTACAGAAAGGAAAAGTTCAGGTTAGACTGTCCCTACACTAGACTAAGTGACATCCCTACTTAACAAGATCTTTACCTAAAAAGGTGTCAGCCGTGGTGACTTCCAAAGAAGATCACACACTTCCCTTAGTCCTCTGATGTAAATCGATCTCTTCAGTAAAACTATCTGCCTACCCATCCGCTCTCTTAGGCTCCTTAGACCATCTGCTCTAATTCCACCCCGGGGTGCTGTCCCTAATACAAAATCACATTTCCAATAGAAACACCCTTAGAGACGCCCCTCACGTGGTGTTGGTTCTGGCGGCAATTTCCATGCTGGTACTCCTCTGGGTCCATCGTTAGCGCTGACCTTGCTTCCCAGGCTCTTCTCCTGCTGGACGGTACCCCCCAGGAAATTCCTGAAGCCTCCTACAGGTCTGTGCCAGGCTTCTCTGAACAAAGCCCATTCATCACTTTCCTGATTAAACCCCCTCGGACCTGCAAACAGACACTTTCTCTGTGGGCCCCAAATTCCGGCCTCCACCATATCTCCTAAGTCGTAAACCATGAAACAGGCTCTGTGTCTTGTGCTTTGCTTGACCTTTCTCTAACGAACCCATGCAGATCAAACGAAATGACTTTATCTATTCAGGCCTACTAGAATTACATGAAACAGGCCTCTGCACTCTGCAAACATTTCAATTTCTTTAGTTTAAACAGTATTCTAACTATAACACATTGATTAAATGAAACACTTATATTTCAGTTCTATGATCAATAATACTTTGCATTACAACAACATTAGATCCATATTGTGTGGAAATGCATCAGCTACTTGTATTCTCTGTGAACTGCCATGTGGCCTACACATTTCTATGTTTAGCAGAATTACATTTTCCCTTACAGCAGCCACATAACATGGGATTTCAGCATCATTCTAACATCACTACACAATTCTATATTAGCTTTTCACACTGGTATATGTATTATTATTCTAATTAAACACTCATATATACTGCCACTCTATATATTTCTCACTCTTATATAATTTCTACTAAGCTGATGCAACGTGCTTGTAAATATGGTGCACTTCTACATTTTTTCTTAAATTGCGCTCTCTCAGTCCCCCCATTGATGACTTTTAGTAGTCATCACCATCACAACACCATCCTTAAGATGTGAATTTTCAAACTGAAGTCGTTGCAATATTCCCTCGTTTCATCAATTCTAGAGCCCTCAGACTCTTGTACTGATTCTCCTGCATCGCAGCTAATCTCCTTCCCTGCTCCCGCATGGATCTCTGCAACCTGTTTGATCTATACCATTTATACAGCCGCACCAATCCCCACAAAGTGATTACACAAATCACTATTATGATGATAGGTTTCAGTATGTACCAAACGAAACCCTTTCCTACGTTGGCAAACCAACCTCCAACTTTACCCATTCCTTGACCTACTTTCTCCCACACATTTACCTTTGTCAAATCATCTATCTCATGGTGTATCTCAGTAATATTCCGTATATATTTCTCCAGAGGTTTTGAATTGTCTGGAATGTACGTGCAACATTCCTGGACCTTCAAAGCCTTACAGACTCCTCCCTCTTTGGCTAACAGAACATCTAGAGCAAGTCGGTTCTGAAGAACCATTGCCCTTATCGATTGCATCTCTCCCTCCACCAGCATTAATGATCTAGCAGTACTGGCGGACAACCTATCTACGACTGTTGCCAATCTTCTAATCTTGATGTCATTCAGTATGATTCCCAAAAGAGGAAATGCAGCACCAAATACATCTCCAACTACCTCCTCAGTGCTGACATCTCTTCTTCCTCTAGCTTGAGTTCCTCCCTCTATGATTTCTAAATCCTTAGCATGGTATATTTTGGGGAAGACAATCGCTAAATAGCATGATCCATACCCATTATCTGGTAGTTTCACATATGCATTCCTCCCACAAACAAAATATACATTTGGGATCACCTGCATTTCCTTCAAAAAATCCTTGGAGTAGTATTCTAACTGAAAAGCATGTTCACAACTTACTTCTCCCACAAACACATTTTCGTAATAGGTTTGACCCCTAAGAATACACAATTTCCCCTTCTTCTCGCGATCTAAAGCTATTGGACCATTACTACCCTTTCTTTGGTGTGACCTTTCTTCCTCGGTCCAATCTGTTTTCCATTGACCTGAAGATTTTAAAATCTTCTGCCTCCTATATCGAGCATCCACCTGTCCCACAAACTTTTTCTCAATTTCTGACACTGTACAAGTCAAATTGTTTCTTCGAGCATGTGAAGTATCTAAAGTTTTCCATGGAAGGAAAAATTTCTGTAACCTGTCTTCACTCTTGTAATAATCCCATTTATTGAGATGCTTGTAATTTGGCACCTCTGGCAACACGGAGTCAAAGTTCGAGAAGTAGTACTCGAAACCATCACGTTCATAAAATATGCTCAGCAATAAACTACATGTGATTCCATAAGTTAATGGAAGATGGTGGTATCTAATGCCCTCGTCTACAGATGCTGGCAATTTCATGCATACATAGCAATCCTTAGCCTCCATAGCATCCACATATTCATAAAGCAATTTAGCATATGCATTTGATTTAAAATTTCCCTGCGATTCATCTACATGTAACCTACGAGTCTCAGCTGCTAGCAAAGCTTTCTCTTTCTCTGTATTGTCCCCCTGTTTACCAGCAGTAGTAGGTTTCTGTGTTGATACACTTTTTGCTTCCTTTGCTGCTTTCACATCATTTTCATGTCCCACTACATATGATATAGTAACCACTAACACTATAAGAGAAATCACTCCCACTAAAAGTGTGCCTATTATGCATTTTGTCCTGCGGTTCGGGTTGCCAGCCTCCATGATCTCAAAACAATGTAGCTCTGCTTTTTCTTTCACAGCACAAAGTCTCTTTCCTTTGCTTCTTCAGCCTTTTTGAACCACACCTGGAAACTAATAATCCCCTCCGCAAAATCAGTCTATGAGTTCTGTAGCGATAGACAACTCTAGCCCTTCTCCATCCGCTAAAATGAAAGTCCCTAGTTTCTTCTTTTTCTTCCACTTGGCGCTAGGTTATCTCTGGATCAGTTTATTTACAAAGTTTTCAAAAGCCTTTAGCAATCCGGAATTTTACGTGTTCCAACAACTCTCATCACGCACTCTAATATTTCCAAACGAAGAAGGAGTTCCTCAAGTATTGGACACCTTGAACAACAAGCCGGAAATTCTACTTTGTTTAGAACCAAGTCTCTTATTCCGCTCAGGTAAGGAGGATAAACGATATTGAGTGTCAGCAACCCTTCGACCTCCACTCCTGGTATCAGCAACTTTATTTCCACTATTATGATGGGGTCAGTACTGGTCAGGGTCACTTCCCTCACCCTCCCCGTTCTGCGTGCTTCGGACATCTGCAGCGAGGTAGGTCCACTCAGGAGTAGCGTATCTTCTGCAAGGCACTCGCACCCTCCTTGACCTTCTCGGACCTTCCTGTTCCTGTCCTTGTGCACCTTCGTCTGGATCTGAGTCTTCGGATATAGGAGCAAGGGTTCTCTCTGGAGTTGGCTTTAAGTTCGGCCTCTGTTTTCTTTCGGGCCAACTAACTTCTCCACGCCTTGTTCTCCTATTTCTCGTCCTCACACTCTGTTCTTGATCACTCTGGTACTGATCTGTGTCCGAGCCGTATTCACAGCAACTTTCTCCTTCTGTGGCAACCTCAGTTTCTCTGCCGTCCTGCCTTTCTTCTTCTGGATCTGTATCACTCCCAACTTCTTCTGACACCCCCACAGCTTGACTGATCCCCTCTAGTGGTTCACTGTCCACTGCTGGATTTTCATCTGCGAGAAGAGCTGTTTCTTCCAGGGGTGCTGGAACTCTTCGAGTATGGGAAGCGTGGATCCAATTAGGCAGTCCTCCGCACTTCACGGCAGTGTTCGCCGTTAAGATGATCTGGTATGGCCCCTTCCAGCGCACGTCTAGGCAGTTCTTCCGGACGTGTTTCTTAATTAGCACCCAATCCCCTGGACACAAGTCATGACATAGATCTCTGGAAGATGGAACTTCAGCGGCCTGCACCTGAAGGGACACAGAATGAAGGGCGTCAGACAAACCTTTGCAGTAATCCAGGATCAGATCATCTGTAATGTTCAACAAAGCAGTGGTTGGGACGGTTGGAAGTCTCATTGCCCTCCCCATTAGCACCTCGTGTGGAGAGAGACCTGTCCTCCTGTCGGGTGTGCTACGCATACTCATAAGCACCAAGGGCAAAGCATCAGGCCAACTTAAGGAAGTCGATGAACATACTTTGGCAATTCGGCATTTCAACGTCCCGTTTATCTGCTCCACGATACCTGAAGCCTCTGGTCGATAGCTACAGTGTAACTTCTGATCAATGTTCAATGCAGAGCAGAGCATCTTCACAATTTCACTGTTAAAATGAGTTCCTCGATCTGATTCCAGGGAGTTTGGCACCCCGTAGCGCGGGATCAACTCTCTAAGTAGTAACTTTGCTACCGTGAGTGTATCGCACCTGCGTGTAGGGTATGCTTCGACCCATCTGGAAAATATGCATACAACCACCAGAACATACCTGAGGCGGTTGACTTTTGGCATCTCGATAAAATCTAATTGCATTCTATTGAAAGGCCCCCCAGACCTCCCAATGTGACTCATTGTAACTGGTGTTCTTTTCCCTACATTCAGTTGCTGACATGTAACGCATCTCCTACAGACTGCTTCTGCGGCGATCCTAAACTTAGGACAATACCAAGTCTGCCTAAATACCCTCAGCATGGCATCCCTTCCTAAGTGTACTGGACCATGTATCTGCCTTGCCATTGGACTCACTAATTCCTCAGGTAACACTGCCCTTCCATCTGCTGAAACCCAAAAGTCCCTTTCACTTTTCACACATCCTGCTGTTTCCCATGCCTTTTTCTCAAAATCAGGTGCATTGTCTTGCATTACCTTCAAATCCTCCCAAGTATCCACTGTTTCTAACATCATGTTTAATTCTGTCTTTTCCTGAATCCCACCTACTTCCACCTCCGTGAAAGACTATCCGTGCTCCGCGCAGTAACGGGCAACTTCGTCTGCATATCTGTTACCTTGCGACACAAAATCTGTATTTTTGGTGTGGGCTATACATTTAACTATTGCTATTGCATCCGGACCTTGTAATGCTTCTAACAGCAGTCGCACAAATTCCCCATTTCTGATGGGCGAACCAGAGGAGGTCATGTAACCCCTCTGAGACCACAATTGCCCGAAATCATGAACTACAACGAAACCATATTGGCTATCGGTATAAATGGTGACTCTAATTTTTCTACCTGCTATGCAGGCACGGGTCAATGCAATGATTTCTGCTACCTGTGCGGAGTGTACTCGTTCCAGGCAAGCGGCTTCCACAACTCCAGTAATGGTGCAAACAGCATAAGCTGCTCTCAACCGACCAGTATCGTCTCTCAAACATGAGCCATCAACAAAGAAAATTTCATCGGGGTCAATCAACGGCTCATCCACAATATCTGGTCTGGGCTTCGTGCATAGTTCAGTCACATCAAGGCAATCGTGATCTTCATAGTCTTCGCCTTCTATATCATTAGGAAGTGGCATCAGTGTAGCAGGATTCAAAACAGAGCACCTCTTAAGGGTCACGTTTTCCGCAGCAAGAATAACTTGCTCGTAACGCGTGAGCCTACTGTTGGTCATGTGCTGTGTCTTGGTACTGGTCATTAACAATTCCACAGAATGCGGTACATACACCACTAACTGGTGTCCCATCACTATATTCTCACAACGTTCAATGCTGACACCTGTTGCAGCAACGGATTTGAGACATCCGGGCAACGCTGCGGCTACCGGATCTAAAGTAGCCAAGAAATATGCAACTGGTCTACGGGCATTTCTATGAGTTTGTACTAACACTGACAAAGCACAACCTTCTCTTTCGCAGCAGTAAAGTGAAAATGGTTTCTCATAGTCTGGCATCCCCAAAGCCGGAGCACGACACAGGTCCTCTCTCAGCTGTAGGAACGACATCAAACACTCTCTGTCCCATGGTACCGGATCACTCACCTCCTTGTGCGTCAGTTTCTGTAAGGGTTTTGCTTTAGTGAAAAGTTAGCTATCCACTGTCGGCAATAACCAACCATTCCTAGGAACATCCTGACTTCTCTCAGTGTTGTAGGCGCGTTCATTTTCATTATCACCTCTATCCTATCTGGTGACACTTTGCGCTTTCCCTTTTCTATCCGATGACCCAAGTACTGTACTTCGGTCAGACAGTACTGCAATTTGTTTGGAGATACCTTGTGTCCATTTTCAGCTAGATGGTTCAGCAAGGCAATGGTATCTGTCTTACAAGCTTCTTCTGTTCCTGACGCAACAAGTAGGTCGTCTATGTACTGGACCAGAACTGAGTTCTGTGGCAGTACTAGACTTTCAAGATTTTTCTTCAGTATCTGATTGAAAATTGATGGGCTATCTGTAAACCCTTGTGGAATACGACACCATGTTAAAACGCGATTTTCCCTTTTAAAAGCGAAAAGGTACTGGCTCTCTTCATCTAATGGGATTGAAAAGAAAGCCTGACAAAGATCTATCACTGTGAACCACTCAGCTTGGAATGGTATCTGAAACAATATCACTGATGGATTCGGTACCACTGGACAACATGAAACAACAATGTTATTAATTGTTCGAAGATCCTGTGCTATTCTAAATTTCCCACTAGGCTTCTGCAAACCCATAATCGGGGAGTTACATGGACTACCCACGATTTCCTTCAATATTCCCTGTTGAATCATCGAGTCAATCACAGGTTTTATTCCTGCTATCGTCTCCTGGGACAATTTGTATTGAGGAGTTCTTGGATAATCGACATTTGGTTTCACCATGATCTTTACTGGTTCTACACCTTTGATCAATCCTATCTCTTCTCCAGTAAAATCCCATACCTCTGCAGATACTGCATCACGTAAGTCTCAAGGAAGGTCCTCCACAGTCAGAGTAGGATACAGTTCTATGCATGTTCTCGAATTTGTAACTTTAAAGGTAGCATCATCGTCTGTAGTCTGTACCTCCCCTCCCTGTGGTGTGCAGTATATAGTGCAGTTCAGTTTGCACAATAAGTCCCTTCCTAACAGACACACAGGACTAGAATCACATACTACAAACTGATGTTCATTGGTGTAGTTTCTATTTTCACTGACACTGGTTCCGTCAAAGGGCTAGTCATTCTCCTGTTTGCGACTCCTACCACTTGAATTGTTTCCCCCGACATCGGTAGATCTGGTACCACTGCTGATCTCAGAGTTGATTGAGTAGCTCCAGTATCCACTCAGAATGTTGTAGGACACCCTGCCACTTCAGCCTCGACAAACGGTCCTCTTTGATCCACCTCTAGAACTGCCCCGAGGGTACAGTCCTCTTCTCTGCTTACACGTTGTCCTGTCAATGGATCAATGTAATAACATTTTTCTTCATCTATAAAAAGAGGCATTTGTCTATAGACATTTCCTCCTGTCGCAATCTTTGGTGGCTGCGGAAACTGAGCTCGTGGAGCCGAAGTCCCCCCTTTGGCCACATTACTTCTTGTCACTGTCACCCTTTGGACTGGAACTTCCTGAACTTCCTCTTCTACCTCTAATTCTCCGTTTTCAGGGTTATAGGGACACTCGCGTCTCCAATGTCCCACCTGGTGACACTGGTGGCACTTTGTCGTTTTCTTCAACGTAGCAATGTCTATTCTAGGTCTCGAGTTTTCCTCGCTGTCTTTATTCTGATTACTCGATTTCCGTCCCATTGTCCCTGTTCCCTGCTGCTGTCCACCCTTTCCAGCTGACTGCATCTGCACCATCATGAGCTTTTCCTTTAATTTCTTTGCTTTGGAATCTATTTCATCACTGCAATACCTTGCGTACCTCAAAATCTCATCCAATGGTTTGTTTTGCCAACAAATTAAATGTTGCTGAATCATCAAACAAATATCAGGTCTCAACCCCAAAACAAACTTTGATACAAACTGTCCTATATCCTTGGGATCCATTACATCTAGTCCACTGTATTGTTTGAATGCTTTCAGCAATCGCTCATAATACTCATGAACCGTCTCCTTGGGTTCCTGCCTTGTTCGGTCTATCTTCACCCAATCTATATCTTGTGGTGGCACCTTCTCTTTCAGCCATGTCATCACCCTTTCATATTTTAACATTACACTTTCTGACGGTCCATTAGTAAGAGCATCCCTCTCTGGTTCTGCAGTTGGCCAGTCGACACTAACCTTGCATGTTGTCCACAAGTCCCCTGGAACCACAATGTCAAACAAAGTTTTCAAATCAATCCACAATACCTTTGAAATCTTGACAAACCTCTCTACCTGCTTGTACCACTCTACAGGGTTCTCTCTTAACTTTGGAAATGAGTTGGTAAATGCGGCCAAATCTCCTCTACTCCAGGGCACATGTACATAATTCCCATTTGCTATTTCTCGCAAAGGGAATGCCCCCATCTGCATTAGCCTTCCCTCTGGAGACATCGCATTCACGCTCCGTCTAACAGTTCCCTTTCTGGACCATCTCTCTTCCCATTTGTCCAGATCTCTCCATGCTCGTATTCCTGTGATCAGTTCCCTTATGTGTGTTTTTAATCCTGTAGTTCTCTTCTCATCCAAGTCCTGGTCTGAATACTGCAACCTATGGTTACCCTGCAGTGTCTTTGTTCTGGACAAATCTACCATATATTTTTCTGCTAGTTCAGACAGTTTCTCATGAGCTGCTCTTGCCTTTCGAGTGATATCCTTAGCTATAAACAGTAGCTCATCTTGCTCGTACGTCTCAATCCTTTCTATTTGCAACGTACCATCTATTATATCTTCCAGATCAGATCTTAAGCTGGACACATCGAGTCTTTTAGCTTTCACCACAGCTTTCAGTACGCCATCTCTAGAGGGTCCATTTACATCTCTCCCATCACAGCTCTGAGTCCTACGTCTGGGCTCAGGCGTGTTATGGGGAGTCCTCCCTTGCTCCCATCTCTCTAGGTCCCATGCAGTTCCATCCTCTCTGGGTGTATGGTGAAACACTTTTCTTGGACCTTGGTCAGCGGACTCGATAATTCTCGCTTCGGTGCTTACTCTAATCAGAGATCACACTCTGCAACTCTGGGCATTAGCTTGCCTAATCTCCACAACGGCCCCACCAATTCCGGGGATGCCTGGCTCCACCTTGGGGACTCCCAGCAGGGACCATCCCACAGGGAAAGCCAGGACGGGTTCCCCAGAGTTATACAGCGCCGGGACGCCCCGTTGCTGGGGCAGCTGTGCGCTTTACAAGTATACTACATTTACATTTACATTTACGTTTACATCTCCCATAGTCCCAGAATGTCCATCCTGCCTGGTTCCCCTAGGTGCATGGCAAGACATTTCATTATTCCCCATTCCTCCACAATTTGGCGGTGACCTCTGATCCCTCGACTCATGGCAAGATCCCTCGCTGTTCCCTGTGTTCCCATGATTCCAGTGCTGTACGTTTTCCTCAGGTGCGTGGTGAGTGCACCTAAACCTGTCTCTGTACTCTCGTGTCCTTTGGTCTCCCTCACTTTGCATGAGACGAGACATCTCTCCACATCCGGTACTTCTCTCTCTTCGCTCCTGCCCATTTCCTCCATCACTGTATCGTATAACTCCTCTACCCTCCTGACTTTTAC
This sequence comes from Lissotriton helveticus, assembly GCF_964261635.1. Taxonomy (NCBI): domain Eukaryota; kingdom Metazoa; phylum Chordata; class Amphibia; order Caudata; family Salamandridae; genus Lissotriton; species Lissotriton helveticus. The sequence continues at coordinate 461,945,084 of NC_136070.1, forward strand.
CATCCCACTCCTGACTGCTTGCGCTAGCCCCGCAGTGAGACAATGTCTCTTTTCCTCGATTTCCCCATTCTGCTTCCTCTCTTGACCTGTTGTTCGGTGCTTCTGTGGACCCATCCCATTCTCTCAAGTCAACCCTCAACTCTTTATAGGATTTCGGCCGTGGTCCCCTCAGGTCCATCGGTCCTCTCTGACCCCCCTGCTCTGTTACGGGATCCCCTGCTGAATCTAATGGGGTGCTCCACGTTATCGGTCCTGGCAATTGCCTCCAGGCATTTGTCGTGTTATTCCTCCTTTCCATCTCGACTCTTTCCCAGTCTAACTGTACCTGTTCTCCCTCTTTACCCTTCTCTGGGTGATAAATCGACCGTATAGGACCTATGGTAACGGGCACTTGAAGAGCATCCGGCAATTCATAAGACTCAACCCTCTCTGTTGCTGGCGTCTTCTGTACCACAACCCTTCCGACTACACTCTGTATGGTACTATGTTGGGGTGACCCTTCATCTTTGGTAGGTACCCAATCCGCTAAAGGGAGTGGCCTATACCCTTCTATGCCAACTCTGTCTTCCCTTGGGAGCTCCGTGCCTCCCGTCTCCCGATTGTCCGGAGGTGGTCTATCCATCAACAACCTATTTATTACATTGTCTTCCGACTCGCTCTCCTCATCCTCCTCCATGAGCCTCTTTTCTCCTGCAACCTCTCTCACTGTGTACAACTTATCCACTTCAATTGTCTGTACCCTCCATCTCTTGGTGTCCGCATCCCATTGGGCATCTCGCACTGCCCTTACTGATCGCCTCACCCTTTCTTGGCGCCTGTTCAGATTCCTGTCGTGCGCCGCCCTAATCCATGCGTTAAGGGCCTCAAACTGTGTTGTCTTGGCGAAGGTTCCATTGAGGACATAATTGCTTTCAGCCGATGTAACACTTCTAACCTAAACGTTCCATACTTCGGAAACGTCAGTTCCTCATTCCCTTCCGAAATCTTGCTCCATTCACTAATCCACAGTATAGTATGCAAACCAACATTCGTTGCCATATAGTAAGCTGGTGTACCCTCTGGCGGTGCCTCTTCCCCATAATAAGAATTTCTTCTTTTTCTCTTAAAAATCCCCCTCAAACATTTAAAACACTTCATGTTCAAAACCTACAAAATTTCTATTTTCTCCGCGTTCGCTGACTTCCTGATGATAATCCACGAATCTCAGCGTGGTTTTCGCTAACTGGCCTATCGGAGCGCGGCTTCTCACTGACGTCACACCAACCGCCCTACCAGCGCGGCTCTAGCTGACGTCTCACCAACCGCCCTATCACAGCACGGCTCTATCTGACGTCACTCTCCCCCTTTCGCAGCAGTTCCCCTCCCCTCTCTGCTTGTCTCCGCGGTCATGCATGCGTCCCATTCATACTCCGAAAAATGATTACTTCCGTCCAAGCGATCACTTTCCTTGACTGTACGTCCACAGTCTAACTGTAATTGTCACCTTAACCGACGAAATGTCTTTCCGTGTACGTCCAGACAATCGCCTTCTCTGATAGGTTACTTACACAGGTAACTTTCGACCTGCGTCCGTTACCCAGACTCTCACTCTTGCATTCCCCCTATCTCGGTCCTGCGGCGGTCAATGGTACCTCATGACCTCCTTACTCTGGTCGACAACTACTCTGGATGTTCGATACACCCGAACCACTTAAGCTCTACCTCGAACTTAAGATTTTCACCAGTTCACCCGTTTACCAGGTTACCAGTTTACCACGTTGCGCGCGCTCACAACCTTCTCTCATTCTCACTACAGGCATTCAACTTCGCATGACATTACAATACAGGTACAACACAAAACACTGCAATCTGTCCACGCATGACACTTGTTATACTCACTCTCATCCGATTCTGCTGCTTCTCTCGCACCGTCAGCACCTTCTTCGGCACTCGATTCTTCCGCTGCTCATCTCTCGATCTCTAGGGACCTTGGGATAATCTAACCTAGTCTAGATCACCTTCCTCAAGAAGATAACCATCCTCACTCTGCTACCAACTGTTATCGCGGGATTTCTGGTCTACCGTTATTATTCCAGATCCCAATTCAGGTCGACTAAATCGTTGGTACCTGTCATTGAGTAAAAGGCAATCTACTACTAGGTCAATCAAATAAGAACTTACTCCACTCTGAATAACCACTTACTACAAATAAGTTTTAAAGTTTATTATAAAGCCAAAGTTATCTGGAGATACAAACATCTCCGAATAAGATTCAAAAGATATACGGGAATCAATACAAACAAGAATTCTCTAAATGCTCTTAGTCGGCAGAATGATATCACTAAAACAAATTCAAAAAGCATTAAAGTTGCCAACATAGACACAAGCTGTAGCTTATGGGTCATTTACAGAAAGGAAAAGTTCAGGTTAGACTGTCCCTACACTAGACTAAGTGACATCCCTACTTAACAAGATCTTTACCTAAAAAGGTGTCAGCCGTGGTGACTTCCAAAGAAGATCACACACTTCCCTTAGTCCTCTGATGTAAATCGATCTCTTCAGTAAAACTATCTGCCTACCCATCCGCTCTCTTAGGCTCCTTAGACCATCTGCTCTAATTCCACCCCGGGGTGCTGTCCCTAATACAAAATCACATTTCCAATAGAAACGCCCTTAGAGACGCCCCTCACGTGGTGTTGGTTCTGGCGGCAATTTCCATGCTGGTACTCCTCTGGGTCCATCGTTAGCGTTGACCTTGCTTCCCAGGCTCTTCTCCTGCTGGACGGTACCCCCCCAGGAAATTCCTGAAGCCTCCTACAGGTCTGTGCCAGGCTTCTCTGAACAAAGCCCATTCATCACTTTCCTGATTAAACCCCCTCGCACCTGCAAACAGACACTTTCTCTGTGGGCCCCAAATTCCGGCCTCCACCATATCTCCTAAGTCGTAAACCATGTAACAGGCTCTGTGTCTTGTGCTTTGCTTGACCTTTCTCTAACGAACCCATGCAGATCAAACGAAATGACTTTATCTATTCAGGCCTACTAGAATTACATGAAACAGGCCTCTGCACTCTGCAAACATTTCAATTTCTTTAGTTTAAACAGTATTCTAACTATAACACATTGATTAAATGAAACACTTATATTTCAGTTCTATGATCAATAATACTTTGCATTACAACAACATTAGATCCATATTGTGTGGAAATGCATCAGCTACTTGTATTCTCTGTGAACTGCCATGTGGCCTACACATTTCTACGTTTAGCAGAATTACATTTTCCCTTACAGCAGCCACATAACATGGGATTTCAGCATCATTCTAACATCACTACACAATTCTATATTAGCTTTTCACACTGGTATATGTATTATTATTCTAATTAAACACTCATATATACTGCCACTCTATATATTTCTCACTCTTATATAATTTCTACTAGGCTGATGCAACGTGCTTGTAAATATGGTGCACTTCTACATTTTTTCTTAAATTGCGCTCTCACTGTCCTACTTGAGTATTAAATTCAGGAAATAGCATGCTTAAGGAAGGTCCCACAAAAACAATGCTTATTTAGGTCTGCCCATGTAATCCGCCTTGTCAAGGCTAAGACCCTGAGAGAGCCTTTTGAGTCACCTTTTTGAAAGGAAAGGACGCAATCACCAAGTAACCACAGTTAATGTAATAATGCTGCTGAAAGGTGGCAAATGCCTTCTTAATAGGGTTCTAAACAGGGCAGGAAAAATCTAAAAAGGGGGGGGGAATTGGCAGCTTCCTATATGTTGATGGTAGATTATTATTATTTTTTTTTTTTTTAATTCTTTTTATTGTTGCATCAGTAGTATCACCGCTAAGGAAAAAGGTAGACAGACGGTAGGGTGTCAACATTCCGCCCTATCCGCCAGGAACGCAACTTTTCTCAGTAGTTACATCATATCATACCCTGCAGTAATAGCTTCGTATTCAAACTAGCAAGAGTAAGAACAAGTAAACCAAAACCCAACAGAATCCCCGGAACAGCCGCCCGCCAACCCTCCACACCCCCCCCACCCCTTGGTCCCCACCCTCTCTCGACGTGTCTCATCCGACAATCACGCACACAAGAACAGGTATTAATGTAGTCACATAACACTCAGGAGTCCCCACTGTGCACACCATCTCATCCAGGTGTTCCCCTCCCACATTTTACTAGTCCACAGGGTCTCAATCTAGCCCATGGAATTGTCTCCATTTAGCCCATATTTTCCTGAATTTTTTGGGGCAGCCCCGTGCACGATAAGTAACTCTCTCCGCCGCCATGTACAGATCCAACCCCCTCCGCCATTCTTCCATGTTCGGTTTTTCGGGCGCTCCCCAGCATCTTGCGATGTCTCTTTTTGCCACTACTAAGGCCAGTACCAGAAAGATAGTCAAGGGGCGGGGCAGGTCTACATCTGTGATCGTACCCAACAATGCCAGTCTAGGGTCACGTGGTAAGGCCACCTCCAATACATCCTCCAGTTCCCGGAACACCTCCTCCCAGTATTCTTGAATTATATCACACCCCCACAGTGTATGGAAGAAATCACCTGTGTGTCGATGGCATCTAAGGCATGTTGTGTCTGGTATCCTACCCATTTTAAAGAGTCGTACCCTGTCAAAGTAAGATCTGTGCAGTATTTTAAATTGTATGAGGCGGAGTCTGGACTTAATAGCTACCTCACGGGGGTGCATGAGGGCGAGTTCCCAGTCTAGATCCTCCATGTCCCCCATATCCGCCTCCCATCTATCTCGTAGGGCTTGCAGGTCACCCAGCATATTGTTGGTTAGAGTCTTATACGTTAGGGATATCGCCCCACCCTGTATCTGTTCCTGCAGCAGTCTACCCTCCAGTGGTGCGTACTCTGGGAGATCTGCCAGTACAATGTTTTGTGCGCTCCAGGCATGTTTCAGTTGTAAATATTTGTAGTACTGAGTGTTGTGTAGGCCAAATTCTGCTCTGAGTGCCGGAAAGGTCTTTAATTCCCCTTTTGCAATCACGTCCCCTACCGTGGAGATGCCTATGTCATCCCACCTCCTAAAACCTTTCAGTTTATTCAGTTCTCCTAGCCACTTGCAGTACCACAGTGGTGTCTGACGAGTGATCCTCTTGTCCCAACCCATTCTTTTCGTTGCCCTACGCCACGCTGTCAACGTTATCTTAGTGGCGGGAAGGAAGTGCTGGCCTACCGCTTCCCCATAGAGGTAATGCAATATAGATTTGCGTGACCATTGAGACCTTTCCAGCGCATAGGTGGGGTGATCGGCCGCCGCATGGAGCCACTCGTTGATCGGGGCGAGGTGTTCCGCCCAATAATACGCCTCCAGGTTGGGAAGCGAGATACCCCCGCTATATTGGTGGCGCTGCAACGTGGTGAGGGCCACACGAGGTTGTTTTCCCAGCCACAGGAAGGCGCGCAGGTCCGCATGAATTTTAGTCAGAGTCGCCAATGGCAGGGGATAATACTCATTCTGGAGTGCATAGAGAAACTTGGGTAGTAGGACCATTTTATATAGTGCGGCACGGCCCAATAGGGTGAGCGGGAGTTGCCTCCATCTGTCCATTTCTGACCTTGCTTCTACCATTATCCTAGCCACGTTTGCAGTGTAGGAGCGTGTCCTATCTAGCGTTATATATACGCCCAGGTATTGGAAGCCGTCTGTCGTATGAATAAGCTGTCTCGGAAGGCACTCATGACGCTCCTTGCCTTGTGGGTCATAAAGGACCGATTTGTGCCAATTGATCGTGTGTCCCGCCCTCGCCCCGAATTCGCCTAGCTCCCCGAACAGTGCTGGAATTGTCCTGCTTGGGTCGGTCACGAACAATAGTACGTCATCGGCATACAAAGATATTTTTTCCTGTGTGCCGTCAATAGTATCCCACCTAAAACCTCCGATATCCTGATTCTGTCTAATCCGTGTCGCTAAAATCTCAATCGTAAGGGTAAACAGGAGGGGGGATAATGGGCAGCCCTGGCGCATACCCCTACCAATGGGGAACTCACGGGACAGCCTTCCATTGATCCGCACTCTCGCCTTCGGGTTGGAGTACAGGAGCCGGACCCACTGCATGTATTTGGGACCAATCCCAAAACGTCGGAGGGTCTCCATCAGAAAGGGCCAGTGGACTGCATCAAATGCCTTCTCCGCGTCCAATGAGAGGAACCAGTGGGGTTCACTTCTCTCACGGACCTCCTGTAGCCAGTTGTGAGTGCGACGGAGATTCAATTTGGTCGCCCTATCCGGAAGGAAACCGGACTGGTCCATATGCACCAACTCCGTGATTACCTGTCGCAACCGTCGAGCCAGGATAGTGGCCAGTACTTTCGTCTCCGTATTTAGGAGGGAGATTGGGCGGTAGGAGGAGCAGTCGTTTTTGGGTTTGCCCTCTTTGTAGATTGGGATAATAGTGGCCAAGACCAGGTCCGGAGGAAAACTCCCTGCATGGTATGCGTCCGTGAAGAGGTTCTTCACGTGTCGTTGCAACAGATCCGCCGTACGTTTAAAAAAATTCTGCCGGGAAGCCATTGGGCCCGGGAGTCTTCCCCGGTTTCAACGCCGTCACAGCTTCAGAGATTTCGTCCAGCGTCAGATCCGCCTCCAGGGCTGCAGTAGCCTCCGCGGATAACGTCGGCAACTCCATACCACTTAAGTAGCGATGGGCGTCCTCACAGTCGCCCAGGTCCCTAGCTCTGTAGAAGTCCTCGTAATAGGTCGCGAAGGCCTCGGCTATGTCCCTATCCGTGTTAACCTGCCTGTTCCCCGGTAACGAGATCATATCCACCCATCTCGCCGCAGTTTCCCTCCTACTCAGCCAGGCTAAAAGTTTGCCCGACTTGTCACCGACATCATACAGTCGATGCAACGTCGCCAGTGCCTGAGTGCGCGCCTCATCCGTGACTAATTCCCTGTAACGTCTCTGTGCGTCAATCAATTTCCTGAGGCGGGCCTCTCCCTTCTGTTGGTGATACTCCGTTTCTAAATTTAAAATGGAGACCTCTTCACTCTCTACCTGACCCTGGCGCGACCTCCTAGCTTCTCCCAGCCTAGTTTGAATGCGGTCTCTCAGGACTGGTTTCATAGCCTCCCAGAGGGTAACACCAGAGTCCACCGAACCCTCATTTTCGGCCATGTACACCCGTATGTCTGCACGCACGCCCTTAAGTATTTCCGGGGTTTGGATGTCCCATGCCGCTAATCGCCATTGTGACTGCCTCACCCCTCTGTCTCGTCCCACCTGCACTAATAGGGGGGAGTGGTCGGAGATCCCCCGCGCCTTGTACTCTGCCAGGTCTCCAACCGTGATATCCTGCCTAGACATAAAAACATAATCCAACCTGGAGAAGACCTTGTGTGCCCCGGAGTAAAAGGAATAGGCTACTTGTGTTGGATGGAGCCAACGCCATACGTCGGTGAGGCCGAGGGTCTTCATCTGCCGGGCCAGGGCAGTTGTGGATCCCAGTGGGTGTGAAGTCCCCGACCTATCTTGTGTGGTGCACATGACATCATTAAAGTCCCCCCCCATTACTTGAGTTGTGTCAGCCGTGTCCAGTAGGATATTAGCAACCGCCTTCAGTGTGGGAGCCTGTAGCTTGGGTGGAGCGTACACTGATATGATCGTGAACCTACGTCTTTTCCACAACCCCTGGACTCCCGCATATGTGCCCTGAGGGTCTAGCCAAGTGCGTGTAATCGTGAACGGCGCCGATTTTTTTATAAGGATCGCCACCCCCCTGGAGTCTGCCGTGTATCCCGCATGTGCCAGGACAGTATATCTTCCCCGCGCAATAAATGCGCACTGGTTCCCTCTAAGGTGCGTTTCCTGGAGTAGGATGACGTCTGGTGTCAGTCGTCTGAGGTACGCATTAACTAAACCTCTCTTAATTTTCGACCCCAGGCCGTTCACATTCCAGCTTAGCACCGTGAACCCTGTGTCACCCGTGGGTGTAGCGTCTAGTGTACTTGCCATTGTGTTGCTCTGAACCTTCCCTGGGTGGGACCGTGACTTAGGGATGTCATCAACTGTGGGCTGGCGTGTCTCTGCTGTTCCTGAACGGGTTCCCCCCTCCCCCCCATAACCTTTGTAGACCCCAACCGGGGGAAAAAATTCTCCCGGACTCGTTGCTGCTGTAGTTTGACAAACTTCCCCCCTCCCTCCCCAACACTCTCAACAACCCCAACGTGGGGTAACATGGTAGCAAAACCCCAATCCGCTCCCCCCACCCCACCTCCCTCCCCTTCCAGTTGCATCCCCATCCGGGTCTCAACTATCCATGGGAGTAGGCCTGTCGCCCTCCCACACATCCCACCCTCAATAAACCGCAATCAGTGCTAAAAGCACAAAGAACAGTACTAGGGGGGTGCCAACTTGCTTGCTCTGCCTCGCCGAGCCGTCATCTCTTCCCCTTCCCAGTGCAGCATAGTTCACGAATGTGAGTCTTGTGTGTCCATCTGTCCCTCACGACCTGTAGAGTCTTGCTCCAACTGCTGGATTTCTTTGGCCAGAGGGTGCAGCGAATCACTCCTGGCGTCATCCTCCTCCCCGTCGGATGCCCGGCCCTCCGATTCCTCCATTTCTTCTTCTTCAGAACGGATTCCATTTCGCAGGCTACCAGACCTCGAGCCTGCAACAGAGTCAGTACCCGGTGACGCGGACCTGCCTCGCCTCCTGCCCTGCTGGTCGCTTGTCCTGTATGGCGTTTGCGGTGTCTTGCGCTGTGTCTTCCGCAGTCTCCGTCGTTGCGGCTTCGGCCTCTCCCATTGCGGTTTGTCCCGTAGTGACCGGTCTAGCACTGCCCGGCCCGCCGCCTCCCTACTATTCAGGATAGGTCGCTCCTCCAGCCATTGCCACGCGTCGTCTGGGTGTGCAAAGAAGATGGATTTGTCCTGATAGATGACCTTAAGCTTGGCCGGGAAGAGGAGCATATACTGGATGTTGAGGGACCTCAGCTTTGCTTTTACAGCGTCAAAGGAGCGGCGTTGTTTAGAAACTTCTTGGCTGTAATCCGGGAAGATCATTATGGTGGTGTTTTCAAAGCGGATCTCGCCCAGTGTCCTGGCTTCACGCAATATCAGATCTCGATCGGCAAAGTTCAGAAACCGGGCTATGACCGGTCGTGGTCTCGCCCCCTCCGGTGGTTTGGCCAGGAGCGCCCTGTGCGCCCTTTCTATGAGAAAACACGGGGAAAACCGCGCCGTAGGGAAGGTCTTTTTGAGCCAGTCGAGAAGGAAGGCGACCATACTCCTTTCCTCAACCCCTTCTCTAAAGCCCACGAATCTCAGGTTATTCCGCCTTGACCTGTTTTCGGCATCATCCACCTTCCACAAAAGTTGACGGTGTGAGGCCTGGAGCTCTGCCATGTCCTTCCTCAGCTCAGAGACCGACTTCTCATTTTCCGTCAACCTCGTCTCGGTCTCAGAGACCCTGTCGGTCAAGTTTCGAAAGTCCTGGCGCAGCAGCATAACCTCGGACCCGACCTCCCCGATTTTGGTTTCCAAGGCCGCTCGTGAAGCTTGGATGTCCGTTCTAGACGCCCGTATGGCCTCCATCAGCACGTCCGTGTCATTGCGTGCGCCTGCTTGCATGGGCCGTTGCTCCACCGCTGGTCGCGGAGCCGCGAAATCATCTATTAGGCCCTGCCGCTTGGTCTTGGGTATCGGTGTATTCTTGCCCATAGCTGCGTTGTCAAGAGGCCAGGGGCTTCTGGGATGAACCTGCCTCCCTGCCTCCCTCCGCGGTATCGCTGGGCTTGGCCGTGCGCCGGGAACAGAGGCCGAGTCAAGTAGTGCCTCGAACACGCAATGCCCTTGGGTGGCCCCCAATTGATATCCTGAAAGTCTCTGGGCCAGGGGCCCGCGTACACTCCCTGTGCTCCTCACCGCCTCAGTCCCGGGCCGCCACTCAGAAGGGCAGTAGTGCGGCGCTGTGTACGGAGGGCTCGTGGTGACGCCCCGTCTCTACTGTTCCAGAGCGGGCCACCTGGTCACTAGGGCGGCAGGGACCAGCCCCCTCCCCCCCCGGCAGGCCTTCGCGGCCGACCGCGAGTCAAGCGCCGCTCCGCAGCACACAGTTAGCGTGCGGCCGCCATGTTGGTGAAGGCGGGCGCCGCTTCAGGGGCCGACCCCGGTCTTCTCGTCAGGCAGATACTGAGCTCCTCACCTCGGTGCAGGCCCCCCTTCCGCTCCGCTCCTGGGCCCGCAGCAGGTCACAGACTCCCTCCGGCCGCGGTAGCAGTGTGGGGGACCCCGCCGTCACAGTCCCGGAGCCTCCACGCCGGCCGCCATATTGGATAAGGCGGTCGGTGGTCGTTTCTATCCCGCCTCTAATGTCCGTCGGAGGTGGTATGCAGCCGTCCGCCCGGCCGCCAAGCATCCAGCGGAGCCTCCCCGGGCCTGCGGCAGCGTGGCGAGGGGGCCGCCGGTTCTCAATGAGCGCCTTTCTCTATCGGAGCACCGGGGCCGCCATCTCGCTCTCCTTGAGGCAGCAGAGCCTCCGTTTCACCCGGTGCCCTGGCAGGGATCGCCTTCGTTGCAGCTCTGCAATGAACCGTATCAGGTGCCCGGGCTTCAGCTCCCTGCTGCTGCGGCGTTCCTGGGTCTTGGGGGATCAGGTAAGTCGGATATTTAGGTGGCTCGGCCGGAGCTCTGTGCCGGCACGTCTAGTCGGCCATGCTGCTGGCCACGCCCCCGATGGTAGATTATTATTAATGTAGAGTTGGGTATTAAGGCACCCAGCTCCCCCTGCCATCAGGAAGAATCCAGGTGAAAATCCAGCAGTATCTCCAGCTACAAATGATCAAAAATCAGAATCAACGATCGTATCAAATGGGTGCTAAAAACAGAAGAGAATGAATGCATTGTGGTGCATCGATCACTTCCAGATGCCTCCTGATTTGACTTAAACAGGAAATACAAGGCTCTCCAAAAACAGTTACTGAGTACCCCTTTCAGATATGATGGTATGAGGTAACCTCTGAAGTTGAAAAAGGTCAGTCAAAAAACTATTTGCTATCTCTTACAGCTGTTGCTCACTTGGATTCAAGCCAAAATTAACCCATCTTTGAAAAAGTGAGTACATTAACCATTATGACATGATACCCTTAAGAGGATGGAAGGCCCATTGAAGTGATTGATAAATAAAACTACCAGGATTCAAATAGGAGTAGAAAAAATCCTAGCTCCTGGCCCAGCGGCTGGTTACTGCGGAGTATTTGTGGGCACGTAGACTCAGGACAGTTAATTTTCATATAATTATTGCTTTAGTATATGAGGTGACTTATGAAGCTGTTCCGTTGCATTTAAGTCCTGTGTTGTTGGCTCCTCTGGTTAATTTTGTGTTCTATCGCAATCATTTCTTCACTCATCTCAGATTTCTTTATTTCTTCTTATCCTGGTGTATTTCAATATCATTTGAAAATGTAGTGATTCTATACAATGTTGCATTATGTCTTACTTAAAAATGAATAAAGACTGATACAAAAATAACACATAATAAACAGATTTGTTAATGGGAGCAATCCGAATATAAAACTAAACCATCGTATAGGATTCAAGACAAGAGACTTTCAGAGGCTCCTCAATGAATCCATTAGCGTGTAAGCCAGCAGTAAATTTTGGCAAATGCCTTGGAATTGTTTTTAGCTTGTTGTGCACATTTCAAGACCTTGCAGGATCTGGCAGAGAGAGCGCTCCAGACCTACTGGTTTATTGACACTGTGACAAGCCTCCCAAGCATTCTGGCACCTTTACAACAATTACTGTTGATGGGGGCATGGTGCTTTCTGACTATGAAATACTGACTTTTAAAGGTTTTCAATTACTCTTAGCTTGTAAATACTTTTTAGGAAGCTCCCACTGCTGGTACCAGAATACTGGGGAAAGTCTTCTAGCTTTGCACAATAAAAGGGGTTTGCAGATTACGGACTATTAAGGACTGTGCTTCCATATCAACAATGGTGTAATATTGTTGGGCCCTCTTAATAAGTAACTTGGTGCCCTGGCTGGGACTAAACCAAATTTTGTTAATGTAACCGCAAGATTTCAACTTTGCTTTGAAAAAGGATTGTAGGAATCTAGATCATACAACTACGGGAAGAGTTGTGGCTGAACTCACACAAAGCTACTTTATATTAACTCCAGTGAGGTAAACCTGTTTCTATAGCTCATCCTTGGTAGCTTGGCACAAGCAACAATACTTTCCCCAGAGAAAATTGCAAGTGGCACAATGGACGACAACACTAATAACATGTCAGATGTGCATGATGATGCACATTTCAACCTAATGTAGTTATGTGTAAAATGTAATCATTACAACGACACCATAATCAAAATGATCCACTGTAGGGATCAAGAGTTTAAAAATAAAAAAAATCAATAGATAAATATAGTCTCATAAACACCCATGGTAGTTAATTGGGTATGGTTCACTGAGAACAAGACACTCTTCGAAACTCACAAATAAAGGAGGCAAGTTTGATACGTACTTTTTTTATCCTTGTCAAACGTTCAGGACTGAAAGCTAGGCATCCTGTGGTCTACTAGGCTGCTTCAAAATCGTGTTTCAGAAGATGTGTCTATAATTTGACAGCTCATAAAGATGTCTAGTGTGAGACCAATATGCACCACTAATGTGACTGCAGTGAAACTTGAAAGAGGCCTGTTCTTACTGATTTATTCACAGTTGTAGTGATTCAGTTCTGTCAATATATGTTCCTCACAGAAATATAGATGTTGATAAAGGCTGCTGCAGTAACTCTTGCAAGCTTTAGATAAGAAATCCATTGACTTCTGTCTTAAATCTGCAGTACTGTAGTTAAACTCTCTCCAGCAGTTTTGTCGTTTTTGTTTTTTTTGTGAATTTGCCAGTCATGTAGAATCAAGCTAACCATTCTCTTATAGATTAACTAATGTAAAAATAATTAAAAAGTCTCTTCCACCAAGTTTAAAATCAACAGGAGAAAGCGAAATAAATGAGTATGCCCTGATATCTGTTTTCGGTGACCTGACTTGGCAGATCATGTCCCTGGCTGATAAGCCCACCATTAGGGTAAAACTAGTTCTGGGTTGGTTGTGTTCCGGTTCAGGGACGACCTGGCTTGCTGGTTCAGGCTGAACTGTTCCGACTGGAGCAGGGTCAAGACTGATGTGTCCAAACTGAGTTGGAATGATGTGCAAATTAACTACTAATTGGAATGTGGCTCGAGTAATTGCCAGTGGCTGAGATTAATTCAAGCATTCCGTACATGGTTTTTGGCATACTTTAGTTAGCAGATTATGCAGCAGATGTGGTATTATGTGGCATATGCGACAAATGCACAATTATACAGAAAATACAATGCCAATAAAATTCATTAATTACAGAGTGCCTGGTTGCTGTACCATTAATTTTCTAACTATCCAGCTAAATTAATTTAGGTTTGCTGCAGATATACATGACACATTTTGGGGAAGACTGCTGCTGGTTTATTTGTTGATAAAAGTGAAGAATGGTGGCCACATTTGATCTAATTGCGCAAAGTTCCTCTTCCCACAGTGATTGCACCATGCATTAAGCATGATGAAAATAGTTCAGCAGCTTACACATACTTTTACAAAAATGGAGTGAAAGTGTTTCACATTTTCAAATAAAATGATGGGGAAACTTCGGTGGCAGGTGAAAGGGCTCTTAAAATACTAAACATATTATCCTGATTGAATGTGTGTTTGCGTCACAACACAAATCTGTTCATTTATATTTCAGGACTGCCTCAATTCATTAAGATCACTGGAAGGGGAGTTGGAAGACATTGGCAAAAAGAAAGCAAGGCTTGCGCTATACCTATGTGAAGACGTAAACAGATTGTCGCTAGAAGATACCTTTGCCACAATAAAAACTTTCAGGGATGCTGTCCTTAAAGCTCAGAAGGTCTGTATTTAAAGGTTGCTAGTGACTCCAGAATGAACAATTAAAACTTGTTGCCAAGCAGGATGGAGTTAAAATTCGGATCCAAGCTGTAGAGCATAGCCTATCAGAGCCACTGTTTGGTCTGATTCCAGGGGTTCTAAAATGTAAAATGTTTTTTTTTTCAAAAAAGTACCACTAACGGCTGATGTTTTTTCCAAAATTATGTGTTGTATTGGATAGCATCTGCTAAATTGAATTTTGCTGTTCCTTTTTCAGCTTCCACCAGTAGGTGATACCTTGTAGGACTGCAGCCCCCCCTATTCCCATGTTGGTCTTTTGAAGTGTTTTTCATAATTTTACTCCAATATTATCCTACTCAGTTGTTTTGGCTGCACCGTCGTGCATGAGTCACCGACAGGAAGTTCAAGATGGCCCAGAGACTTGATAGTCTTTTAACAATTTAGAAATAAAAGTTGGCCAAATGAGCTCTGTAATTTCTCCTTGGGATCTCCTTGTGGTGGTGTAGTCTAGGCCCCAGTCTTAAACGTGAAAAGTACTGGATTGCAGGATACAGCAAATGCAATTGAAGTCTGTAAAAAAATACAATCTTTGGCTAAAAATGTGGATATAATTGTAAAAATGCATTTTCTAAATTTCACTCAAACGTCAAGGATATTGGAATAAGAGTAATCCACAGAAAAATTATTGTAGCCATTTAATTAGAGAAAAGGAAGAAAAATTCTCGTTGTTAATCTATTTCTATTTTTATTTTACTAAACCGTCAAGTCACTCATTGAACCCAGTTCAAGATCCCCTGAAACTAGGTAAGACAGCAGTATTGGCATGACTTTTTGGGAAAAGTCGTTTTGGCTATACTGTGGCTCAGCAAGTCCAGTTCTTTCTCTTTAGCTTGGCTAGAATCTATTGGGGGTGTCCCGACCGGCCTTTCAATGGTTCCGCTCGTTTCTTCGGAGCTGAAGTCAGGCAGTGGCTCTTCCTCCCCATCACTCCCAGGCTTGGGCTATTAACCAGAGAGTGTGACAGGGTTCTGCCATCAGCCCGATCCTGTTTAACAACTATATGGCTCCACTGATTAGAATTATTAAATCTCATATAGTGACCCTGGTCATCTACGCTGACGATACCCAGTTTTTTGTCTCCCTAGCTGGTAATCAAGAGCTTTCTTCGTTTCATGATTGCATGATCAAGATCAGTCACTGGCTTAGGTGTAACTCACTGAAGTTTAAAGTGGGTTAAGACAGAGCTACTCCAATGTACTACTCATAATGTCCCAGAAGCTCTTCCCTCCAATTTCTGTCCAGAGGTGTTTATGGGGGCTTTAGCACTTGTGAATACAGTTCAGAATCTGGGAGTTACCTTTGATCATAAGTTTAGCTTGGAAAGCCATGTAAATAAGATGAAGGCATAAAAGATTTCCCTCCAAATACTATGTTTTAAGGGTTTTTAAACTTTTTTTCTTGCTGTATTATTGAATATATCATATACAATCATGATACAGTTTTTAAGACAACTGATGTACAAAGGTTATGGTGTTGGGGTAGAACATAAACTACTATAATCTGTGTACCAAATTAGGAATTATGTCATTGGTTTTGGAATAACATTTTTAAACCAATCTTTATCCAAATATTATGTATGAATCTTATTCTCAGACATGACGGACAGTTTAAGGTTTTGGCTTTGGAAGTTTACTCTTGCTAAATTTTTTATAATTGGATTTTTGAAGTGTTATCTATGTAGACTAATGAATGTGACTGTATTATCGTTAAACAATGTATTGTACATCTTTTTAAATCTTTTAAATTGTCTTTTTGCAACTTTGATGGCCTACGGCCGAATAAAGCCTTGTAAGAGGAAGGCAGTGTGATTTGAGCTCCTGAAAAATCTTCGGAAAATGTTGCCAATGCATCAAATCCACCTCTAGAGCTTTGGTGGTTCCAACGTTGTGCTTAGCCGCCAGGACAATTGTAATGCTCTTCTTTTGAATGCACCAGATTATCTCTTGCATAGTTTGTCAAGGGTGCAGATTGAAGCAGCAAAACTTGCTCTGAACAGATCTCGGAGAGCCTCTGCTTTCCTGGCACTCGAGGGGCTACATTGGCTGCCACTTAAGCAAAGAATACAGTTCAAATCTCTTTGCCTGGCCTTCAAAGCCTTCCATGAGATAGGCACTGATCGTTTGCAAAGTAGATTGAAAAGATATTTTCCCAATAGACCACTTTGCTCTGCATCTGCAAATTTGTTTTGAGAGCATAATTTTATGAAATGTAGGCAAGGTTGCAGGACTTTTATGGTTCGAGCAGTTAAGCTCTGGAATTGTCTGCTTCCTGCCTTAAAAACAATTACTGACCTATTAAAAGTTAGGAAGGCAATTAAGACCTGGCTCTTTCCAAAGTAACAGGTGCAGAGCTGTGTCTCCCTAGAGCCTGGATTTATTTTCCGGCTTCTCTTGCTCTTTTTGCTTTCTGTATGTTCTCTAAGAAGATATGGCAAGCGGCAGGACACTAGCTGGTGACAGAGTGCTTTATAAAAGCAATAATTACATTTATTGCTGGACAAGGACCATAGTCAAGATGGTATTACAGGGTAAGAGATGTCCAGACATAGAAGATTGATCTGCTAAGGAAAGTTATTGTACCTTAAACTATGTGGGTTGAAAACCTGTGTTGATTGTCCTTCGATGGAGTTTCAATATCATGGCCATGCACTGCTTTGAGGCTGGTGCTATCTTCAGACTACCACAACTTCAGGCATAGATACTAAAGGTATGTGTTCAAGGCGTTTTTGTCTGATCTTCCACATGACGCTTTCAAGGGGGTCCTGCAATTTTTTCCTTCATGGCTAGGGAGACTGGGGCATGACAGCCACTGGCTGCTCTTCAGGGAATTAACTCTGTACAGCTGAACGTTGGTTACCATGTATCAGTTGAAAATCAGAAGTCCTTAGAAATATGCAACAGGAGATTGAGACCATGAACAGGCACAGATTCCCTGGCAGTAATCTTAGTCCTACATGTTCCATGAAGTGAAAATCTCTTACCTGGTCAATGAGATTTGTGATCCTAAAAGCCTATTCAGTCAAGTGGCCCAAAGTTTGCATTGCATGGCGTTAGTTTCATATATGAAGCCCTAAAATTACCATTATCCTTTTTTTGGGATAATAAATATATAACGCATGCAAAGTACATTTTATGAGCAAATTCTATTAAATACAAAATAATTACATTTCGACAGTGCCTGATAGAATTTATAGTGAAGTAAAAGTATAAAAGAATATGTATATTCCGTGTAAGACTCAGCACATTTCCACCCAGTTAAAATCCTATATAAATGACCAATAGAAACTATCCATGCACATACCTTGCAGCCAGTACTGTGTAATTGTCAGCAATATATCTGTGGCTCACACCTTCAAATATATTTTAGAGAGTCTTCTAGGCACAGTAAAAAGGCATAACTCATAGGCTCAATACCGGTTTGTCCTGTTTTATGTGAGAACAGCCATAGCGGACCTTCCATTCAGTACACAGTATTCCGCTCAGCAAGTAAGTGGGTTGCCTTTTCCTTACACAGGGAGGAATAATTCAAGATTATCCAACATGAATCACACCGAGCCGTTTCTTTCCGTTGAGTGGAAATCTATCACGCTGACATTTCAAGAACTTAAATGCCTTGTCCGCCCTATTTTATTTTATAACAAGAGAATTTTGCGATTGGCACCAACACTCTCACCAGTAAGTTGCCTTGCCAAAACAGCTCAAATCAGCTTGAGCAAGCGACATTTCCTGATGGTGAATCTGTCTGCAGAAACGATTGATTGGTCAGCATAGGCTATGACGGGCCACATGCTGTTTCACTCAATGATTTGTCTGCCTGAGATAGTTGAAATATTGAGTAACCCCACAGGAAAAATATCTTTCCAGAAGGAAATGAAAAGGAGGTCATGACCGATCCCAAGGGCAGTCGAGCTCCTTTCATTAGCATTTTGAAATTCAGTTGATATTTATTTCTCTAACAAAAGTAGCTTTTGATTAATTTTGTAAGAGTTTCCTAAATAATAATCAATTGTATACCCTTTCTATTCATGCTAAGAGCAAGGTACATTTGTGATCCTCCTCTTTAGAAACTGGAGTTTTGATTGATGCGGAGTTATAGTTTTATTAGCAGGGCCTTGTACTTCACAATGTTGCATTGCTTAATCATGAAGTAATGTGCAATTGTTAAAGAGTTATCAACCGTTGCACACTTAAACATTCTTTTTCATAGAAACTGTTGTTTGAATCCCTTTTTACTTCTGCATCTTCATCTCCATGTATCCATGCTCTCTACAAATTGTACTTGTAGGACAACAAAGACCGGCTGGCTCAAGCTGTAAAGGCAGAGAAGAGGAAGAAGCAAGCCACAGAGGATGAGGCTAAAAGGCAAAAACGGCATTCTGGAAAGATCAGTAAGTTTTAAGCTATATTTTAAATTACCCCTCCAGTATGCTACAAGTTTGGCAGAGAGTGCAGCTCAATGTTCTGGTTGATTGATGGTGTTACTGATGCCCCGGTTCTTGCATCATTCCGGCACTACGCTAAAGATATGACTTTTCATGAGCCCATGGAATGTTGGGTCAATTGGAAATTTCTGATCAGTATGTCCAAGTAAGGCTCAGGACAATTCATGGAATTAACAACTTGGAGTTGTTATAGGCATCTAGATGCAATTGTTCAATCAATGCTGGTGAAGGTGTCCTCTGCAAACAAACAGCCACAGGGACCTGAAATGTTGTAAGCTGTAATTCAGGAAGATTGGCCCCAAAACTATGTGCACTTTATAAGTTCTATCCTAATCCCATTAGTATTTAGTCGTAAATTAAATGTATCCCCAGTAACAAGCAGCACTCTGCTGTTTCTTTAGACATTAGAATGAGGCATGGAGTATAACGCTATAGAAGGTTCTATCTGCAGTGTCCCATTACAATAACTCATATATCTCATATGCATTCTGTTAGAAATGGGGTCTCTAGTTGGCAATAGGTTGCACCTTTCTTCAAATAGGGGCCCTTCCTTCTAGTTGGGATAAGGGGATACACTCCCCTTGGCTTGACACCAAGCAGTCAGGCTTCTCTCAGAGGCAGTGTGTACAGCAGTAGCACATAAAGAACAGTAATACAGTGAAAACACTAGAAAAGGATACCACACCAGTTTTAGAAAAATAACTAATATTTATCTGTGCAAACCAGACCAAAACAATAAAAGACCAACATATAGTAATTAAAAATCGGTTCTTTGCAATGCAGTTCTTTGAAGTCATTACATCCATCTGGGGCTACTGTGGTGTTGAAAATTGCTGAATCCAACAGTTCCAGCTGACCGCGCAGGTGGGGGCTGGCTTTAGTGTCAGCAGACTCGTAAACAGTGCCTTTGGTTCCGGCCGACCGCGTTGGTGCAGGCCAGTCATGGTAACTGTCGCGGTTGCGATGTGAAGCAGTGTCAGTGAGATCATGGTTGTGGTGCAGAGTGAGGCGGTGCTCGTCGCAGTGCTGACAAGTCACGCTGCAGGCAACAGTGTGGTTGATGGGAGCTGGCATCAGTCAGCCCAGACTGGTGTGGGACGGGCGGTGCGTTGTGTAACTTAAGAGTGGTGTCCCCAAACCACGGTGTGGTCACATGTGTCACGGTCAGCAAGCAGTGATGTCAGTGAGAGCACAGAGTGAAGTGAGGCAATGTGTAGTGCAGTGCTCACAGGTCACGGAGCAAGCAGCGGCTCTGTCGTCATTGCTGTTAAGACCAGGGTTGCGGTGCGAGATGCAGCGGTGCCCTCTGTGGTGCCTTCAGGACACGGAACCAGTGACTGAGTCAGCTGCTTTCCCCCCTCTGTGGCAACTGAAACCACAGTTCAGAGGCAGTACCCAGAGGTCGGTGAAGTCTTTGCGGTCCTGAGACTTCAGAACAGGAGGCAAGCTCTACTTCAAGCCCTTGGAGATACTTTGACTCATGCATTATAACTTTTTGTAAAATGCAAACTCATTGTTCATTAAATAGGTTGCCTGCCCCGCGCCCGTCCTGATGAAGACCCCGACGCAAGGATAGAACTAACACCTGCAATTATTAGAGGGTCGAAACGTCGACAGCTTTTATGTTTATTCAGCTTCACCCCATGATTTGGTCATTTATTGTGATATGTGGAGCATGATTATTGCGAAATGATTTATTGAACCTACGGTCTTTTGTTGTATCTATGTTTGGACTTTGATACGTAGTACAGTGAGGCCGTTTGGCCGGTTTTTATATTGTCACTGTCCTATACCCACACCACCTTGCACTATACCACTTCCCTCCCTTCCAGGGGCACTATAACTATTTTGTGATTTTGTATTTAAACTGATGATAATTAGCATACACCCACATTGTGAATAAACAACAATGCAGGCTAATTGAGTTTTCTTATTATTATTTCATTGTCTGAATTTGTTACTCATTGCTGGGACCCCTTTCCTCAGTACTTGCGTTACCCAGGTCCCAGTGACTTCGTTTGGGTGAACCCTTTTCTATCCCTTGGAGATACTCGGCAACATGTTTGAGAAAGTCCAGTCCTTTCACTGCCCAAGACCGAAGCAGCAACTGCAAGCCAACCCAGCAAACCAACAACACAGCGAAGGGGCAGTACGCCTCCTGCCAGTTCTTCAAGCTCTTCCTTTTGGCAGGTTCCTTGATACAAGCAAGTACTATGAAATATTTTATCTCCTTGAGACTTCCAACAGGAGGCACGCTCTACTTCAAACCCTCGAAGTAAACTCTAACAGCAGGATGAGGAAAGTTTAATCTAGTACTTTCCCTGCCCATGACAGAAGAAGCAAGCAGCAGGCCAACACAGCAAAGCATGCAGCAAAGTGGCAGTTCCTTCAGACAGCTTTTCCAGCCCTTGTTCCTGGCAGGTTCCTTAGTTTGGCAGTAATGTAAAGTTCTGGGTCCCAATATTCAACCTTGTGCAAGGGAGACGGGCCTATTCAGGTGCAAGGGAAATCAATCAATCAATCAATCATAACACTTGTATAGCGCACTACTCACCCGGAAGGGTCTCAAGGCGCTTGGGGGGGGGGGGGGGTCCGTTACTGCTCGAACAGCCAGGTCTTGAGTTGTCTCCTGAAGGCGAGATGGTCCTGGGTCAGCCGAAGGTGGGTGGGGAGGGAGTTCCAGGTCTTGGCCGCCAGGGAGGAGAAGGATCTGCCTCCGGCGGTGGATCTTCAGATGCGTGGTACGGCGGCGAGGGCGAGGCTGGTGGATCGTAGCTGGCGGGTGGGCGTGTAGAATGTCAGGCGGTCGTTGAGGTACTTGGGGCCCAGGTCGTGGAGAGACTTGTGTGCGTGGGTGAAGAGCCTGAACGTGATCCTCTTGTTGACGGGGAGCCAGTGCAGGTCCCTCAGGTGGCCAGAGATGTGGCTGCGTCGGGGGATGTCCAGGATGAGTCGGGCGGAGGCGTTCTGGATGCGTTGGAGTCTTTTCTGTAGCTTGGCTGTGGTTCCGGCGTAGAGGGTGTTTCCGTAGTCCAGTCGGCTGGTGACGAGTGCCTGGGTGACCGTCTTCCTGGTTTCGGTCGGAATCCATCGGAAGATCTTGCGGAGCATGCGAAGGGTGTGGAAGCATGATGAGGAGACGGCGTTGACTTGTCTGGTCATCGAGAGGGAGGAGTCCAGGATGAAGCCCAGGTTGCGTGCGTGGTCCGTAGGTTTGGGTGCGCTGCCCAGGGTGGGGGGCCACCAGGAGTCGTCCCAGGCGGAGGGTGATGGTCCCAGGATGAGGACTTCCATCTTGTCAGAGTTCAGTTTCAGGCGGCTGTTCTTCATCCACTCGGCGACGTCTTTCATCCCTTCGTGTAGGCTGGTTCTAGCGGTGTTGGGGTCTCTGGTGAGGGAGAGGATCAGCTGGGTGTCGTCGGCGTAGGTGAGGATGTTGAGGTTGTGTTGGCGTGCGATGGTTGCAAGAGGTCTCATGTAGACGTTGAAGAGGGTGGGGCTGAGTGATGATCCTTGCGGAACGCCGCAGATGACTTCGGTGGCCTCGGATCTGAACGGGTGGAGGCGGACTCTCTGGGTTCTTCCGGCGAGGAAAGAGATGATCCACTCCAGTGCCTTCTCTTGGATGCCGATGTTGTTGAGGCGTTGAACTAGGGTGCGGTGGCAGACTGTGTCAAACGCTGCAGAGAGGTCCAGGAGGATGAGTGCCGCTGTTTCCTCGTTGTCGAGCAGGGCTCGGATGTCATCGGTGGCTGCGATGAGGGCGGTCTCGGTGCTGTGGTTGGCTCTGAAACTGGACTGCGAGGGGTCGAGGGATCCGTTCGTCTCGAGGAAGGTGGCAAGCTGTCTATTGACGATATTCTCGATGACTTTGGCAGGAAAAGGGAGGAGCAAGATGGGGCGGAAGTTCTTGAGGTCGGTGGGGTCCGCTGTTGGTTTCTTCAGTAGGGCGCTGATCTCGGCCTGCTTCCAGCTCTCCGGGAAGGTGGCGGTGTCGAAGGAGGTGTTGATGATGTTCCGGAGTTGGGGTGCGATGGTGGAGTCCGCCTTGTTGAAGACGTGGTGGGGGCAGGGGTCGGTTGGAGATCCGGAGTGGATGGTGTTCATCGTGCGGGCTGTGTCTTCGGTGGTCACCATGGTCCAGGTGCGGAGGGTGGCGGTGGGGGGCGTTGGTTCTCCGGTTGGGTGCGTGGATGGTGCGCCGAAGCTGTTGTGGATGTCGGCGATCTTGCGGTGGAAGAACGAGGCGAGAGAGTTGCAGAGATCTTGAGATGGAGAGATGTCGTTGTTGCCGGTGCTGGGGTTGGAGAACTCCCTGACAATGCTGAAGAGTTCCTTGCTGTTGTGGGTGTTGTTGTCCAGTCGTTCCTTCAGTGATTTCTCCTTGGTGGTGCGGATAAGCTGGTGGTGCTTGCGGGTGGCGTGTGTGAGGGCGGTCATGTTGTCAGTGGTCTGGTCGAGGAGCTAGGCTTTCTCGAGGGTGCGGCAGGTCTTCTTGGAGTCCTTGAGTTCGTCGGTGAACCAGGAGGCCTTCTTGCTTCTGGGTCTGCTGGAAGGGTTCTTCAGTGGTGCGAGGTCGTCGGCGCAGGCGGTCAACCACTGCGTGAAGTTGCGGGCTGCTTCGTTGGGGTCCGTTGTGCTGGCGGGTGGGTTCTGGCTGAGGGAGGTGGTGAGCTGGTCGGCGGTGATCTTGCTCCAGCTCCTGTGAGGAACCTGTTGCGGGTGGTGGTGGGTCATGGTTCTTCTGAAGCTGAAGTGGACGCAGCTGTGGTCGGTCCAATGGAGTCCGGTGGAGTGGCTGAAGGTGATGTGCTTGCTGGATGAGAAGACGGGATCAAGCGTGTGGCCGGCGTAGTGGGTGGGGGTGTTGACTAGTTGCTTGAGTCCGAGGTTGTCCAGCAGGGCGGCGGTGTTGCGGTCCTTGTTGTTCTCCTCCTACCACTCTGTGGAGAAGTGTGGCTCAATGGTTAGAGCGGCAGACCCTGATGCAGAGGTCAGGCCCGGACCAGGGTTCAATTCCCGCCTCGGCTGGTCTTGGGCTCAATTTTCCCCAGACCTGATAATTCTCGCCTCGGTGCCTATTCTAATCATGGGTCCCACTCTGCAACTCTGGGCAATAGCTTGCTTAATCTCCACAACGGCCCCAACAGCGCTAGGATGCCTGGCTTCACCTTGGGGGTGCCCAGGAGTGGGCACTTCACAGGGAAAGGCCAGTAAGGGTTCCACAGCGGTATGTGTACAGCGCCTTGAGACACCTTCGGGGGTGATTCGTGCGCTATATAAGCACTACATTTTACTCTAAATCCAAACCATGCCTATTTCGGTGCTAGTGAAACACCTCCCACTACTCTGAATGCAGCCCAGGTCTATTCAGCCCAACCTTGACTCATCCAGGAAAGGCAGGATACACCTTGACCACCCCTCCCCCCATGGCTGTCTACAGTCCTTGCCACTCCAAAGCCAAATATTCCATCCAAAAACTGGCAGAGGCACATAGGATGGCTAAGAAAGGAAATACCCACTTTCTATAGGTGGTATTTTTTAACAAACAATATAAGAATCCTCTTTTTTTATATTCGGAGTTCAGGCATACTACCCTCCAACTGTCTATTTTGTCCCAATGGAAAGGTATACTTATATGATGATATAAATAAACTCCCATTCTATCCTATAGGACAGATAACCTTTCCACAGTCAAAAACAAAATACACTGTATTTCACTATGAGGACATGTCCCACACATCAGTACATGTTCTACTTTCACATACACTGCACCCTCTCCACAGGGGTAACTTGGGCCTACCTTAGGGGTGACTCACATGTAATAAATGGAAAGCTTAGGGCTTTGCATGTGGGTGTACTTTCCAAGCCAACATGGGAGTCACAACTGCGCACAGACCCAGCAGTGGCAGGTCTGAGATCCCTTTGAAGGGCTCCTTATTTATGGTGGCACAATTAGTGCTGCTGGCCCACTAGCAGCATTTGATTTACCGGCCCGGGGCGCACACAGTGTACTATACTAGGGACTTAGTAGTAAATCAAATAACCCAAACATGGAAGCACTAATCCATTTACAAAATTTACCAGGAGAGCGCCTTGAGACCCTCACGGGTGAGTAGCTCGCTTTATAGGCCCCCTGATTGATTGATTGATATGCACTTTAGCACTAAATAGCAGTGGTAAAGTACCCAGAGTCCTAAAATCAACATAAACAGGGTCAAAAACAGGAGGCCAAAAAGTTTTGGGGTAAACCCAGTGAAAAAGCCAAGTCTAACACATCCCTAGAGCAAAAATTTATTTGCTACTGTAAGCCCCCCTTAGTGGGCTAAGATAGGCAGGTACGTATCAGCAACATGTTTATTTCTCCTTGAGAAATTCCAAGTTACAAGCAAAGTGAAGGTTGTTATCTGATGTCTCTTGTTAATCCTTTGTTGATAGCCTACCCTTCTACAATGTTATGTATGGGAGTCTCTTCCTTCTCCTCGAACTGACTAACTTGCATGAGCTGTGCCGGTGGGGTGACCTTTACAAGATACAGCCCCCCACATTAAATACCTGTTGTAAAAATATTTTGCCTTGTTTTACTTCAACACATACTAAATTCAAAAAGGGATCTGGGGGTACATTACTCAAGTACAACTTGAGCACATTGGGCTTAGTCAACTGATTTTTGCATTCCAGAGGAAGTCAGTATTGCAGAAAAAGGTTGTGAATGCTTGTGCAATACCTACCATTTCATGGGCGTATGTTTTGTGCCTCTACAATGTTAATGGCAGTATAAAAGAGGGGATAAACATGCCTGTGTAAGAGACATGGATTGAGGAAAAGAGCCCTCTAGGAATCTATTAATCCAGCTTAATTAGGTGTCACATCGTTAGTGCCGTCACCAGACAGTGCTTTGTACAAAAAAGGCAATGGAGAGGCCAGAAATTGGTTACAGAGGAGTGCTGTTGAACTGCATGCAGTTATGGGGGGGTGTCTAATAAGACACAAACTTGTTAGGTTATGTCCCAGGTCACTGTGTATTCTGCTCAATTTATGGTAGATTTGGCATTAGAACCAGGCTTTCCCCAGAGAATGGCATGATGGGTTTAAGGAGTACCAAATAAGTAAGTCAGAAGAACTTAATGCATTTCCCAAACCAATTTAGAGAAATCAATGAAATGTAATAATCATATGGCAAAAGCATACCAGGAGAACACAAAGCATTGAATTGCAATTTCAGGCTGGAGGGTGGTTTAGCCATGTGCGTTACACCGGTTATAAGCTTTCCATATGCTCTTTTTTCTGGAAGTCAAATGGTGAGACCCTTGACTGAGGATTTGCTGTACTCTAGCTGCAACTGAAACCTTCAGTTTTGGCCCAAGGGCACCAAGTAGAACAAGCCTGATTTTTCTAGGCTATTGAGGGTGCATAAACCACTGGGATAAGTGTATCTGCTCACACTGGTTCCTAAGAAAGTTAACACATAAAATGCAGACAGCAGAAGATGGAATCCGTGAGCAGGCACTGCCTCTTTTCCACTTGTTCTTTCTAAAATTCATGCTTTAAATCAAAAATCCTGAGTTGTATGTAGGCTCATTAGTCCCCAAATAGACTTCTAGGGTCTGATCTCTTTCCGACCAGGGATCTCAGTGTGGTGCTATGCTATCTGAAGAATACATCCATCCTCTCTGGAAGAACCAGCTGGACACTTTAACCTTTTGAGTCCCTGAGTCAATGCAAGTTGTGGGCCAGTTAGATGGCAAAATACACATTCGGCTTTTCACAGACAGTACTTGCTGCTTCTGACCACTGTAGGAGTGAAATAAACCACTACCAATCAAAGATGACCAGGAGTGTTTTACTGAGCTGTTTTTATCCAGTTTTCTATAATAATTGGTGGCATTCCCTTGGTAAATATCTGCAATTTTCTTGTGACTAAATATCCCACTTATATAGCACTTCCTGCCTCACTTATATATAAATTTTACCAGAAGCCTCTGTTCAAATGGTAGAAGTTGGCTTTCCTCTTTGCAGTTTCTAGTCACCCTCCTAGGTCTAGGCCTAAGGAAATTAGCAACCACACGCTCACAGTGATCTCTCATTTATTGAATTCCTCTTGAATAGCTCTTTACAACATGCATTGTGGGGATTCCTAGCATCTTCAATCCATGCAGTGTTTCCGGATCCCCCTTTGTTACAGAGCTCTACAATGTCTCTATCCATTACTTAAAGGTTTATTCATATTTGGAAAAGAAGGAAGATGCAAATACTCCAGGTACAATGCAAGGCTACAAATCGGCATGGTCTCTCTGGTATTTAAGATCAAACTCAAATCCCACTTCATTATCTATTGCTTCCATAGCAAATATTTAGGACATCAAACGTAATCAGGTAAGCCCTACACAACAGTCAACATCCACAGTTCAGGCTTTTCATAGCATCATAAACGCATTGACGAGAAACCGGTTGGCAAACATCCATTCATTTGTAAACTTCTTTGTGTCATTGTGTTCAATAAACCTTTTCCAAAATACATTAGTCAGTGGGATGTTAATCGAGTATAAAGGCTGTTTACTGTTTGGTCTGACAATCCGTATGCGCCATGATGACACTAATCAGCAAATGTAACAATATTATGCATAAAAGCATTTTAAGAGTTTACTCCAACAGGAGTTCATGTTTACAAATCAAGGTGAATACAAACAATGACAACTTCAATGGAGTATCCTGCTTGCCTGGATCACCCAAGACTATAGGGGAGATGTCCGAAATATTTCCAGGATTGTTTAGGTCCTCTACAAATGTATTCAACCCACTTATTGGTTTCAGTAATAAATCCTCATTCTTCTGTTATCCTCAGCCCCTGTAGTCAGATGGGTGCAATCAGTGATGGCACACACAGGTGATCTCGTGTCTACCTGCTGGGACCCTTCCTCTAAGAGTTATGGCAACACAGTTTGGACAGGAACCAGACTTGAAGTCATTAAAGTAGCTAATTGCTCAGCAGCAGCCACCTTCAAAAGTTTCTCCTACAATACAATTGATCATGTGTATTTATCAGTGGTTCATTTGCCTTAATCATGATGTGAGCCTCCAGCCTTTACCTAAAATGCAGATTTTCAAAGAATATTTGTTGAGAAGTCCTAATTTTATTAAAGCCATGGAGGAAAGTATTATCCTACCTTGGTGTAATGAAATGTGAATATATTTGTTATTCCCTCCATTTGATTTTGGATACCGTTTTTGTTAACATTACAGTTCCACTATCAACAGTTTCCCAATTGCCTCATTGTTTCTAGAGAACTGGGAGGATGGATATTGGTCTTCTTTCTCAGTTCTGTCTGCATTTTATTTGTGTTATACTCTGTTATCTAGAAGATGAACACGTTTTAAGCAGAAAGAAAGAGGAAGTGATGGAGGCTTTAAGCTCTATTTATCGACTTTTAATTAAACAAATGTTTGCAGTCCAGCAACTAGATGCAACTTGGTATTCTAGTTTTTGCATACTGGTTATTTTTATTGATGGCTGGCAGCTAGAAAAATACATCCCTAAGAGATTAATACTCAACTCCACGTCTTTAATAAAATAAGGGTGTTTCCAGCAATTTCTCTCAGAAAATCCACATTTTACCCTGTGAAAGTGGTACAGAGTGCACATGTTTTGGTACTGAATTTCAATTCATGCTACACTAAATCTCAAAAGTGGAGGGAATACTCAAAAAGTGCTCTTTCTTACACTTGTGAAGAAGCTTGGCCTTTTGAGGTGGCTGAAGTGCCCCACAAGAATGAGTGAAGTCTGTAACTGAAACCAAATTCACAAATGCTGTTTAAGACTCTCTCTAGGGAAATTGTGGGAAA
The DNA here is from genome assembly GCF_964261635.1 of Lissotriton helveticus. Classification (NCBI taxonomy): domain Eukaryota; kingdom Metazoa; phylum Chordata; class Amphibia; order Caudata; family Salamandridae; genus Lissotriton; species Lissotriton helveticus. The sequence goes on from NC_136070.1 coordinate 461,973,328, forward strand.
TTGGGGTATTAGTTGAGATGGGTGTAAGTCAGCCTCAAATATTCACAATCCTCGTCCAGGTGAACAACAAAAGTCACTAAATTAACCTATGCTTAATCCTCCGATAGCTTGGCACACAAGCAGTCCGGCTCAACTTAGAGGGAATGTATAAAGTATATATGTAGTGCTCAAACTGTAATATAGTCACAACACAGGAACCATTCAGAACAAAAAAAAATCCAATCACTAGAAGCGGAGTAATGAGTTTTTAGAATTTAAGGTAAAAATAGTGCCAAAAGGTGGGAAGTGCCAACTGCTGGTGACTGGCCACACTGGACCAGGACACAAAGTCAAAAGTTCATGCTGACCGCAATGCAGGTGTATTTTGCCATATCAAAATGGCAGTTTAAAGCTACTCAAAGACAGGCTGCGGTGCCCGGCTTTGAGACCGATTTTACTGAGATACTTTAGTGGATGGCACAAGGAGTGCTGTACGGTGCAGTTTCAGGCCCTGGATACATGTAGTACCATATTCTAGCAATTGAAAATGCAATTTTTTTGAAGAGGGTGCACAAGCACTATCTCTGGAAAGCAGGGGTAAAGTGCACAAAGTGCCTGGCCCAGCGCAAAAGGTGTTGAACGCTAAAATCTGGGGGAATACCATGCAACAGATGGTACTTTCCAATACGGATCAAAAATTTCAACTGCTGTCCTTTGGTTCCTGCTGCACTTCTCTGATGTATGCATGAATTTGTATAGTTGGCATTCACACTGGGATGATATTTTGTAAATCTGGTACACTGCCCTGAACTGCACTGGATGCGTTCAGTGGCCAAGCGCACACAACCGTGGCTGTTTCCTGTTTTTAACTCTGGTCCTGATGATCTTGCACAATCTGTCTGCCTTACTCAAGTGTATTCCCCCTCCCTTCCACTTCAAAGAATTAGAAAGCTACCTTCTATCCTGACATCTCCCATACGCCTCTTTAAGTTCTTCCACTAAACTAAAATAACTCTAGCATTATGTTGCCCTAATCCTCATGTGGTTTTGCCCATCACCTGCATCCTTGAATGCAGTGCCTTTGGCTTTCCCTGCTCCACAGAAGGGAGAAGGGAGTGTGCTCAGAAGCTTCTTTCAGTATGATAGAATTGCTGCCAAACAAAGTAGAGTGCCCATGTCGATGATTCACATTGACATGTGAGGGCCTGTCACAGGGTGGTGTGGGAGAGAAAACTGGTGAAAGGTTGCAATTCTGCACTTTTCTATGGCCTGCTTAGACTTGGAAGAGGTGAGAGAAGATGGTGATGGTGGAGATGGTGGGCCAGCGCCTGCCATTCCACGACTTCTCTCTCGTCTGTGGTGCGCAACATAAGATGGAGGAAGACTAGATGGGGACATGCCACTGTTTACCTCGAGGGGAGCACTGTTGCATCATGGCAGTGAACACTTGTTTTGGTTTCTCAGTCATTAAATCTTAAAGATGAATAATGAGGTAGTGATGGAGAAAAGGGTTCTTTCGGGATGTCTGAGTGTAGAACAATATCAGTAAATTGCAATGGGTTATTGATGGTGCTTCTTCTTTTCTGAACAAACGGTGTATTGAGTGACCCATGACAAAAGTACGTTGGTTTACACAGATAGCATTTCTGATTACCAGTGTTGCCTGATGTGATAACAGGACTCCTTTCATCCTTCCCTTTCATCTTTCTTCCTTATTTCAGTTTTTACTTTTTTTCTTTACATCTTTCCATTTTTCTATTTTCTTTTTGCCTTTCTTTCCTTTTCTGGTTTCATTCTTTGTTCTCATCTTCCATTTTCTTTTATGCCTCCGATCCTTCTTTCCTCACTTTTCCTCTTTCCTTTCTGACTCTCTCTCCTCCTTTCATACCCTGTCTTTCTTGCCCTCTTTCTTTCTTGCCGTATTACATTTTTTTCTTGCCTCTCATCTGTCCTTCTTTATTCTTTTTTGCCATCTTGCTTGCTTTCTTGATTTTTTTCCTCTTTTGTGTTTTCTCTTTTGTTTTCTTTCTCTTTTGTGCTTTCCTTATTGCGTTTCAATTTTCTGTGGGCTTCCTTTCTTTTTGCCTTCTTTCCTTGTTCCTTTCCATCTCTCTATTTTCGCCTGCCTTTCTCACCTCCATCCTTTTCTGCCTGTTTGCTTGCTTGCCTTCTTCCTCAAGGGCAAGAGGCAGGCAAACAATGCCAGACCGACTGTATTTTTAGATCTGTTAGACAAGACCTTTTCATTTTACTAAACGTATGTGTAACACAGTAGCTTATAGAAGTTTTCAGCCAGACTTCATTCATAAATCTGTGACTGTGCCATTCGCATTTTTCTTCAACCCACTCCAGCATGCATCAAGGGGCAATGTGTTGGCCCACTTTAGCCAATGACTGACTTCACTGAGTTATGGTATGTTGCCCTTCTTTCACAAGGAGCACATCCACACACAAAGTAGCTCCCTTCATTGCCAGGGAGTACTATGGTAATGTATACTTTTTTAGACCCACATTTTTTTTAGCCTTTACCCATTAAAAATTTTTTTTTTTTTATATTTGATGAGGGCCCAGGTTCACGAAAAATAAAGTTTTTGTAAAAACAGTAGGAAAGCAAGAATAGTCAAAAGGTTGGCCGATTGACCTTGCCCATGCTTGTTGGAACTATGGAGCCACCACGGCTGGGACCAGATTACATTTCCAAGGTCAAATGGCTCGATGGAAACCCATCTGGTGAAGTCACGTGAGGGGATTTTTTTCAAAACCATTGATTTAAGAGTAGGGAGGAAAGAACAAAAGAAGGATCCTCATAGCCACCCCTTATCTTTCTCCTAGCCGTAGAGCCTTTCTCATCAGTGATACAGGCATTCAACAAGATAGAAGATTAAACAAGCAATGTGGTCAAGTGAAATTTTTCCTATATGCACAACATTCTACTCTTCAAACCAGAAACCTAGGTAAATTACCTATATACAAATCATTTTCTATTCTCCCTAGACACAAAATAAGGGGACATAGTGTAAGGCGCTAACCTTTTTGCGTGTGATTACTAGAGCCAGACTTGGCACACAAGATCATAGATATCGTGGGATTATGAGTAGCACAAGGCCTGGAAAGGATGTTAGACTGCATTCTGAACCCCTGATCTGAGACAGAATGACATGATATGCTGGACTCACCATTTCGTAACTTTGTGAAGCAGGATTCGGATTGTAAAGAGTAACCATAGCGCCCAAAGACCACTGTTTTCACTGTGCCCCCTCTCCTGGCATATAAATCCGATTTAGGGACGTCAAATCATAAATATTGAGTGGTAAGCATCCGAGACTGATGCCCCAGAGACCACATGCACTCACTACATTGGGTGGTTTACAGATGCTGCACATGCACACTCATTACTCCGCTCATAATCTGCCCTGTTAGATATGCTGCAATACCCAGAACCACACCTGTCGGAAATGAACTGCACTGAATAACATGCAAGGGCTAGCCTCTTTATATGTTCACATCCCCACCCAGCACTCTAATAAGAGATGCTGTTATTGAACCGAAGAACACGAGCCAAATGTTGGGAATTTATTCCTACATATAAACATCCCCACTTATTTGGAACAATGCAAACATCAGAATAGGTGATACAAAAATGCATTTCAAACAATTGGAAACCATATATTGCTCTAATTCAATAATTGTTTGAGGAAAATGTACTCCAATATTATGATTCTATACATGCTGAATTTGCTTGGGTGACCGGTTTCATTGGCAGTATCGCTAATTAGCACACTGCTTACAAGGATGATTAAAAGACTGCATGTGGCAATATGGCACCCCACAAACCTGAAGTATATCACTACTAAGGGCTCATATTGGGGAGTAGTGACAGGACTATACAGTCTGTCCACTGGACATTGCTTTCTAGAAATAGGTCCCATAAGACTCCAGAATGTTTTGTTGATCGTCACTAGTGTGGCTTGGCAGGGCCTCGGGACAAGAGGCCGCAGCAGCGCTGGAATGAAGATACAATACAGCCAGGTTAGATGCTATGGCCCGAAGACCCCCGAGCAGTCTCCTGCCGTTTATTTATCTCCTCGGGTCGAGCCCGCCTAGAGGGGTGTAGGCATGCATGTATGTATGCTACAGTGTAGTGGAGAGCAAGGATGACTCTCTACATCCCCCCTTTCTTTTAGTGACTGACAATCCCGTTCTTCAGGTTCACAGGGAGGTACACACAAAGTCTTTCAGTCTTTGGCTCGGCACAGGTTTCGGCTGGAGACCATATTTCTGGAGCTGACCACTGCTTCTGAGGCCGTTTTCAGGGTTGACCTAGTCACCACATCCGGATTGAGCCTGCCAGTATCGGGAACGACCTAATCACTCCCTGTTTGCGAGCTCCTCGGCGGCGAGACCACCAGCCCTCGCAGGCCGGGTGGGGTGATAATTGGGGGTATCGTCTGGATCTCCCGACTCTTCTTGGCCAGAGTTCTCACAATAAATCCTCTTGAAGCTGGACACATTCCTTGTGACAAACTGTGACCCTCACTGGGTGGTGATCATGGTTCCTTGTATCTTCACAACGGTCCACCCTTCTGGCTCGAAGGGTGTCCTGAACTTCCAGCCAGGGTGTATGTCCTTTACCACCACGCAGTCCCCCACCTTCAGCTGTGGCTCTCTTGCCCTGCGGCCTTCACTCGCTTTCTGGTTAGTCGTTCTTCTCACTTGGACGGCCCGTCCCGTTCTGGGGCCTACCATGTTGGATCTGTCGGATGCTATCTTGCTGGAGCCTTTTGAAGAGCAAATGTGAGTGGGCACACTTGCTTGTGCTGTGTGGCGTCTGCCTGTAGGCATCCAGCCGCGGGCCGTGGAGGGAGTTACGGTGGGGCAGGGAGGCGGGGGGGGGGGAGGGGCAGGGTGGAGGGTGCTAAAAACAGGCATATGGATCATTGCAGGTAAGTACACAATTTAATAAAACGAAATTCGTAGCGCGCACTGCATGCTGTGCGCGCTACGAATTTCGTTTTATTAATTAAATTGTGTACTTACCTGCAATGATCCATATGCCTGTTTTTAGCACCCTCCACCCTGCCCCTCCCCCTCCCTGCCCCACCGTAACTCCCTCCACGGCCCGTGGCTGTAGGCATCAAGGAATTGGTCAAGTGCCGACTCTGGATCTTTCCCTTGGTCCACAGTAATGCGCGGGGCCCGGTTGAGAAGTCGCAAGAGACCTTCCTCCTCCCCATTGGCTTGGGGCCACAGAGGGGTGATCTTCCTGTGGTGGATTGCTTTTCTCTCCAAGTATTCTTGAACTTACCGGCCTTGCAACGGGTGCCCATTGTCTGAAAGAATTTCATCCAGTGAACCCATGAGTGCAAATGTCTTGTCAAGTACTCTCCTGACATACGTGAATGCTGTTGACGCTAATACTTCCATGACTCGAAACTTTGAGAAGGAGTCAACCATGACCAACATGGTGCACCCATCTGGGAAGCTTTTGAAGTAGAGGCTGTCCTTGGCATATGGGGTTTCACAGGGCTCTTCAGTGATTACCGACGCCAGCACTGGTTCTCCTCCAGTGTTGGTGGAAGCGTCACATTGTCTCATTGTCTTCCACCACGGAGTCCATAGCTGGGAACCATACCTTGTTCCGTAGTCTGGCCTTCATATTAGCCATCCCTTGGTGTCCGACGTGCGCCAGCTGGAGCATCCGGCATTGCAGTCTCTTTGGAATTACAATGAGGTGTCCCCTAAGAACAACTCCTTGTTCCCCTACACTCAGTTCGTAGCGCACCTGACAGATCTGCTGCTGAGCGTGTCTGTCTTCTGTCCGAAGCGCCTGAGTCCCATTCAGGAAGTGGGCCCTCCATTACTCAGCAGGGTGGATTTCACTCTGATCAGTGCCTTGTTTTTATCCATCGCTTGGCCAATCTCTGCTAGCGACATGGCGATGGGGCATGCATCTTGAGAGACCATACTCACAAATACTTATGTGTATGCTACATCTGCCGGTGAACTTCGAGGGACCAGGGACTCTGGGTGTCTTGAGAGATAGTCAGCTGGGTTGTGTGCCCCAGGACGGAAGACAACTTTGAAATTGTACGCCTGTAGCTGTACGGCCCATCTCTATCCTCGGAGGTGCCAGTCGTGACGAGCCTGCAAAGAGCGGTAGCAGTGGCTTGTGGTCAGTTGCCACTTGAAATTCTTGTCCGTAAAAGTACAGGTTAAAGTGATGACATGCCCATTTTATTGCCAGCGCCTCCCTTTTGACCTGGGCATCCCTTGTCTCAGTGTCAGATAACGCCCTGCTGGCATACGCCACTGGCCTCCACATGTCTTGAGCATGTTCCTGAAGGAGGACTGCTCCAAGGCTCACTGGGCTAGCATCAACAATCAACTCAGTGCGGCGCCCTGGGTGAAAGTAGGCCATCACCGTTTGTTCATTAGTGCAGCCTTGATGTTGTTGGATGCAGTGTTGGCAGCCACGGTCCATTCCCACTTGTGGTCACTGCGGGTGAGGGTGCAAAGTGGCTCTGACAAGGAGGCCAGATTCGGAATGAATCTGCCACCGTATGTGGCCATGCCAAGAAAACTGCAAACTTCTGTGAGGGTCTTTGGAGTGCTGGCTGCTCTTATGGCCACGGCCTTCTTGGGATCCACCTGTAGTCCTTCCCTGGTGAAGACGTACCCAAAGAAGTCGACCGACTCCTGTTAGAATGAACACTTCGCTTTGTGGAGGGTCTGGCCGCAGTCTGCGAGTCGTCTGAGGGTGGCCTGGAGAGGAGTGTGATGTTCTTCCAGGGTGGTCGAGAACAACAAGTTGTCGTCAATCAGGTTGATGACACCCTGCAGGCCCAACAGTGCTTCCCTAATGGCATTCTGGAAGACTTTGGCTGCCGACGACCCTCCCCCCCGAAACTCAGTCTCTTGTACCTCCTGAGGCCAACATGAGTTAAGAACGTGTTAATGTATCTACTCTCGGGTTCTAGCTCCAACTGGTGGTATACCGCATTTTGGTCCAGTTTAGAAATCCCCTTGGCACTGTTCAAATCCACCACAATGTCATCCATGGTAGGCGTGAGGTGGCGTTCCCTCTTGACCGCCAAGTTCAGGAGCCTCATGTCCACACAGAGCCAATGGCTCCGGGCTGCTTTGGCTTGGGAGCTACAACCAGCGGGGACACCCACGGGGTTGAGCCGGACACCTTCTCGATGACATCGAGATCTTCTAGCTTCTTCAGCTCTTCTTCCACCTGCGGGCGGAGATTGAACAGCACTCTCCGGTGCCTCAGGGGGGGTAAGCCTCACTGTGGTGTCTATGTGGAGCTTGAACAGTTTCCCCTTTAGCTTGTCGAGTCTAGTGAACAGTGCCGGGAACTCCCTCAAGATGTCTTCAGTTTGGGAGTTGTGGACCTGGTTTACAAAAAAAACAGGCCTAGGTCTTCTGCCGTGTGGCAGCTGTATAGCTGCCCCTCCGTGACGTGGAACCGAGCTACTGTGATATGCTTCCCGCTGGCGATCTTGGCCTCGATGACTCCTCAGAGGTAGTGGGTCTGTTCCTCCATAGGTGTAAATTCCAGCCTTGGTGGGTGCGAGAGGGGGTCGTGGCGACAGACGGCCATACTGCTCCGAGTCCATGACATTAACCGAAGAGCCTGTGTCAATGAGCGCCCGGACCGCCGACCCTTCTACTAGGATAGAGCACATCGGTGGTGGCCTCCGGTGGATGTCTGACCTGCTGACAAACGACATGACAAACACACCATCATCGTCTTTAAGGGCGAGGCAGAGCTCCCTTGGTGGGTCTTTGTCATGCAGCCGTGAGTCTTCGAGCGACACCTGGCGCAGGCGTTGGGACATTCCTCGTGACCTTTGAGGGGCATACAGAGATCGGCTACTTCGACACACCCTTCCGAAGTGGTTCATCTTCTCGCAGTGGGAGCACATCTTCCCACTTACTCTGCACACTCCTGTCGCCGGGTGGTCTTCTCTGCAGTTGCCTCATGGTCCTCCGGTCATCGTCCTCTGTGCCTGGTGAGACATGATGGGGAGCCTTTAGATCGCCTCTACCCTTTCCTCTTTGATACGCGTATACCTGGACACGGGCGGCGCTGCCGCGGTCTTGTGCAGACCAGCCTCCATTTCACCAGCCCGGACGTCCGACAGTTCATGAGACCATGCCAGGATGAGGATCTCGTCCAGTGAAATCCCTGGATATCAAAGGATCAGCTTCCGCAGCAGTGTTGAGCGGCACCCCTGGATGACATGGCCGCGTATCTCCTCCCTTTGTTCTTGGAAGGCGCACGTGCTGGCCAGCCCGCACAGACACGCGTAGAACATGTTCACGGATTCAGTGTCTGACTGCGATGCCTGTCTGAACTTGAACCACTCTAAGTCAGGGTTAAGTTGAGTGTCAAAATGCCTGTTGAGCGCGGCGACTGCCGCCTCATAGTAGTCATCTTTGCCTATGTTGGGTAGAGTTTCAAAAAGATCGTAGATCTCTGTGCCTCCATAATGGATAAGTAGCGACCGTTTCACGGTACTGTCGGTCTCCCTCATGCCCCTAAAATAGTGATTCAACCATCCTATCCACGCCTTCCACCATGGGGCTGCCATGGTGGGGTCCGCTGTTTTGCTGAATGGTGGCAGTGGGGAGACAACTGTGTGGCTGTGACCTCGAGGTGGTGCGTTGGCACCTGCGTTTGGGTTGTCCACTGCGGCCTGCTGGCCGGCATCGCCTGCTGGGTCCGGATAGCTCCTGGCGCTGGTGCGATTTTGATCAGGTGCGGTGGTGCGGTCCTGGCAATAGGGTCCTGTGGAAAAAAAGGCTAAACACTGGCGCGGGGCCAAGTGGAAATAGCTGGCATTCGGGGCTTGTCCTCCTAGGCGGTGGCTCTGTCCCCCAATGTGCACTGTGGTTGGTGATGCCCTTCTTGTCAGTGTGGAGAACACAGAGGGATGGCTTGGTTTTTGTGGCATGCTCAGCTGTTCTCCCTCCCCAGCATGTGAGTTGACTTGAAGGGCTGTTATGGCTGCCTGGGGCCTGCTGGCCTGACAATGCTCCTGGGCCTCTTTGATGACGTTGGGCTACAGTGCAGATCAGGAGCCGATGGCTGGGGGAGGCACCGGCCACAGTGAGATCCTCATACTCTTCCCCTAGTCAGTGCAAAATGCTTGCAATACCGCCGTGTGCCAATGTGGGGTAATTCGCCCGGCCTCGCACTCACTGGTGGCGTCTTTGGTGTCTCAAGCGCACCGCCAGATTGAGCACGCACCCGCTGCTCTGGGGAGGCGTGCGAGCATGTGCAGGGTGCGCCAACAGGAGTTGCGACGTGCAGGCAGTAGTGTGGCACACAGGGAGGCCGACCTAGGCCACAGGCAGCAGCGCGCTTGTGCGCTGGCAGGAGTCTCACAGCGGTGATAACAGAGCGCCGCGGGTGGGCTCTGTGAGCTCCCCACAGGGTGAAGTTGAGGAGGCGGTTTACGGGTCGGTCGTGACCGGCCTCGTTGCCAATGTGGTGTGGCAGGGCCTTGGGACAAGAGGCTGCAGCAGCGCTGGAATGAAGACACGACACAGCCAGGTTAGATGCTATGGCCGGAAGACCCCGAGCGGTCTCCTGTCGTCTATTTATCCCCTCGGGTCGAACCCACCCCGAGGGGTGTATGCATGCGTGTATGTATGCTACAGTGTAGTGGAGAGCCCGGATGACTCTCTACAACTAGGTAAACAATACACTAAAACAAACTGGCCAGCCATTAGGCCAGCCATTATTGCACGACACCCATGACTGGTGCAACAGAGATCAGACTGAAATTCATATTTCATAGTCCTACAAATGGTACTGGCCTCTCTCCAAATTGAACAAAGCATAATTACTACTAATTTAATCCAGGTCACGAAGCAAAGCAAGATGCAATCTAATACCATTTTTTTTAATTAGTTTTTATTGATTTCTTCAGATAATGAAGTATAGCATGAGAATCCGTTACATATAAAGTATGTAATTGGCATTGTCGTGGTTCAAAAGGCTCTGTAACCCATTCAGGTAAGTGCGTAGCTGGGGCACATACAGAAGCAAAGTATTTTTCACAAGATGTACGAATCTCAAGGAAAGCAATCGTAAAACGGCTCATAAGTTTCAGAAGTCACATTTGGAAAGATCTTTCACTCTTAGCACAAACACTGGTGCTGAGACCCGGCGAAGGAACTACCATCAGAATCAACTAGTCCTATCGCTCGGAGTGTGGTTAATCAGATACATTTGCAGTGGGGCCTAAATATGTTTAGTCTGAATCACTTAGGCAGGCAGTAACATGTTAAAATTGTCTGACAAGATCTTGCAATGTTAAGTCCTTACTACCTTAATAGTAGGTTAATGGCCTCTGTGCATTTCCACTCGCCTTTTAGCCAAGAGCAAAGCTTGTGCTGTATATTTACTAACTGATGTAGGTACACTACCAATTAAAGCTACGAGTGGATAATGATCCTGAGTGATATCAATTATTCTGTTGAGTTAAGACATCACACCATTATTTATTTACAGTGGGACATTCCACGATAATGGTAGAAAGTCCGCCATTTTCTTCTGCAGGAGTATAAAAAATGTTGGTACATATTTGAGCTGTATGGATCTTTGCCTGCTGCTTACTGAGACCTATCTTATGGATACACATCGGGTCTACAATTGTTTTAGTTAATTCGTAACCTATTTCTGACTGACACCTTAAGCAAGATTTCGACAGTGGCTGAGGTGAAACTCCAGGTCAAAGAATACACACCAGAAATTGCTTTGTTCTAGCGGATTTAATTAGTTATTTTGGTGGTAGAAAGGGTATAAGCTCTGTAGGAAAATCCAGGATCAAGGACCCTAACGCAAGAAGGACCCTTTAATAAGGAAATACATCTAATTCTGTCAGAGTTTGACCTTGGTCTGGAAATTGTTCCAGTGATGTAAATTTATTTTCAATGATCAAACCACCAATCTTTGTAACCCAACATCTCTCTAATTGAGTATTTGCCCCTTTTCAAGACATATCCGTAGCAATACACAGATAGTGACCTTGATACTCTGCAGTCTCGTTCTACTCACAGCAGTGGATTCGGTAATGTCGTTATTAAAATATATATATATATAAAAGTAGTTTTTTTTAGAACAGTACAATCAAATCTAGGAACTGTCTACTCACTCCAAGCCTCTGCAATACTGTAAACCTACATTTACAGTCCAAAATCCTTCTTGGTGTCCAGAAAAATGTGCTGTTGCCAGTATGTCATGGTCAATTTGAGATACTGCATCAAAGGGATTTCTGAGATTTATAGCTTTTAATCTACAGGTAATAAAGCCAGATTGCCTAGGTAGGGCAAGTCTGGGTATAAGGAGGACAATATGGTTAGTTGATTTTCACTGAGATTTTTGTGTTGCTGATCAACATTGACAGAGGCCAGTACAAGGAGCAAAATCTGACAGCCTGTCTGGGTTTGAGTTAATATAGCACTTTGTGTGCTACGATAAGATGGCAGGCCCTCTCTAACACCATAATACATGTGAAATGAGCTTCCCCTAGGCAGACCTGTTGCAGGTCTGGTAGATGGGCAATGTCTAATCTGGATAACTCATCTATGACTCCATCAGTGCTGCTGGTCTTCTACATTACTTGTAACCTGATTGGCGTGGTGAACAACAGACCTAAATAGATTGCAACATTTCTGGCTGTGGAATGCTATGCATACTGTGCTACAGGTGGTTTCAGACGGTACCTGCCATTTGCAAATGGATGATGGAACAGATACAAATTGTCTCTTATAAATCGGCAACTTATAAAATCGAGGATCAGCTGAACATTTTGGACTAAAAATGGCGACAATTTCTAAGTGACGCACGGTCACCCACTATGACTTAGAATAGAATTATATTAACCCCTGCAACAACTTGCAGCTCCTTTGTATATTATCGGGATCCTCCTCTTCTATGAATCTGTGTCAATTAACTTGGAATACTCTAGGAAGACATAATTGTACTACCTGACCCTGCTTCCTCAAAATTGGGATGTTAAGAAAACATGTATCTTATCCACAGACAGTTGACCGAGAACTATGGCCCTGATTGTGAGCGGTGGATTCTCACACAGAGAGATATCTCCATGTGGAATACTGCCACCAGCTGCTATGTGTCTCTAGGCCCAGAATTATTGGAGGCTGCAAAATCCGGATCAAATAATTTCAGCCCAAGAGAACTGGACCTCACTTTGCTGCTGCAGGCTATGGCAGTAGCAGCACAGCCCTGCCTCCTCATGGAGGAAGTGACCTGTTTAGGGCCACCCAGGTCACTAATGACCCCCTCTCAGCCTTCCATATCAAATGAAGAGTCAGTCAGACAGAGAATACGAACCAATAGCTATTTATTAATAAATACTCCGAGTGGACCCCGGTCTGCCCAGTCGCTAGGAGTGCTGCAGAGAGGACTAAAATTGACAAGCATAAAGGTACATTATATACATTTCGTAACTGGGCTAAAACACGCCCTCAGTGGAATTTTCCAAGCAGGTGCAGCTAAACAGTGAAATACAGAAAAAAACTGATTCAGCGGTCCTATCTTACACAAAATATCATAGGCCAAGGTCGTTCCATCCATAGCATGCCACCGGACAAGGGGGAGAAGGCGTCTATCTAGTGAGAAAGCTATATGCTAATATGAACGGTATGGTTATTACTAAAACAGGACACAAATAAAGAATCGAAACTTACAGAAGGGCATTTCTCCAATTTGAACTGGATCAGTTTTGAACAGCCTAAAATGGCATCCACATAGAAAATGGAGCAGCGAATGCTAACGTACATTGAGCACTGCGTAAGCATAAACAGTTTCTATTTTAACACTCATGTTCATGCCCTACAGGAGCAGTAGGATAGCAGATAACGCTTCCCCCAGGCAGCAGCCTGCCAAAAACTATTGGACTCCCACATCCACCACCTGCCCCACAGTTTTCTCTCTGATATGGAGAAAAATGCTCTCTAACGAACTCAATATTTCCGGGTCTGTATAGTTATTTCCTACTCTGGGTGAGAACTTGTGTTAATCTCTGATTCTGGTTGTATACCGCACCAAAATCCGGTTAAGGTCTTTAGGTATCCCTGACCAAATTCCAGTGTATTTGAGCTCAAGGGATATGTAGCGAAGACGGCTTTAAATGGTTGGGAATTGATAATGTCCAGAAATGTTACCTATTCTTAGAATATTTGAAGAGACTGATAATTCATGTTTCCCAATGCCTTTAAACTCCGGCCCTTCCTTATTGCCTCTACTTGTATACTCCTGTGTCCCTGCTAACTCATAACTGCTTATTCGACTTCCCCACCACCTGGCCAACTCGCCCTTTGTCCATCCGACAGACATTCAGAGGTTAATAATTGAAGTATCGTAATGAGAAATTGATTTTCATTTACATACCTTATGCTTTATCAATGAATTAATTGGTTGGATGTGTGTGATCAGCTGACTGCTAAAAACTGTATATAGTGCTTCTGAGACCTCTGAAAATGGCTAAATGTGAACTTAATCTCATCAATATCACTAAGCGAAAGAAAGGCTGAGATCAACCTCAAATATGCCTCTAATAAAACGTCAAAGCACAAATTGACACGATAGTCCGCTGAATAGGCAAGTCTGTAATTTGTGTCTATCTGCACTACTTCCCTACTCCAAAACTGGACAATTCCAAGAATTGAATGACGTGGGCTTATTCACGTAATGTGACATTCATCATAGGCCACTTCATCCGACACTGGTAAGATGGTGCTACCACAGCAGACCCAACCTCATGCGGGACTGTCGAGGTGGAGTTCTTTGAAATTACTAGCCTGGAAAAAACTGGCAACCAGGTATCTTAACAAAAAATGCCTAGGGTAAACCACAAGGATTCCTTTATTGGGTAGTGATCTTGGTATGTATAAAAATACTTAGAAAAGTATATTCAGGGGACCTTCTAAGGTGCCATGACCCTTTCATAGCCCTATAGTGCCAACATGCTAATGCCATCTGCTAGGATAGCAAGATCTCTGGCATTCGCCAGGGCTTATTTTTGAATCACTATAGGTAATCTGTGATAAGTCAAAGGAAATGACCTAACTCTCCTTATGATAGCAAATGTCATTTTACCTAATTCAGGGAGACCTGTGCCTCAGGGGTTTGTGACTCCTATTGTCACCCTTTCGTCAAGGAGAATCGCCCTCTGCATTCCAACCTTGCCCATATGAACAGCCGGCCACCATGTCAATTTTTGTTTAACTGTGATATGATTTATATACAGCTGAGAAGTAAAATAATGGTTTGTTGCAAAACAGAGGCTGGTTTAAATCACCATTTATTGAGCGAATGTCGGTTTAGAGACAAACCTTGCTCCTAGTCACTTAGATGCTTATGTAGACTTTGGCAGATGTGGGACATCAACGATAACTCAATGGATGTCCTGTCTACTCTATTTAGGATGTATGGCCATGTGTGCACTCCACATAGGGCAGCAAGAATATGCACCAATTTTTGACCGATCTCTTCCATCTGCCAATCTTTAACTAACCACCTTAGTTATCACAGAAACTATGAGGGATCGAAAGATATTTGGAGGTGATGTATTAAACAGTTCTTCTGTTGTATTTTCTAGTTTGCAACGGTGATGCCTAAGCTGGAAAGGAGTGCATCATTCACACCCTGCTTTCAGATAAGGAAAGGATTTCATCTCCATAAAACTTCCATATGCAAGTGTGGGACATAGACTGCAGAGAGCGGTTACTGCTGAATGCTTTGGCTGCTGATGTTCCGGATGAAGGCCAAGGTTTGGGTAAGATCAACAGACATGACTCTGAAGTGGCTTGCCCAACACTAATCCGCACGGCACTTCTTCCAGGAAGATAGGACTTCCGGCTTAATTGGACCACATGCTTTTTGCTCTGCCCTTGATCTTTTTGTGTGGCCTCTTCAGGCCTTTTATTGTCGTTGCTGCTGCTACTGTTTCAAGTCTAACGCTTTGTACAATTCTGTTTCTGGAATAATAGGTATATGGTGACAATAGATTATAACATTTATGCATATATAAATGTATATGTAACTGCACTTTCTATTTAATGAATGCCAAATTTGAGTTATTCTGATTTGTTTAGTGAAGAAACTCCACTTACCAGTAACTCAGTGTTTGCACGGGCATCTCCTATGAGCATGGAGTTTTTAATGCATCAAGAGATTAAAAATATTAATAAAATTGTACGCATGTCATAAAAAAAATGTCAATGATGTTTAAAGAATTTTGTTAAAAAAAATAAGGGTCAAAGTATGTAAATATATGCATGACTGAGTTATATCAAATTGTATGGTTAGTTTCCGGTCATAATATACATTTTGATATGATTATTTTTTGTGTGGAATACTTACTTGAAAGAGCTCACACCACTTTGGCTTGAGCAGCAATATACTAGGGCACCTGAGGATCCTTACCCCTCCCCGACTCACAACTTTTTGGTCTTTTGGGAGTGAGGGGGAGTACATTAGAAGGATGTGCTTACAGCTGGCTTTCTGGTCTCTGCTCTCATGTGAAGGGCTGACTCACCCCTTTGAGTAAGGGCGGAGAGGCAGGAAGCGTCTTACGGGAAGGTGGAATCATAGCACAGGATGATATCATGGAAAGGAGTAGTTTATTTGGGCTGGTGCCATCTTGGTATTGGTCTATTCCTTTCCACTGTTCTTTCCCCAAGGACAATTGATTATGAAGTTACTATTCTCTTCTTGCGTCTGTCTGCCCTCCTGAGCTCGCCTACCTTGATGCAGCTCCAACCTTCTTTGGTGCTTGGCCCAGTCTACTGGCAGTCTGATTTGGTAGGCTCACCTTTAGCCCTGTGGATAAATCTTGCTGCCCAATGGGTTTGCTCACCTTGAGGAGAGCCCTCGTTTGGTTGCTGATGCCCAGGGTGAAATGAAAATACCACGTCCCAGTCTAGAGTTGGTGTAGTTCCAGCCTGGGAAAACACATGGAGGGGGGAGGGTGATGAGGGCTGGCCCAGTTTTGTTTTTCAGTAACTGTTTAAAACCACTGAAAATGTTAAGCCCAGCAAATATCCCTGATCATTAGCTTGCACTGTAGGGATAAGGGCCTTGGTTTGCATTTTATGTTCATTAAGTGCACTGAAAGTCTGATGTGCTTTGGCCTGAACAATAGGGTTTCTGGATGTGAACCTTACCCCTCATCAATAGCTCAACTGCAGTGTGCCAGTACTGGCCCAATTGTTTTTTAACAGGGAACTGCTGCGAAGCAATTTGGATAGACTAGCAGAGATCTAATTTGGTAATTTAGTCTAATTTAATAGCCTGAAAGCCTGAAAAAAATTATTTCAAGAGTGACCTTTGGCACTTCTGGTGCTTTCACCTCTGGGCTTCGAATTCCACCACAGCATTTTAAGCCTGATCATTTGTCATTGAGAGTACAAGGGCTCATTTAAGACAAAGACGCTACCTAATACGGCTAGGTGAGTGGGAATACAAAAGGGTGAGAAACCTAGTTGGCTGCTCTTGTAAACCAGAATTGGCCAAATTTGCTCACTGTGTGGAGTAGTCTCCAGTGAGTTCAGAGGGTAAATAAGAGTTGAGCACCCAAAGCATTAGGGGGTGGTCCCCAGGGCTGCTTTTACAAACTTCAAAAGAGGTCCACCAGCAAATGAATGTTGCTAGAGGACCTCTAGTGTCAGAGTCTTGTGGAAAGAAACCATATGAGGGGTCAAAGGGACCTTCCACCATTAGAACAAGTCCTGAACAGTTTGGGAGAGGTCAGGGAATACACTGAAGCCCAATAGAGTGGTTCCTGGAAGGTTATTCTTAGGCACCTGAGGGACCCTCTGTGAGTTCATGAAGATTTTAATGCAGGGGGGAGAAATTGAATGATCTGGCCCCAACTAAGGAGGGAGCTGGTGGACAGTGCTATTGTGGTTAGCCCACCTCAAAGCAATACATCTGTGGTGGTGGAGAATGGGACAGGATTAGGAGCTGCCATTACCCCCAGCCACATAAGGATAAAGGCTATGATGGGGACCTTTCAGACAATACTACCAATTCCCGTAGTACGATTGTCTTGTTTTCGCAGTTGGCTGCCTCTTTACAGAAACCTGGTGATGCAGGTCTTCAACTACCCATTAAGGGGAAGATAGTATATCTTGACTTTCTTAAAAATGGCTCCTTAAATCTCAAACTTCAAGCCCCATTGATTCGGCATATACTCAAATTACCTAAATTTACCTTACAGGGGGTTATTCTAGGTACAACCAAACATTTTAGTGTTCATAAGAAATGGATGATGTACTCCAATTATTTACATACTGTTCCCTATGCCTACGGTTCAGCAGAGTTCTCAAAGTGTGGCAGCCACATGTTGGAGCGAAGAGAACAAGCACTACAAACACTTGACAAGTCACCAAAGTTCATTTGCAAATGAGTCACACCATGGAGGTACTTTCATGGAACCATTTCCCGCCCTGCTTAAGGTGATTTGTTCCAGTTTCAACCTTGAAAAAGTGTGTACCTTGAAACACTTTTTTGGTTGTTCTAAAGAGAATTTGGTGCAAAGGATCAAAATTAAACTTCATTATTAACAAATTGAATTACATTGTCCATGTCTTACGAAGGCTGAAATGTTTGGATAAACCTAGAGTAACCTTCTCTAAGGAAAAATACAGTAAATCTAGCAGGCAATCAGTAGTGATCGCTGATCTCCAAAAACAAGTGACCACCCTTGCTGCAGCACAAACCTGCAGTGGTGAGGCCAATAAAGGACTGTCAGCACAATCACCCATAATGAGTTGGACA
This sequence comes from Lissotriton helveticus, assembly GCF_964261635.1. Classification (NCBI taxonomy): domain Eukaryota; kingdom Metazoa; phylum Chordata; class Amphibia; order Caudata; family Salamandridae; genus Lissotriton; species Lissotriton helveticus. Next base: position 461,991,134 of record NC_136070.1, read on the forward strand.
ACCAAACTTTAGCAATTAAGAAAAGCTCATCCTGAGGGGACAGGGTTGACAAAAGGAGGGAGTTGGCATCCTCCATACAAAACAATCTTGGTGTGTCCAAGAGAATAGGGGAACTGGAGGCAGCCCTCTCTAGACACTGTAACCTCCATGCAGGTTAAATAAAAAATATGGAAGAGAAGTTTAGCAGATGTATTATCTTTGATGACCCTAAAATAAACGAAACTGAGGCAAAAAAAGAAAGGAGCAATCCAACCTAAAGTAAAGAAAAAATGGTTCTTTAGTTTCAATCTGTAAGTGAGAATTATAAAATTGAAATTGATCCCGAATTAATATTTTGCTGAAACATGAGTCTGCAAGGGCAACATGATTGTACCAAAGAAAGAACCACATAAGTTCCAATTAATTCACAACACTTCCGCTCCAAGAGTCTGTAAATGATGCAATTGGTTCCCTGTTCTGTACAGTAGACTATACCTCCTTAAATCGGGCCAAGTTGAAGGACCATGGAGAAGGGGGTAGGATGGCTAAAGAAGACCTTGAATCAGCCTTTGGGTTACTTCCAGTACATACTGACTATGGCTCCCTAGTGACATTTCAATATGGGCTCTTACTATTATGACAAATGCCTGCCCATTGAGTGCACAGTTTCTTGTGCACATATTGATCAAATTAGCTAATGTATTGATTTTCTTTCCTGATAAACTTTTTCTCTACAATCAAATCTGTTACCTTGATGATTGCCTTTTCCTAGAGTGGGCAGCATCCCAGGAGTGTGCCGAGGCTTGAACACATTTCATAATCTGTTGCAAGATTTTGGTATTCACCTTGTTCATGTGAAGAGCGATCTCGACCCATGCATCACTTTCCTTGGTGTTAAAACTGATTCCCTGGCTAGCAAAAGCAGATTAACTTCGAATATGATTCATGCTTCCTTACATTCCATTGATTTATGTCTGTTTCACAGAAAGGATGACATTACATCAACTACGTGTGCTGGTGGGGCAAATAAATTTTACACTCAGAAGTATTCCAATTATATGGTAATTTTCCGAGTCAATCACTAGAGCCATCGTGCGTTTAACACAGAAGCACCATCACATTAGGCTGTCAGCAGAGGTGTGGGAAGATTTGAAGATTTGCCATGAGTTACTTGAGCAATTCAATGACTCTTTTGTAAGGCCTTCTCCTCCAGTGTTAAGTCAAAATGTGGGTTTTCTTAAGTGGGGAGGGGTGCATGGCAGATTGGCCCACCGCATGGCAGAAGGTCTATCTGGTAAAGAACATTCCTTTCCTTTCCCCCAGTTTTGGTAGGGGTGTCAGTTTGGACTAAAGGTCAAGGGCAAAAGCATGCTTTTTTGGTCAGACATGTCTGTGAAAGAGGCCATAACTAGACTTAAGGCACCCTTCAGATGTGTTGAGGTTGCTGAAATAGCTGATACTATTGTGCTTGAAACACAATATTTTATTACGTTCCTCTATGTGCCTGCGGAAGCTTTATTTTGCAACATGTTGCAGGTCTTTAGGAGTTACAACCCAAAAGAAGCAGAAACCTGACCGGATGTCCAGATGAATTATCAAATATTGGTCTCCCACCCTCAGTGAGCTTGTAAAAGTATCCCTGGTGCAGCAATCACACACTACCTATGATAGGGTCTTTCGTTCTTACATGGTCTTTCTGAGAAAACAAGGAAGGGGTGACAGTTCCTCTTTATAGGCCTTTTTGGTGGATTCTGGGTGAAGTCCAACACACATCCTATTGTAAAGCATAAGTTACAGCTAAAAGTTCCTTTTCTAGGTTGACAGGGTGTATGCTTTCTCCAACAGCTTCCTTGTCAGGAGGGCCTGGCAAACAAAAGAATAATTTAAAAATTTGAATGTAGATCAAAGAAAGGCCATGAAAGGGGGATTGCAATTAAAGCATATACAGCTAGGTGACAAATTAGGGACCACATTTCTGACGATTTTACTGCTAATATCAATGACACTACCATGATAGAGGCAAACTCTAAAACAGTCAGAGACGAAATTTGGCCATCAGTCATGTTGTGCTGAAAGACTTCTGCTGGTGCAATGCTTGGTCTTGTAACATTGCCTCTTCGTAGATCCTTCAGTTTGTCCTCTTTGAATAGGTTTTCAGAACATATTCTCCTGCCATTTATTTTGGCTCTTTTTTTTCACAACCTTTGACCTTGACTTGTGAACCTTTACTAGTCAATTCATTGCACAGGTGAAATATTGTGGAACAGTGACTTTTACAGTCTTCCTCAGAGATGTTGACTTTCAGATGGATGTATTTTGTTTCCAAACAATTCTCTCTTCTGGAAGAAGGAACCGGTATTTCTCCAGAGCAGCCTATCGGGCATTGGCTGAATAAGGCAACAACTTTTCTTTAATTCACCATGAGTTTGTACTTGCTTCTGAATTTTTTTTAATTTCATTAGCTGCCCCTACTGTGTAGACAAGAGTTTTCATTTCATCTTGCAGCTTTTTGAAGTCCTCGTCGAGCATGCCCATTTGTTGATCTTCCATACAGTTCTGTTTTTTGGCTGAAGCTTTCTTTGAAACCAACCGTACCAAAAAAACGAGAGAGGTGGCAACAGAACCCTCAAATTGAGAAGACTGGAATAAAGGATGATTGTCAGATTTAGGACAAAGACTCCACACGGACTGAATGGGGATGAAGAATTGTACATACATGTGTAAAGCCAGATGAATCGAAGTGGATGAAACGGAGACAAGCAAGACTAACATTCATACATGCATCAGGATGAAGCGTGCTAGAAATAAAACAGCAAATAATAGAGCAGATCAACAAAAGTGTACAAAGAAAGAGAAACAATTCTCAAAGGGATTTTCAAATAACCGTCAAAAATTGTCAGATAAACAATTGGGTAGGAAAAAGGTACTTAGTCTGAAGGACTTACATCTATATCAACGGGGTATTGGTACAAAACTGATGATATAGCTACTGTGGCAACCGCTCCCAATCCATTGTGAAACAATATTGTACACTAATCCAGGATCAATAAGATAAAATGTAACATCTAATGACATTGTTCACCATGTATCATGCTAAAAGACTGCTGCTATAGATATAATTGCTGCTCTGAAATGGCTGTTTTCAAAGGTGTTACACACGATAATGTTAACATCCACATCAATTACATTGAGCCATTGAAACTTTGATAGATTACCCAGTTGAAACATTGTATATATTTAGAATAGTACCCCTAAGAGAACTATAACCTGAACTTGTAAAACTACATGTCCCATAATGCCTCATAGTGGGTGACAATGGACCAGGATAAAAAGAGAAATGAAAGATGGACTTACATTACCGTGAACAAGACATGGCAGGGTTGAAACGTGTAGGTGGTGGTAGTGGGTTATTCTGCACGATTGGAATTAAAAGTTTTCAATAAGATTCCTTTGGTGTGCGGTGAAATCCTTGGCTTGGGTAATAGGTGTCTAAGAATCTGAGGGGCGGTGCACCCTCGACACCAGCACCCTCTTTGAGAGAGAACGCGTCACCATGGACAAATTGGTGGAGTGTGTATGTATATATATATATAATATATGTATATCCATGCGGTGTAAAGGCACTGCATGGGCAAAACTGCAAAAGATGTTTTCTATTTTTTTTTTTAAGCACAGTGTAAAGACTGAGAAAATAAAGAGAACAGACATCGCACCCGTCGCAGACCTTGGTGCACTCGCTGAAGATCAAGAGAATCACATAGTGGTTTATGCACCCTTCCCTGGCAGTGCGGCACTGTCCTCGCAAGATCACCTTTATTTAGGTGTTTCCTTGATGCAAACCATTCAAACTTAATCACAGAGCCACTCAGCTTTTGTTTTTTGACCAGCCGGGTCAGAATTATCACCGGAGGAGTGATCTGTAATAATCTACACACACGACAGGAACACCCTCACTTAGGTACACCTTGGATAATAACCATTCAAACCTAAATGCGGAGCCACTAGGCCTTTATTCAATTGATCAGCCAAGTCGAAATTATCACCAGCAGAGTGATCTGTATAAATCCAAACACACAAACCCTGAAGAAGTTGTGGGATATTTCCCATTGTGACGAAACATATGTTGGCTGGTTGCTTTTTTGATGTTACATGGAATAAAAGACAAAGAACAGATCATTCCAAACTATAATGACTTTGATGCTCACATTTTTTGATGAACTCTCATCAAGAATTCTTACACGTGTGCATAAGACTTTGGTTCGCAACTCTGTGAAGGATCCTTTCCTTCCCACACATAGTTGAGTTGAGTTTATTGTACAGTTAATTAAAACCTTTACAATCTAACACACACACACCGGAGTTATAGGGTGTTTCCCCTACCTGTTGGCACCGTACATGCCAAACATCTAGCATACCATACGCAGAAACAGCAGGGCACCATCACTTCCGTTACCACCAACACCCCACATTGAAGTAAACTGCGAAGGATGTTTCCCATTTTTTTTAGGCAGATTCTAAAAACTGAGAAAATAAAGAAAACCTAAAAGTTTGATTTTTGATTGTTTTGAAGAACAAAAAAGTTAATGAAATCTGAATTTTGTCAGGATTTTTTGCACTTCTGCAGGAGAAGGAGCAACTTACTATCAACTGCCATGATCGCACAGTTTAGATTGGAATGGTTTTGTTAGACAATTTAATAGGCAAGAGTTTGTCAGCATATCTCTCAGACTGCAGCATTTTGCTGGAAGAAGTTCCTGCTTCCCAAAACTCTGGGCCATCGGTAACATAAACCATCTACAAATTGTTTCACAATATAACTTGAATACTAAATTGACTAAATTGGGCTATGTTTGTGGTCCAAGTAAAGAGGAACTTGAATTGTTTAAAGAATATGAAAGTAGAGTGAACATTCTGAGATGTGAATGATGAGAACACGACTAGAGAAAAAGATTGAGGCTGAAGAAAAATTTTAAAATTCGAATTTTCATCCAAGATTGAGAATGGAGCATGAGCGAAACTGTGCATTCTGAATGGTGTCATGAACCGCCAGGAGTTAGGCCAACTGAGTTTGTTATAAAGAGAGAGTGAGAATGGAAAAGGACTTATATTGTCAGAGATTAATTTCTGGTTGGTGTGGTGCCAACACTTAGAGGAATCTACTGTGCGTTGAAAAACTCTTTATTTTTACCTGTCCCATAATTGGGTAGGTTCTTATTATCTTGATTTGGTATTCCCGAGGGTTACACTTTGAATGCAATGGATTATGATGTTGGTTTGAAGAGTGAAATGAGGATTAGCACAAATTTTCTTGGTGTGTTTGGAGATATGATTCGACCTATTAGAGTGGCTATGAATGATGTGAAAATTAGAAGATTATATAGGTTTGTAGATAGCCTTGCTTCTAACACTGCTGGTGAATTAACCCAAATAAATTGCTATATGTGTGATTATGTGAACCGCCTTGGACTTGACTTCATTATGAAGGAGAGCAGAGTCTGTAGGATTTTGAAGGGGAGAGTGTGCTGTAGCTTCATCCCAGATAACAGTAGGCGCATTAGTGCCTTTAAACAGCATTACTATTGTTTCTCATGAAGTCAAATCTTTTAAACAATATACCTATTGGGAATTGGCGAGTTCCTGGTTTGGTGAGATAGCAAAGGGCTTTAGAGAGTTTGGTGAGTGGTTTTTGAGGGGGCATGCTAAGGGTCATACTCTGGGTCAGCTCTAGGGTGGTGCAACCAGTGTAGTCGTAACTGGTCCTGACCTGAGGGGGGGGGGCTTAACTAGTTTAGAAATACCACATTTTAAAAAAAGCACCTACTGCTGAGTAACTTGTGTGTCCAGCAGTTTTCAGGCAACAATAAAAAAATTCAATATAACTTTGATGATTACGGACCCTGCTGGAGAGAGATCTTTGTCTAGTGGCAGTTTCCATTCATGATAAAGGAGCACAGAGGGTTAATGTGCTTGCTGCAAAGAACGTGTACCAGACAAATCACTGAATTGTATTTTATGTGGACCTCTCAGTGGGTTACTTCTTTCAGTACAAATATTTGTAATAAAGTTTTTGTTTTTTATTTTTCATATCTGGGCTTGGTTTGGTACATAACCCAGTAACTGTGATACAGATGTGTTCTGGTTTTTGTGAATCATCATTTTTGCGTTTTTTGCCTTCCCTGTCTCTGCATACTGCCTGAAATGGGAAGCCAGTTGCTGGGCTCAGCCAATTGTACCTCTTAATAGTAATATTGTCTTCTGCAAGGATGATTTGCTCATAACAAGACATCCTACTGTGTGTAATGTCCTGTGTTCTTGGTTGTGTCAACAACATTTCAACTGATTGGGGGACATGTACAATTAATGTATGACCCACCACTATTCCTTCACTATGTTCAATGGCAACTCAAACAGCACAACGGATTTCAAACATCCTTGCAGACTTAACAGCTACTGGATCCAATGCAGGTTAGAAATATGCAATTGGATGCATTAACCAACCATGCTTCTGAGCCAAGATTGACAATTCACATCCACCTCTCTGGTGACCGAACAGGACAAAAGGTAAGGTATAGTCTGGCATTCACAATGCAAACTTTTTCTCAGTTCTTTAAATGCTTCAGTACATTCTTTGTCAAAGGGTATTGCATCTTGTATGTCACTGTTAGTCAGAATTACTAAAAGCTTTGCAATCAAGGAAAAGTTCAGAATTCACTTGTAACAGTGGCCAACAATTCAAAGAAACATCCACATGTCCCTCTGGGTGGCATGTGGGCTCGTTTTCGGAATTGTGGAAATGCAGTGAGACTTTCCTCAAAACCATTTCATTACGGTGTCCAAGATAAATTACTTCTCTCATACACTACTGCATTTTTGTTGTAGAGACCTTATGTCCACTGTCATCTAAATGATTTAACAGGGCAATTGCTTCAGGTTAATAGTCCTCTTTTGTTTTTGATGGAACTAACAAATAGTATTTATATTGCACTAAGGTTGAGTGATAGGGCAGCCTCAGTGTTTCTAGATCTTTCTTCAGGATTTGGCAAACCATTTGACATGTACTCTTGTGGAAGCCTACACCACACAAGAACTTTATTCTGGAATTGAAATGCAAAGAGAAATTGTCTCTCTTCATGCAAAGGGATTGAGAAGAATGCTTGGCACACGTCAAAGACGGTATACCAGTCTGCACCTGATGGGATTTGGAAAAAATCACTGCTGGATTCAGTGCCACAGGTCAACATGAATGACTATCGTGTTACATAAATCCTGAATTCTCCATTTGCCACTAGGTTTCTTTATCCCCATCACTGGAAAGCTACAAGGATTTTCAAAGTACCTATGGGAGGATTCCTTGCTCAAACCTTTTTTCCAATCACCGGCTTCATGCCTTCCACTGTTTCTTTTGAAAGTATATACTGTTTATTTCTAGGGAAAATTGCTTCTGGTGTCACTTTTATTTTAACTGGTTCAGCACTTTTTGTCAACCCAATCTCCTTTGCTGAAAAATCCCATGCCTTCATACACATCCTTGACAATATGTATTGAATCCTTAGGCATATCTTCTTTTGTCAAAGCTGGGAATAATGGAACTCATTTCTTTTGTGTTTTTATTTTCAACGCTGAATCCTCATCTTGTGTTTCAATAACGCCACCATCCAGTGTGCAATAAATAACAGAATTCATCTTGCACTACAAGTCTCTGCTTATCAAATTCACAGGACTTGAATCACAGAAAATGCCCTGATGTTTACTCTCAATCTGACTAATTTTTACTGGGGCATCTACTGTAACCTGATTAATAATGTGTTTATTGCTAGCCCCACAACTTGAACATCTCTTCACAAGATGTTTAGGTTTGGGACTTCCACAAGAAACTTGGGAAAGGGCAGTCCCTGTATCAATCAAAGCTATTAACTTCTCCATCAACATATGTGTCACTTTGGTCTACCTCCTGAACTGCCTCAAGTAAGCAATCTCCTTCCCATGTGCATCTTCATTGTAAATTTCACCCTGCTGCATCATTGTTCACAATCAATGGATTGTGTTGGTACCCTGCACTGTATGATGTTTAATTCTGATGTTTTGCTGCATCACTGGTGCTGAAAATGATTTCTGACTCCTTACACACTGGTCAGGATTTGGGGCAATTGGGACCATCATATTTCTCTGCATCTGGAGAACAGCTTCATTCTAAATTCTATTTGGACTGTGGTGACACTCTCATTTTCAGTGCCTAATCCTCCCACAAAAATGTCAAGCAGTCTTTCTTCTCATGATTTCAACATTCATCCCATTATCATTTATCATACCTGTTCCACCACCTTGCACTTACATCGCTCAGTTTCACATTTGTGCACCTTTCATCTGATTTGTCCCATTCATTCCATTTATTTTGGGCTGAATATAATGCTTTGAACCAAGTGAGTTCCTGGTCCTTCTCTCAAACTGCAATCTTCAGCTTCTCCTTAATGTTTTTTTTCATCTTTGAATTAGTGTAATCACGACTTCATTTTGCCAGCTTCAAGATCTCATCTAGCTTTTTGTCTGCCAACACAATTATCTCGGGTGTTAAGATTACTAAGCTCTGATTGCAAGCCCATGACAAAAGCAGAAGCGAAACCACAGACCATCATATTGCAGGAATATGTTTTGGACTGCTTAAAATGCTGAGAAAAATCCTGTGCCTTCTGCCAGAGTTGGCCAAAAAAACAGTAGTTCAGACCTTAATTGTGTATCTGGGAGTCACACAGGTGTTGATTAGGAGACTCCAGAGTGCCTTGTATTATTGTCACAATGAATTTGCTAACAGAGGGAATGCGCTCTTCAATCTTTGGTAAGAACATATGTACCGTTGAGGAATTTTATATCATATGGGGAGATATTGGCTATTGTTACCAAGGCAAAGAAAGGGGGTGCAGAAGGGAGCTCTTTTAGCTACTTGCGACCCAAATTGTGGAATCCTTTGTCCCTTATGGTTCATCAGGTTAAGTTGTAAGATCAGTTTCGGAAAAAAACTCTAAACCTTGTTTTTTTACTTCAGGATTTATTCGGGTTTATGGGGGTTTAATCGCAGCAGTTAGGTTTGCTGATACCTGTACCCGCAATTGCAAAAACAACAAGTGATGGACTGAATGTGGATCAATGTCACACACTCCCCCAGTCAAAAGATCTGGGCCCAAATCCATCGTTTTTTTGCACTCCACACCACCCTGGGTTAGACAATGGCGATATGCAAATCAGCTCTGACCCTGTTGCCCCATGGGAACAGTCCAGTCCGAACTACAAACGCCATGTCCTTCTCAGAACGGAATCAAGCATCCGAGGACCGGACCGGTTTCGAGGTAACACCTCTCTTCAGCCCGGCTAGCTTGACTCCAAGTGGTGTGGAGTGCCTGGGACCCACGTCTGGGCATCCCCAGCGCACTTAGGGCGGCAATTGCAAAAACAACAAGTGATGGACTGAATGTGGATCATTGTCACACACTCCCCCAGTCAAAAGATCTGGGCCCAAATCCATCGTTTTTTTGCACTCCACACCACCCTGGGTTAGACAATGGCGATATGCAAATCAGCTCTGACCCTGTTGCCCCATGGGAACAGTCCAGTCCGAACTACAAACGCCATGTCCTTCTCAGAACGGAATCAAGCATCCGAGGACCGGACCGGTTTCGAGGTAACACCTCTCTTCAGCCCGGCTAGCTTGACTCCAAGTGGTGTGGAGTGCCTGGGACCCACGTCTGGGCATCCCCAGCGCACTTAGGGCGGCAATTGCAAAAACAACAAGTGATGGACTGAATGTGGATCAATGTCACACACTCCCCCAGTCAAAAGATCTGGGCCCAAATCCATCGTTTTTTTGCACTCCACACCACCCTGGGTTAGACAATGGCGATATGCAAATCAGCTCTGACCCTGTTGCCCCATGGGAACAGTCCAGTCCGAACTACAAACGCCATGTCCTTCTCAGAACGGAATCAAGCATCCGAGGACCGGACCGGTTTCGAGGTAACACCTCTCTTCAGCCCGGCTAGCTTGACTCCAAGTGGTGTGGAGTGCCTGGGACCCACGTCTGGGCATCCCCAGCGCACTTAGGGCGGCAATTGCAAAAACAACAAGTGATGGACTGAATGTGGATCAATGTCACACACTCCCCCAGTCAAAAGATCTGGGCCCAAATCCATCGTTTTTTTGCACTCCACACCACCCTGGGTTAGACAATGGCGATATGCAAATCAGCTCTGACCCTGTTGCCCCATGGGAACAGTCCAGTCCGAACTACAAACGCCATGTCCTTCTCAGAACGGAATCAAGCATCCGAGGACCGGACCGGTTTCGAGGTAACACCTCTCTTCAGCCCGGCTAGCTTGACTCCAAGTGGTGTGGAGTGCCTGGGACCCACGTCTGGGCATCCCCAGCGCACTTAGGGCGGCAATTGCAAAAACAACAAGTGATGGACTGAATGTGGATCAATGTCACACACTCCCCCAGTCAAAAGATCTGGGCCCAAATCCATCGTTTTTTTGCACTCCACACCACCCTGGGTTAGACAATGGCGATATGCAAATCAGCTCTGACCCTGTTGCCCCATGGGAACAGTCCAGTCCGAACTACAAACGCCATGTCCTTCTCAGAACGGAATCAAGCATCCGAGGACCGGACCGGTTTCGAGGTAACACCTCTCTTCAGCCCGGCTAGCTTGACTCCAAGTGGTGTGGAGTGCCTGGGACCCACGTCTGGGCATCCCCAGCGCACTTAGGGCGGCAATTGCAAAAACAACAAGTGATGGACTGAATGTGGATCAATGTCACACACTCCCCCAGTCAAAAGATCTGGGCCCAAATCCATCGTTTTTTTGCACTCCACACCACCCTGGGTTAGACAATGGCGATATGCAAATCAGCTCTGACCCTGTTGCCCCATGGGAACAGTCCAGTCCGAACTACAAACGCCATGTCCTTCTCAGAACGGAATCAAGCATCCGAGGACCGGACCGGTTTCGAGGTAACACCTCTCTTCAGCCCGGCTAGCTTGACTCCAAGTGGTGTGGAGTGCCTGGGACCCACGTCTGGGCATCCCCAGCGCACTTAGGGCGGCAATTGCAAAAACAACAAGTGATGGACTGAATGTGGATCAATGTCACACACTCCCCCAGTCAAAAGATCTGGGCCCAAATCCATCGTTTTTTTGCACTCCACACCACCCTGGGTTAGACAATGGCGATATGCAAATCAGCTCTGACCCTGTTGCCCCATGGGAACAGTCCAGTCCGAACTACAAACGCCATGTCCTTCTCAGAACGGAATCAAGCATCCGAGGACCGGACCGGTTTCGAGGTAACACCTCTCTTCAGCCCGGCTAGCTTGACTCCAAGTGGTGTGGAGTGCCTGGGACCCACGTCTGGGCATCCCCAGCGCACTTAGGGCGGCAATTGCAAAAACAACAAGTGATGGACTGAATGTGGATCAATGTCACACACTCCCCCAGTCAAAAGATCTGGGCCCAAATCCATCGTTTTTTTGCACTCCACACCACCCTGGGTTAGACAATGGCGATATGCAAATCAGCTCTGACCCTGTTGCCCCATGGGAACAGTCCAGTCCGAACTACAAACGCCATGTCCTTCTCAGAACGGAATCAAGCATCCGAGGACCGGACCGGTTTCGAGGTAACACCTCTCTTCAGCCCGGCTAGCTTGACTCCAAGTGGTGTGGAGTGCCTGGGACCCACGTCTGGGCATCCCCAGCGCACTTAGGGCGGCAATTGCAAAAACAACAAGTGATGGACTGAATGTGGATCAATGTCACACACTCCCCCAGTCAAAAGATCTGGGCCCAAATCCATCGTTTTTTTGCACTCCACACCACCCTGGGTTAGACAATGGCGATATGCAAATCAGCTCTGACCCTGTTGCCCCATGGGAACAGTCCAGTCCGAACTACAAACGCCATGTCCTTCTCAGAACGGAATCAAGCATCCGAGGACCGGACCGGTTTCGAGGTAACACCTCTCTTCAGCCCGGCTAGCTTGACTCCAAGTGGTGTGGAGTGCCTGGGACCCACGTCTGGGCATCCCCAGCGCACTTAGGGCGGCAATTGCAAAAACAACAAGTGATGGACTGAATGTGGATCAATGTCACACACTCCCCCAGTCAAAAGATCTGGGCCCAAATCCATCGTTTTTTTGCACTCCACACCACCCTGGGTTAGACAATGGCGATATGCAAATCAGCTCTGACCCTGTTGCCCCATGGGAACAGTCCAGTCCGAACTACAAACGCCATGTCCTTCTCAGAACGGAATCAAGCATCCGAGGACCGGACCGGTTTCGAGGTAACACCTCTCTTCAGCCCGGCTAGCTTGACTCCAAGTGGTGTGGAGTGCCTGGGACCCACGTCTGGGCATCCCCAGCGCACTTAGGGCGGCAATTGCAAAAACAACAAGTGATGGACTGAATGTGGATCAATGTCACACACTCCCCCAGTCAAAAGATCTGGGCCCAAATCCATCGTTTTTTTGCACTCCACACCACCCTGGGTTAGACAATGGCGATATGCAAATCAGCTCTGACCCTGTTGCCCCATGGGAACAGTCCAGTCCGAACTACAAACGCCATGTCCTTCTCAGAACGGAATCAAGCATCCGAGGACCGGACCGGTTTCGAGGTAACACCTCTCTTCAGCCCGGCTAGCTTGACTCCAAGTGGTGTGGAGTGCCTGGGACCCACGTCTGGGCATCCCCAGCGCACTTAGGGCGGCAATTGCAAAAACAACAAGTGATGGACTGAATGTGGATCAATGTCACACACTCCCCCAGTCAAAAGATCTGGGCCCAAATCCATCGTTTTTTTGCACTCCACACCACCCTGGGTTAGACAATGGCGATATGCAAATCAGCTCTGACCCTGTTGCCCCATGGGAACAGTCCAGTCCGAACTACAAACGCCATGTCCTTCTCAGAACGGAATCAAGCATCCGAGGACCGGACCGGTTTCGAGGTAACACCTCTCTTCAGCCCGGCTAGCTTGACTCCAAGTGGTGTGGAGTGCCTGGGACCCACGTCTGGGCATCCCCAGCGCACTTAGGGCGGCAATTGCAAAAACAACAAGTGATGGACTGAATGTGGATCAATGTCACACACTCCCCCAGTCAAAAGATCTGGGCCCAAATCCATCGTTTTTTTGCACTCCACACCACCCTGGGTTAGACAATGGCGATATGCAAATCAGCTCTGACCCTGTTGCCCCATGGGAACAGTCCAGTCCGAACTACAAACGCCATGTCCTTCTCAGAACGGAATCAAGCATCCGAGGACCGGACCGGTTTCGAGGTAACACCTCTCTTCAGCCCGGCTAGCTTGACTCCAAGTGGTGTGGAGTGCCTGGGACCCACGTCTGGGCATCCCCAGCGCACTTAGGGCGGCAATTGCAAAAACAACAAGTGATGGACTGAATGTGGATCAATGTCACACACTCCCCCAGTCAAAAGATCTGGGCCCAAATCCATCGTTTTTTTGCACTCCACACCACCCTGGGTTAGACAATGGCGATATGCAAATCAGCTCTGACCCTGTTGCCCCATGGGAACAGTCCAGTCCGAACTACAAACGCCATGTCCTTCTCAGAACGGAATCAAGCATCCGAGGACCGGACCGGTTTCGAGGTAACACCTCTCTTCAGCCCGGCTAGCTTGACTCCAAGTGGTGTGGAGTGCCTGGGACCCACGTCTGGGCATCCCCAGCGCACTTAGGGCGGCAATTGCAAAAACAACAAGTGATGGACTGAATGTGGATCAATGTCACACACTCCCCCAGTCAAAAGATCTGGGCCCAAATCCATCGTTTTTTTGCACTCCACACCACCCTGGGTTAGACAATGGCGATATGCAAATCAGCTCTGACCCTGTTGCCCCATGGGAACAGTCCAGTCCGAACTACAAACGCCATGTCCTTCTCAGAACGGAATCAAGCATCCGAGGACCGGACCGGTTTCGAGGTAACACCTCTCTTCAGCCCGGCTAGCTTGACTCCAAGTGGTGTGGAGTGCCTGGGACCCACGTCTGGGCATCCCCAGCGCACTTAGGGCGGCAATTGCAAAAACAACAAGTGATGGACTGAATGTGGATCAATGTCACACACTTTCTGCCAGAGTTGGCCAAAAAAACAGTAGTTCAGACCTTAATTGTGTATCTGGGAGTCACACAGGTGTTGATTAGGAGACTCCAGAGTGCCTTGTATTATTGTCACAATGAATTTGCTAACAGAGGGAATGCGCTCTTCAATCTTTGGTAAGAACATATGTACCGTTGAGGAATTTTATATCATATGGGGAGATATTGGCTATTGTTACCAAGGCAAAGAAAGGGGGTGCAGAAGGGAGCTCTTTTAGCTACTTGCGACCCAAATTGTGGAATCCTTTGTCCCTTATGGTTCATCAGGTTAAGTTGTAAGATCAGTTTCGGAAAAAAACTCTAAACCTTGTTTTTTTACTTCAGGATTTATTCGGGTTTATGGGGGTTTAATCGCAGCAGTTAGGTTTGCTGATACCTGTACCCAGCAGTGGGACACGTCGCATGAGGTAGGTACGTGCTTTAGAAATTGCACAATTATTATCATAAATGACACCATCTTTCTCAGTATCATCGACTCTGCTTTTTGAAAAATCTGCATGAGCCTTTCATAAAAAGCATGCACCGACTCGTTTGGTTCCTGTTAAGTTCTCATTTTGTAGCCAACTTATATCCTTGTTATCCACTCTTTTATTCTGCTACTCAATCCCCTGTTCATATGTTTTTTAGGGAATTCCTCAGAAGGAGCATTATTGGGAAAAGCCATAGCTAGTTCTTCAGTTGGCCAAGTAACCAATGCTTTGCATTATGCCCACAAGTCACTAGGGACTACAATCTTAAATACTGACATGAAATCTGTTCACGATACTTGTGAAATGTTTAATTTGTACACTTCTTTATACCACCGCTCAGGTTCCCCTCGCAATTTTGACAAATTGATAGTGAAAGCATAAATATCAGCCCTTGTCCATGGCACATGCACAGGATTCTCTCAATGAACTTCTGTCAACAGAAATTACAAACATTTTCCTATTCTAACTTCTGAATCACTTGCTGTGCCCCTCGCTCTACCTTCAATTCGCTTTATTTTCTTTTTGTTCTCTCTCCCTTTCTTCCATCCTTCCTTGTATTTTCTCAAGTCACTCCATTTTTTTTCAATCAAATCCTTAATATGAGCTCTCAAAGGGATTATGCCCACTTTTATTTTTTTACATTTTATTTAATATCATGAGTCAAATCTACTTTATAATAGTTTCACATTTTTCATTTTTACTAATGTCCACTTCACATTCAACAGCTACCTCCTATAGTTTATTGTGTGCTTCATTTGCATTCCCGGCTGCTTTAATCAAATATCTCATTTCATCAACATTGTAAGTTAACAGTCTGTTCCTTCCAACATTTCACCAAATTCGATTTTTTAAATTCCAATGTTAATAGCTTTAGGGGACCTCTATAACCACTATCATTCTAGCAGGTGGATCAACTTGAAAACATTCCTCATGCTCAAGGCAGGCGGGGGCCTGCCAAGAGCAGGACACAGAATTGAGCACATACCTACAATGTGCCCAACTGACTACCGAATGGACACGCAACGCAGGCATCTGTTTGGGGTGCTAAAGTTTTGGCAATGCAATATCGGAGTCCTTGACTGGGGATGGGAAGTTGGGTTTTACATGGTTAATACTTTTAGTGCACGTCCTGGAATACAGAATGTAGAAATACAATATGGAGACTGGCCAGCCCTACTGAGATGGAGATGTGATGTATACTGCACGACACAGAGGACATAAACTCTTATGCAATCAAAAACATCCCCTTCCAATACAATATAATCACCTCAAAAGTTCGGGGTATGGGCACCGACATCAAGCTCTACAGAATGTATGCCTACCTTAAATAAAAAATATGTATACACTTTGCATGTTTACAAGAAACACACATGATCACCATGGAACTCGACAAACTGGCAAACGTGGGCGAGGAAAATTGGCGGGCACCACGTACTCAAAGACCGACCAGGAGGGCTGGTACGGAATGCTGGAGAGGCCGTTTGCCTGCAAATGCATAGATTTGATAGTGATATATGCCCCTAACACACAAGTTGTGACCTTTCTTCCCACACTCTTTGCTCTCTGATTCAACGTTGCCAAGCATCTGGGAGTTCAACGCAAGGACCAACCACTAACATTGATAGATTGCATCCACCAATCCATGGGGCGCACTGGGTGGTGACATCAAGGGTACTATCCCACTGGGTAGCAAACGTTGCGGTCAGAGAAATGGTGAGCCCTGTACCTGGCCAGTAGGGAATACTCATGCTATTCTTAGACAGACAGACAGACACCCCCCCCCCCCCCTGTGTGTGCTTTGCCCTCTATCCTGACCTGGGGATACCTGTAGGACTGCTGCATAACCCATTGACAACAGCTGCAGTTAGGGACCACATAGAGACATACTTTACAGAGAATGACAGGACGGCTTTCAATAAATTGATAGAAAGGGATGCATTAAGGATGGTGTTGAGAGGTTTGTCTATCAAGATGAAATGCACTCAGAGTGACCGTGTCACCCTAGAGGACCACATAGGCTCACTTGAGGACGAGGCAGTGATGACATCGCAGGCTCAATATGTTCTCTCCATTGCGAGCGGAGTATAGTGAGGCACTGCAGAGGTTAGGATGTCTTGAATACAGAAAAATGAAGACCCAACAACATGGGGCACTAAAGCAGGACATATGCTAGCATGGCTCCTGTGGTTGGATTTCCCCATTCTCCGATGATGATAGAAGTCTTGGTTCGATGCGTTGACTGCAGTGGCGACACCCTTGTTCAGCGATGCAACAGCCTCAGCTGTGGCACTCTTCTCCAACGTTTGCGAGACGCTTCCGTGCAATGCAACTACAGCGGCGACTTCCAAGATGGGACGGCAGCAGTTCTGACTGTGGCATGCTTCTCCGTGGATGGGAGGCGCTTTTCTTGATGCAGAGCAGTGTGACGGCTACAGCGGCAACATCCATGATGTGACCGCAGCAACGGCAACACACTTCTTCCTCGTTGCGAGACACTTCTCTTGGTGCAATGCGACATCCAATATGCAACGGCAGCAGTAGCGACGACGACACACTTCCTCTTCGTTGCGAGACTCTTCTCTCGATGCGGTGCAATGCGTCAGCTACAGAGGCGACACCCTCCTTTGGAGTTGCGACAGCAGCGGCTGCGTCGGCGACCCGCTTCTTTCTCTTGAGTCACCCTTCCAGCTCCTTGCGACAAGCAGTCCCTATGAAGGCCCAAAACAGCAGCAGGCACTTCCAAAGAACTCTGTTGTCCCTGAGACTTCAGCAGGAGGCAAGCTCTGTTCCAAGCCCTTGGAGATCCGTCACAAGTGGAAATTAAAGCACACACAGTTCTTTCTCCTTTCTTTGGCAGTCAGGCAACTACTGCAGGCCAATCCCCCAAGCAGCACTTCAGCTTAGGGGTAGTCTCCCCTCAGGTTCTTCCTCAGAAAAGGTTTCTTCTTGTAGTCCAAAAGTGATCCAATTCCTTGGGATCAGGGTCCCAATATCTATACCCCATAATCCTTTGTCCTCTGAGGGCAGAAAAGCCTTTGCCCAGTTCAAACCAGTTCTGGTGCACTCTGTTTACAAGACTCCTTCTTTACTTTCACAGTGCAGGGCAGAAAAATCAGCTGCACCCCAGGAGGTGGAGCCAGCGCATTGTGGTAGGCAGGCACAGCCCTATTTAGGTCCCAGGTGCTACTCCTCCCACACATCTAGATGCAGATCTCTCTATTCACCACTGGGCTGACTCATTCTGTCTTCTGGAATCCCCCAGCCCTGTCACTCAAAAACACCAGACAAGGAATACACAACCTAGCAGAGGCAGGCTTTGGAGAGTTAGACAAGAAAATACCTACTTTCTAAAAGTGGTATTTTCAAACACAGAATGTTAAAACCAACTTCACTAAAAGATCTATTTTATCATTCTGAGTTCAGGCATACTAAACTCGAATTTCGACCATGTTCCCTGAGTCAGTTAGGATTATAAGATGTAATAATCTAACTGCCCATTCTGGCCTATGGAGAACAGTTAGCCTTGCAATAGTAAACAACGAAAATGGCTGTAATTCACTATTGGGACATGCCACACACACCAGGGCATGTCCTACCTTATACTAACAATGCACCCTGCCCTTGGGCTCACCATAGGGGTGTCTGTTATGAAGAAAAGGGAAGGTTTAGGGACTGGCAAGTGGGTTCACTGGCCCAGTGAGCATGACAGTAACAGACTGCACAGAGGCTCTGCAATGCATGCCTTAGACACATTTTACAAGGCTGCTTCTGTCTGTGGCACATCCAGTGCTGCAAGCCCACTAGCAGCATTTGGTTTACAAGCCCTGGGCACCCCTGGTGCACTGTACAAGGGTCTGAAACGTAAAGCAAATCAGCCAATCATGGAGTCACTAATCCATACATCAATTTACAATAGGGAGAGCATATGCACTTTAGCACTGCTCAGCAGTGGTAAAGTGCCCAGAGTCCTTAAACAGCCAACAACAGGTCAGAAAATACAGGAAGAAAGCAAAACGTTCAGGGATGACCCTGCAAAAAGGGCCAAGTCCAACACTACTCATAAATGAAAGGATTTTCATTGGAAAGGTTGTCATTGGGCCACATACCTTTCCGATTTTCTTTTTTGCGTGTGGCGCCGTCTCAGCTCGTGAAATCTATTTGAAGTAATAATAGTGATGGAGTCGTGTTACTTAAACGATTATGCCCACACTCTTTAAAGGCACATTTATGTACAAGAACGTATTAATGAAAGATGGGTCCTCGCACCGAGGCCACAGCTTTTGCCAACGCAACCAATTTGAGAAGAGAGGCTTTACACTAGGCACTTTACATGCTAATAAATCCAGTACTTTCTACCGACACTGTCCATTCATTTCCTGCATATTGACATCTACAAAACTTTACATGCATACGCGCCACCTCTTTTGCTAGCGAAAACTATTTTGGAAAACGAGGCTTCTAACTAGGGGCTCTCCGCGCTTCTAAACACGGTGATTTTTTCCGATGCAATCTGCTTGTTCCCAGCATTTTGGTGTCTGCAAAACTTCCATACATGCTCGCAATCTCTTCTCATGTGAGCCATTGCTCATATTACCTCCAGGTCCTTACCTTTCTATTGTATAGCCATGGAGGTGACGGCGTTCATTCCAAATGTCGTTCTCGTCCAGCTGGGTTTGGTGTCTAGCGGCCCGAAGGCTCCGAGTATTTCACTTTCCTGATTGCTTCACTACCACTTCCCTTACACAAGGGCTCTTGGGAAATTTAGTTTAAATGCCCCCCAATTCCGTTCTTTATTCGTCTCTACATTGCAGACAAGAACATCTATGAGTGTCAGGGAATATGTGTTCAAATTATCTTACCGAATGTATAACATCGTCCCTCAGTGTTGAATAAAGGGGCATAACCCAAATCCGAGTTGAAAAAGTAATAGATCATAGATTTCAGATAGTTCATGAAGGCCATCTACTGCTGTGTCAAATTTCACGATTAACAACGCTTCTCTTTGGACTGGTTTTCTTTCAAGGTCTCCTCCTCAGTGGATCTTGTTCCATCTTAGATATAATCGTCCACCTTAAGTCTTTCTCGTCATGATTATTATTAATCCAATGGTTCACCAACGGCTCAGACAGCACTATTTTCTGAATTCTGGATTTATGCTGTGTCATTCTATGTCGAATTTCCTGATTCATTTTGCCTACATAAAGTTTGGCACAAGGGCACAAAACTCCGTAGACTATATGTGTCATGTGAAAATTATTGAAACTTTTTTGATATATGATTGAAAAAATAATCACAAATAATTAAAAATAAAAACAAAAAAGAGATTCAAATGAATACTGGTGTCACATTGAGTTGTTCCATGTGTCACCTCCATAAATAATGGATTAGAAAGACAGCAGTATTGGCATCCTGGTGGTGTTTTTAAGTATTGGGCCCATCCTTACTGTTCAAGGGACAGACCTTCTGCTGTTAGTTGGTGATTGAAATGAGGCAGCAGGGAGTTCCTTTTGTCTTCAGAGGTCTGCCTTTGGCTGATTGCATTAAAGTTAGTGACTGGCTTCTGAGCACCCCCCACTCACTGAATCCACGAACATAGTCACCCATGCCTTCATCAGCAGCAGACTCGACTATGCCAATGCACACTACGCCAGCGTCACCCAAAAACTCAACAAAGAATCCAGAATGCTACAGTAATACCAATCCTCCACATCCCCCAGTGCAGCTACATCACTCAACACGTCCACTGGCTCCCAGTTGACAGAGGAATAACCTTCAAATTCCTCACCCACGCATACAAGGCCCTTCACAACACCAGAACCTCATACCTGAATCACTGCCTCACATTCCATGTACCCAAAAGACACCTCTGCACCATTCAGCTTTCCCTGGCTATCGTCTGAAAAATGCGCAAGACCAGAACCGGAGGAATGTCCTTCTCCCACCTCACTGTTGTATAGTATTTTAGGACCCTACTGTAATTTTCCCGATTCATGCTCTTATATAGGTATAAATCACCATAATCTTATATAGGCATAGAAATCATAACCATATTTAGACCGCTCATGCAGTCCAAATACGGCTCGGCTACTTCCACTAGTTCCGAAAATCCACAACGATTTCTTGGAAAACTCGGCTTCAGCAGCTAGTGACTTCCCCTTGCTCGAATACGGACTTGTCCAAGAACTCATGGTGTTTTCAAAGAACTGAGACTCTTTTAGCCTCTGGTATTTATGTATATATTTATCTATGGTCTAGGAACCATACAATGCTCTCACAGTATTATTTTATTCTACTCTTTTTACTGTATGCACTATATTTTGCAACCAGTATTACGATTGTAGCAGTACATTTCTTATGCTTGAGAAAGAAGACTGTTCAATAAATCATTTTATTGAAAATGCCCGTCTATCTATGTCTGTGCACCTCTGGTGAAACGAAGCATGCACGAATGACTGAGTAAAATATCTATCTATTGTTTCCACGACTCTGAAGATCAGTTTTATCTTGGGGAAACAAAGTTGTCATGTTTATGCGGTTGTCAGAAACTAAATCCCTTCTTGTGAACTCGAGAAAGTTTCTAGTGACCTCTGAGCAAGCTGGCACTGACAATTAAGTCTAATATATTTCGATAGAGACCAAGTAGACATAAGTCCTACGTCACATCTATAGGATATATTATTCCAATGCACAGAGCCTATTGGGAATATAGGAACTACACTACATGGCGCCCAACGTTTGGTAAGGCACTAATTTAATGCTAGATACTAGAATAACTCAGTGGTGCTTTTCACAGAGACCCCTTTATCCCGTAAAATACTCCAATAGACATCTGGAGTGGGTTAAAGGTTAAAATATCCGCCTTAAACTGAGTAGGACGAAAAATCCTATTTATTAGCTTTTGGCTTTGTTCAACGTTGAAGGATACAGTGTTCCAAAATATTGTGCACCTTATCTTTATTTCCTTGAAACTTGCTCTGCAAGACTTTCAACAGAATGTTGGATACCGACGAAGATAATCCCAGGGTAAATGAAACTGCAGTAAATGCAAACCAACCAGGTCTTGACACCACAGGTTTCTGACAAGACGATGCGGATGCTATAATCATCCCGGAAAATGTAAGGAAAACCATAGCTATAAAGCTTATAGAAAATGGCCTATCCGCAAGAGGTGGTGGGGTAATTTTGTCATAGAGGCACATGAATATCGGCAGACAGAGGTATTCTATTCATGGATTATCTTTCCACAAGCAAATCCAACAACACGTGTTCCACTTCTATAAGATAGAGGAACACCCAGCGGGACACGTTCCTTTCGAGGACATTGCAATTCCACTAACATACCAAGAGCATCGGTTTTGGTTTAAAGGCGCCCTACAACATCAAAATCACATTACCAGGCTCGGTCCACTAGGTAGACCAGGAGCAACATGGCCGGTACTAGCCAGCTATACACCACATCCTGCCATTGAACAAATGACAGGTCCAGAACTATTAGCTCGGCTAAAACAATTAATTAAAATCCATAGACAATTGGTACAATATGTCATGCGACTCTAACAGTCCAACCTGCTATAAGAATTCAACAGCAAACCCTTCATCAAGGGAACACAAACAAAATCACACCACAGACTATTCAATCAGTCATCGGTAAATTACCCAAAAAAGGAAACCAATTCCATTCTGGTTAGCTCACAAAATTACTCAGATTGAGGCAGTATTTCCCGATAGTACACCTGATGAGAAACACAGGAGTCTAGGATTCTTACAATCTGTTTACCAAAGGGGATCACAACACACCTGGAGGACTGTGACACTTGGGGTACAGTCTTTGCTGCAATCTACACAAAAACACATGGTGTTCCGTCCATGGCGGTAATACCAGACGTCCTGAAACAGATTCGAAATGAATACGGGGCAGAGCCTGCTTTAAATCTTGGTATGAAGTTACTGAAGGATTTTAAACAGGTCTCAGCTATAATATTAGCTAATATTAAAGGTGAAGCATCATCCGTGTCAATCCGCCAAAAACTAAAAGAACTTGATGTAACTGAGCAACCATATGAACTTGCCAGAATAATAGAAAAATCCTATGAAGAACTAGGAAGAGATAGTTTGGGAGGGAAACCAGTAAAGCCCGAACTAACAGAAAATCCTGAAAAGGTTTTTATTAAAAACACTCTCACTACTCCTAAAAAGAAGTGGGAAAATACTAGACAGACACTTCCTAAAGAGAAGCGTTCTCAATCAAGAGGTAGGTCTCCTCCAAAGGAGCCCTCTGAAAAGAGGTATAACCTCAGAAACAGGGATAATTTGAGAAAACCTGATAGATATCAAGATACTGATACACGTTCCTCTCGTACCTTTAAGACTTCCTTGCAGAAATCCGAAAGAAGAGGACGATCAGAACACAAGGAAGAACGTGTGAAGTCCAAAGACGATCAACACGTTCTGAAAAATAAGAAAACTCAATTTACCAAAAAGAAGGTAGCAAGTCTAAAAATCAGACATGCCGAGGATCTTGAGAACGGGGAGTGAGCCCAAACAATGCTGGACAGTGCAGCAGAGGTTACCATAGCTCGCAAGATCCTGAAGGATCATCTGGAGACCGTGAACTTGAATGAATGCATTCAGGTTGAAACTGCTGATACCAGGGTTAGTGTACCACACAAGCGCTGCGAGGCCTCCGGGTAGTTACGCGCTATATAAGTGTAATATTTCATTTCATTTCATTTTATTTCATTTCAAGTTATATGAATTCACACTCCGAATAGAGGGGGACATAACTAGGGTAATAAAAGCACTCTTTTGGGAAAAACTATCTAAGCGTTATGACATTCTTTTGGCTGAAAAAGACTGGCCACCTGAATTTGTCAGGGAGTGCCCACATGGTGAAGAGATCATTATGCCAGCCTTCTCAAATCATATTCCTATTCATAAAAAATACACCTATGCCAGAAAATGGTCTGTGGCCTAGGCACCAGCATTATATAAAAATCATGTGGGATGGGATGATGATTCTCCTCACCATAAGATCCAGTTAAAAAATCAACAAACTGCCCAGAAGCAGTATCCAGTTAAACAAGAATCTAAAAAGCAGGTCAGGGAGATCCTAGATCAACTTGAATACCAAGGGGGGATTGAAACATGCACCTCGTCCATGAAGAATCCTTTGTTTCATGTCTCCAAACCAGACAAAACATATCGTCTAGTTTTGGACAACAGACATTTAAATTCCTGTTGCAAAACGTTTGCAGTATAAAATGCACACAGTGCAGCACTGATGAATGACATTGAGTGCAAAAAATATTAAATGGCATTAGATATTTCAAATGGTTTCTCCTGTCAAAACATTGCACCTGAAAGCAGGAATTTGACCGTTTTCTCGATAATGGGGACACACCAACACTTTTGTTGTCTCCCCCAGGGATTCAAGAACAGTCCTGGAATATTAAGACCACATTTTGATCATATTTATAATCTGGTAACTCGATTATAAAATATACTTACAAGTTTTAGTCACTAGTGTCTACCTTTTTAGAATAAAGAATTGGTTTGGTTTGACACTGTGTTTTAAATACCCCTCGTAACTGCCCTAGTTACTTTTTGCTTAGCTGCTGTCCTAAAATCCCTGGACACTTCTACTCTTACCAGAGGTTGCCTCTGGTGAGGCAGGCATACAACACGTCCTTTGACAACCCAATGACTATGCCATAACGCAAAAGAAGGGGCGGATAAAAAGATATACCGCAGCGTTACATTCGAAGCGTTTATGAGGGTTGTCAAACAATAACCAATGGTTATGGTAGATACCAGTGTCCTTTCCAATTTGATTACCTCAGTATTGAATCAGGGGAACCGAATGGACCATAATTCCTCTTCCCTCCATCTTGATTAAGTACTGGAATATTTTCAGCCAGAGTAACAGAGTTACTACAAACGTACGATGATGAGGCATTATCTTATGTTGATGACATCTATCTTACAGATGATGACTTGGACAGGCACTTGAACAGGGTGAACACCATAATACTTTGTTTCGTCTCTGAAGGGTACAAATTCAATTTTAAAAAATCAAGAATTGCCCACCTCAACGTCCTATTTTTGGGATACGAACTCTCAAGTAAAGGCAAAAGCCTGGCAGCAAACTTTGAAGAAAAATGTGAGCTGCTCCAACCTCCAAAAACACTGAAAAACTTGCAGTCAGTTCTAGGATTCCTGAATTTCAGAAGAACTTACATTCTAAAATACGAAGAAAGGGTTAAACCTCTCTACGAACTAATCAAACCTGATTTCAAATCTACTAATTGGACTCAAAAACACAGAAATTTTGCGTTCAGTGCAAACAGACATGTTAGCAACAACACATTTACAGACACGCGTAAATTAACGCAACCTTGTAATCCGAATCATCCCAGGGAGATGCGGATTCACATACCTAACCTTTAATGAAGGTGAAAAGGTACCAATAGCTTACAAATCACACTTGTACACACAAGCTGAAATGAAATTCACTTCAGAAAAAATTCTGACAGCGGTTCAAACTGCACTAGCAAAAGAGAGAGCCCTCGTGCAGGGAAAACGCATAAAAGTGGTTACGCCTGTACCTGCAAAAGCTTTACATCCAAGATAAATACAATGGGTTAATTTTCTTGCTGCTACAGACGTTGAATATAATTTTGACCCCTACTTGAAGACACAAGAATTTCTCCAATACGAACAAGAATGTCCTCTGCCCACTGAAATTCTGCCTTTAGAACATTACGGCTGAATAATATCTACAGACGGATTAGCACAGCCCGCAATTGGGGGAAAACAAGCTTATAGTGCTGCTTGCGCGATTGTTACAGGTCTCTGGCGCGATGGTAAATTCCGACCTATGGGCACAAAAACTCAATTCCTAGGAGACTGTACAGCTCAGCGAGCTGAACTACAGGCTTTCAAGATGGTGCTTGAAAATACCGATAGCGAATTCCCCACACTCATGGTGTGCGATTCGTATTACTGCGTCCAGTCTTATAATTAATATCTGCAGAACTGGGTTCAAAATGGTTTTAAAGACGCAAAAGGTGGCACAATCAAGCATAAAATGCTTTGGGAACAAGTAGTTCTTTTGCAGAACTACAAAAGACTCACGTGATCCCTACACTGAGTCATCAGCGTGATGGCGTTCACGTTGAAGGGAATTCATTGGCTGATGAAGCTGTGAAGGCAGCTGGGCAAACGGCTTCCGTAGCTGCAATAACTCATTCAAAAACAAAAATAGATGGTGAAACAATGCTCGCTGTCATTGCCACAAGCAAAGGCAGCTGTGATGCGTTACCTCTAAATTGGCCACTCGAATATATATATACATAATTGATGCAAACTCTGTTCCTTTTGCTCGAATCCCTTGAGTGGGGGATAGAGTAATCCTAAACAGGAATCAGAGAGGTGCTTTGATTCAAGAAGCACATATGGGAGAGGGTCTGATACATCAAGGAATCTCAAAATCTCTAATAGAATTAAAGGAGATGTACTGGTGGCCAGGGATGAGCGCCCACATTTACGAATTTGGAATTAATTGCGATGTCTGCTACAGAGATCACAGCTTGGACCGCCACCAGACTCCTGACTACAGTGTAGCCAGCCCAGTACAGGCACCATTGTTAGATAGCATTAGACTATCCACGCTCAAACGTCCCTATGGACAAAAGCGGTCCCACAAATATTAGGACGAGATTCATTTGCATGTGGCCTCAGCGCTCTGCTGACGCCCAAACTGTTATAAAAGATTTGCGAGTCTTTATCGGCACATACGCAATCGGCACGCTACATTCTGACCAGGGTCTTGCTTTTAGCTCTAGGGCTCACAAGGAGGCCATGGCCAGCTTGGGCGTTGCATTGCGGTACTCAAGTCCATTCCATCCTGAGGGAAATTCAGTTGTGGGAAAGAAAAAACTGTGACATAAAGCAATCTATAACAGCTAGGGTATTCGGTTCGGGTGACGGGTGGGTCAAACATCTAATAAGTGTCCAACGTAGTCTTAATAACCTGCCAAGAAATTCTCTGGGTGGAATCACTACATATGAAATCCTTTTTGGTACTAGAATGATGGTTGAAGACCTCGATCTGTGACACATTAAACCTGTACTGCCTATAACATCCTACCTAGAACTAAGGAAAAAGCAGAAAATAGTGGCTGCATGAGTGTCATGCTACGACAAGGGAAAAGATCACCTGATTTCCTAGGTGTAGTCTTAACCTGTTGCGGTTATCCTTGTATGTCACCCAGTCATAGGAGTTCGTGGCCTCGCCTGGCAACGGCTCAGGGAACGAGGGAAGCACTGCTCTCTCCGTCGGTGCTTCTCTGCCGGCTTCTGAGCCTCCCCAACCGACTATTTTATTCTTTTCACTATTTTTTTGCAGTAGCATAATGTATATCTAGGTCCTGATGAAGGCAACGGACACACCAGTCCAACATTGTTGCTGAAACATGTCGACCACTTTGTTCCATCCAGGTAGTTATTTGTTAAGACTACCTTTGCTGCTCTTTTAACATTGGTGGAGCGAGCAGAACACAGAATAGAATTTCATATTTGCTCCCTCACCCAATTTTATTTCTATCTTCACCATTATTCACTATCTTTTTCACGTGCACTGCAAATCAGTAACACATTTATCCACAAAATAGTACCATCAATACTAAGACCACACTGGTCACTACCAGGTTCCTTGGAGGTTATAAGATCTGACCTTCCATATTTACCGGTAGTTCTCCAAGTGACTGGTATACAAGGAATCCCAAATGATGAAGGGCGGTTCCGTGTGGTGACTGATGGGTATCCTTTTATATTACATCGAGATCAGGGTACCTTCCAGCATTTTCTGCTTTTTCTTTAGTTCTAGGTAGGATGTTATAGGCAGTACAGGTTTAATGTATCACATATAGACTCTCACTTTTAGACCCATTGACACTTTTGTGTGGTATATTTCAGTTAAGGGAACGTGTCTTTGCCTGGTCTTTAAATTCCCTTGGGCCCCCCTTAACCTTTTTGTTACTATTGAAGACCTCGATCGTCATACTTCAGTGGTGGAACAAACACCCTTTGCTATCAAAGATCGTTTGGCTGT
Source organism: Lissotriton helveticus (assembly GCF_964261635.1). NCBI lineage: Eukaryota > Metazoa > Chordata > Amphibia > Caudata > Salamandridae > Lissotriton > Lissotriton helveticus. The sequence goes on from NC_136070.1 coordinate 462,018,858, forward strand.
TTTACAGGGCTTAAATGAAACAAGAAGATTTCTAAGCAACACCATACAAAAGCCAACAACCACTGAGGGAAAACCACCTGTCCCAGCAAGACCTGTCTGGATTCCAATGATTGTGCATCTGGTCAGAGAGAAAATAGCGGATAAGAAGGAATTTGGGCATTCTTACAGAAAACCAGTACCTGTACTAGCAGTCCACGGATCAAGAACAGTGTTACTGCTGCCCTTTGCTGGAAGAAAGAAGAACCGGTCTGTATCAATTGATCTGGTAAAACCACATCATGTAGCCGATAATAAGTAGTAGGCCCAGTGGACTCCAAAGATGTAGCAGACGACCAAATCTTGCTACTATCCAAGAGGTTCAAACTGAAAGACTCATCACCTTTGAAGAATCTGCAGTGAGAAAGGACTATGCAACAAAGCCATGGAACTTGTGCCTCTTGAAACCCAAATAACAGTTTGTCAAGAAACTCCTGTCTACAATGATGTAGCATCTGACTATACTAATACGTCAAGGGAACAAGCAGCTCCAGCAATTTCAAATAATCCGGATGCGATACCAACTATTGACAGAACTGCCTCTGGCTATTTCATCAACTTTGATACCTTTTCTGAGGATCCCAGTGAACCTGAAACAACGCCAATAAACAATACTTTCAAGGAACAAGTAACAGAATTTTTTCACCAGCTTGCAAATACATATCTGACGTCACCATGGGATGAATTTTGGATTGTGTTAGGTGTACTTTTTCTCCTACTATGGCTCATTCTTGTTTTAAGTTTGGGAAAGCTGATAGATGGAAAATATCATAAAATGGACACAGCAAGTAAGAACATCAAATTGCTCCTGAAACAACACAAATCATCTCATCATGAACACAGAGACCTGTCATCAGTGAACATCACAGCCGTTCTTCTACCTGGTGAAATAGCGTGGGATAGAACTGATCATGACATTTATGGCCCTGTCGAGCTGCTGAAGATTCCACACCAATTTAAGGTTTCCTTGAGTGATTTTGTTTCACTGAGTACATTTTCTGATGATTGGGACTTTGAGACTGTTAATAACATGATGGCAGACTTAGAAATGTCTGCCAAATTTGCAAAACATTAATACTTAGAAGGTTCATCAAATTATGAAGAAATGCATTGCTTTAATCCTTTTTGGTCATCATTATTTGCACAAATCTGCAAATCCTAGAAATGTTTTAACTTATAATCAATGGGAACATTGGCCAACACCTCCAAAAGGTAGCTCTAAAACATTCCATAGAAAATGTCCATACTTTACAGGTTTTAATGTCACAAATCCAGAAAGCTTTTACTTTAAAAATGTTAATAAGACAGGCACGAAAAGTATGTTAACAAATACTAAACAAATTTATTCTGCAGCCTTTTATGCTCAATTGTCCACATTAGGCTTTGACTTTTGGAAAGACAACATTGAGACAAAAACTGTTTGGGGCACAAAAGACTGGCAGGTACAAGGTTTAGAAGCATTATTCAGAGCCTGCATCATCCCAGAACAAATACTGTTCTTAAATGAAACTGTTCAACAGACATCTTGTCTTGGCCTGGCTAAGATAAAAGATTTAAACAAACCGTCCATACCTAATCCCACACCTGATAGTAATAGAACTACAGATGAGGAGGTAGACGTAAATTATATTTTACAACAAAACAGAAGTAATCCTGAATGGAAAAATGGTTAATCTGGCCCACAGACACGAATAACTGTCAAGACAGATTCCTGAACAAGACACAAGGGTTTACAGTATTTAGGCCAGATCCAAGATATGTCCAGAGACAACAGCCAGGGATAATAACAACTTACAGTGTAGGAAAACTGTGCCTTGAATGGCTACAAAAATCCACATTCCCAGATATAAAACAACACTTAACTTTACTTAAAGATGGCATTGACTTGAGAGAATTCTTACTTGGACCTCCCAAACCACATCATAAACGTTTCATATACGCCAGTATTTACGCTGCTTACAATGAAGCTTGGAAAGTCACGCAAATGGAAACTGCAGAACGAATACGAGAAATTGATTGTATTAATTTAGAGAAAGCACTCTCTGTAGTTGACAATGAATTAACAACTCTGTCGTCCAGAATTTATTCTTTGGACAGCACCGTATCCTCTGCCATAGACAAAATGGAACAAGACTTGCTAATGTTACAACATGGCCAGTCTCAATTACGTTCTATAATGCTGCTAGGCTGGACGTTACAAAACTTTAGTTCCGGCTATTTGCCTTGGCGTCTAATCAACACTACGTCGTTATTTACTGTATTTAACTTTACAGATAAACAAATCTCTTTGGCACAGAGGGGAGCAGATTATACGGTGCTGAGCATAGAAAAACTGGAGAGATTACCATTAACCGTTTCTGAGAAACCATCCGTTGAATGGATAATACATGGCACCATCACGATACCAGTGACGATTTTCCAGTTTCAGTATTGCTTAAAACACATAACAAGATGCCAATACTGCGCAGAATTTTAACAAATATCTGTGAACAATGAATCAAACAATTGTACCACTCAAGACCTCCAATTCGATCTGTGTAAATCTTTTAATTAAATTAATTTTTGGGGAAAATTCATTCAAGAGCATATTTATTTTACAGTGGAACAAATTAGATATGCAGAATTTTTTTTTAAACCTAACTATTATATTGTTTCAAGGGAAGAAAAGGGAAAAGAAACCCAAAGACATTTTTTGAAAAAACGAGAGACAAAAACTTCTTATTCCAAACATACCATCACATTAGCACATTCATTCCGTGATACTTTCATACACATACTTGGATCATTCACTGAAGCCGCATCTGCGCATTAAATTAAAAAATGGGGAATAGGGAAAAAGTGGGTGAAGAGTGATGTGTGTACCTCACCTAGATTTTGCAGAAATCTATATTATTTGTACCGGCGGGGTACTATTAAATCTCTATTTTACATAAAATTGAATTAAATTCTCTACACAGGCCATCTGTCAGAGTTATAAATGTTTTGAAGTTTAGAAGAAACAAAACTAAACAGATTGGCCACAACAAAACATGGTTGACGCGTTTCGAAGCCCCTGGCTTGTGGAGGTTCTCCTCAGGACCATAGGGACCGAATCCTGAAAAAGATGAGACAACTATTCTTACTATCCGATTACAGTTGAGCAACCTTCAACTATTGTTCGTGTGCCACACTCAAAAATTGTTACCTTAACTCTTCAGAGGAATGTGAAAGGATCTTCCTTCCAGTGGAAAAGGCTGGATATTTTTTCGTGAACTCTCACAGTACAATATCTGTAGATGTTGTATATAAAACATATCAGCTCCTCTACTAGTTCCCAGTATCTCATCATAGGCGATCTTAACTTTCACTTTGACTCCGCAGTAGATCATACGGCAACCACGCTTACAGATGACTTAGCAGCTCTGCAACTAATCCAACTCGTCAGGTCTCCTACTCACGTTAAGGGCCATTTGCTGGACCCCGTGTTCAGCAATTGTGTAGATCTGGCAACAAGTCTACCAATTCCCCTTCCGTGGACTGACCATTTATTAGTGCCCTTTACCTGGACCACATTTAAGCCCTTAACCATCAGACCCACAGTAAGAATCGCCAGAGCCTGGTCGCGCCTTCCAGTCGATAAATGGACTACCAAACTTGCCAGCAGCCTACCTCTCTATAATGAGGATCCCTGCCTAGCCAACCAGACATATGAAGACTGGATCACTCAAACCCTTGATAACTCTCTCCCCAAAAGAAAAACCACATTGAAACGCTCCCATAAAACCGCTCCCTGGTATTCAGAGGCCCTTAGGGCAAAGAAACGCCAATGTAAGAAAGCTGAAAGGAAATGGAGTATGGATTTCTCACCAGTAGAAAAAACTCAATACCGAATTCGAATCAAAGAGTGTAAAGAAGAAATCAAAGTCACCCAAGCTGCATACTTATCTAATAAAATCATTTTAGCCAAATCAAAACCCAGAGAAATTTTCCAAATTGTGAAAAATCTTACTAAATTGCCATCTAGCGTGCCTGAGACCAAATCCACAGAGCATTGTAACAAGGTGGCAGACTTTTTCCACCAGAAAATTCAACAAAATGTATGCTTCCTTCCCCCCCCTGGCCACCCCTTTCCCAGCCTTGACCAACTCAATCTTGACACACCCTTCATCACAGCCTCCTCCCACACTGGACCACTTTCCCCCCCTTGATCTTGCATCCCTGGAATCTGTGGCTCGGAAAGTAAAATCTGGTTCCCCTGACGATCCAGCCCCGCCAGACATCGTAATGTCGGCATCCCAGGTCACTTTGCCCATCATAATGGACCTCCTGAACTCTTCTATCACCTCCGGCACGGTCCCGCCTGGATGGAAACGGGCCATGGTTCAAGCCCTGCTAAAGAAACCCAGCTTGGATCCTTCAGACTTTAGCAACTACCGGCCAATCTCCCTACTCCCCTGGCTGAGTAAAGTCTTGGAGAGATATATCAACGGCCAACTGGACACCTTCCTAGAAAACAACCAACTGTTAGATCCCACCCAGACAGGCTTCAGACCCAAGCACGGAACTGAGACCGCCCTTCTCATGGTCACCGAGGAATCCAGAAAAATCCTGGACCAAGGAGGATCAGTGGCAGTGATCCTCCTTGACCTCAGCGCGGCCTTTGACACGGTCAGCCATGACATCTTGCTGCACCGTCTGACTAGTGTTGGTATCAAGCACAAGGCATGGCTATGGTTCAAGTCCTTCCTGAAGGACAGATCCTTTTGAGTGTTCGACGGTGAGTCAGTGTCCACTAGCAGACCATTAAGGTGCGGGGTCCCACAAGGCTCCTCTTTAAGCCCTGCGCTCTTCAACATTTATATGAGGCCACTGGCTGAGGTTGTCCGTCCGTTTGGAGCCAAGATCATTTCTTACGCGGACGACACCCAGCTGGTGGTCTCATTGGCGCAGGAGGCTAACATGCCAATGGGAGGAGGGCTCAGACAGTGTCTAGAGGAGGTAAAGAGCTGGATGTCCTCCTCATCACTCAAACTAAACGGGGACAAGACGGAGCTGATGCTTCTGGGCCCCGCTGATCCAAGTTCTTTCAACTCCCTGTGGCCACCCTGCCTGGGCACCCCCCCAGCACCTAAGAATAACATCAAGAGCCTTGGGGTGTGGCTGGACAGATCCCTTTCATTTGACATCTAAGCCACCAAACTCTCGGCTACCTGCTTTGGCCTTCTCAAGATGCTAAAGAAAATTCTTCAAAAAGGGGGTGGTGATGGACAGAGTATCTGAGTTAATCAGAACACTCCTACCCAGTCAACAGATCAGGGCTTGATCCATCACCGTTTTTTAGCTCACTGCACCATCCCAGTTCAGAACCCGGCTATATGCAAATTAGTCTGTCCCTGGCCCAGTGCATCATGGGAACAGGGCAGACCAAACTACCAAGCCAATTCTTCACTGGAAAGGAAACAAGCTTCCGGGGACAGGTTTCTGGCATTACAGCCGTCTTCGGCCCGGCTTGCTTGAATCCTGATGGTGCAGTGAGCAAGGGACTCATGTCTGAGCATACCCTTCCACACTTGTGGTGGCCAAAATAATTTCAAAAAGGGGGTGGTGATGGACAGAGTATCTGAGGTAATCAGAACACTCCTACCCAGTCAACAGATCAGGGCTTGATCCATCACCGTTTTTTAGCTCACTGCACCATCCCAGTTCAGAACCCGGCTATATGCAAATTAGTCTCTCCCTGGCCCAGTGCATCATGGGAACAGGGCAGACCAAACTACCACGCCAATTCTTTACTGGAAAGGAAACAAGCTTCCGGGGACCGGTTTCTGGCATTACAGCCGTCTTCGGCCCGGCTTGCTTGAATCCTGATGGTGCAGTGAGCAAGGGACTCATGTCTGAGCATACCCTTCCACACTTGTGGTGGCCAAAATAATTTCAAAAAGGGGGTGGTGATGGACAGAGTATCTGAGGTAATCAGAACACTCCTACCCAGTCAACAGATCAGGGCTTGATCCATCACCGTTTTTTAGCTCACTGCACCATCCCAGTTCAGAACCCGGCTATATGCAAATTAGTCTCTCCCTGGCCCAGTGCATCATGGGAACAGGGCAGACCAAACTACCACGCCAATTCTTCACTGGAAAGGAAACAAGCTTCCGGGGACCGGTTTCTGGCATTGCAGCCGTCGTGACCTAGTCTCCCATTACCAACCAAGCAGAAACCTCCGCTCAAACCAGGCCTTTATGGCTACCGCACACAGAATAAAAAAGGCCAGATCAGGCGGTAGGACCTTCACCCATAATGCTTCCAGGATGTGGAACGCCCTTCCGCTTCATCTGAGAGCCAACCCCAATCTCTCCTCATTCCGAAAACAGCTCAAGACATTCCTCTTCAACTCTCCACAGTAATTCTATGTTAGCTTTTCCTGCTACCGCCAATCACCTCTGTTGGTTCCTAGCGCTTGGACGCCCCCGGGCAGCAACCGCGCTCTACAAATCCACATACAAATACAAATACAAATAGCATATAGATCTGGAATGGAATCATTACCTCATTTGCATGGAGCCCCAATTGATCGTCACACTTAGTTATGTTCTCTTGCCACAATTTGCTCTGTCTGAATAAAAAGAGACAGGTGGGGGATGAATGTCTATTCACCATGTGGCAATTTTTTTTTAAATTATATACAAATCGACAGTTTAATTGCTGAGTTTAATAGTTTGTTGCTTCCATGGGTGCACAGTCCGATGTACTGTATGTGTTAAGGTCCTTGTGCTGTATATACTAAGCCCGTACATCTTTATCATGGTGAAAGGCTAAAAATGACCGTGAATGATTTAGCCTCTAGCTATTCTTTTTGCGGGTTTTGAACGGAGACGGTAAATATCCCTATACCATTGTACTTCCTGACTTAGTACTCCTGTGCGTTGTCTGGGTAAGTTTAAAAAAAAAAACATGAATGACAGACTTCGTTAGCTTCATTTTAGAAGAAGACATTCCCACTAACTGATTCTAGTCGGGTATGTCCGCGAGTCGGTTCCTCTCATCTTGGGCGCCGCGCTCTCGCATGAACTCCATGCATCAAGCGCGCTGATCTCCGAAGCGGGACCTACACTTTCATGATCCCGGCGTCTCTTACCTTTATTTCAGAGTGTGTCTCTCGCTGCTGCACCAGCTTAACTGCAAACACGGTCGCTCCAGTGTATCTCACTCTGCGCGTTGCGTTCATTTGGACGTGTTGGTGCCGCACGGCATTGTTGGTAATGTAGTTATAATTGAATGCCCTCTGGGAATTGTGTTTTGGTGATAATGGTTCGTATGGAGCCCGCATTAAATGTTTTTTGGCTTCGTCATCTCACATGGAAGGACTACTTAATGAGGAGTGAATATGATTGCGAATTTGTGAAAATCTCTTTTTAAGTATAAAACAAACATGGCAATGTATTTCTAAAGCTCACTACATTTGGTTGCATATCTGTGATGATTATATGGGGTATGATGTGTATCCTTCCAACGATGAAGTCTGTGATAGCTAAATGCTGTGTTCTTTATTGGCATTTATAATGCTCACTACATTTGGTTGCATTTCCGTGATGACTATATGGAGTATGATGTGTATCCTTCCAAAGGTGAAGTGCATGATATTTATATGCTGAGTTCTTTGTTGTTTTCATTTCTAAATCAGAGGTGATATAATTCAGACATTCCGTTCAATCCATTTACTGCTGAATTATATTTCAAGATCAGGATCGCCTCTCTTTTTGCCAATTTGGCCTCCAGGTCTCCTCCTCTAGGGTCTGGCTCGATTTTTGAGACAATTGTCCATTTTACATCATTTTCCGTATGGGCATGATCTACCCAATGTTGGACCAATGGGGCTGTCAGAATGTTTTTTTGGATCCGTGATCTATGTTGGGTGATCCTCTGCCTGACCTCTTGGCTAGTTTTTCCTATATATAACTTTTGGCATGGGCAAACAATGCCATAAATTACATATTTGGTTTTGCAGTTCGTAAATTTTTCATGTCTCCAAGAGATTCCATTGCGTTGGAACAAGTCACCTTCCATAGTGAATGGACAACAGACACATGTCCCACATTGATGATGGCCCGTAATAGGTGGTAAATTCAAGTATTGTCTTAAAGAGGGAATCTTTGATTTTGGCATTGTTACTCTCACTATATGGTTCGCTATGCTCTTATCCCTTTTGAAAGCAAAAAGTGGAGCATCTTCGAGTTTAGTATCAAGTCCTTTGATTAAGTGCCAAATTTGACAAATTAGCTTTTTGAGCCAATTTGATGTTGGGCAAAATGTTGAGACACATACTATGCGATTTTGATTGCTTTTTTCTTTTTTCTTGAGTAGAACTTCTCGCGGTGTCCACCAAGCCCGTTTCATGGCACGTTTCAACAGCTTTGATGGGTATCCTCTTAGTAGCAGCCTTTCTCTTAGGGATTTTGCGTGTACCATATATTGAGATCTCACTGGCAATTCCAGCTGAAGGTGTGATACGTGGACCAACAGGCACACAGGTACCATCTACTACGAACATTGCTAATGCGACTGACGCTGACGTCGATGCTTCTCCTCTGTGTACGATTGATCTACTTAATGAAGTGGTTCAACTTTCATCTACTGTGGTAGACGATTTCTTTGCCAGCCTAGACGACTTAATGTTTTCTCCTGACACCGAGAATAACTTTTGAAGTTAGCACACAGCTTTCTTTCAGCTCTGAAATTCGACCTTCACTTTTTTCAAAACAAAAGCTTCTAACTTTGGAACTCTATTTTTCTACGATTTGATTTGACTTTTTTCCAAAACACAATGAACTTTGGCACAAAGCAATCTGCTTAAAGTAGAACTATTCTTAGAGAACAAGAATTCTTAGAATACTTCCTAGAAACAATATTGACCTAATCGACAAACCAAAACAACTTGTATATTCTGCTATGGGATGGTCTTGACCTTTTTTTTTTTTTCTGTAACTAGAGGCCTTTTATTAAATGTAATTTCATGATTCATTCAGTTAGCATTTCCATTATCATATTATAGGCTTACAATGAAATCATTGCTTTTTAATGCGTTCAGTACAAATGATCATTTTTCCTGTGCAACCATTTCAAATGCATTTTATATGTATTTTTTGGGTGGGATTGTAAACCCATGCTATATGTTTTGGTGCTTGAACTTAGTTAAACATGATATCGCGGAGTGGGTGTTGTATAGTATTTTAGGACCCTACTGTAATTTTCCCGATTCATGCCCTTATATAGGTATAAATCACCATATCCTTATATAGGCATAGAAATCATAACCATATTTAGACATAGCTCATGCAGTCCAAATACGGCAGGGCTACTTCCAGTAGTCCCGAAAATCCACAACGATTTCTTGGAAAACTCGGCTTCAGCAGCTAGGGACTTCCCCTTGCTCGAATACTGACTTGTCCAAGACCTCATGGAGTTTTCAAAGAACTGAGACTCTTTGATGACGTTATTATGTCCACCTTTACGTCAAACTCGGCACCTTCAAGGTATAAATATGCCCACACTTGCCATAGCAAACACACAGTGGTTTGGAGGAGTTTGACTATCTACCTACCCGACGCATCCTGCTACAGCAAGTGCCCAAGGAAGCCGACCCTCCAGCAGACGCACTGAGAGAGACGCTGTCTTTTCTCCTGCTGAGAAATCCAGCTCCAGTGTTTCCAAGCTACCCTTGCGGGTTGTTGGGAAATCGAGTCCTGAGAATGACCTTCTTCATTCTAAAGCAAGGTACGGAGCTGATTAGACCCTAAGAGAAATCTTGGATAGATTCTTGGCAAAGAATATCAAATTTATGCTACACCTCACTTACTTCTTCCCTCGTACTAAGCTTAGGTTAGGTACATCACGGTAGGCGTATTTTAAAAGCACCAGTTAAGTACTTTTTAACCTCTGTTATTAATGTATATATTTATCTATAGTCTAGGAACCATACAATGCTCTTACAGTATTATTTTATTCTACTCTTTTTACTGTATGCACTATATTTTGCAACCAGTATTACATTTGTAGCAGTTCATTTCTTATGCTTGAGAAAGAAGACTGTTCAATAAATCCCAAAAATTATTTAGAAAGACAGTGGAGCCTTCTCACTGCCAGCACCAAATCATATATTACTCCAAAAGATATATTACCCTTTATATTATCTCAAGGGTCCGTGAGCACACCGAAAAGCACCCACTGTCACAGTGCCGTTCCCAGGGAACTCAACAATTAGAACCAAAGAAGCATGGATGCACCACACCACAGTATACAATTCAATGCAAGCAATTATAAAGTCCAAATCCAGGAGACAATGAAAAAGAAGTTCATCAGTTAAATCTCTTTATTCTATTTTCTTATTGGGTAGCGAAACACACAGTACAGCTGCCGCGTTTTGTCCAAATACAGGACTTCTTCAGGGCACTATATCATGGGTTCAGATTGCCTCCAGGAGTAAAAGAGGATAAATCAAGTAAACCGCTCAAAAGAAAGTGTCCATGACCAAAAAGATATATAAGAAAAAGGTATGGAGGTCGTCCAAAGGAAAGCCACGACTAATCCCGCAGAGTATACCACTCAACCCCCAAATATGAGGTCCATCAGCGACACCATCTGCGTTCTGCTTAATAGGCCATCTGCAAACAAAGTTCAGGCAGAAATGCTTCAAACTCGCTTTCAATTTGAAATGCCACTTTTATTTATATAGACCGATGTCAATGGACCTACATTCTACATGTGTGGTAACAACATTTCCATCAAACAGCAGCTTCCCTCTAAAAAGGCTCGATACAGCAATATCAGTAGGACCGCAATATAATAGTCGCGTTCTTCTAGGGAAGTATCCAGGACCATCACAGTAACGAAACTCCTTCTGGCTAAATCCTTTTATTGAAAACACCTGTCTATCTATGTCTCTGCACCTCTGGTGAAACGAAGCATGCACGAATGACTGAGTAAAATATCTATCTATTGTTTCCACGACTCTGAAGATCAGTTTTATCTTGGGGAAACAAAGCTGTCATGTTTATGCGGTTGTCAGAAACTAAATCCCTTCTTGTGAACCCGAGAAAGTTTCTAGAGACCTCTGAGCTAGCTGGCACTCACAATTAAGTCTAATATATTTCGATTGAGACCTATTAGACATAAGTCCTACGTCACATCAATAGGATATATTATTCCAATGAGCAGAGCCTATTGGGAATATAGGAACTACACTACAGCACCTTCAAGACATGGAACACCCTGCCCATCAACCTCCGGAAACCACACTTACTGACGCAATTCAGGAAAGACCTCAAGACACAGCACTAAGGGGCTCATTAGGATGGCGGACGTAAACGGGTACCGTCCGCCATGGTCGCGGCAAAATCACAACCGCCCGCACCGTGGAGAATCCGCGGTTACGATTAGGATATTCATGTCAAGAAACTCCGACCACGGCGGACGGATCACATCAAACACCGTCCGCGGCAGACGGAACACATCTAACACCGTCCGCGGCGGACGGAACCAAAAGAACACCTACCGCCGTGGACGGACATGACCGCGGGAACAGGCACAACCGCCGCTATACCTGCGGAGGGTCCGTCCGCGCGATTAGGATAATGCCGCCATTCCAACGGAACTCACCGCCGTCCTCCACCGCCGCGGAAGCAATACCTCTGAAAACAGACCATGACTGCGGAAGGACCACACCAACACCATCCCTGCCGTCAAACCGATTACAAAATGGCCGACGGAAGTAAATAGAAAATACTTCAAACAGAACACCCAACCACCTGAAACACCCACCCCCAGCAACTACACGCCCCAATGACACCCCCCCCCAAGCTCCTAAAATGCATCTAAATCACCACACCCAAAGAACACCTGATTGCCAACAACCATTGGGACACCACCACCACCACACAGAGTATAACATGAATCTCCCACTACCACAGTCCTTTGCATCACAGCATAGCTGCAAGCAAGAGCCACATTACCACGAACAGCAGACACACACAAACACACATACAACCTGCTCACAAACACACACACCACACAAACCAACACAACACCATCCCTACACACCACACACCTGCACATCCCACCCCACCACACCAACACCTTGCACATCACACACCATGGCACCAAAGAAAAATGTGTGAGAGACCAGCACTACAACTCCCAATAGGCCCCCATGTCCACAGGGAGGGTGGCAGTGGGTGGGGGGTGTGAAAGACCAGCACTACAACTCCCAACAGGCCCCCATGTCCACAGGGAGGGTGGCGGTGGGTGGGGTGTGTGAGAGACCAGCACTACAACTCCCAACAGGCCCCCATGTCCACAGGGAGGGTGGCGGTGGGTGGGGTGTGTGAGAGACCAGCACTACAACTCCCAACAGGCCCCCGTGTCCACAGGGAGGGTGGCGGTGGGTGGGGGGGGTGACAGACCAGCACTACAACTCCCAACAGGCCCCCATGTCCACAGGGAGGGTGGCGGTGGGTGGGGTGTGTGAGAGACCAGCACTACAACTCCCAACAGGCCCCCATGTCCACAGGGAGGGTGGCGGTGGGTGGAGGGGAGTGCGTGGGGTGTGTGAGAGAGGTAATTGATTAGTAATGTTGTTACCAAAAACATGTCATGTCCACAGCATTGATCATGATAATCTTGTCCCTCAGGTGATCGCAACTTGACTGGCGAAAGCAGCAACCGCCAGCACCAGTCGCCCCCTCACAGCACGGACTCTCTGGGGACGAGCCCATTGCCAGCTCAGACGCAGAGGACGATGCGGGACCAAGCAGACTTCCAGGGCCATCAGGCTCCCAGGACATCACTGCCTCCACCACCTCGGCCTGTGTTACCACACCGTCACCTGCCATAGTGAGCTGTGCAGCCACCACCACCACCACTCCTGCCTGTGCCACCCTGCCTGACCCATCAGCCGATGATGGACCATCTACATCCCAGGCAAGCAGGGAGAGTGGACGTGAGAGGACACAGGTGAGGGCATAGCACACAACCAGGAGTCCAGTTGTCCGGCGAGGTGGGGAAGGACACCCACCCCATCCTGGCGTCGAAACACTGAAAGCCATCGCAAGAGTCAATGCCTCCTATCAGGGGGCGCAGGAACAGTCTGATCGGGCCCAACAAGACTCACAAGAGAACAGCAATCTGTTGCGGTCCATTGATACCCGCATAGGGCAAATTGTGGACCTCATGGGCCAGCAAACTGCTCTGTGGAGGGACTGGCTATCCCACGCAACACCACCCCCCCTCACCCTAGTGCCCAGCGGGACCGCTCCCCAACACCAACACCAACGCCACCCACACCTGAGCCCACGGACAGGGTGGTGGCCCCTGACCAACCTGCCCCCACAGCTGTCTTCGCTCCGGCTCCAAGACGGAGGGGCCGTCCGAGGCTGGATGCAGGTGAGAGCAGGGGTGTTGCTCCATCTACCCGCTCTAAGAGGGGGCGCAAATGACTTCACCCTTGTCTGAGCCTGCCATTCACCCTGAAAACTATCGTGTTCCACAATGCCAACCATTGCCACACTTCTGTTGGACTAGCTGGACATCACACATTGTGGTGTCCCCACGGTGTTTTCATCTGCCATGACCTTCAACTCTCACTCCCCCACCAACACTTCTTTGTAAATATGCACCAACATCAATCCTCAACCTGTAAATAAATATCACGTAAACACTCAATGATGTGTGGCCTCCATGTTTTAATCACATGATTGTCTTAGAATGTAAAGTTACCAGGTGCAGGGATCAATGTTGTTGAGAACATACCAGAACAGGCAGCATAGACACACCACATTCACACTCCACCACCAAAAATACATCACGCATTGTCTGGCTGTACAAGCGGTAGTTACTCACATTCAAGGGAAATAGCGATCAATGAGCTGACACCTCTGGTCCACACCTTCTTCCTCACCACTATCCTCATCAGTCGACATGGGTGGGATGGGAGGCCGAGCAACCTGTTGGTCTTCAGGGTCCATGATCAGTTCAATGTTATTGCTCAAGGCCAGGTTGTGGAGCATGCAGCAGGCAATCACGATTTTGCATACTTTGCCTGGTGAGTATGGCAGGGCCCCTCCGGTTTTGTCAAGGCAGCGAAACCTAGACTTCAGCAGTCCAAAAGTAAGTTCTATCACTCGACGTGTCCTCCCATGGGCATCATTATAACGCAATTCACCAGGGGTAGTAGGATTCCTGATGGGGCTCAGCAGCCACGGCCTGTTTGGGTTCGCCGAGTTGCCTAGGTGGTGTGATGACAGACACAAATTTCATTACCATGATTTGAGGAAACACCATGTCACACATACAACACAATTGTCCTCACAACACACTGACAACACAATTGTCCTTTCAGCACACTCACCTACAAGCCACGCACGTTCTGGACGCAGATTAGCCATCAGTTGGGGGACAATGCTGCTCCGCATGATGTGGGAGTCATGGGCGGAACCGGGAAATCTGGCACACACATGCGAGATGATGTTGTCAGCCAGGCACACCACTTGCATGTTGATCGAATGGTAGTGCTTCTGATTCCTATATACAGCTTCACATGCCTGGGGTGGTATGAGACCAATATGTGTCCCATCAATTGAACCCACCACGTGTGGTAACTGGGCCAGGGCATAGAAGTCCCCTTTGACTGCTGCCAACTGTGCCTGACATGGAAAATGTATGTCATCATCCTTGTAAAGCATCATGGCATTCAGGACATCCCGCAGAACCATGCTGAACATGGATTGTGACATCCCTCCCGCATAACCAACTGTGTACTGGAAAGTGCCAGTCGCAAAGAAATGAAGTGCCGCCATCACCTTTGCTGTGGGTGTGAAAGCTCCAGGATATGTCCTGCGTGGCTGCAGATGAGGTGACAATTGTGTGACAAGCTCCTGCAATCTCTGTCGGTCAAGCTGGTATTTGTGGATCACCTTCTCGTCAACCATGTCCTCCAGCACAGTGTATGGTCGATGCACATTTGGAGCCCTCCTGTGTGGGAGTAGATGGCAGCAGATGTCAAATGACCAACAAAGCATTGCTGTGCAACACTATCACATCTTGAGCACCACAATGCTAATAATACATGTTGCAGACAGTGATGATATGTGTGACCGGAACAATATATAAGGCAATAGAGCTGACTACACACACAATGTACAGCCACAAAGAACATCCTGTGGGCTAACATGTACAATGTAACGTGCACACATGTTAAAACATCTTGCAACAACACATGACTGAGGGCCCATATGTGGACAAGCATCCACACAGACACACATGTACGTGCACAAACAACATGAAATTGGAACACACCCTACTTGTGTTCATGCACCCATGAACACACATACAATGCCCCCTCAGCTGACATGCATGGGCACACAACAACAGACACGCATACACAGAATGCATGTACACACACATCATTGTTACTTGCACACACAAACCACACACTCCCAGCAGCTAATGAATGTGTGTACACACCCTTGCGGTACTGTGTAGATGTGTAGAAATGAACACGTGTGTCTACAAGACCAAAACGTCAACACGTCGCAATACACATCTGACGCAACTTTGGCCCACAACACTAGCCTTTGTTAACCACAGGCAAGGTCTACAGTCTGAGCACACATGCAACAAATGGACATGAATGTCGCACGTGGACATGGTACATAGACTACACATCAAAAATCTTACAGCAATCCAGGCCGGTCACCCACCGCTAGTCCAGCCCGGTTACCCACCGCCAGTCAAGGCCGGTCACCCACTGCCAATCCAGCCCGATCACCCACCGCTAGTCCAGCCCGGTCACCCACCGCCAGTCAAGGCCTGTCACCCACCGCAAGTCCAGGCCGGTCACCCACCGCTAGTCCAGGCCGGTCACCTACCGCCAGTCCAGGCAGGGCACCCACTGCCAGGACTGGGCGGTGCCAGGACTGGCGGTGGGTGACCGGCCTTGACTGGCAGTGGGTGACCGGCCTGGACTGGCGGTGGGTGACCGGGCTGGACTAGCGGTGGGTGACCGGCCTGGACTGGCGGTGGGTGACTGGCCTTGACTGGCGGTGGGTGACCAGCCTTGACTGGCGGTGGGTGACCGGGCTGGACTGGCGGTGGGTGACCGGCCTGGACTGTTGGTGGGTGACCGGCCTTGACTGGCAGTGGGTGACCGGGCTGGACTGGCGGTGGGTGACCGGCCTGGACTGGTGGTGGGTGAGGCAATAACACTGTAAGGGGTTGTTTCAACTGCCATATCAGATTGAATCATCAAATGTATGTGTTTGCCTGCACCTCCACCGTGGAAGGCGTGCACCGCCATAGCGGCGCCAGTGAGTGATTAATTTCAAATGATGCACCGGCATGGTAGCGCGCACATGCGGTTGCCGGTGTGTGAACGTGACGGTCCGTTCACATGTAGCCGATGGGAACAGGTTACGCGTTGCACGTAAGCGCATTCAAAAATTGTGGAAGACGTGCACCGCCACAACAATGTGAGTCATTGGCTCTTTTTGAATGAAGCATCCAGAGAAAACCAGTTGCTGCAGACGTGTGCCACTGACATGAGCTCAGGGCCCTATATATGTGTGAAGATTTCCTGCACACATTCACTGCTTCCAGCCACTGCTGCCTGCGACCGTCACCTCGACCTGCTGCTCCTGAGCTATCCAACAACTGCTGCCTGCGACCGTCACCTCCACCTGCTGCTCCTGAGCTATCCAACAACTGCTGCTGTACTGCCACAGTCGTGAATATTGCCATGCAGAGAGTGCGAGAGACCCGGTCTCGTCCCTTCACCGCAGCGGAGCTGGATGTCCTTGTGGACGGTGTTCTCAGTCACTATGAACGGCTCTACGGTGCCCCCGGACAGGTGGTAAGTGAAGTGGGTAACATGTTGGTGGGCATGAGGTGGTCACTGACTCCTTGCTTCTGCAAGCTTGGCGGTGTGCTGTGGGACCTTCACATGTGTTGTACTGTGCATGGCTGCATGAAGATACGTGTTTCTTCAATGTATATGATTGCCAAACAGTCCACTGACATTCCCCTCTTGTCTCCCATCCTGGTAGGTGAAGCTGCACCTTCGCAAGGCCGTGTGGAGGACCATAGCACGTGATGTACGGGCAGTGGGGGTGTGCAATAGACGACACACACACTGCCACAAGCGCTGGGACGATATATCCAGGCTCACCAAGAACGTTGCGGAGATGACACTGGGGATCATTCCGAGAACAGGCCGCCTTGAACGACGCACCATGACACCTCTAATGCACCGCATAATTGCTGTGACGCATCCTGACCTGTCCGCCCGGCTGAGAGGGGATCAACAGCAAACTAGCGGTAAGCAGACTGTATGTGTCTGTAACTTGTGAGTGAATGCATGTATCCGTGCTCAGACACAGTAGTGACATCGGTGGTGCGTATCTTTTGCATTTCTTGCATGTTGGTGTCATTAGCGGAGTGAGCGGTAGCACCCATGTCCGCCAGGTGGACATACCAGTTGATTTGTATTTGAGGGTTCCAGGACATGCCGTTGAGGTCTGGTGTCACATGGCATGACATGTGTGGTGGTCTGCATGCACTTTCCCTGTTTGTATGATGTACAGGTTTCACAGACACCCACGGATCTATGATGTGTGGATGTGTGGTAGGGGTGGTTCGTGTACAGGATGGGTGCTACATGTCAATCGACTGTAAGGAACGGTGTGACTTTGAAACCTTCAGTACGTGAGTGTATCACTTAGGTTAACATCTCTTCCCTCTCTCTTCCAGCTTTGGCTGAGGGTACTGAGACACAGACGACGGAGATGAGTGGTGGCAATGCATCCGGATCCGAGATGACACACACGCAGACTGACACTGAAGAGGGCAGCCACAGAGAGGGGGACAGAACCGTCCCTGAGGACTCACATGTGAAGACACCATCGTCCTCATCCTCAGAAGGTGTTGGTGAGTCAGCAGTGTTGTCACAGACAGGGAGTGGCCAATCGACACCTTCAGTCGGGACACAGCACCCACACTGCCACCCACTGCAACATGTACTGCTCGTGCTTGCCAGAGGAGGGGGAGAAGAGTTGCCTTCGGTGCAGGAACCGCTGCCCCTGCCCCTGTGACACAAAGTGCACTTTTTGCAGAGGCTGTTGATCTGTTGCGACAGCTGTGTGTAGGGCAGACCAACATGATCAATGCATTCCAAGACCACGATAGGAAGTTGGGGCAGGTGGTGGCATTCATGGAGGGGAAGCATGGCAATGTTGCTGGTTTCCACAGAACAGTTCAGCCATTGGCAAACACTGTGTCCTCAGCCATTGTACAGTCGCATAGACAGGGTGCTACTTCTGTACCACCATCCACACCACTTGATGTTACAGGGGAGAGGGAGTCATCAGACCAGGCCTCTTATTCAGGTTATTACACTAGGAGCAGCCACAGGCAGCAAGGCAGGGCACGGAGGGCACAGACACCATCCCCTAGGACTGGGATATCTTTCTCCAAAGACGACGTGCGCAACACTGGAGTTGACACACAGGATCATCAAGGGGTGTTGGTGGAAATGGATTCACATGCTCCACAGGCATCCCCCACAAAAGGGACTCCCAAGCCAAGGGCACCTCCCAAGAGCAGGGACACTCCCAAGGACAAGGACACTACCAAGGAAAGGGTACCTCCCAAGAGCAGGGACACTCCCAAGGACAAGGACGCTGCCAAGGAAAGGGCACCTCCCAAGAGCAGGGACACTCCCAAGGACAAGGACACTACCAAGGAGAGGGCACCTCCCAAGAGCAGGGACACTCCCAAGGACACTACCAAGGATAGGGCACCTCCCAAGAGCAGGGACACTCCCAAGGACAAGGACACTACCAAGGAAAGGGCACCTCCCAAGAGCAGGGACACTCCCAAGGATAAGGACACTACCAAGGAGAGGGCACCTCCCAAGAGCAGGGACACTCCCAAGGACAAGGACACTACCAAGGAAAGGGCACCTCCCAAGAGCAGGGACACTCCCAAGGACAAGGACACTATCAAGGAAAGGGCACCTCCCAAGAGCAGGGACACTCCCAAGGACAAGCACACTACCAAGGAAAGGGCACCTCCCAAGAGCAGGGACACTCCCAAGGGCAAGGTAGCTTCAAAGGAGAGGGACACTACAATGGACAAGTCTGCACCCATGGACAGGGCACCGGCAAGGGATCAGGGACATTCCAGGGACAGAACACCTCCTACATCCAAGGGACATCCCATGGCCAAGGGTTCTCCTATGGACACGAGCACCATCAAGGACAGGCATATATCACCCCTGGCTGCACTGAGGATGATGTTTGAGGAACGTACAACACATGTGTCAGTGGTGCAGTCCCCCCATACCTCTACTCCCATCCATGCCCCGCAGAAGCAGAGGAAGGAGTACACTGTTGTTGCATCCCCCATTACACATGATGCAGAGTGCAGAGGGCAGGCCCACAGCAAACGGCAGGCAGGGTCCAGCACGTCCCCAGAGAGCAGACCACCGCAAGCACATGATACACCTTTGATGTCTGATGATGCCACTCCACTTACCAGTCCAGTCATGTCCGGGGTGCCCCAACATTTCCCAAAAAAACGGAGGCACACATCAGTGACACATGACCACCCAGATGTCGCTCCAGTACAGCTTTCCCCAGCTCCCAGGACCACACTGCCTCCTGGCCCATACAGCCCTGTGGCTCATCATTTCAGTGGTCCTAGTGAGTCAGCTGCAGTTCACTCTCATGTGTCAGATAGTGGCACTGTGTCTATTGTACGCTGCCATGCGTCATGTAGTAGCACTGTGTTAGTGTTGCCCTCTCCTGTTGCAGGTACTGGCACTGTGTGTGTCCGCCACTCTCATGTGTCATATGCAGGCATGGTATTTGTTGGTCAGTGTACAGGGACATGTCCTGGCAGTGTGTCTGGGGCTATGGCTCATGTGTCAGTCAGTAGATCTGTGGCTGTGTCTCACACTCCTGTTTCTGGTGCTGGCGGTGTGTCTGGGTCTATGGCTCATGTGTCAGTCACTGCAGCTGTGGCTGTGTCTCACACTCCTGTGTCTGGTGCTGGCGGTGTGTCTGGGTCTATGGCTCATGTGTCAGTCAGTAGATCGGTGGCTGTGTCTCGCACTCCTGTGTCTGGTGCTGGTGGTGTGTCTGGGTCTATGGCTCATGTGTCAGTCAGTAGATCGGTGGCTGTGTCTCACACTCCTGTTGCTGGTGCTGGCGGTGTGTCTGGGTCTAGGGCTCATGTGTCAGTCACTACAGCTGTGGCTGTGTCTCACACTCCTGTTTCTGGTGCTGGTGGTGTGTCCGAGGCGAGTAGTCCAAGCAGTCCACCAGATTCTGTGGTGTGAGGTTTAGTTGCCATCACTCACATGTCATTTTACTTTGTGTGTAGATTGACGAATGTAACCACCCAGATATTATTATTGTCCATGTCACGGGCCGCTTGACACACGTACTTGGGTAGCCAGTGATGTACCAGCTGTGTTGTCCACAATGCCCTGTTGCTGTTCTGATACTGCATTGTGCCCTCTCATGTGTTGCCTCTGATGTAGCTGTTCAGTGCAATGGACTGCTGATGCACTTAGCTCCTCTCACGTGCTGCCTCTGATGTACATGTGCGTTGCCATGGACTGTTGATGCACTTAGCCCCTCTCATTTACTGCCTCCGATGTACCTGCTCTGTTGTACACAATGCCCTGTTGCTGTTCTAATACTGCATTCTGCCCTCTCATGTGCTGCCAATGATGTAGCTGTTCAGTGCAATGGACTGTTGATGCACTTAGCCCCTCTCACGTGCTGCCTCTGATGTACCTGTGCATTGCCATGGACTGTTGATGCACTTAGCCCCTCTCATTTACTGCCTCTGATGTACCTGCTCTGTTGTCCACAATGCCCTGTTGCTGTTCTGATACTGCATTGTGCCCTCTCATGTGCTGCCTCTGATGTAGCTGTTCGGTGCAATGGACTGTTGATGCACTTAGCCCCTCTCACATGCTGCCTCTGATGTACCTGTGCGTTGCCATGGACTGTTGATGCACTTAGCCCCTCTCATTTACTGCCTCTGATGTACCTGCTCTGTTGTCCACAATGCCCTATGTGCTGTTCAGATACTGCATTCTGCCCTCTCATGTGCTGCCAATGATGTACATGATCTGTTGTACCCAGTGCCCATGCTCTTGAATATTCTGATATTATACACCTATTATGTTGAATAAAGCTAATAAATGATGTTTTGTTGTTTGTCGTTGTCATTCCTGGTTGTGTACTTCAATTGTGTATATTTTTGTGCGATCGTCAATGTAGTTTCTCTGACATGACACTCCCCCTTCCAACGTCACAGCCCTGGCAGCTACTCCCTTTCGGACAGCAATTGGTGGGTTGACGTACCTGCGTTGTCGTCGATGATGGTCCATGACTTGCTGGTGGTGGAGCACGAAGAGTATCGGAAATGCGTGTAGCGCTGGGTCCATGACGGCGATCTGCTTGTGGTGTGTATCTCCGCTGTGGTGTTTCCGCCGTGTTCAGGCAGGTTGTTTTTCCGCAGCGAATTTATGTGTGTTTTCCGCCATTGTTATTTGGAGGACAGTCGGAGACGTGATTCCGTACGGCGGCGTGTCTGGATTGGGTGCGTCCGCCGCGGGGTCGGGTGTAGTTCCGTGGCGGTGCGTGCTCTTCCGCTGCGTACGGAAATTTGACAGTGTTTCCCATCCTAATATGGCGGACGGAGTGTCCGCGGCAGGTGGACAGAGCTTTTTCCGCCTACTCCAGGACGGCGGTCATCCTTCCGTCCGCCATCCTAATGAGCCCATTAGTCTGGTACCCCCCTCCCACCGTGCCTTGAGACCCTCATGGGTGAGTAGCCACGCTTTACCAACTCTGATTGATTTGACTCACCTGAATTATGCACAGATTAGCATCTCATACTTGTGCCAATTTTCTTGTTGGAGCAGGGTAAATAGTGTGCGGTAGCAGGAGGCAAGAGGAGGAGGGAGTGCCTGAAAGCAGGCTGGAGGGGAGTGAGCAATTTCACTTGCAGCACTGGAGGCAGGTGACAGGGACTCTACTGTCTGCATGACCTTAATGCAGAAAGCTCCTTACGCCCCTCTTAATATTGGTGCCCTGGGCTCAGCTCACCCATGCCAAAAGCCAGTCAAACCAGTCCTGGACAAAGCTGCCTCTGGGCATCATTTAGAGTATGACAGGTGGCCTGCTGTCCACCAGGGTGGGCGGAGACACAGTTCCCTGATGGTCCCATTCTGAAAAATAAAGTACATCAGACAATCTGTGGTAAATGGTGTGGATGGTCTGATGCACCTACACCGACTGCCCCAAATCCGTAGGAGGCACCGCCATTGGAAACACGATGGCCTGCATGACACATAGGGCCGGTTTAAAGTATAGGTCCTATATATCGTGCCTGAAAAGGGAGAATACCACAAGTTACATTAATTACCTGTGTGCAATAAATATGCCCTATTAAGAGTTTCTGGGGAATAACGTGCATATGTTCGTGTTCAACACACCAGAATCCGCATGACATAATAAACTCCATATGCTTTTTCCCCTTTAAATGTCGGCAGGTTTACCCTGCTGACATTTGAGAAAGGTTGAGGTATTTAACTAATCCAATAATGATTGGTTGTTTTAAATAACACTCAATTCCTTAAACCAAACCTGCGCAAATGCAGAGTGTGAAAATAAGGACTCACTCTTAATCAGGCCTTAAATAGAGTGGACAGACCACTCATTTTGTGGGCAGGCTACTCCACCTTTGTGGAGGAGTACCCTGTCCGCGAAACTCTGGAAACAGCCCTCTGTCTATCTAGATTTCGAAGTCTATACAATTAACCAGTTTCAGTTCATCAGCAGCAGTAGAGCCGATTGCTAGTTGCATCACTTCTCTACAAGAGAGTGGCAGCAAGGCCCATAGGTAAAGGTAGGTGCCCTCATTGAGCATTTCCATATAGTTGCTGTTCTTGCTTGAGCAATAGAAGGTTTACCCTTGATTAGCAGTCCTCCTTCTGTTACTTGATAAACATGCCATTCTTTTCCGTCGGACTCCACAGACCTCCATTAGAACCAGGGCTTTAAGTGGGCCAGGTCCTGCCGGTGCTCAGCACCTGTAGTTCCAAAAAAGCAGGTGCTGAGACGGGTCTCTTTCGGGCTCTCTAATATTGCCCTCACCCTCAGGCTGAGAAAAAAAATCTTAACTCTGCGGCAGTACCGTTCACTGCCTTTGTATCTTTGAAGGGACTCGTTACAGTTCTTTCACAGTCTCATAATTTCAGAAATTAAGCAGTTTAACTATTTTATACAAAGATGCCATTGTTTTTGCCTATTTATCTTATGCCACTAACAACCATTGAAAAAGCCAATAGTCCTGGCTTGCTGTAGATGTAATGTTACTTTTTGTATTTTATAGCTGGATGCAATGACCGCTCAGCCCTCCACAGGGCTTGGTCGCCCCACTCACTGCTGCCGCTCCTGCCTGCCTTTGCCGCCTCCTGCCTGCAGATTCCTTCGCTCGCTGCCCGCTGCTCCTGGGAATTTCCCGCTGCTCCTGGGAATTTCCTGCTGCCCGCTGCTTCTTGGAATTTCCCGCCGCTGCCTCCCTGCGGCCCCGCCCCCCTGTGATTCTATTCGCCGCCCCGCTCCCGCCACCCAGCTGCTCTTCCCTCCCGGCTCCTTACTTATGACGCCCCCAGAGCGACCGTGCAGCGGACGTGCGCAGCGGGAGCGCCGATTGAGCGCGGAAGGTGCGCCAAAGGTAAGCCCGTCTGCACCCGTCCGCGTCTGGACCGCGCCCAGCGCCAGGACCCCTGGCCCTCCCCGCCGAGGCAAGACGACCCGACTGACCTACGACGCCGCCACTCTCAACGCACTCAATGCCGGCCGGACCCACGCCTGCTGCCGAGCCACCCCGAGACGCACCCACGGACCCTTCACCTGCTGCACCTGCAAGTTCACCTGCCTCCCAACCCGCCCCGCACCCGCCAAGACAAACACCAGCAGCAACCACCTCAAGTGCATCCTGATCAACACCCGCTCCGTCCACAGACACGCCGTGGAACTCTGGAACCTCCTCGACGCTACATCACCGGACGTCGCCTACCTCACGGAAACCTGGATGAACGCCTCCTCTGCACCCGATATCGCCATCGCCATGCCGGACGGGTACAAGATCATCAGGAGGGACCGCATCAACCAGACCGGAGGTGGCATCGCCATCGTCCACAGGAACACCGTCCGCATCACGACCGACGCCAACGACTCCTTCGCCACAGCCGAAAATCTCCACTTCCAGATTCACACCGACCCTAAGACGACCCTCAGAGGCACCCTTGTCTACAGACCCCCGGGACCACGCACACAATTCAGCGAAGATATAACAGACTTCATCAGCCCGCACGCCCTCCCCTCCACTGACTACATCCTCCTCGGGGACCTCAACTTCCACCTGGAGAACAACAAGGACCGCAACACCACCGCCCTGCTGGAAAACCTCGCCAACCTCGGACTCAAGCAACTGGTCAACACCCCCACCCACTACGCCGGCCACACGCTTGATCCCGTCTTCTCTTCCAGCAAGTACATCACCTTCAGCCACGCCACCGGACTCCACTGGACCGACCACAGCTGCGTCCACTTCAGCTTCAAAAGATCCACGACCCACCACCACCCGCAACAGGTACCTCACAGGAATTGGAGCAAGATCACCGCAGACCAGCTCACCACCTCCCTCAGCCAGAGCCCACCCGCCAACACAACGGACCCCAACGAAGCAGCCCGCAACTTCACACAGTGGCTGACCGCCTGCGCCGACGACCTCGCGCCACTAAAGAACCCTCCCAGCAGACCCAGAAGCAAGAAGGAATCCTGGTTCACCGACGACCTCAAGGACTCCAAGAAGACCTGCCGCACCCTCGAGAAAGCCTGGCTCCTCGACCGGACTACCGACAACATGACCGCCCTCAAACACGCTACCCACAAGCACCACCAGCTCATCCGCACCACCAAGAAGAAATCCCTGAAGGAACGACTGGACAACAACGCCCACGACAGCAAAGAGCTCTTCACTATCGTCAAGGAGTTCTCCAACCCCAGCACCGGCACCAATGACATCACTCCGTCACAAGACCTCTGCGACTCCCTCGCCTCGTTCTTCCACCGCAAGATCGCCGACATCCACAACAGCTTTGGCGCCCCACCCACGCACCCAACTGTCAAACCAACGCCCCCCACCGCCACCCTTCGCACCTGGACCACGGTGACCACCGAAGACACAGCCCGCACGATGAACACCGACCGACCCCTGCCCACACCACGTCTTCAACAAGGCCGACTCCACCACCGCACCCCAACTCCGGAACATCATCAACGCCTCCTTCAACACCGCCACCTTCCCGGAGAGCTGGAAGCACGCCGAGATCAGCGCCCTCCTGAAGAAACCTACAGCAGACCCCACCGATCTCAAAAACTTCCGCCCCATCTCGCTCCTCCCTTTTCCTGCTAAGGTCATCGAGAAGATCGTCAACAGACAGCTGACCGCCTTCCTCGAGACGAACGGATCCCTCGACCCCTCGCAGTCCGGCTTCGGAGCCAACCACAGCACCGAGACCGCCCTCATCGCAGCCACCGACGACATCCGGACCCTGCTCGACAAGGGGGAAACAGTGGCCCTCATCCTCCTGGACCTCTCCGCTGCGTTCGACACGGTCTGCCACCGCACCCTAGTCCAGCGCCTCAGCAACATCGGTATCCAAGAGAAGGCACTGGAGTGGATCATCTCGTTCCTCGCCGGAAGAACACAAAGAGTCCGCCTCCCCCCGTTTCGCTCCGAGGCCACCGAAGTCATCTGCGGCGTACCGCAAGGATCTTCACTCAGCCCCACCCTCTTCAACATCTACATGAAACCTCTCACAGCCATCGCACGCCAGCACAACCTCAACATCATCTATTACGCCGACGACACCCAGCTGATCCTCTCCCTCACCAGAGACCCCGACACCGCCAGAACCTGCCTACACGAAGAGATGAAAGACGTCGCCGAGTGGATGAAGGACAGCCGCCTGAAACTGAACTCGGACAAGACGGAAGTCCTCATCCTGGGATCTTCGCCCTCCGCCTGGGACGACTCCTGGTGGCCCCCAGCCCTGGGCACCGCACCCAGGCCAACCGACCACGCACGCAACCTGGGCTTCATCCTGGACCCCTCTCTCTCGATGACCAGACAAGTCAACGCCGTCTCCTCATTGTGCTTCAACACCCTGCGTATGCTTCGCAAGATCTTCCGCTGGATCCCGACCGAGACCAGGAAGACTGTCACCCAGGCACTCGTCACCAGCCGGCTGGACTACGGAAACGCCCTCTACGCCCGAACCACAGCCAAGCTACAGAAAAGACTCCAGCGCATCCAGAACGCCTCCGCCCGACTCATCCTGGATGTCCCCCGACGCAGCCACATCTCCAGCCACCTGAGGAACCTGCACTGGCTCCCCGTCGACAAGAGGATCACGTTCCGGCTCCTCACCCACGCACACAAGTCTCTCCACGACCTGGGCCCCAAGTACCTCAATGACCGCCTGACCTTCTACACGCCCACCCGCCAGCTACGGTCCACCAGCCTCGCCCTCGCAGCCGTACCACGCATCCGAAGAGCCACCGCCGGAGGAAGATCCTTCTCTTACCTGGCTGCCAAGACTTGGAACTCCCTCCCCATCCACCTTCGGCTGACCCAGGACCATCTCGCCTTCAGGAAACAACTCAAGACCTGGCTGTTCGAGCAGTAGCATACCCCTCCCCCCAAGCGCCTTGAGACCCTCCCGGGTGAGTAGTGCGCTATACAAATGGCATGATTGATTGATTGATTGAATGACAGACACGGCAAAATACCAGTCGGTGGCACATAATGCTAAGCAGAGATTTCTAACTTGTGTGCTACACCCTTAATTATACCGGCCACGCCCCTTCGAGAGCCCCCAATGTTTCAATCTCACTTAAAGCCCTGAGTAGAACTCTTTACAACTACATTCATTTTTAGAAGGTCTTTCACCGATAGCAATTGCAATGCAGCCGGCTCTTCCGCTCTTTATATTCAATATGTTGACTATTTTTTAATGCAGTTAAAAATCTAAAGACCTTCCTTTTACTGTTTCAAAAAGGATACACTGTGATGCTGTCCTCTTTTTGCTCCTAGTTTGCTTGTATCTGCTAGAGGTGATTTGGTGGTGCTAACTGAGTGATGGAATTAATTTCGCAATTTTGTTTCAAATACAGATACAAGAACAAACAATCTTTCATTTAGAGCCGCAGTAGGTATTATTTATAGTGGCCTGCAGTACAAAATCAGTTTCTTTGGACTTTGAAGGGCCCAGTCGGCATACTTTTCACTTGATGAGAGAGATTATTTTTAAAACATTGTAGATTGGCATAACCGCATGCAGAAAACGTACCTAATGCCACCTTCCCTGTCTTATTTCGGTGCCCATCATTTTATAAGCACAAACCAGGGCAAGAGTCAGGAGGACACGGCGTCCACCAACTATTTTCACAGGGTGGATACAGTCCACTCTGCTAAGAAGTTGGCTCCACAGAAATATGTTGAACTTGTCCCAGTGTAATTTTGAGACACTGGGACACGTTCATCAGCTCCTGCACGTTGTATGCTTTCGATTCCCAGCAGCAATGTGCAGGCAGCGAGGGGGCTTTTTTCACCTCCAGCTGGGCAACGATAAAGACAGAAGTTAAGGGGCCATCAGGCCTCCTTTTGATGGAGTATGGGACTGGAATTGTCCTGGGACCTCGCAAATGCACCAGAAAGGAAACAGCTTATCTCTTCACAGGAACTTAAGATGCATGATTTTTACTTTGTTATATATAAGTGCATGCACTGTAAGAATGTTAGATGGGCTGGTCTGTCTCAGTATTTACACAAATAATTTAAATAGCAATATTTGATTTCTTTTATAACGCTACTAATCCCAATGCAGAGAGTTAGAGCGCTTTAAATAACATACACAGTATCCATTCCAAATAAATCATGTAAGTGTGTAAATTAATGTACAAGATGTGTGACATGAGAGTCAGGGTTACAAGGTGTAGGAGTTGAATACTCTTCATAGCTCACTGTGGTCTACTAGAAGGATTACAATGTATTAACAAAAGGATATGTGTTCAATGCAATAATCCACTTACCTATCTACATAAAATATAAATCTGTGATTTGCATGTTACATGATATGCTTTGCAGGAGACAACTTTAAAAAAAAACTTTTATTGCATTAACATACACATATCCGAGCATCACTTCCAGTGAGGTCATTTCCTGTGATGCCATGTGGAATGTCACACATGGTGATGTCATGTGCTTTGATGGCACACTGTATCACTTGCATACTGCCCACTTCTTTTTTTTTGGGACTTGTGCCCTGGCACAAACTGTATGCTCTATTTAAAACAGAGGTCAGAGCTCTGTGAATCCTGGCACTTGTAGTCCTGTTTTTTTTTTTATAATGGGGGTAAACAGGACTCCAAATCCCACCACGCAACGAAAACTGGACTGAATGAGCTGCTCTCACGTATGTGACAGGATAACTTGAGAGCCCTGTTTCCCCCTGTTTCAAAGTTGTTTTAATATCTAGGGTGATGCTATCCACAGTGTGAAACCTTTTTAATAAAACTGACCTAAGATTTCTGAACCGGCAGTGCCCCGGAAACACGGTAGTTTTTGAGGCGCAGTTCGTGATAGGTCTGTCTTCCTCTGAATAGGCGCTAGTTCTGTGGCATAGTCAGTGACTATGGAAGTCAGACACATCGCAGGAACGCAGGACAGTGTTTTTGAATGGCACGTGGGACTGGGGTAGAGGTAGAACTTCATAAGTCAGGCGTCACGTCGTCTTGACATCCGGCTCACTGTGTCTGCAGCCTGGCCCACTCTGCCCCCCCCCCCCTGGAGTGGATGCTTTACCGCACGACTGACGCGACTTTAGGCCCTGGAGTGTGTTTCTGTCACACGGTGTGACTCCGCTCTCCCCCTCCCGCGCCCCTCGTGACATTCAGCGCCAGAGCTGGCTTTATTTCTGGTCCTTCGGTGCTGAGGCTCTGGGAGCTCGCAGTGCACAGGCAACAGTCGGAGCGGACGGTCCCCGCAGCAAAGCAGGCAGCATGTCAGGCGCCCGCGCCTCCAACGACCGCCCCGGCCCCGGGGGATACAAGAGGCCGCGCCTCGAGCAAGACAACAAGGTCACCGTGGTGCTCGGAGCCCAGTGGGGCGACGAGGGCAAAGGAAAAGTAGTGGATTTGCTGTCAACAGACTCTGACGTGGTCTGCAGGTGCCAGGTATGTATCCACTCCCTACATGCGCAATTTCAACGCCTCGTCAGGGGTAGTAAGGGTTATATACATGCAATTTCAATGTGTGGGCATACCTCCACCTCTGTGCTCAAGGGGCGTGGAACACTGCCCATGTTAGAGAAATGTAACTGGACAGGGATGTGGGGAGTCCCTTTCGGCACTTACAGGGCACTGGTATGACAGCATGCGAGTTCGGTATGCAGACAGGTGCGAACTTTTGAAATTCCTGCTCCGTAGCCCATTATTTTTGCGGGGGCGTAGCTTCAGGGAGGTGTTTGGGGTGTTACCTCCCCACCCCCAATACATGTATAATTTACTAAATAATAGGGTACAGGAGCCCAGTTGGTACGTATGGCAAGTTGATAGTCTGATTTCACCTGGGATTTTTTTTAATACTCACTCGGACATAAACACACACACTCTTCTGTTTTGAAAGTCTTAAAACACGGACATAATCCAGTGGCCCTTACGTCCCCCGCTTACTCTCCTTCTCATATAATTATTATTATGATATGACAGCGAGAGTTTCTGAAAATCTGAAGTCTCCCCCTCAAGTCTTATTGACCTAGCTAGCCCCTGGCTCCTGGGAATAGTTCCTTAAATGCCCAAAGGCCAATTGCGCGTTCCATGATTAAGAAACAGTTATTACTTGCTACTGTTTTCCATCGCCCACAATTTATTAACAGTGACAGTTTTGGAGCATGTCTCTTATTTCATGCTTCTCTTCAAAATCTGCAATGAGGAGAGCGAAGAAGCTCGCCTGCCAACTGTAAAAACAAAAAACAATTATGTCTTTCTTTGATATTATTCTCAATATGACTACGAGTATTTTTTTCAAGCTGGAATTGTGCGTGCACTTAGCAGCTTCTTTACTGCACCCATATATTACAAGATGTGTACGCTTGTAGACACAAACGCACAGTCGAGTATTTGACATATAGTGAAAAGAATTTGCCAAAATTCAGAAAACTGAATTAAATCGACCTCAGAGCATTGCAAAATAATTTATAGAATCATCTAAGCCAATTGCACTTTCAAATTGTAAATGCACGTTGAATAACCCGTTTTTCCGAACTGTGCAGTATGACTTGTGAAAAAGAGCAGGATTCTAAGTAAAGTTTTGGAATGGTAGGCATCGATTTATGGTAGGGGTGTTCTGTTGTCTTTCAAACCGCATTGTAGGTGCAATTTAAAGGAACAAACCGGTCACGTTCATGGGCACATTCATAAAAGCAGTGCTTCGCTTCTGTAACATATAAAGTTAGGATTGTCCTTGAATGAAGCCTAAAGGACAGACATATGTGTCTTGGGCGCAAAGGAGAGTCTCACGTTTCTTGTTTGCCTAACGAAGAAAAACGTGTTAGTGGATAACAGTCAAGACTTCAGGACATATTTGGGATCTATTCGCGAAAACAAAGTAAATTTGTACCTGAGAAAATACGCCTACGAATGGGTGAAGGTTTAATATATTTTGCTATTCACAAACATTCCCAGGAATACGTCTGTAAGTTGTGCTAGGTATTATTTTCCAGGTGTGTGATTTGCATTGTCATATGTCTGCTTCCCCTGGTTCCTACCCCTTGCGGATTTCTACCTAGGGGCCAGTTACGATGTCATTAGGAAGGACTCCGAATGGGATTCGGTATTGCAGAATGCGATTCGGAACCCTCGTTTCCAAATGAATTGTACAGATTTCCCTACGACTGATTACGATGCCTGGAAACCGTTCAAGCAGTCCGAATTGGTTCAGAAAGGCATCCGGCCAGCCAGAGTCTTTCAGAACCGATTCATACAGCTCTATGGACACGTTTTCCGGATGAACGATTACGATGACCGATTCAGACAGCCATTCTGATTCAGTTTGTTTGAGACTAAACGGCTGCCGCAATCAGTCTTTGGGGGCCTGTTGCGGACCCCCCTTCATCCGGAGACATACAAAATTAGCAAAAGGGGGTACCCAAGGGACCCTTTTTCCATCCAGCCACAATGTGGCAGGTGACATGAGGTGCCCACCACAAGGTGCAAGGTTTTCCCCAACCACCCTTTTTTAGGTCGAGCATTCGAGACCTCTTGTATATACTTTAGTATATACTCATATGTGTATGTACTTTGTGGGCTCTGGAGATTAGCCCTAGGATTTGTCTGCTTTCACTTAAGGACTTTTTTTCTGTTCAACTGCCGCTATTTACCTGTCTTGATAGAAAACGACCAGTAGAGGTCAGTAAAATACCAGAATTACTTTCTGCTTGTTCAACAGCCTCTATTTAACTGTCGTAATAGAAAACAACCAGTAGAGGTCACTAAAATACCAGAATTGCCTTCTACTGAGGGACTTTCTTTTTTTAAATAAATTTGACAACTGCCTATATTTAACTTTCTTGATAGAAAACGACCAGCAGAGGTCAGTAAAATACCAGAATCACTTTAGCATTCTATAGATTCCAGTCCATAGAATTTGTCTTCCATGATCACCCGTGCACAATAATATTTTTTTCAAATCTTATATTTTCAGTGATCTGACCACGAAGGCCCTGATTTTAAATTTAAAAGAGAGCTTTGGACTATACCATTTCCAGCTGAAAGGCAATATTTCTCTCCATGTGTTCCAATACGTGGCGTATCACACAGTTTGGTGCTTAGTATCCCTCCATGTTAAAGAACAGTAGAAGTTTCAGCACCCAGGCTAATGTGCTGCATAGCTAAATACATATAAAATCCCAAAGGCGAGACCGATTGCATTGCAAATGCTTGTTTCAATGGGAGCCTGTGTTCTCGTTCGAAACACAGGCTCCCATTGAAGTCAATGCGAGTCTGACCGAAGGATGTTGGGAAGCATCGTAATTGGTCTTGAGGACTCTCAGGACCCGATTCGTTTGGAAACTAGTCCGGAACGATAAGTTCGGGAAAGTTACAAAACAACATCGTAATCGGCCCCTTAGTGCTGAAGTATTTATATATATATATATATATATATATATATATATATATATATATATATCCAAGTCAAAACAGGCACCCACTTCAATCAGAGCCACAGGAAGAATACTTTGTTCGTTTCTTTATTGGATTCGCATCTTGCTGGCAAGCATTCAGCATAGGAAACACATCAGAAATTAAAACGCCGAACGCGTTTCAGGAGGTAAATCCTTTCATCAGCAGCGTAAGTTCAGAGGGAAAATGTCAGCGCTGTAAAAACTTTGGCGAAATTTGCTCAAAACCGGCAACCTACTTAAGGGATGAAATGACGCTTTCACCTGGGACTACATTAACCATCATTCCTGGTGGTATAAGATGATTTAGCCACGCCCACTGAGGGCGGTTCTGTTCTAATGAAATAAAGTTGGAACCTCGAGGTGAAAGCACTGCCTGTTTCTTGCATCAGCCCCATGAAGAAGAGGCGTTGGCCTCGAAACGCGTTGGGCGCATGAAATAATTTAAGGAGAAAACGGGGTTTTCGGAGCACTAGGTAATATCAGGCTGGAAGGCACGGAGCGTTGAGGGTGACTGCTGGAAGCGCAGGTGCGCTCTTTGCTAGATTTGTATTCCACACGGCTGCCCCTGGCCGTGCAGCAGAGCACCATCCCTGGCTGAAGCAAACCGGCAACACAGCGCAGAGAGGCCTGAGCACTGCACTGTGCAGCGCTGCAAAAAGGTTCAACGCCCCGAAGATAAAGACTGCTCTCTGATCCCTGAACTCTCCCCCTACTCAAGGGCATAAAAACTTTGGCGAAACTCAAAACCGGCAACCTACTTAAGGGATGAAATGACGCTTTCACCTGGGACTACATTAACCATCATTCCTGGTGGTATAAGATGATTTAGCCACGCCCACTGAGGGCGGTTCTGTTCTAATGAAATAAAGTTGGAACCTCGAGGTGAAAGCACTGCCTGTTTCTTGCATCAGCCCCATGAAGAAGAGGCGTTGGCCTCGAAACGCGTTGGGCGCATGAAATAATTTAAGGAGAAAACGGGGTTTTCGGAGCACGAGGTAATATCAGGCTGGAAGGCACGGAGCGTTGAGGGTGACTGCTGGAAGCGCAGGCGCGCTCTTTGCTAGATTTGTATTCCACACGGCTGCCCCTGGCCGTGCAGCAGAGCACCATCCCTGGCTGAAGCAAACCGGCAACACAGCGCAGAGAGGCCTGAGCACTGCACTGTGCAGCGCTGCAAAAAGGTTCAACGCCCCGAAGATAAAGACTGCTCCCTGATCCCTGAACTCTCCCCCTACTCAAGGGCATAAAAACTTTGGCGAAATTTGCTCAAAACCGGCAACCTACTTAAGGGATGAAATGACGCTTTCACCTGGGACTACATTAACCATCATTCCTGGTGGTATAAGATGATTTAGCCACGCCCACTGAGGGCGGTTCTGTTCTAATGAAATAAAGTTGGAACCTCGAGGTGAAAGCACTGCCTGTTTCTTGCATCAGCCCCATGAAGAAGAGGCGTTGGCCTCGAAACGCGTTGGGCGCATGAAATAATTTAAGGAGATAACGGGGTTTTCGGAGCACGAGGTAATATCAGGCTGGAAGGCACGGAGCGTTGAGGGTGACTGCTGGAAGCGCAGGTGCGCTCTTTGCTAGATTTGTATTCCACACGGCTGCCCCTGGCCGTGCAGCAGAGCACCATCCCTGGCTGAAGCAAACCGGCAACACAGCGCAGAGAGGCCTGAGCACTGCACTGTGCAGCGCTGCAAAAAGGTTCAACGCCCCGAAGATAAAGACTGCTCTCTGATCCCTGAACTCTCCCCCTACTCAAGGGCATAAAAACTTTGGCAAAATTTGCTCAAAACCGGCAACCTACTTAAGGGATGAAATGACGCTTTCACCTGGGACTACATTAACCATCATTCCTGGTGGTATAAGATGATTTAGCCACGCCCACTGAGGGCGGTTCTGTTCTAATGAAATAAAGTTGGAACCTCGAGGTGAAAGCACTGCCTGTTTCTTGCATCAGCCCCATGAAGAAGAGGCGTTGGCCTCGAAACGCGTTGGGCGCATGAAATAATTTAAGGAGAAAACGGGGTTTTCGGAGCACGAGGTAATATCAGGCTGGAAGGCACGGAGCGTTGAGGGTGACTGCTGGAAGCGCAGGTGCGCTCTTTGCTAGATTTGTATTCCACACGGCTGCCCCTGGCCGTGCAGCAGAGCACCA
The DNA here is from genome assembly GCF_964261635.1 of Lissotriton helveticus. Classification (NCBI taxonomy): domain Eukaryota; kingdom Metazoa; phylum Chordata; class Amphibia; order Caudata; family Salamandridae; genus Lissotriton; species Lissotriton helveticus. Next base: position 462,053,417 of record NC_136070.1, read on the forward strand.
TCCCTGGCTGAAGCAAACCGGCAACACAGCGCAGAGAGGCCTGAGCACTGCACTGAGCAGCGCTGCAAAAAGGTTCAACGCCCCGAAGATAAAGACTGATCCCTGAACTCTCCCCCTACTCAAGGGCATAAAAACTTTGGCGAAATTTGCTCAAAACCGGCAACCTACTTAAGGGATGAAATGACGCTTTCACCTGGGACTACATTAACCATCATTCCTGGTGGTATAAGATGATTTAGCCACGCCCACTGAGGGCGGTTCTGTTCTAATGAAATAAAGTTGGAACCTCGAGGTGAAAGCACTGCCTGTTTCTTGCATCAGCCCCATGAAGAAGAGGCGTTGGCCTCGAAACGCGTTGGGCGCATGAAATAATTTAAGGAGAAAACGGGGTTTTCGGAGCACGAGGTAATATCAGGCTGGAAGGCATGGAGCGTTGAGGGTGACTGCTGGAAGCGCAGGTGCGCTCTTTGCTAGATTTGTATTCCACACGGCTGCCCCTGGCCGTGCAGCAGAGCACCATCCCTGGCTGAAGCAAACCGGCAACACAGCGCAGAGAGGCCTGAGCACTGCACTGTGCAGCGCTGCAAAAAGGTTCAACGCCCCGAAGATAAAGACTGCTCTCTGATCCCTGAACTCTCCCCCTACTCAAGGGCATAAAAACTTTGGCGAAATTTGCTCAAAACCGGCAACCTACTTAAGGGATGAAATGACGCTTTCACCTGGGACTACATTAACCATCATTCCTGGTGGTATAAGATGATTTAGCCATGCCCACTGAGGGCGGTTCTGTTCTAATGAAATAAAGTTGGAACCTCGAGGTGAAAGTACTGCCTGTTTCTTGCATCAGCCCCATGAAGAAGAGGCGTTGGCCTCGAAACGCGTTGGGCGCATGAAATAATTTAAGGAGAAAACGGGGTTTTTGGAGCACGAGGTAATATCAGGCTGGAAGGCACGGAGCGTTGAGGGTGACTGCTGGAAGCGCAGGTGCGCTCTTTGCTAGATTTGTATTCCACACGGCTGCCCCTGGCCGTGCAGCAGAGCACCATCCCTGGCTGAAGCAAACCGGCAACACAGCGCAGAGAGGCCTGAGCACTGCACTGTGCAGCGCTGCAAAAAGGTTCAACGCCCCGAAGATAAAGACTGCTCTCTGATCCCTGAACTCTCCCCCTACTCAAGGGCATAAAAACTTTGGCGAAATTTGCTCAAAACCGGCAACCTACTTAAGGGATGAAATGACGCTTTCACCTGGGACTACATTAACCATCATTCCTGGTGGTATAAGATGATTTAGCCACGCCCACTGAGGGCGGTTCTGTTCTAATGAAATAAAGTTGGAACCTCGAGGTGAAAGCACTGCCTGTTTCTTGCATCAGCCCCATGAAGAAGAGGCGTTGGCCTCGAAACGCGTTGGGCGCATGAAATAATTTAAGGAGAAAACGGGGTTTTCGGAGCACGAGGTAATAGGCTGGAAGGCACGGAGCGTTGAGGGTGACTGCTGGAAGCGCAGGTGCGCTCTTTGCTATATATATATATATATATATATATATATTCACTGAAAAAACCATAGGTTATAGACCATATATAGTTAGGAATTAGCATTTAGAAAACCTTATTTTCCTCACACAAAACCATTGAAATTCCATATATAGTTAGTTGCACTAACTATATATCGCGCACCCGCAATCCACTGCTGATGATGTCACATATTACATCATTCATGACATGGTCAGTGACATCACTGATGACATCACTGATGACATCTCAAATGACATCACTGATGACATCACTGATGACATCTCAAATGACATCACTGATGACATCATGACACACCAATACCAGTTACTACATACGCACTCACTGATTCCTACGTCTACACACACATTCACTCATTCACCCATACAATCACTCATACATACAGTCACTCATTATTACAACACTATCATATGCACTCATACACCTATGCAGACAGTCACACACTGCCACTCATCCATGGAGTTACTCACACACCAAGTCAGTCCTGTAAAGAATCAATCACACTTCCATTTCTTCATCTATACAGTTAAACACAGAACACCATACTTCAGTGACATCACTGATGACATCACTAATGACATCTGAAATGACATCACTGATGACATCTCAAATGACATCACTGATGACATCATGACACACCAATACCAGTTACTACATACGCACTCACTGATTCGTACGTCTACACACACATTCACTCATTCACCCATACAATTACTCATACATACAGTCAGTTATTATTAGAACACTATCATATGCACTCATACACCTAGTCAGTCCTGTGAAGAATCAATCACACTTCGATTTCCTCATCTATAGTTAAACACAGAACACCATACTTTTCACACATATACTAACACATACTTACTCTCTTATACAATCACTGATACAAGTACACATTGATATGCACAGAGTCACACACCTCCCAGCCAGCCACACACACACTCAGTCTTCCATACATCCACTCATTCTTCAATATGTAAAACGTATTTAAACTTTACAAAAACACACAGACACTAGATGATGTCATCAGTGATGTCATTTGAGATGTCATCAGTGATGTCACTGACCATGTCATGAATGATGTAATATGTGACATCATCAGCAGTGGATTGCGGGTGCGCGATATATAGTTAGTGCAACTAACTATATATGGAATTTCAATGGTTTTGTGTGAGTAAAATAAGGTTTTCTAAATGCTAATTCCTAACTATATATGGTCTATAACCTATGGTTTTTTCAGTGAATTTTCAAGGTTTTGTAAATGCTAATTCCTAACTATATATGGTCTATAACCTATGGTTTTTTCTGTGAATTTCATTGGTTTTTTAACAGCTAATATCTGTAGCTGTAAAATGTATTCTTCTTTAAATCTAAAAATATATTTTATATGTTTATGAATAATTTTTTTTTAAAATATTTTTTTTTCTTCGTTCCCGCTTCGCGAATCGGGAAGCTTCCCGTTAGCTGACCTTGATGCCGCGAAATAGACCGCGAGCCGGTAAACGTTTCTTTACCGCAAGTGCCGCGTTAGAAAACAACATCGTGACGCCTCCCGTCCGCATGACGTTTCACGTTGTCGCGTGATACGTCATATGACGTGCTACGTTAGCGAACTGGTACGCGAAGCGAGTCGCAAAGCGCAGGTTTCTGGAAGCAAACCGGGAGGCCCTGCAAAGCGCTTAACGTAAACACAGCAAGTCATGTGACTTGGTAATAACACTTTTCATTGGTTCATTTCACTTTTGGTTTCCTAATGATGTAAGACTAGGTCATATAATCTAAAATGAACACTTTTGATTGGTTGAGAACTCTTGTTTTTCCCAAATGATGAAAATCCCTCCTTCTTTCCTCACTCTGACTTTCATCATTGTGAGAGAAAGACCCTTTGTGATCACTGAGCAATGGCTTCTTTAGTAGCTTCAGCTGGTGCTTCCCCACCACCTCCACCACATCCAAGGAAGAGTGGACCACCTGCTCAAGTTATAATTCAACAAGAAGAGGAAGAAGAGGAACAGGACGACGAGCACGAAGAGAGACAGTTTTTGCCTGAGCAGCCCAGGACGTCTCACCGGAAAGAAAACTTCATTTGGCAATTTTTTAAAATTCCCAAAGGTCAGAAAAAAGTAAATGCAAGATACGTAACTTGCCTTATAAAGTCAAGATAGACTGTCCAGAGGAACCGAAAAAAAATACAGTTTCGGAAACTACACAATGCATCGCCATATGACTAGGTGGCATCCTAACAACTACAGTGCTGCACAGTTTCGGAACGACCTAGATAATCTCCCTATTATGGCCAGAAGATCTGTTGTACCGGAAGTAACGGGACCAGAGGGCAGGGAGATGGTGCCAAATATACAAATGAAATTTGGTGAAGTAAAACACATCTGCGTATTTTGCGATGGATTCATTTCCTACGGAGAAAGAAGCATCACTCTGATCAACAGAGCTATTGACTATCATATGCAAGTTTGTACGAAACGCCCAAAATAATAAATACTTCTTTTTTTGTTTTGTTGCTCCTGTTGAGCCCTTTACAATGAATCGTTTTCATTGCCCCCTCCAAGAAAAACCCAAAAAAATATAAAACTGTTCAGAAAAATTCAAAAAAAGTAAAAAAATGTTCCGAAAAATAATAAAAAAAATATAAAACAACAAAAACAATTAAAAAAAAAGTTCTTTTCAGAACTACCTCCCCGTTATTAAAAAATTGGTACAATATTTGGAACTGTGCCAACCTCTATTTCTCTTAGTTCGCTTCCCAGTTCGCTCGCCGGTACGCGAACCGGAAGCGAACCAAAAACAGTAAGTATAAGGGAAGGAAACAGACACTTATGTTAAAAGAAAGACAGCTATAGGGGAGTAAACTAGAGATACTATTACCCGTAATCCACTGCTGATGATGTCACATATTACATCATTCATGACATGCTCAGTGACATCATCAGCAGAGGATTGCGGGTTTTTTGGCAACGTGCCTTATCCACGGTTTAATAACGCTGCCTTTTGCTTTATATAAGTTTTCAAATTGTATGAAATATATACCAATAGGTCGTTATGAACCTTTAGGTAGTGCTTTTCTTCATGAGGTCTGGTCGCTTCCATACACATACAGATGTTTCAAAGATGATCAAGAAGTTTATCTGAATGGAGAGGAATGCACTGAGACGCCAGATCATTCACTAATGTGTAGGCACATACAGTTACACGGTTCATGCAACAAACACCGACCAAATATGGCTTGCGTGTTGCAAGGCACGCCAGTTCCTGCTATCATCCCCACGTTCAAGTTGTTGGAAAATGGTAGTTATTTGATGCTCAATAATGAAGATTGTTCTGAGTTAATTAAAAGTATTCCTTTTATCGTAACAGTAAGTGAACGGGTTATTTGCTGCAGAAATGTTCTATTTCCTCCCACACATGAACATAGGGAGTTTTCAATCTGGCCACAAATACCAACCTTGGGACAGATTTCAACGGCATGGCAAGAATAAGAGCTCTTTTGTCTCAGAGAGAGGTGGCCTTGAGTTCGGCCCGTGAAACTTTCGTGCTTCACATAGCGAACACCCGTACAGAGGTGCAGACCCTTTTCAATTCAGATTTGCCTTTCAATTTCAGCAAGATGGTTCCGACTATCTTTAACGCATCCTCCACAAAGGCCCTGGCGCACTTTTTTAAAGTTGTTACCAGTGGTCTCGTGACTTCATTTGAGAAAATCTTTGGAGTCATCCCTGCTTCCTTTCATTCTATTTTCTCCACTCTGGTTCGTGGATTGGCATTTTTACTTGCATTACCAGCGGACGCTCTTGTGCTTTTTTACATTTTTAAATACGGATGTCCCTCCTATGCAACCTCCCACCCTGCAGCTGCTGACACTGTTCCGCAATCGCATGCTAGAATATTATGGCACAATGCCGTTGGCGATATTAAGCACGGCATATGGATTATCTTTTCGATTCTCCTACTTCACCTGTGTCCAGCCTGTATTTCACTGCCTGACCTGTGATTTCGATTGGGCCATTGATTTGTGTCTCTGCGGACCGGTTTCTCCTGACGTCGACTTTAATCAGCTGATGACTCCTATCATTACTCACGAGTTGGTTTGTCCTGGCGAAAGGATTATGGCTGTGGCATTGATGCATGGACTACTTGGTCCCTGGAATTTACTGGCGGCAGCACAGTCTTTCTTGGAACAGAGCTTTCTTGAAAACCCACCGAGCTGTCCTCTGATGGTGATAGAGGATCCGGTGCTGGGAGAGCACGTATGTTCTTTTCCGCTTTTAAATTGGATGGCTGAACTGTTTTCGGATGAAGACGGTGACTTCCTATTGGAGGCTGTTGCAGCTTATTTTGCATACACAGTTATGTCATAGACCTTTTTCATGTTTGATATGCTGAGTACTAGCATTTCATTGAGAATTCATTGACTTATTTGTCAAGTTTTTATTATTTACCTTGCCTATTGGCTTAAGACTCGATAAAGTACTTGGCTGTTTTATTTTTCTTTAGCATTAAATTTTCCTAGTTTTTAATGCTTTACCTTGCGGACCGTCCACATATAAACTTGCAATCTGCTCTCATGAGATGGCACTTCTATTATCTTATTCAGTTCGTTTCCGGATCATGGGGAGGTGTCATCTAGGTCCTGGATATCTTTACACCGTGTTAAGTTAGCATGGGCTCATTACCGGTTTAAACGCCATTTTTCCTTTTTTGCAACTTCTGCACACGACACTTAGTTGTTGCTTTAGCTTTCCACCTAGTAGTTCATCGTGGTTTACATGAGAATAATATGTTATTGCTCTACTATCTGCTTTGCTTGTTAAACTATATCTGTACAGCGAGTGCTAAAGTTTCAAGAACAACACGATACAGAATTGTTATGAGGTCTGATCTCCACGACTTCATACTCATAACATAAGTGCAACTTCTGCCAATTCTGGGCATGAGGCGGGTTTTATATTGCTTTGCCGAACACACATACACAACAGTTGATGCGGTTCACATGAAGAGAGAGCTGGTGTATGCTGATGTGATTCCTTCAAATCTAAGACACTAAAGTATGGGCACGCCCTAAACCAACACAAAGAGACCTTCTTAGCAAATAATATAATATGTGTATTAGGGAGGGTGAGATATAAGCAGCCGCGGGCCGTGGAGGGAGTTACGGTGAGGCAGGGAGGCGGGGAGGGGGAGAAGCAGGGTGGAGCCCTCTCTACCTTGCCCCTCCCCCTCCCCGCCTCCCTGCCCCACCGTAACTCCCTCCACGGCCCGCGGCTGCTTATAAGTGTTGCTAACTCTTATTCATTTACAGCATGTTAACATACTGTCACCATTCGCTTTTTATGTACTAGTAACTATGCTGGTAATTTTGCTACTGATAATATGTGTACTTGTATTCTCCACCCTGCTTCTCCCCCTCCCCGCCTCCCTGCCTCACCGTAACTCCCTCCACGGCCCGCGGCTGCTCATAAGTGTTGCTAACTCTTATTCATTTACAGCATGTTAACATACTATCACCATTCGCTTTTTATGTACTAGTAACTATGCTGGTAATTTTGCTACTGATAATATGTGTACTTGTATTATCTAAGATACTACGCCTGAGAAGACGGCATTAGTAAATAAACATTTCAAATACACATGTGTTCTTCTTAACTCCATGTTCTGGTTTCTAAGAAATATATAACGACCGACTGTTCATGAGTTCCACGTATCCTGAGGTACTATAAGTTCATATTCTGGATTGTCTAAACATTGAGAGTTTGTTATATCCAATGTGACACTGTACCTAGCTTGCTAAGGAGTTTTTGATTACTAACGTGAGTTTTGGGACACCCTAATTCGCCGAGGTTCCAATCCTCTGTCCACAGTTCTGTGTGAGAACAGAAACCCTGCGACAGGGGCACCCCCGACTCTTGCTGGAGCTTCATCACACTTGAAATACAACTCCAGCAATGCGCCACCTTTACGGCACAGATACATCACGCATCTGTGCTGTTTTTGCCCCATGATGCGCCGCATTGTAAATGCAGCACACCATAGGTGACGGAACAGCGGCACAGAATGACTAACACATCCCTGGTGATGCGCCAGTCATCATAAATGTATCCCTATGCTTCTTATCTTGTTAGAGATGAACCGCCATATGTATCATCAAAGTTTTTTGCATTTCCTAAATAGCGAACTTTAAGGAATAAATAGCGATTCTTTACCATTCCTAGTTTGCGATTAGCTATTTGCTAATTACAAATTACCCATTCATTTCCTTCATTTCCATAGGGCGGTTGGACTCACTTTTAGCTCGAACGGCTGAATGGATTTCCACGAAACTTGGCAAAATTGTAGGGACTGGTAGCCCGATGTGCCTTTGCTATGTCTCAAGATATATGCTCCAGTGGTTTTTACGAAAATTAACTTTGAAAAATATATATTGGGCTACATTGGCCTATATATATGTTGGAGCCCAAATGTAGCCCAATGTAGCCCAATGAAGCCCAATGTAGCCCAATGTAGCCCAAAGATGGCCGCCAGACACACAAAAAAACAAATGTAGCCCAAATATCAGCCAGATGTAGCCCAACTATAGCCCAGTGACAGAATGACCAATCAGCTTCGCAAACCTCCGTTACGCGAAGCGGAGCGCTGTTACAGATATATATCTTTTTTTGAACGTTAATTTCTCAAAATCCACTGGAGCACATATATTGAGACCTAGCAAAGGCACATCGGGCTACCAGTCCCTAATATTTTGCCAAGTTTCGTGCAAATCCATTCAGCCGTTCGATTATTATTATTATTTTTTTTTTTTGCCCCGCGGGGCCCTTTTAAAACCTCCACATCAAACCTAGGGGGTCAGCGAGGATCTACTATGCCCCCTTATAGTTATTTCCCCCTTTGTTTTGACCTCCTCTTGTCTCTCGATCCTACCGAGAGACAAGATGGCGGCCGCTACGGACTTTTTGGAATGTTGACAGACGCCGGAGAACCAATCAGCTTCGCTTCACAAAGCTCCGTTGCGCGAAAAGTACGCGTCCTGGGACGCTGCCAGGTCCGCTGTTACAGATATATATCTTTTTTTAAACGTTAATTTCTCAAAATCCACTGGAGCACATATATTGAGACCTACAAAAGGCACATCGGGCTACCAGTCCCTACAATTTTGCCAAGTTTCGTGCAAATCCATTCAGCCGTTCGCGCTAAAAGTGAGGCCAACCGCCCTATGGAAATTAACATGGGAAAAACGCGTTTTGGGACCCCCCTTTTTTCTCGGCCCCCCCTTGACGAACCCCCCCAAAATTTTCAGGGGGTGCTCAGAAACAAAATGTGCCATTTTCCTGAAAATTTCAGCCAATTCCGTCCACAAACGCCAAAGTTATTAGACATAGAATTTTCAAAAATCCCATAGGGAAAAAATCCTAATTATATATACCTACTGGCGACCGCCAGTAGGTAATATATATATATCCAAGTCAAAACAGGCACCCACTTCAATCAGAGCCACAGGAAGAATACTTTGTTCGTTTCTTTATTGGATTCGCATCTTGCTGGCAAGCATTCAGCATAGGAAACACATCAGAAATTAAAACGCCGAACGCGTTTCAGGAGGTAAATCCTTTCATCAGCAGCGTAAGTTCAGAGGGAAAATGTCAGCGCTGTTCATGGCACACACCTAAGTACTCCTCCTTGCCTCAATGGGCGGGGCCTCCAGGGCTCTCTGGGATACGTAGTGCTGCCAAATTGTTCCACAGTGGGCGCGCTCACACTCCCTGATGCATGAACTATGAAACAATGTATATGTGTATATATATGTGAATGTATATATTTATGTCTATATATATATATATATATATATATATATATATATATATATATATATATATATATATATATAACCCAGTGGATGTTACTCCAAGATTACATGGACATTATAGTTAGGTCAAATTTTACAAACACAAAACAATGTAAGTTCAGCAGTTATAGTTATACTTATCTTAGTAACTATAACTCATGCCCTAAGGTAACTGTAACTCACGTCCCCACCATGCACAGTTTTCTCATCAATAATTTCACTGTAAATGTTGCAGTGATATTATCAATGATGTCATAGAAGATGTCATGAGTGATGTAATATGTGGGGTTATTAGCAGTGCATGGTAAGGGCATGAGTCATAGTTACTTTAGGGCTCAAGTTATAGTAAATTGAGATAGCTATAACTGCTGAAATTTATATGGGTTTGTGTGTGTGAAATCTGAACCTAACTATAACGTCCCTGTAACCTTTGGTTTTATCAGTAAAATTCAGTTTTTTAATGATATTTCCTAACTAAATGGTCCCTGCTACCTGAATGTTTGAGTGGTTGTGTGAGTAGGTGTGTAAATGTGTGTGTGACTGACTGGCTGTGTTGGTTTGTGAGTGGCTATGTGGGTGTGTGAGTGACTGTGTGGCTGTAAGTGGTTTTGAGGGCCTATGAGTGGGTGTGTGAGTAGCTGTATGGGTGTGAGAGTGGATGTGTGGGTGTGTGAGTGGGTGAGTGAAAGCTCCGTGGGTCTATAAGTGGGTGTGCGAGTGGTTGTGAGGGTTTGTGAGTAGGTGTGTGAGTGGCTGCATGGGTGTGAGTGGCTTTGCGGGTGTGAGTGGTTGTGTGGGTCTGTGAGCGAGTGAGTAGGTGTGTGGATCTGTGACTGAGTATAATTTTTATCTGGGGTCTGGAACTGTGGATCCACCCGAATCAATCCAGATCCTGGGGAGTAACCAGGGATCCTCGTGTAGTAAAAAGAAAAAAGTTTTTGGACAATTTCTTGCCCATGAGCGGCCCTTCAAAGACCCTTCCCTTAGTCCCATAGGGTCAGGGTACCTCTACCCTGACCCCATTCTATCACTTTTTCACTTTACTTTCACCGCTGGGAACCGAGTCCAAATAAACAAAATGATGGGGGAAACTTTCCTTTCAGGTTGCTGCCAACCAGTCACAGCATTGGTGAGTTGGCGTGTGGATTCACGAATCCAAAGAGGATCCGAGGAGATCTGTGTCCCTAGATATACAAATTTGGATTTCATTTGATATCTCAAGCTACTGAACAGATTTATACAAAATCACAAAAAGTTTGCTTTCTGGACCAAGATCTACCTTTCTACCAAATTTTGTGTAATTCTGTTCAGTGATTCGGGCTGTAGTCCTGCCTGAAATACCTACAGGAATTAACATAGGAAATGCACTTATTTTTTTACACCCCCCCCTTATCTCGGCCTGGCTTGATGCAAAATATAAGTGTATTTGTAAAGCAGATATTCACACAGATAGGTATCTTAGCACTAAATAACACATGCTTATTGGTACAACTCAAAGGTACTCATTTTATCGACCTCAGAAGGGTGAAAGCATTAGTGGACCCGCTGGGATGTGAACCTGTGACCATGAGGAGTATCACAGGCTCGTATAGTGGACACATTAGTTCACTAAGCCACAGACGTGGCTGATGGATCACACTCAAATTTTCCTTGCACAACTAGAATTAGTCGTACAAAAGGGGATGATGGACGGAGCGTTTGAACAAATCAAACACTCACCCCAGTCAACTGATCTGGGTTTAATCCATCACCATTCTTTAGTTCACTCAGCCACCCCAGTTCAGACATGGCTATATGCAAATCAGTCTGACCCTGTGCCTCATGGGAACAGTCCAGACCGAACTGCCAAGCCATGTCTTCCCTGGACCGGAAACAAGCATCCTGGGACCGGTTTCGGATTCATAATCCTCATCAGCCAGGCTATCTTGAATCCAGTGGCCAAGTGAACAAGGGACTCACGTCTGAGCATACCCTGCCACACTTAGGGCGAACAAAGCGATACAAAAGGGGATGATGGACGGAGCGTTTGAACAAATCAAACACTCACCCCCAGTCAACTGATCTGGGTTTAATCCATCACCATTCTTTAGTTCACTCAGCCACCCCAGTTCAGACATGGCTATATGCAAATCAGTTTGACCCTGTGCCTCATGGGAACAGTCCAGACCGAACTGCCAAGCCATGTCTTCCCTGGACCGGAAACAAGCATCCTGGGACCGGTTTCGGATTCATAATCCTCATCAGCCAGGCTATCTTGAATCCAGTGGCCAAGTGAACAAGGGACTCACGTCTGAGCATACCCTGCCACACTTAGGGCGAACAAAGCGATACAAAAGGGGATGATGGACGGAGCGTTTGAACAAATCAAACACTCACCCCCAGTCAACTGATCTGGGTTTAATCCATCACCATTCTTTAGTTCACTCAGCCACCCCAGTTCAGACATGGCTATATGCAAATTAGTCTGACCCTGTGCCTCATGGGAACAGTCCAGACCGAACTGCCAAGCCATGTCTTCCCTGGACCGGAAACAAGCATCCTGGGACCGGTTTCGGATTCATAATCCTCATCAGCCAGGCTATCTTGAATCCAGTGGCCAAGTGAACAAGGGACTCACGTCTGAGCATACCCTGCCACACTTAGGGCGAACAAAGCTATACAAAGGGGGATGATGGACGGAGCGTTTGAACAAATTAAACACTCACCCCCAGTCAACTGATCTGGGTTTAATCCATCACCATTCTTTAGTTCACTCAGCCACCCCAGTTCAGACATGGCTATATGCAAATCAGTCTGACCCTGTGCCTCATGGGAACAGTCCAGACCGAACTGCCAAGCCAGGTCTTCCCTGGACCGGAAACAAGCATCCTGGGACCGGTTTCGGATTCATAATCCTCATCAGCCAGGCTATCTTGAATCCAGTGGCCAAGTGAACAAGGGACTCACGTCTGAGCATACCCTGCCACACTTAGGGCGAACAAAGCGATACAAAAGGGGATGATGGACGGAGCGTTTGAACAAATCAAACACTCACCCCCAGTCAACTGATCTGGGTTTAATCCATCACCATTCTTTAGTTCACTCAGCCACCCCAGTTCAGACATGGCTATATGCAAATCAGTCTGACCCTGTGCCTCATGGGAACAGTCCAGACCGAACTGCCAGGCAATGTCTTCCCTGGACCGGAAACAAGCATCCTGGGACCGCTTTCGGATTCATAATCCTCATCAGCCAGGCTATCTTGAATCCAGTGGCCAAGTGAACAAGGGACTCACGTCTGAGCATACCCTGCCACACTTAGGGCGAACAAAGCGATACAAAAGGGGATGATGGACGGAGCATTTTGAACAAATCAAACACTCACCCCCAGTCAACTGATCTGGGTTTAATCCATCACCATTCATTAGTTCACTCAGCCACCCCAGTTCAGACATGGCTATATGCAAATCAGTCCGACCCTGTGCCTCATGGGAACAGTCCAGACCGAACTGCCAAGCCATATCTTCCCTGGACCGGAAACAAGCATCCTGGGACCGGTTTCGGATTCATAATCCTCATCAACCAGGCTATCTTGAATCCAGTGGCCAAGTGAACAAGGGACTCACGTCTGAGCATACCCTGCCACACTTAGGGCAAACAAGCTAGCCGGGCTGAAGACGGCTGTAATGCCAGAAACCGGTCCTCGGAAGCTTGTTTCCGGTCCAGGGAAGGCATGGTTTGGCAGTTCGGGCTGGACTGTTCCCATGAGGCACAGGGTCAGACTGATTTGCATATAGCCATGTCTGAACTGGGGTGGCAGAGTGGGCTAAAGAACGGTGATGGATTAAACCCAGATCTTTTGACTGGGTGTGAGTGTCTGATTGGTTCAGATGCTCCGTCCATTACCACCCCCTTTTGTACCACTTTTGGCCGCCATAAGTGTGGCAGGGTATGCTCAGACGTGAGTCCCTTGCTCACTTTGCCACTGGATTCAAGCAAGCCGGGCTGAAGACGGCTGTAATGCCAGAAACCGGTCCTCGGAAGCTTGTTTCTGGTCCAGGGAAGGCATGGCTTGGCAGTTCGGGCTGAACTGTTCCCATGAGGCACAGGGTCAGACTGATTTGCATATAGCCATGTCTGAACTGGGGTGGCAGAGTGGGCTAAAGAACGTTGATGGATTAAACCCAGATCTTTTGACTGGGTGCGAGTGTCTGATTGGTTCAGATGCTCCGTCCATTACCACCCCCTTTTGTACCGCTTTTGGCCGCCATAAGTGTGGCAGGGTATGCTCAGACGTGAGTCCCTTGCTCCCTTTGCCACTGAATTCAAGCAAGCCGGGCTGAAGACGGCTGTAATGCCAGAAACCGGTCCTCGGAAGCTTGTTTCCGGTCCAGGGAAGGCATGGCTTGGCAGTTCGGGCTGGACTGTTCCAATGAGGCACAGGGTCAGACTGATTTGCATATAGCCATGTCTGAACTGGGGTGGCAGAGTGGGCTAAAGAACGGTGATGGATTAAACCCAGATCTTTTGACTGGGTGTGAGTGTCTGATTGGTTCAGATGCTCTGTCCATTACCACCCCCTTTTGTACCACTTTTGGCCGCCATAAGTGTGGCAGGGTATGCTCAGACGTGAGTCCCTTGCTCACTTTGCCACTGGATTCAAGCAAGCTGGGCTGAAGATGGCTGTAATGCCAGAAACCGGTCCTCGGAAGCTTGTTTCCGGTCCAGGGAAGGCATGGCTTGGCAGTTCGGGCTGGACTGTTCCCATGAGGCACAGGGTCAGACTGATTTGCATATAGCCATGTCTGAACTGGGGTGGCAGAGTGGGCTAAAGAACGGTGATGGATTAAACCCAGATCTTTTGACTGGGTGTGAGTGTCTGATTGGTTCAGATGCTCCGTCCATTACCACCCCCTTTTTTACAACTAGAATTAGTGGCACATTTTTTGGACAAATTTCACGAAGTTCCGTCAAATGGTGCCAAAGATATAGGCAAGTCAAAAAATGATTTTCCTACGGAAACTTGGTCCTAACTATAACGACCTACTGCCAGTAGATAACATGGCGACGCGGGAGATAGAGCTGCTGCTTAGACGGAACTTGCTGCCTTGGAGGGTTGTCTCTTGGGTTGCCTTGGGAGAGTTACTTCTGTCATCTTCTAGTCCCCCCCGCTGCCGCTTATTGGATCATCTGCGGCCGCAGAGTGGGGGGACTACACCTCCCATAAGGCATAGCGGGTTTGTACCGCCCACACACGCCCAACTACGCGCCCGGAGGCGCACAAAAGACGGACGTACCCGCAGAGGGGTGGGAGGCGCTGCCTAAAACCTGTTCACTTTTGCTGCTTGGCGACGCGGGAGAGGCCGCGGGAGATAGAGCTGCTGCTCAGATGGAACTTGCTGACTTGGAGGGTTGTCTCTTGGGTTGCCTTGGGAGAGTTACTTCTGTCATCTTCTAGTCCCCCCCGCCGCCGCTTATTGGATCATCTGCGGCCGCAGAGCGGGGGGACTACACCTCCCATAAGGCATAGCGGGTTTCTACAGCCCACACACGCCCAACTACGCGCCCGGAGGAGCACAAAAGACCGATGCACCCTACGCATAGCGGGACGCGTACGGGCGGCGCCGGGCTGGGGCTGGCCGAGGCTAGGCTGGGCCACCCCTCTTGGTTGATCTCCCGTACATACTTGGACTCACTGGACTTATGTCTAAGACTTCATATCTTCTTTTATTATAGTTTTTCTGTCGTTAGGATATACCTGTACGTGCTTTCTTACTCATAAATATGGTCACTTAGCTAATATTGGCCAGGAAATCCCTCGTGGGTGGGTCCATTCAGGGAACACTAGACCAATTCATTACGAGGGCAGAGTCGGTCTTAGAGCGCGGAATTGCTCTTACCGAGCGGCGCTTATCTTCTGAACTGCAGAAGAAACGCTCCTCCCTGGGCCATATACAGACAATAAATAGTCCTCCCGACTGGTTTTTGTCCTCGGATTCCTCCTCTGATATTGGCATACCGTTACAGCTTCAAGATAGGTCAGAAACACCAACACAAGCTAGGTTAACCAATCAGGCGGATACTAGTTCATGTTCTCAAACTGATATTTCCTCAGGGGAACAGATAAGTCTAGTAGCCATTGGGGAAACACATACACTAACTAACATCCCGGGAGCAGGTCCATCATCCAAAAGGTATGCTGGGGGAACCAGACGTAAGGGTAGACCCACCAAATCAGTAAAATCAGTTAAATTAGTTACAAACCCATCCATCATTAAAGCCCCAGCGGAAAGTAAATGTGAGCAGTGTAACTCATGTATTAAAATAGTCCGCACACAAGATCTAATGAGTGACTTAGAGAAACTGATTAAATCCTTGGTTATACCACTTGTTGAAAGGGTCAAAAGGCTGGCGGAGCAACTGGGGTCTCTTTACGAGGTAAATGTAGCGAATTCAGAACTTCTTAAAACAGTAGCTAACAATAACAAACATCAACCTGTTGACCCAACGCCAGAAACAGTCAAACCACTCTCTCCACAAAACCCCGAACCCGTGCTTACCAATAGAAATGTTACCCCCTCCACCCAGCCCGGGTACTAACGAAAAAGGCGGCAACTGGTGATAGAGGGTTAAAAAGTAACCAAGGTCCCGAACAGACTAACAATTCAAATCCATCCCACATAGGGCATAACCCACTACGACTTGATCAGCACATTGACCTCCCGCCACAGACAGATCCTTATGTAATTGTACTCACCGGTGTACCGGAACTGTCATCAGGGAAACATGAGGCCTATCAGGACCTGAAAAACAAGGTAATACACTGGCTAAGCAAAAACAGGCCCCTTCCACCCGAAATCAATGGCGAGATTCTGCATGTCAGACGATTAGGGTGGGTAGGAAGGAGGCCAAAGGACATACAGGGGTACTGTATTATTATTAAATGTATAGACCGCAGGGCAACTAATTACATTAGAGACTGGTTCCCTGAGGGATATGGGGGCGACATATCCACCAGGGACCTAAGCTATTTTTACCCTCGTGCCTTGATAGGGACGTATTACAGACCCCCCTATCAGTCCAAACAGAGTATGCAAGGTTCTACCTTCAATGTTACCACCTTTAATAGGTTCGCCACACTTGAGGGAATGGAGGGAGTAGATTGACGTCCAAATGGGACAAAAGAACTGGAGGGGCTCACGTTCAATCCGTACCTGGTGTTATTCTACCCGTAAATGAGGAAGCAGGAGTATTTGATGCCATGCGGGACATAGGGAATCCTTTCACTTGTACTAACCAAACCAAACTAGGTTATCGGATTCTGTCCTGGAACCTAGCAGGGCTAAAGGATAAAATGGATATCCCTGAATGGCTAGATTTGGTAAAAAAATATAAAATCTTTTGCTTTCAAGAAACTTGGTCGATGAAAGAGCTTAACCTATTGGGCTACCAAACTTTTAATACCCCGGCCATTTCTACCTACTATGGAAGAAATAAAGGGGGCTTATATACCTACATAGCAACCACCTCAGACGTAATAGTTCATAACTTCATATCAGCAGATTGCTATCAGATTCTGATAGTGAGCTGGCCTGGCCAGTATAGAGCGGCAATTATTAATTTCTACAACAATGCTCACTCCTCCACCTGGGAGGAAATTATTACCAACCTTAGAAACTCACTTAGAGAGCTAGAAAATTCAAGTGAGGGGGACCTATTATTACTATGGATGGGTGACTTTAATTCCTCCCTCTGTACCTCACACGCCTCAGGCATGTGCCCTCTGAGGGGTAAGAGAGATGAATCCCTAACACATTTTGGCCACTCCAAGTTAGTGGATTTGCTCAATGCTCTAATATATGAGTTTGACCTGTGTTTTATTAAGGAATGCTGTTCACCAGAAGAGAGCTTTAAGCCAACTTTTTTTGGCAGAGGGGCCAATGCGCTAATCGACTTCACTTTACTATCATCCAGACACCAATCACTTGTGGTATCCTGGGAGACACTCAATGTTAATAGATGGTGGCCGTGCACTGCGTTAGTTATACAAGTGATTTAGAGTGTGAGTCGTTATCCTTTGGATTACTCCCCGCTCAGGAGTATGAACTAATAATGAAGGATTGCGCTGGCACTACTAGTGCAAGTGTCTCCTAGGGCACAGACGAATGGGTGCTGGACTCGCCAGCTATGTTGTAGTCAATAAAGTTTCTCAACAAAGTCTTTTTTTCTTATTCACTTTTCATAAGTATTTTATTCATACTCATAGAGGTTATTTTTTGCAAATTTTGAAAAGTTGCTCTACCACAAATTATGTATATCCAACAAACGTGGTATTTTTCCGACTTATTTTTCAATTATATTCCAAATACATTCCAATGCATTTCGGCCTAGGGGCCTTCATCAGGGAAATCTGTGAAACAAAGGATGTGTCTATCACTATATTGTGAAGTTTGAATTTTAAGCAATAAACAGTATTGTAAAAATAATATCGACATGTTTATGATAGGATCATGAATGTTTCTACCATATGCATAGATGGAAACAATTAATAACAGATAAACAGATAAACAGTCGCTGTGATTAAAGCTACTTTCCCTTGGTCTCATGAAATAAGCACTTTGTTACTGTATTATAATAAATATAACTCATGGCTGATACATGTAATGCACTGCACGAATGACTATCCCCTCGATTTACCCATCTGGTTCAGGGGGTGGGTGACCTGTTTTCGTGTAATCCTTAGGGTTGCCGATATCGGCATGTGGGGAATGTTAAGGATTTACCGCGTATACAAATGCCCAAGTTAAATGTTAATCACACGGTTAAACGGCATACGCGCCATGAGTTTAAAGCTCGGAGAAAATGCTTACCGGAGTTTTAATGTTCTGAAAGTTCAAACGCGCTGTCTGAACTGCTGCTCTCACCGCGGTGAGGTCGGCGTGTGACGCGTATTGGGTGTGTTTACACGAGGATTGCGCGCGCAATGGTTAAAGGGCCACGCTGCTAAGATTTAAAGGACCCGGATGATTATAGTAAATGACACAAAGTAAGGAA
Organism: Lissotriton helveticus; assembly: GCF_964261635.1. Classification (NCBI taxonomy): domain Eukaryota; kingdom Metazoa; phylum Chordata; class Amphibia; order Caudata; family Salamandridae; genus Lissotriton; species Lissotriton helveticus. The sequence continues at coordinate 462,071,835 of NC_136070.1, forward strand.
TTATGTTCAGCCGACTAGGGTGACGCCACTGTTGGTTATCTATATGATATATGATTTATTTTTCAGATCATGTACTCTTCATTGATTTGTGCTGTGCATTACTCTGCTATATATAGTAGTATCCAAAGGTTAAGATATATGTTTTGAACATTTCAACTGTATGATGTATTAGATAACCAACAGTGGCGTCACCCTAGTCGGCTGAACATAATTCCTTACTTTGTGTCATTTACTATAATCATCCGGGTCCTTTAAATCTTAGCAGCGTGGCCCTTTAACCATTGCGCGCGCAATCCTCGTGTAAACACACCCAATACGCGTCACACGCCGACATCACCGCGGTGAGAGCAGCAGTTCAGACAGCGCGTTTGAACTTTCGGAACATTAAAACTCCGGTAAGCATTTTCTCCGAGCTTTAAACTCATAGCGCTTATGCCGTTTAACCGTGTGTTTAACATTTAACTTGGGCGTTTGTATACGCGGTAAATCCTTAACATTCCCCACATGCCGATATCGGCAACCCTAAGGGTTACACGAAAACAGGTCACCCACCCCCTGAACCAGATGGGTAAATCGAGGGGATAGTCATTCGTGCAGTGCATTACATGTATCAGCCATGAGTTATATTTATTATAACACAATAACAAAGTGCTTATTTCATGAGACCAAGGGGAAAGTAGCTTTAATCACAGCGACTGTTTATCTGTTTATCAGTTATTAATTGTTTCCATCTATGCATATGGTAGAAACATTCATGATCCTATTCATAAACATGTCGATATTATTTTTACAATACTGTTTATTGCTTAAAATTCAAACTTCACAATATAGTGATAGACACATCCTTTGTTTCACAGATTTCCCTGATGAAGGCCCCTAGGCCGAAATGCATTGGAATGTATTTGGAATATAATTGAAAAATAAGTCGGAAAAATACCACATTTGTTGGATATACATAATTTGTGGTAGAGCAAATTTTCAAAATTTGCAAAAAATAACCTCTATGAGTATGAATAAAATACTTATGAAAAGTGAATAAGAAAAAAAGACTTTGTTGAGAAACTTTATTGACTACAACATAGCTGGCGAGTCCAGCACCCATTCGTCTGTGCCCTAGGAGACACTTGCACTAGTAGTGCCAGCGCAATCCTTCATTATTAGACACTCAATGTTGCCATGAGTGATCACTACCCTATCTCCTTTTGATTGAATATAGCGAGTCAGGTAACAACTACTAAAATCTTATATCCCACTCCCATTAGTTTAGCTAGCACAAATGGTTACACCATTAAATGGGCTAATGTAGATCCCAACCTGTTTACTCAAAAACTAGTTATGAAAGTGTATGATCAATTACTTATCTGCCTTTCAACAACTGTGGGAAACTGGCAAGTACTTGATGCATTTGGTAAGATCACAAATGAGATAAAAAAAGATCTGTCTAGACAATACAAAACCCAGATTAAGAAACACAAGGGTTGGTTCGATAAAAACTGTAGTAGGGCCCACCGTAATCTGAAATCTGCCTTACAGGAAGATCCTAGATCTATCGACCATGTAAGACATAATAGGAGAGCTTATCGGGTAGCCATCGACAGAAGAAAAAAAGAGTTAAAAGTAGCATTATGGTAAAATCTCCATGACGCATGCTTAGCAAATGACCACATTGCGTTCTGGAGAGCGGTCAATGCCCCGTTTTTAAAGGATAAAGAAAGGGACTCTATCGATATGGCTATTTCTGGTGACTCCTGGGTTGATTACTTTACCAATCTTTATAGTAACCAACCTGGGCTAACCATTTCTAGCACTAATCAACCGATGTCACAGCTAGAGACAGATGGAGCAGACTTTTTCCCCCTGGAGATTACTTTTGAACACGCAGAAGTCGTTAAGGCAATCGAGGAAAGTCCTGCTGGGAAAGCTCCGGTACCGGATGGGGTCCCAATTGACCTGTACAAATCTGTGCTACCACTCTGGTCCCCGCTGATTACTAATGTCTTAAACCATGCCAATGGAGTTGGCTTCATTCCAACTTGGTCAGAGGCAGTGGTAATACCCATCTTCAAAAAGGGAGATAGAAATAACCCCGCGTGTTATCGTCCTATCTCCCTTCTGTATGCTCTTATGAAGGTGGCGGGAAGGATCATCCTTAACAGGCTTCAAGAATGGGCTGAGGAAAGGGACATTATCACGGACTTGCAATATGGCTTCTGTTCTGGGAAGGGCACAATCGAACAAGGCTTGAATTTAGCACTCTTAACAGCAAAATATACTGAGGCTAAGAAGGAAAGCCTGTACATAACATTCGTGGACCTGAGCCCCACGTTCGATTGTGTTGACCACGCGATGTTGTGGAGTATTCTATCTGACATGGGTGTGGACCAACGGATTTTGACATTTATCAGGGAGCTGTACAGCGATGCAGGTGCTAGAGTACGCTATGGGGCGGGGGGTTTGTGCTCGGATAAATTTAACATCAAAAGAGGTGTGAGGCAAGGGTGCATCCTAGCACCATTCCTATTTACACTATACATCAACTCGGTGGGCCTTCACCTCAGGAAGTTTCAGTTTGACTACTCGGCTGTAGGGGGGAAGTCCATTCCCATCCTCCTCTATGCCGACGACGCTGCCTTAATGTCTCGCACCGTTGTCGGCCTACAGAGGGCAGTTACCGAATTCTCTGAATACATGGGTGCCCGCGGCCTAATAGTAAATGTGGCAAAAACTTATTATATGACTTGTAGTACCCTGAAAAAAACAACCAGACCCATCTATCTGGGAGCCAAAAGGATTGAAAATACTGGTTGTTTCTCCTATTTAGGGGTTACATTTGATAGTAGAGGCTCTTGGAAAGAGGCTGTCGGCACAAGAAGCCTGGCCATTAGTAGGGCAAACGGCGCCTTGATTAATTGTTCAAGAAAATTAGGTGGTAGACCAGTGCGCAAGCTTATACAGATCTATAAAGCTAAGTGTGTTCCCACTGGTACATATGGGGCTGGTCTATGGGGAATGGCCAGAACAGACCAGATCCAATATACTGAAAATAAATTCATTCGCTATCTACTTGCTGCACCAAACTCAATGTCCACATACTTTTCACATGGGGAAGTGGGCTTAAATTATATAGAAGATATCATTAAATCGTCCCGACTTCTTCTATGGCATAAAATCTGGGTGACCACTGAAACATCGCTAAACAGAGAAGTTGTGCGAGACTGTTTATCTCTAGACGGGGTAAGAAAAATTAAATGGCTCAACTATATCAAGGATATGTCAGTCGAGTTGGGCCATAAAGAATAATTTGACAATCCATCGTGTCTAGAAAAAATCTCGAAAGAAACTCTTAAAAGATCTATTATGGAACACCTAGCCAAGAAAAGGTGGCACAAAGAAAAACAGAAGCAATCTGCTATGGTCTATCAGCAGCTGATCACCCATGTCGGGATACAACCCTATTTACTGTTAGAGTTTAGCCCATATTCGAGGATGTTACTGACTAGGCTGCGCGTTGACACTTTCTTTCGTCTAGTGACATTTCCTAAATGTAATGACTGGTCTCCTCACCTAGAGAAATGCCCCTGTGATGTATTGTCATCCCAGACTAACATTCATTGTATCCTCTTTTGCAAATTCTATGTTATCCCCAGGAAAAAGTTCTTGATACCAATTCTAAAGACCTGGGGCATCAGAGGGTGCTTTGCTGCTTTCTCTAGATTGAAAACATTAGAATCACCTTTAGTGATGAAATCAGTCACCTCGTATCTAAGGATTGTCACTGTTTTGAGGAAAACCCTGTAATATGTGTTGTTCTCTGAAATGCTTATTTTTTTTTCTATTTTTTTTTCTATATATTAAAATGATCCCCCTATAAACTATGAAATGGGGGAGAGATCTTGTATGATGTGGTACATGAGATGTTCTCCCTATATACGTTATGTAACATGAACGCGATGGACATTTTTTTAACTGATTTTAACATTGTGACATTTTAATTGAATGTATTTTATATGTGCTTTTATGATTTTATAACAAAAATCGAATAAAGCTGAATTTTGACCTTTTGACCTTTGACCATATATATTCGCTGAAAAAATCATAGGTTACATGGATGTTATAGTTAGGCTCAGATTTTACTCATACACTACAAGGTGATTTCAGCAGTTACAGTTATATGAGCTAACTATAACTTACACCCCTGCATTGCACTGCTTATGTCTCACATATTACATCACTCATGACATGGTCAGTGACATCACTGATGATGTAATCAAATGACTGTAAATGTTTTTAAGAGTTTATGGATGTTAAACATATATACTAACCTCAATAAAGAACCTGCGCACACATATAAATTCATTGATACAATGATCACAATTCTCATAGAAAACAAATAGTGTAGTCCAGGCAGTTGGGTCGTTTTGCTTGATCTTGTCTGTTTATTAATTAGGTAGAAGGATTTATTTTGTATATACAGCCAGCCGACACGTGTTTCATTGTGGAAAGACAATAATCCACAACTCTTCAGGGCTCTATGGCTGGATCTTAACACCTCTTTGGGCCTTTCTCCGGTGATAATTCCGACCCGGCGGGGTAACCAGAAAGGGGATAGTCAAACGTCGGTCGTATAGTAGATGAGTACACCCACTATAAGGTAGCAGATACAATACTACACGCCGAGTAGATCCAACCACTAGATCAATAGTCTAGTCAAATTGTACAGACGTGAAATCACGTGATAACGGAAGCAATGAGTCTCCGGCTCAATCCCGGTCCACTCGGCGGCTTGCTCTCGTGTTCTTGTGAAGAACACGAGAGCAAGCCGCCGAGTGGACTGTAGTCGATATACAAGAGCTTTTCGTGGGGGGCACGTACCCGTGCCTTACCGGGATTGAGCCGGAGACTCATTGCTTCTGTTATCACGTGATTTCACGTCTGTACAATTTGACTAGACTATTGATCTAGTGGTTAGATCTACTCGGCGTGCAGTATTGTATCTGCTACCTTATAGTGGGTGTACTCATCTACTATACGACCGGCGTTTGACTATCCCCTTTCTGGTTACCCCGCCGGGTCGGAATTATCACCGGAGGAAGGCCCAAAGAGGTGTTAAGATCCAGCCATATAGCCCTGAAGAGATGTGGATTATTGTCTTTCCACAATGAAACACGTGTCGGCTGGCTGTATATACAAAATAAATCCTTCTACCTAATTAATATACAGACAAGATCAAGCGAAACGACCCAACCGCCTGGACTACACTATTTGTTTTCTATGAGAATTGTGATCATTGTATCAATGAATTTATATGTGTGCGCGGGTTCTTTATTGAGTTTCTAATTGTGTAGTTTTGCTATACAGATCAAGGGGTTTTGAGGGTGTCCCCTTCCTGCTGCACCATCAGATTGAGCTTCATTATTGTAATCTTACGTTAATAGGGCTAGTGCGCCTTTCTTTCTTCCTGGACACTAAAACCCGTCCCTGACTACATATATATACTAACCTACTACAAAAGTGAAATTAGTATACTATTAGCACTTTGTGACTGTATGTATCCCTGTGTGTATGTGTGTGTGAGTTGCTGTATGGTTGTATAACTGGGTGTGTTAGTAGCTGTGTGGGTGAGTGTGTGGTGGTATGTGTGGCTCTATGGATTGGTGACTAGGTGTGTAGTGACTGTATGGGTGAGTGAGTGGGTACCTGAATGGCTGTCTGAGTGACTGACTGGGTGTCTAAGCAGCTGTATGGGGGACTGAGTGGCAGTTTGAGTGGGTGTTTGGTTAAGGGATTCGGTGTGTGAGTAGCTGAATTGTAGAGTGTCTTTGTGAATGGCTGTATTAGTGAGTGAGCAGATGTGTGACTGCTTGTATGGATGTATGAATGGGCATGTAAGTGAGTGAGTGCTTGTATGGGTGAGAGGGGCTGTGTTGAGTGTGCATGGACAAGTGAGTGGGTGTGTGAGTGACTGCAGGTGAATACGTGTGTGTGTGAGTAGTTGTATGGATGAGTGTGTGGCTTTGTGAGTCGCTGTATGAGTGAGTGACTGGTTGCATGAGTAGCTGTATAGGTGAGTGAATGGTTGTGTAAGTGGCTGTACAAGTGAGTGAGTGGATATTTGAGTGGTTCTATGGAGAAGTGAGTGGGTGTCTGTGTACTGGTATGGGTCTGTGAATGGGTATGTGAGTGGTTGTGGGATATGTGAGAGGGCATACAATAGGTTGTAAATGAGGGAGTACATTTCTGTGGATGATGTAAGCAGTGTTGTCATCAGTAATGTCACTTGGGATGTCATCAGTGATGTCACTGACCATGTCATCAGTGATGTAATATGTGAGGTCCTAAGCAGTGCATTGTGCAGGTGTAAGCTATAGTTAGCTCAGGTAACTTTAACTACTAAATTTCACTGGTTTGGATGAGTAAAATCTGAGCCTAACTATGACTCCATATACCCTCTGGGTTTTTTCAAGGAATGTATAAGTGTTTTTAAATTCTATTGCCCAACTATATAATCCCTGTAACTTTTGCCTTTTTTCAGTAAATATCTAAGGTTTTTTAACTGGTAGTCGTGAATGCAAAGTGGTGGAGGAATGGGGCAGTGCCTGCCAACCAACTCTCAGGAATCCTGCTGTGTCAGACTCACTGGAAGTAACGGGAAGGCTTCTGGGCCCCCAAGAACACTCATCATCCAAGAGGACTTCCTACCCCAACCAGCAGCGAGTCAGGAGGCCAATTGGAAGAGTGGTAGAAAAAGGGTGTGTGGCCTTCAAAGACCTCTTATCAACCCCACTGTCTGAGACTTACTAGAGGTAAAAGGATGGCTAGTTGACCCTCAAGGACACTCTAGAGCCAAGGTGAATTCATCCCCCAACCAGCACTGCACTAGGAGGGCCATTTGCAGACTGGTGGAGAAAAGGGGTGTGGCCTTCAAAGACCTCTCAGCAATCCAGCTGTTTGGGACTTACTAGAGGTAACAAGAGGGCCAGTTTGTCAGGTCTGGCTCCGCAGGGTTCAGTCGCAGCAGAATAAAGGACCATCTCCTGACATCACCAAGTACCCTGACATGGGGTTACCCCCAGGGTCTTCGAGTTATCAAGCGAGGGACACTAGGTAGGGGAGGGGTCAGCAGGGACAAAGGCTCTGAAAGACATAAACACAACAATAAGACAATGGTACTCAATCTACTCTCATCAATTCTCGCTAATTCACGAAGGTCAAAAATACCTGTTGGTCCTCTGCACATGAATTAAACTAACATCAAATGACCCCCATGTAACTCCATCTGAAGAAGAAAGCAGAACCATACATCAGAAACTATATGTCATTAGGGCAATCTAATATGAATATGCGTTATGATACACCATACCCTGTTATGCAACTCTTTTGACTTCACAGGAATGAGTACCCTTCTTTAAATGCTTGTAAGTAGCAGGTATGCACAAGATTATATTCATCTCTTGCAAAGATGCGAAATGAAATTGAAGAAACACAGCCCTCCTTGAGAACTTGTAATGTGTCAACCCCTACCTAGGTATATAGTTGTGTACAAAATGTAAAGCAAGTAAGCAATCAATGCTGTTATCCTCACAGCACCTTCCACACACAGTGCGGACTCCTAGACACGGTAACCTGCGGTTGCGACCACCGCAAGGCTCCGCTCTTTCTTTGCAGGACAGAAACAAAAGGGTTCCAAATAAACAGACGGTGTTACGCTGCCTCCGAGCACGCAGTAACCCGCTGTAAGGTCCTTAAATGAAAACAACACTCTCCCCACACAGCCGGCGTTACGTGGCAGCCGCTCACAGTAACCCGCTGTACAGTTCTGTGAGCTGTCACTCACTACGCGCACAACCGGAGAACAGTGGCAGCCGCTCACTGACCCGATATGCCCGTAACTCAGCAAAGGATTCTCTGGTAACGATAGCTGCTTAGCGAAGCAGCAATCACAAAACGCCACAAAGCCTTTACTCTCCAGCAAGGCTTCCGAATAAGAAACACACGAACAGGACACAAGCCGGTGCAGAACAGAAGCAGCTGCTCCCTTACTCACAAACACGGCGGCTTCTGCTGGCTTCTCCAACTTCCAGCTCCGGGCGCTCTCCCATCTACGGAACACCTCCGACAGCCACCGAAGGATGCAGAATACAAGATTACGCGCAAGGAACATGGTTTCCAGTACTGATTATATCACTTCCTGTTACCCCCTAACACTCATGGGAAATGTAGTTTTTGGCGGTTTAGAGCTGCTGTGGGGGCGAATCCTGACACAGTTGGCCCTCAAGGACCCTCTGCAGCCAAGGGGACTACATCTCCCAACTGTTGTGCACCAGGAGGCATGTTTGCAGAGTGTTGTGAAAGGTGGTGGAGCCTCCAGCAACTTGACGGTCCTTTTTTTTAACTTTTTAAAAATGTATTCAGGAGGGAGGCTGCGTGGACCCCCTCCTGGGCCAGTGTTGGACCGGGGGATCCCCTTCCCCGTGGCCTGGCCTCTAGTGTGGGTGCACTGGTCCCACCCAGGGCACCTACTTAGCAATGTTGGGGACCGCGGGGGAACCTCCAGGCCCCCGTGGTCCCTGCTGGCTCCCTGTCTCCTGCAGGAGCAGGCATTGGTTTGACAAAGGGGGAGCTGCTAGCATGCAGCTCCCTCTCTGTCAAAGCAATTGTGCTCCACTTTCAGCAAGTGAGAGCAACAGGCTCTCACTTGCTCAAAGCGAAGCACAGTTGCTATGGTTTACGGGAGCAGTAAAGCTCCTGCAAAGCCATATCAAACAGCTATGTCCTGGGGATGAGCACATTGGAACATAGCAGGAGCTGGCCCTGGGGCTGGTGGTCCCCAGGGTCATGTGTGGCTCCGGAGGGGCGTGCCCCACTCCTTTCTTATAATTTGCCCCTCGGAAGTTGTAGTCCCTGGGCCTGTGGGAAAGGGCCCGCGGCCCCCGCATTTAATTTGACTTAAGCCCTGGGGTCGTCGTGGTGCCCAAGGCTGGGGTGGTCTATGTGCCCCTGCATTCTTTCGTGTTAAAACCCAAAGGGGGTGGCAGTTCCTGGGGCTGCAGGGAGGGTCCATGCACCCCTATGCATTCTGTTGTGTTAAAGCCCTGGGGAGTTGGCGATCCTTGGGGCTCCGGGGTGGTCCTCACACCCCATATTCTTTCATGTTAAAGCCACATGGAGGTAGCACTCTCTGGGGCTGGGGGAGATCTGGGAGACCCCTGTTATTAAACAAATAAGCCACGGGAAGGTGGTGGTCCCTGGGCAGCTGGGAAGGCCATACATGCCTCCACCGCATTCGTTTTTTAAAAAAGCTTCAGGAAGGTGGGACGGGGTTCCCAGGGCCCATTGAAGATTGGGGAGGGTGAGCGGGCACTCTCACTTTGTTATGTGAGTTTGGCCCCAGGTAATCGGGTCCCCAGGGCCTAATGGGTCTCAAGGAGCAGAGCTAAATGTCCCACTCTCCTTAATATAAGTGTTGCTCGGTGGTAGCCCGATGTGGGCACTGGGGCACTCACCTATGATTTAGAGAGGCCCAGGAGGATGGGGTGCCGGGCCCACAATTGGCTCGGAGAGGGGTGGCAGCCACGTGTCTCCCCCTTTAAAGCTAAGTCTGGCACTGGGTGATTGGGTCCCTGCGGATTACTAAGGCTCAGGGAGGGAGCCACACCGCACTCTCACCTTGGAAGTCAGCCCTAATAAGGCTCAGGGAGGGGGATGCACACCTCCCTCCCCGTAGAATCCAGCCCCGTGGGATGGAGTCCCAGGGGCAACAATTAGCAGGGACACAGGAGCTGTCTGCCCCCTCCTCTTAATATATGTTATGGCCCTGGGAGATGGGGCCACTGTTGGCTTCGAGAGGTGGGTCATTAGTAGGCCTGGAACTGCTGCCAACTCCCTACTGCACACCGCTAAAGTCCATGCGCAGTGTGGGTTGGCTACCTGCACAAGGGTTGGCTACAAATCCTGGCAGCAGACTAGGCCATGTGGCCAACCCAGTTTGACTACTTTGAGGGGAGGGCTTGCTGCAGGGCCTGGCTGAAACCCCCTGCCAAGCAGGAAAAAAGGTAATGTGGGGAAGGGGTTGGCTTGCATATGGTAACAAGATATTACTTTACATAAAAAAATTAGAAATTCACTGAAATAAACAAAGGTTAAAGTGATGTTACAGTTAGGAATTGTTATGATAGTTAACTTTACATTAAAAAAACTCAAACATGTTAAAGTCACGTTATAGGTAGGTAAATAAGGCAACATCAACTTAATGTTTTGCACCCCCCAAAAAAACACAGAAATTCACCAGTTAGCTCTGATTATGACCGCACGTATTAGATCACTCATGGCATATACTATCATTGATGATATCATCCAATCTTCTTTTCCACACATTATTCTATAAACGAGTATAGCATCAGAGGTATAAGTACAAAAGAGCTCAGAATAATTGTAAGCATTATTAATGCCATCACACAACCCCCTTGAGTGAGGCAAGTTTCTGTTATGTGCACATTGACCCTATACCATACACTTCATGTGGAGCTGAACTGATGTTAACAATCAACCACACCTAGATGGGAAATCTCTACTGCATACGGTGTTCAATCTGTGCAAGACTTTTCAGAGAAAACAACTTCCTCCAGACACATAAGCCCTGTTATCTAACTAATGCCCTACTGAGAACAGCTCAATCCCTTAACAGTTAGCAAATCTCTTGTGAAATATAAAGCTGACATTAGTAGAAGAGTGGGTGCTGGAAACAGTGTTTATGCTATGTAGAAAATTTACTCTGTACCACACTGTTTTCAGACAGTGAAACTCTCAAGAGAACTACACCACTGAGTATTATAAAGGATCTACTAAGAACCATGTTCACTCTATGCAAAACCTCTCAAACAAAACACTATTGACTAAAAATACCTTAGGTCTGAAGGTGCTAAAGGTTATACAACCTGCGGCCTCCATACAGTGGTAAAAACTTTACAGATGCCCCAACTTCTGAAGTTAGTCAAGCAAATGTAAATAGGTTAGCACCTGGTGCACACAAGCTTCTATCTTATATAGAAATCATTATGCTGGGGCAATTCTGTTTAAATACTCAAGGCTGCTGTTGATACTTAGTATCAACTACGTAGAATAGTTGCCCTATTGGAAACCTTTTTGTCAGAACCAAAAAACTTGTGTGGAAAATACTGGGCACAGTTGTCAACTCACCTGCACACCAAGTTACATATATATATATGATATATATATATGTGTCTGTTTGAGAAATAAAATAATAAACGAGACGACATGGAGGCATTTTACACGTGAACAAGGGCCTTCGGGGCTTGAAACGCGTTGTGTCTGGGTCGTAAAAAATAAAAGAAGATCTTGCCTGAAATTTGTCTGTGGGGGTCTGCGTCTCCTTCCTCGCCGTACCGCTGCTGTGTGGGAGTCGGAAGTGGCAGGAGCAGTAAAACTTGGATATATATATATATATATATATATATATATATATATATATATATATATATATATATATATATATATATATATATATATATATATATATATATATATCTGTAGTTAGCCAGTCACAAAGACATCTCACAGATATAGAAATACGAACTCTACAAAGTGGATTGACTTTCTGCCCAACAACGGAATGTGACTATGCACAAACACAAATCGATATTTATCAATTCATTAGGAAACTGAAACTTAAGAAAGTCTTTGCTCAGCATCCCAGGCAAAACCTCAATATTGTGGCATCACCATCAGTCCCTACTGACATTCTAATCGGAAATAACTATGATGCATTACAGACCTTGCATGAATTACAGGACTCACACCTAAATGTAATGTCAAGTGAAATGACCCGCACAAATGAAACATTTGAACCTCTGGGAATAGAGCAAGCGAGTGGCAGAAGTAATCTGAAACCAAAAGCGATATTCATATCAAAGACCACTTTTGACACCATCGATTGCTTCCACAAGGTGATGATCAAAGATTTGGATAGATTACAAACTACACCAATTCAACCTAAAACAAGGAGAAAATACAATCTTTCGAAAGCACAATGGAATGCAGTGAAATCCCTCAAAGAAGACGACACAATCGTTATTAAACAATCTGAAGAGAAGAGTACCATACTAGTGTTCTATCTTTCTATGAGTTGTTGAATCAGTGGAGGGATACAGGCATTTTGGAAGAGGAAGAATACCAATTTATGAAGGTGGATCATCCAGTTCTGCCCACGTATTATCACCTTCCAAAAATACACAAGGACATGAGGAGACCTCCGGGTCGCCCAATAGTGTCCAGCAAGGGTAGCCTGCTAGACAAATCTTCCATTTATGCAGACTCCTTCCTCTTCCCAATGGTAAAGGATCTAAGTTTCTTTATCAAGGATTCTAATGATTTCATTAGATTGACACCAAATATTCGCTGGGAGGAGAATTTTCTTCTTATCACTCTAGACATCACGAGTCTTTATACTTGTATCTCTCACCAACATGGACTGTTTGCTCTTGAATCCTTTTTTAAATTGAGACCTTTGAAATTGCAAATGCACAGCAAAATGATACTTCTAATTGTTGAATTCTGTTTAAATAACAACATCTTCTTGTTTGCTGGCCAACTGTACCGTCAAATTCAGGGTACCGCCATGGGCACGTGCTTTGCCCCCGCTATGCAAATCTTTTTGTGAGCTGGTGGGAGAAGCACGTGGCCTGGGCGGATGGATGTAAAAAAATGGGTAGACAAAATAGAGCTTTGGGCAAGACACATTGATGATCTCTTCATAGTATGGAGAGGTACATCAGCAGAAGCAGAGGCGTACATCAGACACTTGAATAACAACGATTTTAATCTAAAATTTACCAGCAATTTCAATAGGGAGGAGATTGCCTTCTTAGATTTGCTTGTTTTTAAGTCTGAAGAGAAACTTTGCACTAAACTCTACCGTAAACCGACTTCTGGTAATGCAGTCCTGCATTCACAAAGCCAGCACCCCAGTATTTTGATCAACAGCATCCCCTATGAGGAACTGCTGAGGTTAAAACGAAATTGCTCTCTTTTTGGAGATTATGAAGAGGCTGAAAGAGAGTCTATTGGCAGATTTGAAGCCAGGGGATATAAACAGAATGTTCTAACGAGTGCTGCAGATAAGGACCGTCTCAGAGACAGACATGAATTGATAACCAAAAAGCCTGTAAAGGAATCAGAGACAGAGAAAGATTCGACAGTAGTGAGGCTAATTCTTGCTTTTTCAGAATAATCACCAAAGATCAGGGACCTGGTCCAAACAAATTGGGGGATTCTACAAACTGATAGTGTAATTGGAAGCTTAGTATCAGATAGGCCCAATATTACATACAAAAATAATGCCTAACTAAAAGACATTTTAGTCCACAGTCATTATACAGAGGAATCCAGCATTAAAAAAAAATGTCAATCACAGGATTTTTTCCTTGTACAAAATGAAAGGCTTGTAGGAACAGTACCAAAGTAAAGGATTATTCAGTCCCAGGAAAGAAAAATAAACAATGTATTAACAAACTTATGAACTGTAAATCCAGTTTTTTTGTATACTGCTTGGTTTGCCCTTGTGGATAGAGGTGAGAAGAAGTTTATTTCAACTGGATTCTTCTGTGCCAACCACTAGAGTGAGCTCACCAACATTCTAAAGCGAGCTTCACTCCAACATTCTAAGGTGGGAGAACCCAACCAGTGGGGAAGGTGGGGACAGTGTGCAGGGGGAGCGTACCAAGTTACAACACACCTCCCTATGTAACGGTAGTAAAGGATTGAAAGATGCAGGCGGGCATGGGTAAGGGAAGGGTAAAAAAAGGGAAGAAAGACAAGAGCAAAATATAGTCAGGTTACCTTGAAAAGGAGACAACCAATAAAATGCATTGAGGAAAAAACAAGTACAAATGTTACATAATGAAACCTACTAGCATGGATGCATCTAGGAGAAAACAGCAGTACATACACCTGATATAAAAATATAGACTTTACATACTGTAGTCAGATTGCCATGCCGGACACCTACGTTGACGTGCAACTCTTCCCTTAGTGGGATCACCCGACACATCTCCAGAGTCATCGTTGCTGGGAAATTCAGAAACATGAACATTAGTGCAATGAGCCAATCTATCCATGGTCCACAAATTACCATCTTCTAACAGAACAGAGTTATTGTGTATCTTTCTGATTCTAAAGGGTCTTGAGAAAACAGAAGACTTGGACTTTAAGAGAGTGGGTTTTTTGACTACCACCCAATCCCCCACCTTCCATTCTCTGTCAGTTGTGCCCCATTTTGTGTCATAACTGTTTTTATACTTGACTTGATTTTCTTTCACTTTCTCTGAAACAGTGTCCCTGTCTACCCACACAGGGGATCCTCCATTCAACCAGTTGGGAGTAAGTTTTGAACCTGGGTTTCTTCCTTTAAGAGAAGTAAACGGGGAGACTCCTGATACAGAGTTAGGAGTGATGTGATATGACCACAACATTTTCCTTAAGCTGTCTACAACTGATTCTTTGGTGGACATGGCAAGTTGAATAGATTCCTTAAGCATTCTGTTAGCCCTTTCCACTAATCCATTGGATTTGGGGGAATACAGTGGAGATTTTGTGTGAATAATAGCTAAACTGTTAAGGAAGTCCCTCATCTCGTCAGAAGTGAATTGCACCCCATTGTCCGTTATCAATTCACTTGGAATGCCTTCCTTCGAAAAGGTATCTTTTAGAAATTCGATGAGATAGACTGTAGATATGGAAGGAACAAACTTAGTTGTTATCCAATGAGAATGATAATCAATCAAAACAAACATGAATCTTTGAGATTGACTTAATAAGTTCAAAGGACCAATAATGTCCATCCCCAGTTTTTCCCACGGTTTTGTGGGAACAGTGACAGGAATGAGAGGAGCCTTTCGGACATTCTTTGATTTATCGCTGGCCGCACATTCAAAACATTCTTTTACACGCTCTTCAATAAGTGTGTCCATTTTAGGAAACCAATAGCTTTGCCGAATTTTGCTTTTGGTTAAGCTTCGTCCAGGGTGACCTTCATGTCCAATTTGTATGATACGAACTCTCATACCAGTCGGGGGAATTATTTTGTTACCTCTCCATACCAAGTCTTCAATTATGGACAACTCATCTTTCATGCTCCAAAATTCCTGAAGATCCTCTGGCACATCATTTCTTTCCTCCGGCCAGCCATTTGAAATCATTTCTTTCAATTTGCACATTACATCATCTTCCTGAAGAGATTTCTCCCACTCGTGTTTCATAATGGCTGGGATGTCAATTGCCAGGGTGGTTTCCTCCTTTTTGTTTCCTTCTGGTTCATTTTCTAAAAGCGGCATACGAGAAAGGCAATCCGCCACAGAATGTTTTGATCCTGGGACATGCACAATGGAATAGTTGAACCCTTGCAGTCCTAAAACCCACTTGGAGATGCGTGGAGTAGTATTTTCTAAAAGTTTGGTAGCAAATAACGGAATTAATGGTTTGTAATCCGTTCTCAAGCAGAACGGAATTCCCCACAGAAAGTACTTGAAATGGTGAATGGCCCAGTAACACGCAAGTGCTTCTTTTTCAATCGTGGAGTAATTAACTTCAGCTGACTTCAAGGTTCTTGAAGCGAAGGCTATCACTCTTTCTTCGCCGTTTACTACTTGAGTCAATGAGGCACCCAGGCCTTTATTACTTGCATCAGTAGAGAGTGTGGTTTTGGCATTTGGATCAAAAGTGTGCAAAATTGGAGCTTCAGAAATCGCTTCCTTGATGTGTTGGAATGTTTGTTGATGTTCTAAACTCCATTCGAATTTGGTTCCCTGTTTGAGTAGTTCTCTGAGAGGTTGTACTTGATCTGCAAAGTTCTTCACAAATTTCGACATATACTCAACCAGGCCCAAAAAGGATTTAAGTTCATCTTTATTTGAGGGAGCCTGTGCGAGTTTAACCAGCGTCTACCAGGCTGGCCTTGGGTTTAATGCCTTCACTCGAAATCATGTGCCCCAGATACACCACTGACTCCACCCCAATCTTGCATTTGTCTTTCCGAGTCGTGACCCCAGCTTTGCTTAGTTTAGACAATACTTCCTCCAAGATTTTGTTGTGCTCACTTTCAGATGCTCCACAGAGTAAGATATCGTCTTGGAAGCAGACTACTTTATTAAGACCATGCAGAATGTTTTGCATAATACGCTGAAAGACAGCGGCCGCAGATGCGAGCCCAAATGGTAATCTTGAGAATTGATAAGCACCAAAAGGGGTTATAAAAGATGTGAGGTGCTTAGATTCCGGATGGAGGACGACCTGGTGGTAAGCCGAGGACAGATCTAAAACTGAGAAATACTTAGCCCCTTGAATGGCCATCAACATCTCGTTAATGTTGGGGAGAGGGTGTCTATCCACCCAGATGTTGGCATTGAAATCCCTGAGGTAAACACAGAGGCGGATCCCCTTCCCCCCCCCCCTTAGCTGCTACAACAATGGGGGCCAACCACTCTGAGCTTTCAATCGCTCTATTATCCTATTTTCGTCCAGTCTGTTCAATTCATTTTCTAGGGGTTCTCTTAATAGCAAAGGAATAGACCTGGCTTTGTGTACGACAGGCTTTGCGTTTGACTTTAGTTTGATTTTGTGGAGGAACCCTTTAAGCTGCCCTAAATTATCTGTAAACACCTCTGGAAATTTTTCACACACCTCCTTTCCAACTGTAGGCCTGTCAATAAGTAATACAGGTTCAGGGGCATTAGGGTCTAATTTGATACCCAGGTCTTTTTGGTGCTTCCACCCTAACAAATTAGATCCCTTTTCTGTGATATACACTTTTCCCAATGTAGATCTATCTTTAAAGTTAATCTGCATTAACAACATACCAACCAGAGGAATGGGATTGTAATTGTATCCCCCTGGTTTAATATCAGGAGGCAAAAGATTATAATTTTTATGGCCTGAATTTTGTTTGAAAGAAGCCTCATTTATCAGTGTGTAAGGTGAACATGAATCCGCAAAAACCTCATAAGCAACACTGTCCAGAAGTATTTTACATTCAGGATAACAATTTACATTCTGTTCTCCAATGTTCACCACTTGGAAAATAATGTCCCCTTGCAATGGTAGTTCAAAATCTTGGATCACCATGTGAGTAGTACTTTTCTTTTCATGGCATACTGTCGAGAAATGACCCCTTTTTTGCAATTACTGCAAGTAACACCTCTTGCTGGACATTTTACATCATTAGCCAAATGGTTTGGGTTACCACATCTATAGCACTTGGGCTTGTTACCCTGCACGCTATGTTTATTCACCTCAGGTTGGGTAGTTTTGTATTTATTATCTTTTTGAACTACCTTGTTCACACAATTATCACTAACCTGTTTCACCTCATGGGCTTCCCTCATTTCATTCATACAGTAGCTTGTGTGCTCTATGCTAATAGCAATATCAACAGCTCTTTGTAAATCAGGAGCTTCTGCTAAAAGTCTCTCCTGAATTTTCTTTTCACAAGTGCGCCTGACTAATTGGTCTCTGATAAATGACTCTGTTAGTAATCCAAAATCACATGTGGCTGCCAAACCCCTCAAAACAGCAATGTAATTCTTTACTTTTTCATTTTTTCCTTGAACCCGCAAGAAAAATTTATGACGCTCAAGGAAAATATTAATTCTGTCCTCGAATTGCTCCGCCAATTTTTTAACCGTAGCCTCGTTCGTACACATCAGGTTGAGCTACACCATCTCCCCCCACATTGATGTTAGCCCCTCCCTCAGCTATCTCTGGCAAACCCTCAAACACATCCCTTCCATATTTACCCAAATTATGAAGTAGAATGTGTTGCTTCCTTAATGATGAAAATCTATTTCCACCAATAGCAATCAAGTATGACTCAAACAAATGAAACCATTTTTTCCATGAAATAAGGGGATCGCCAGCCTCATCCAAAAAAGGCGGTGGCTGGGACATGTTTAAGGCAGTCATTTTGAGAAAAGAAGGGAAAAGCAAGAAGAGAAGAATACAAAGTAGAGGAGACTGAGGAAAGGGTAGAAGAGAACAGTAAGAGGAGAAAAGACAAAGAGAGAAACAGGGACATCACTTACAGTTTCATTAGAATTATGTATATCAACAAATTTCCAATGCTGAAAATAATTGTCAAAAAGACACGAGAATACAATTCTGAAATGAATGAAGAGTTCAAAGCTGTGCCAATCAGCGAAGAAAATGCTTGATGGCTCCTGAGGAGAAATTTCTTGAAACAATATTCTCAACAACAGTGGAAACCTTAGAATGCCCAATAAACAGTTTGAACAATGAAGGTACAGTTTCGCTGGAAACCTAAAGGAAGACTAGGTGCATACTCTTAGGGTTAACAATCAACCCCCATAACGCTGTAGTCAGTCTCTGTGTGAGTATTTCAAAAGATAGAAAAAGTAAATTGAGAATCTCTCTCGAAGTAACAGTTAACTGACGTGGAGAGTGAATTAATAGAAGAAGCGAGATGCTAAGGAGCATACAAAACTCGTTGGTAGAGTCAGTCACACAATCCACGATAGCAATTTAAAACGTTCCCAAAAGAAGTCATGCCCCAGGTTTAGAAGCGGACCGCAACTTCGCTGATAAAATTATCGGGAAGCCACCGTCAAGTAAAACTTCCCTCGACGTCCGGGTTGGTCTGACCACCCGGCAGTCGGGTGAGGAGAATTAATAAAATAAGCTCCCTACCTCATCCGTGCCTGGCAACTGTCCGTACCACACAGAGCCTTCATGCCACGAACTGCGCAGGCAGAGACAGCACCACAGTCGTCAGCACAACGACGGGAAGGCGGACCTCACTCCTACCTCATCACGTTATTCTCCAAGGCGGTCCGTCAGATGAACCTGACGGCGGAGAGCGTGAAGAGCGGAGCAGTTCTCCGACGTCGATTACTCTCCCAGTAACCAGGCAGAGCTAAAGGAGGCGTCCCGTCACCAAGGAACTCCGTCAAAACATCACTCTTCTTCCTTCCTTTGAAAACGGGACTGCTCGTATGCTTGTTCTGAAGCAGTTTACATCCGGAAAGACGACAGGAACGCTTCAATGTATATCGCTTCCCTCGAACGCCGCATACAGTTAATGACAACCATAAGCAAAATAGAAGAAGATTGCCGGTACCGCTGATATTTTCTTGAAATCACAGTTTCAATAATGATTTCATCTTCATGACTTTCGTAGTTGACAAGGATAACAGGGGGAAGAATCCAACCGACCCCAGCACGGTGTTCGTCGCCAAATTGTTAAAAAGAGGCTCCACAAGGATAGAGGTGAGAAGAAGTTTATTTCAACCGGATTCTTCTGTGCCAACCACTAGAGTGAGCTCACCAACATTCTAAAGCGAGCTTCACTCCAACATTCTAAGGTGGGAGAACCCAACCAGTGGGGAAGGTGGGGACAGTGTGCAGGGGGAGCGTACCAAGTTACAACACATGTGCTAGAGCACACAAGGGCGGTTACAAATAAAGACACTTTGTTTCCTGTAGCGAGACATTTCACTGAATTCCACAATGCTAAAAGTGATCAACTTTGCTACTTTTGTCTGGATCGGATTCTTCTGACAGAAAGAGGGGGCGACAAAGTGAAGCTCCTGAGACAGTTAGAATCGAGGTACATTGTAGAGTTGAGGACTCGGACACCCCTGGAGCTTAATACTGAGGAAGAATTATGGTTCTATATAGGATAAAACTAAGTTTTCCTCTCTTTCTTTTCGTTCCTTTACCACTTTCCAATTCCTTAGAAATATGTAGTTTTAGAATATTTCATGAGTTATTTCCAAACTATGACATTGCCCATCCAGGGTGTGATCATGAAGATGGATTGATAGTTTTATAAAATATAATCATGGTATATGTTTAGACACAAACAATGTGAATCTGGGCCAAGGTTGCCAACATTTATCGAGCAGTGGGATTTATAGGTATATACCAACCCTCAAAGCCTCGTAACCGTGCAACATTGATAATGATAGAAATTAAAATCTAGAAGGATGATTTTAAAATCTAATTTTGAATTTTCAACTTTAGTATGTACGTATACCTAAAACGTATTTATATGTTTGATTGTTGTTGATTTATTAACCTTACAATCCATGAGATAGACAATCAAGTATGGGCGAAATGTTTTCACGGATGTATTGTCGAAAAGTTGGTCCGTTAAGTATGTTAATGAATTTCGATGGCTACTGCAAACCAATGAAGTGATGTTAAAAAGGCCAATGTGGCATGTGATTACTGACACAGACGAAGGCCAGGCGGCTGAAACGCATTTGTAAGTTTTGGTTTTTCCGAGGGTCATGGAAAAATAAATCTTTGAATATTTAAGGAGCCTGAGTTCTCAGCATCGTTCTTGGAACTATTGTTGTTATTTGATACACGGTGTCGCCCCCATGGGCGGCGACACCCGCCACGCAAGAGAGGAGCAACCTTTTGGGCGGTAAATGTGTTTTGAATATATATATTCCACAAAAACAAGGTTGCCCCCTCAGGAGAGCCCACACAATGTAAGTGAAGCTTGTAATCTTTAATGGATACTGCAGCAAAGCTATGGAAATTCATCACAGCACATTGATGGAGCCAACGCGTTTCGGGCCAACGCCCTTTGTCATAGGTTGAATTCCATTAAAAGTGCAAAGCCTGTTCAACGTTTAAATTTATTACTGATACCTGCCCATGTGGGCGTGGCCACTCGCACGGCCCCCTGGTATCTGCTGTCCTTTTTCCTCAAGTGAGTTGCTGTGCACTTCATTGTTCCGGAAAATAATTTCCTTGTGGGTTGCTGTAGAAGTCCCATTAGAACTGTGCTGACCTTTTAATGTCTCCATTACAAAGCACCTTGTCCTGCACACATCGATCGCCAGTTGGTGTCACCACAGGTATGTGCCAGCAGTGGGGCCTCCTCCACAACCGGGCCGGCCATAATCAATTCCACAAAAACAAGGTTGCCCTGTCGAAAGAGCCCACATAAGTTAAGTGAAGCTTGTAATCTTTAATGGATACTGCAGCAAAGGTATGGAAATTCATCACAGCACATTGATGGAGCCAACGCTTTTCGGGCCACTCCCCTTTGTCATAGGCTGAATTCCATTAAAAGTGCAAAGCGTGTTCAACGTTTAAATTCATTACCGATACCTGCCCATGTGGATGTGGCCGCTCGCAGCCCCATGGACCGCCACCACCTCGCGGGCCCCCCAAGCCCCGGGGACCACCACCTACCAAGGGCTACCTGATTTAAATGTGGTGGGCTACGCAGCCCCCCACAGCCCCGGGGACCACCACCTCCCCGGGGCACTGTTTATTTAAATTCAGGGGTCTGTTACGGACCCCCGGCCCGGAGACCACCACCTCCCCGGGGCTTTACAAATGCTGGGAGGGGGCAGCGCGGCCACCCTCCTGGAGCCCTCGATGGCCCTGGGGACCACTACACCCCTGCAATGTCCCGGGGTGCCCACCCCGGGCCATTGCTGTTTGCTATGGCAGGTCGGGAGCACGGCTCCTGCCCTGCCATAGCAAACTCTGCTTTGGTTTTTTGAAGCGAGAGCAGGAAACCTGCTCTCGCTTCCAAAAAGCAAAGCAGAATTGCTGTTGCACAAGGGGAGCTGCATGTCAGCAGCTCCCCTTGTGCAAAAGCAATGCCAGCTCCCGCAGGAGGCGGGACCCTGGGGGCATTGGGGCTCCCCCATGGTCCCCAACAGGTGAGGCTAGGCCGCGGGGGATGGGGTCCCCGGGGCCAGACGTGACCCGGGAGGAGGGCCACGAGGCCCCCCTCCCCTTTAATTATAATTAAAAAAAAAAATTAAAACAGAAAGGCAGGCCCCGGGGCATGGGGTCCCCGAGGCCATAACTGGTCTAAGGAGTCGGGCCACACGGCCTGCTCCCAAAAACATTAATAAAAAAAACAAGGCGATGGTGTCCCCTGGGTCAAAAGTGGCCCAGGGAAGGGGGCCACGCAGCCCCATCTCATAAAATAAAAAATAAAAAAAATAAAAAGTAACCAGCAACTCGCCGGATGCCCCACCCCCTCACCAAGTGACTCTACAAATGCGCCCCCTGGGGCATTCTGAGTTGGGGAATTAAGTCCCCAGGAATACTGAGGGTCCCTGGGGGCCAACTAGCCCACCAGGTACCTTCAGTAAGTGCCACACAGCTGGATTGCAGAGAGGTGGTCTGAGGCCATGCCCCTTTTTTACACCACTCTGCAAACGCACCTCTTGGCGCACTGCTGATGGGGCGATGAGGTCCTCTTGTGTCCTGAGGACCTCAGGACACAAGTGGACTTCATCCCCCGAGAGTGTGAGCTATTGGCGTTGTAAATGTAAAAGTTTTTTACTAATGTTTTTGGGAGTGGAGTGAATGTACGTTGTGTGTAGTGTAATTATGTGGTATGTTGTGCAGTGAAATTATGTGGATAGAAAGTATGTGGTATTTAGGGTATAGGAAATAAGCATGAGCGCAAAATCCGCTCCGATCGCGGATTTTGCGGATTTTCGGCAAATCCGCGATCCGCGAACTCTCGCGGATTTGCCGAAAATCCGCAATCCGCGATCGGAGCGGATTTTGCGGTCAAAAGTTCAAGCGCGCCTCATTAACGATGGCGCCGGCAAGCTGCCAGCGCCCATCCTGCAATTGTTACTTAATTAGCTTCAACAGGAAGCTCTAACAGATAAGATACAGCAGGGGCTCGAGCGCCTGCTTTATTTTAGCAGTTGGAGCTTCCTGTTGAAGCTAATTAAGTAACTTTTGCAGGATGGCGATGGCGCTGGCAGCTTGCCGGCGCCATCGTAAATTACTTCAACAGTGATGTGTCTTCTTGAATAAATATGAAGGGCAGGGTTCATTCGGGCACGACGGTCCTGGCACAATTAAATAATAAATCTGCTGCTCTGATCGGTCTCTGACCTTTTATACACACAAGAGGCATGCTCGCATGGACGCCCCGTCCGTTTGGCCCCGCCCACACACTCGAGGTGTGCACCGTCTTCCCGCCATTTACCCACTATGATGGACATTTCACTCAAGGGACCCCTGCGCACTTCGGCGCGATTGCATAGTGACACACACTTGGTCGCTGGAACTAGTTGAAGCGCAAATGCAGTGACTCATTCAGCAGCCCAAAAAAAAAACGGGAGGCTGGGCATCTTTGACTTTCACGAGCGCAACCCCCGTGCTGTTCCTGTGACCAGGGGCTTCTGTCTCTTAATCTGCTGCTCTGATCGGTCTGTCACCTTTTAGACACACAAGAGGCATGTGCGCTCGCGTGGAAGCCCCGTCCGTTTGGCCCCGCCCACACGCTCGAGGAAGCCCCGCCCCCAAATCCGCAAATCCGCTGAATCCGCGGATTTTGCGGATCCACGATCCGTGAATCCGCTGGATCCGCGAATCGTGGATCCGCAAAATCCGCCCATGCTTAATAGGAAATATGTAGAGTGGGATTATGCGTTATGGAGAGTAATTATGTGGTATGGTATCTGTGTTGTTGTGGAGTGGTAACCTCAGATTCAGTCTTCCTCATTTCCATAGAAACTCAACTTTGAACTCAGTGAGACAAAAAAAGAAGGAATCACTGAGGAGCTATTGTGGACTTAGTCAGAGGTATGAGCAGGACCACTGGAATTATGCGACTGTTTGGCTGCATCGACTTTCGCACAATTATAAATTTTCTGCATTAGCCACACAATTCATCATCTGCTCCCTAATTTACAGATTTGAACAAAACAAGCCTTGTTTCTAGCTCAAACATTACCAAAAATGCAGCGACAAGTGTTACAGCGTGGTGGAAGGCCCTTTGCAAACCTAGAATGGTCACCTGTTACTTATTGCTAAATGTGGGTGGGCTAAAAAATGGCTTGAATATCATTAGTACCAACTAATGGCATGCAAGCCATTTTTGCTTCCTTCTGTGCCTCTCTTGCCTCTTTCTGCATTTCTGTTGCTTCTTTCTGCACATTTCTTTCTTTTCCACACTTTTCTTGCCTCTCTGTAAATCTCTTCTATTTTCTGCACCTCTCTTCCCTCTTGCTGCACGTCTATGCCTCTTTCTGCACCTCATTTGCTTCTTTCTGTACCCCTCTTGCCTCTTTCTGCACCCTTCTTCCCTCTTTCTGCACCTCTCTTGCCTTTTTCTGTATCCCTCTTACATATTTCTACACACTTTTTACCTCTTTCTGCACCTCTGTTACTTCTTTCTGCCGTTCTATTCCTTCTTTCTGCACCTCTCTTGCCTCTTTTAGCACCTGTTGCTTTTTTCTGAAGATCTCTTGCCTCTTTCTGCCCCTCGCTTGCCTCTTTCAGCATCTCTGTTGGTTCTTAATGCACTGTTCTTGCTTATTTCTGCATCTCACTTGCCTCTTTCTGTACTTCTCTGGCTTCTTTCTACACCTCTGTTGCTTCTTTCACCAATTCTCTTGCCTCTTTCTGCACTTTTCTTCCTTCTTTCTGCACCCCTCCTGCCTCTTTCTGTACCTCTGTTGCTTCTTTGTTCACCCTCCTACCTTTTTCTGCACCCTTCTTGCCTCTTTTTTCACCTCTGTTGGTTCTTTCTGCACTGCTCTTGCTTCTTTCTGCACCTCTCTTGCCTCTTTCTACACTTCTCTTGCTTATTTCTCCACCTCTTGCATCTTTCTGCACCTCTGGTGCCTCTTTCTGTACTTCACTTGCTTCTTTCTGCACCTCTCTTGCCTCTTTCGGTAACTCTGTTATTTCTTTCTGCACCCCTCCTGCCTCTTTCTGCATTCCTCTTTCCTATTTGTGCAACTCTCTTGCCTCTTTCTATGCCTCTCTTCCTTCTTTCTTCAGCACTCTTGCATCTTTCTGTACCTCTGTTGTTTCTTTCTGCACTTGTCGTGCCTCTTTCTGCACCATTCGTGCCTCTTTCAGTACCTCTGTTGCTTCTTTTGTGCACTTCTCTTCCTTCTTTCTGCACCCACCCCTCGTGCCAACTTTTGCAACACTGTTGCTTCTTTCTGCACTTCTCTTGGTTCTTTCTGCACTGCTCCTGCCTCTTTCTGCATCCCTCTTGCCTCTTTGACCACCTCTTTAGCTTCTTTATGCACTTTTTTCTCCTCTTTCTGCACCCCTCTTGCCTCTTTCTGCATCTCTGTTGCTTCTTTCTGCACTTCTGTTGCCTCTTTCTGCACCTTTCTTCTGTCTTTATGAAACTCACTTGCCTCTTTCAGCACCCATGCTGTTTTTTTCTGCAGATCTCTTGCCCCTTTCTGCACCCCTCTTTTCTCTTTCTGCACCTCACTTGCCTCTTTCTGTACCCCTGTTCCCTGTTTCTACTCCTTTCCTTCCTGTTTCTGCACATTTCTTGCCTCTTTCTGTACCTCTGTTACCTCTTTCTGTACTTCCTTTGCTCTTTGTGCACCCTTCACACCTCTTTCAGCACTTCTGATGGTTCTTTCTGCACTTCTCTTGCTTTTTTCTGCACCTCACTTGCCTCTTTTGGCACTTCTCTTGGTTCTTTCTACACCTCTGTTGCTTCTTTCAGCAATTCTCTTGCTTCTTTCTCCACTTCTCTTCCTTCTTTCTGCACATCTCTGCCCTCTTCCTGTATCTGTCTTGCCTCTCTGTGCACCTCCTACCTTTTTCTGCACATCTCTTGCATCTTTTTGCACTTCTGTTGGTTCTTTCTGGACTGATCTTGCTTCTTTCTGCACCTCACTTGTCTCTTTCTGCACTTCTCTTGCTTCTTTCTACATCTCTGTTGCTTCTTTCAGCAATTCTCCTGCCTCTTTCTGTACTTCTCTTCTTTCTTTTTGCACCTCTGCTGCCTCTTTCTGTACCTCTGTTGCCTCTTTGTGCACCTCTCCTACCTCTTTCTACACCACTCTTGCCTTTTTTGGACCTCTGTTGGTTCTTTCCGCACTGCTCTTGTTTTTTTCTGCATGTCACTTGCGTCTTTCTGTACTTCCCCTGCTTCTTTCTAAACCTTTGTTGCTTCTTTCAGCAATTCTCTTAGCTCTTTCTACACTTCTCTTGCTTGTTTCTGAACCTCTCTTGCGTCTTTCTGCACCTCTGTTGCCTCTTTCTGCACCTCACTTGCGTCTTTCTGCACTTCTCTTGCCTCTTTCAGCATCCTATTGCTTCTTTCTGCACCTCTCTTGCTTCTTTCTGTACCTCACTTGCCTTTTTCAGCACCTCTGTTGCTTTTTTCTGATAATCTCTTGCCTCTTTCTGCACCTCTCTTGCCTCTTTCGGCACCTCTGTTGCTTCTTTCTACATTCCTGTTCCCTCTTTCTGCACCTCCCTTCCCTATTTGTCCAACTCTCTTACCTCTTTATACACCTCTCTTCCTTCTTTCTGCACCACTCTTGCCTCTTTCTGTACCTCTGTTGCTTCTTTCTGCACTTCTCTTGACTCTTTCTGCACCCTTTGGGCCTCTTTCAGCACATCTGTTGCTTCTTTCTGCACTTCTCTTCATTCTTTCTACATCCCTTGTGCCTACTTTTGCACCTCTGTTGCTTCTTTCTGCACTTCTCTTCCTCCTTTATGCTCCCCCTTGCCTTTTTTTGCACCTGTTGCTTCTTTCTGCACTGCTCTTACTTCTTTCTGCGCCTAACGTGCCCCTTTCTGCACCCCTGTTCCCTGTTTCTGCACATATCCTGCCTGTTTATGCACCTCTCTTGCCTCTTTCCGCACCTCCGAGTTAGAGGTAGTTTTAATCCCCCTGACCTATTATGTACTAGGGCCTTACAGGGGAGGTCATACCAATCACAGGGATACCCCAACCCATATTGCACCCTAGTGTATGTAGGTGTTTTCACTGTATTCTAAGTGTCTTTCAGCATAGCAATAGCTCCGGGCCTGGTTAGTCAGAGTCAGTTACCACCAGTACCAGTCAGTAAAAAGCTGGGGGCACAGGATGACTTTGAAACAAGGCCTCTTTCTGTACCTCTGTTGGTTCTTTCTGCATATCTCTTACTTCTTTCTGCACTTTTCTTCGTCTTTCTGGACTTCTGTTGCCTCTTTCTGCATTTCTCTTGCTTCTTCCTGTGCCTTTCTTCCTCTTTCTTCACATGTCCTACCTCTGTAGGCACAGTTAGAAATTGGCATTTAAAAAACCTTAGCAATTCACTGAAAAAAAACATTGGTTTCATGGACGTTATAGTTAGAAATTATCATTTAAAAAACCTTTGAAATTCACTGAAAAAACATAGGTTTCAGGGACGTTATAGTAAAAATTTATCTTTCAACAAACCTTTGAAATTCACTGAAAAACCATAGGTTTCATGGATGTTATAGTTAGTAATTACCATTTAAAAAACCATAGAAATTTACTGAAAAAAACCATAGGTTTCAGGGACATTATAGTTAGTTGGACATTTCACTCATACAAAACCAGAGAAATTCGGCCGTTAGAGTTAATTGAGCTAACTATAACTTGCGCCCCCGCAATGCACTGCTGATGATGTCACATATTACATCATTCATGGCATGGTCAATGACATCACTGATGGCATCTTAAATGGCATCACTGGTGACATCACTGATGACATCATCCACATGATAATCTGATGCACCTCCTCACACCCTAATATAACCTTTGATACACCCACTCTAAAATAGAGACTCCCCTTTTCGAAACCATAGACACACCAATACCAGTTACTACATACCCACTCACGGATTCCTAGGTCTACACACACATCTACTCATTCATCCATACAGTCACTCATACATGCAGTCCCTCATCAATACAGCACTATCATTTGCACTCATACACCTATACAGGCACTCCCACACCGCCACTCATCCATAGTTACTCACACACCTAGTCAGTCATGCAAAGAATCAATCACATTCCCATTTACTCACCTATACAGTTTTACACACACCACCTCACGTATTCATACAGATACTAACATATACTTACTCTCTCATACAATCACTGATACAAGCACACACTCATCCATACAGCCACTCTCACAAAAACTCACTCTCACAAATAGTCATTTAAATACTCCAACACTCACATACTGCCTTTCACATTTGTAGTTACTCACAATTGTACCACTGAGACATCTATTCACTCACCATCACATCCATACACACACTCACCCACCCATACAGCCCTTCACAGATGCACTCTTGAACCCATACACCCAGTGAATCACCCACTCACACATCTATGCACAGTCACACAGCCCCACCCGCCACACAGACACTTAGGCACCCATACAGATACTCAGACAACCAATCAATAAACCATATAGAAACTCATGTAGCTACTCACCAACCCAAGCAGCCGCTTGCACACCAAATGACAGACTGATACAGATATTTACACAGTTGAGTCACAAACCCATGCTTTTAGTCTGACACGTTTAATCACTCACTTATGTAGTCAGTCACGCACCTACTAAATCATCCATTCAGACACTTATACACCCACTCATTCTTCAATACACCTTGGCATATATATATATATATATATATTTCACAACTCCCTTCTTCCATGAAGGGAATAAGTCAGCACTCACAAAAGTTCCTTTCCCAATCCTTTTTATTTCATTATCATTACTCCAGCAATGCAAAGTAAGGTTCTTACTTTGCATTGCTGGAGTAATGATAACTGGGGCGAGATCTAGGATTCAGGATAATATGGTAGAAATATTTTCAAATATTTTCGTCTGGCTAAACGTTATGTAACCTACTCCAGATCGGGAGTATAAAACTGTATTATACTAGGTATGTTCGATTTAAGAACTTTCTCATTTGTGAGCCCACTGGGGCATCATAATCTACATGGTTGCAGACCGGCACTGAGAGAATGTGTTCCTTGGCCGTATTCCATGTTTCATTAGATGATATTTGATCACGATACAAGGTAAACAAACCATGACGCCTGGATGGGTGGTCCAATAGTGTCATAGTCCGTTTTGGATCATATGCTATGCGATAATGTTCAACAACATTAGGACTGGGATGTATATTTTTTGGATAGAATATTATATACTAGCATTGGGTTTAAAACGACATACTGCAATATAATTTACGTACAAAACTGATTTTGGTGGTTATTGATCGTAAATAACAGAAGACATGTTCCTTTGTGATTTGACTTTGGTTTAATATAAGGTTAAACGACCATTCAGTATATTACAGTTGTAAGAACTCAAAAGTGCTTTCAATATGATGGTTCCTTGCATGTTACAAAATGGCCGCCGCCATTTCTCTGAAATTTCATTATGTGCACTAGGGTGGTGTTTAAATAACGATGTTGAATGCCATGAGACGAGCGTGACAAAGCCGTAATGGCGAAACGCGTCGCTGTACTTTCTTCATCTGCCAAATAAACTTCTTGAATATTGCAGCCCTGGGTGTCCCGTTTTTCATCGGAAATCTTCGATGGTTGTGGAGTGAATATATATATATATATCTATATATATATATATATATCTATATCTCTATATATATATATATATATATATATATATATATATATATATATATATATATATATATATATAACCAGGTATATATAGTTAGGACCTAGCTACCATAGGAAATCCGCAACATTCTATTGGGAATAATTTTGGCGCCGGTTGAGGAATTTGCGTGTAATTTTCCAAAATTTAGGCCAGCTTCTTCCCTGGAAGTTTCGAGGGGATTCGTCATGCGGGGACCGAGAAAAAAGGGGGGTCCCAAAACGTGTTTTCCCCATGTTAATTTCCATAGGACGAATAGACAAGGCTACAGCCCGAACCGCTGAATGGAATTACACCAAACTTTGCAAAATTGTAGGGACTGGTACGCAGAAGTGCCTTTTCTATATTTGGTGAAAATTCCTCCAGTGTTTTTTATGAAAATTAACTTAAAAAACACATATCTGGGCGGAGCCTAACCACACATCTCATCGTGAGATCTGATTGGCTTGTCAGCACTTCATCCAAGAAGTGTTGGCAGCCATCTTGGGACCAATATACATGATAGCACCTCATTAAAAAGCATTGTAGTTAATAGTTACATTATAAGTCATTTGTTGATGGTACCATACTCATTTTAGGAATTGTGGCGTGTTCTAAGGTGATTTTACCATGTGAAAAAGCCTTCTGCTGGGATATCATGAATGATGTTTGAAAGAAAACTATTATCTCATGCTTTTCCACAGTGGGTTGGAAGGGGATCTATAAGCTAAACTGAAAGCATATTTTCTGTAAATTCACATTATCTTTCTCAGTCATGTGAGAATGAAGTCTGACATTCTCAGTAAAACATGTACATACAACAAGGACAGAGACTGTCAGTTGATTCCTTTGTGTTCTACTGCAGCCCCTAGAGTGTTCTAAAGAACAACTAGAGCGCTAACAGTCCTACTTATTACAAAGGTATGGCACACTGGAAGCCATCTTGATTGGAATAAAGTGGTAACTCTTAAAACATTTAATTTAGAAAGGAACAAAATGAGGGGGTATATTTTGCCATAGAAAGTATGATTAGTGCTGCAGAAAGAAAAATTAGGGCACATTTTGAGTGACTTCTCAAATCCTCTTCTATATCATTAAAAAATTCTGACATGCAGTCTCCCAAGATGGCCACCAGAGACAAAAGAGCCCAAATGTAGCCCAAATATCACCCAGATGTAGCCCAAGTATAGCCCAATGACAGAATGTCCCAGAGTGTTCTAAAGAACAACTAGAGTGCTAACAGTCTTACTTCTGACAAAAGTATGGCACACCAGAAGCCATCTTGATTGGAATGAAGTGGTAAGTCTGAAAACATTTAATTTAAAAAGGAACAAAATGAGGGGGCTCATTTTGCCATAGAAAGTATGATTAGTGCTTCAGAAAGAAAAAATAGGGCACATTTTGAGTGACTTCTCAAATCCTCTTCTATTTCATTAAAAAAATTCTGACATGCAGACTGAAACATGCACTTTGAACACCAGCAGCAGACTTCCCTGGTGAGCAGTAGCTTTACTACAGTGAAGTGATCTAATGAGCAACTAGAGTGCTAACATTCAGAATTTATGGCAAATGTGTGACACATCTGAATGTCTTCTTGATGGAACCAAAGTAAATAAGCATTGAAAATGCAATAGATCTCGCCCTCGTTTAAGTTGAAGCCATTCTGTTTGTAATGAGGTGGCTTTTTAGCTTTGCTTTATTAGTGTTTTTAAAACTTTCAAGTAACTAACATGCATATGTATGCATATATGTATAAGTATGCATGCATTTATATTTGTATTTATATAGATATGCAGATTATATATGTTTATATATGTATGTATATTTATATATATATATATATATATTCACTGAAAAAACCATAGGTTATAGACCATATATAGTTAGGAATTAGCATTTAAAAAACCTTATTTTACTCACACAAAACCATTGAAATTCCATATATAGTTAGTTGCACTAACTATATATTGCGCACCCGCAATCCACTGCTGATCATGTCACATATTACATCATTCATGACATGGTCAGTGACATCACTGATGACATCACTGATGACATCTCAAATGACATCACTGATGACATCACTGATGACATCATCCATTGACTGTGTGTTTCTGTAAAGTTTAAATATGTTTTAGATATTGAAGAATGAGTAGATGTATAACTGTCTGGACGAAGGATTTAGTAGGTGCATGACTGAATGTATGAGTGAGTGATTAAATGTGTCTCACTGAGTGCATGGGTTAGTGACTAAACTGTCTTAATTTGTGCATCATTATGTCTGTTGTTCTGTAAACTACTGCATGTGTTGATCAGTAGCTATATGATTAACTATATGGGTTATTGATTGATTGTCCAAGTATTTGTATGGGAGACTGAGTGTGTGTGTGGCTGGCTGGGAGGTGTGTGACTCTGTGCAGATCAATGTGTACTTGTATCAATGATTGTATAAGAAAGTAAGTATGTGTTACTATATGTTTGAAAATGTAAGGTGCTCTATGTTTAACTGTATAGACAAGAAAATGGAAGTGTGATTGATTCTTTACAGGACTGACTAGGTGTGTGAGTAACTCCATGGATGAGTGGCAGAGTGTGAGTGTCTGTATAGGTGTATGAGTGCATATGATAGTGTTGTAAAGATGAGTGATTGTATATATGAATGATTGTATGGGTGAATGAGTGAATGTGTGTGTAGACGTAGGAATCAGTGAGTACGTATGTAGTAACTAGTATTGGTGTGTCAATGGTTTCAAAAATTATACTCTGTATTTAACACTGGGTGAAACAGGTTATATTAAAATGTGAGGAGATGCATTGTATTGTCACATGAATGATATCATCAGTGATGTGGTCATTGATGTCAAATGAGATGTCATCAGTGATGTCATCAGTGATGTCATTTGAGATGTCATCAGTGATGTCATCAGTGATGTCACTGACCATGTCATGAATGATGTAATATGTGACATGATCAGCAGTGGATTGCGGGTGCGCAATATATAGTTAGTGCAACTAACTATATATGGAATTTCAATGGTTTTGTGTGAGTAAAATAAGGTTTTTTAAATGCTAATTCCTAACTATATATGGTCTATAACCTATGGTTTTTTCAGTGAATTTTCAAGGTTTTGTAAATGCTAATTCCTAACTATATATGGTCTATAACCTATGGTTTTTTCAGTGAATTTCAATGGTTTTTTAATAGCAAATATCATAAGCTGTCGAATGTCAAGTACGTGGTAAGTGAAAACATTTTCGTGTTTATGCACACTGATCTGCTTTGAATGGTGCCCCCCCCCCTCATTTCTATTAGGAGTACTCTCTCTTTGCAGATAGTGAAAGGTAGTTAACGCAGGCCTTTGCCCCCGTTGTAATCCGTCGTGCCTGCTTCTCTCTCCATTTGATTGATTGTTATCCAAGTATTTACTGTTTTAGAATTAGTTCTCTTTGGTTCATTCTCTATTTACAAACAAACACAGAGTCGCAATACTCTGTTTAGTCTTTGCAGATAACGAAAAATCGTGTAAAAAAAAAGAAAAGGAATCGAGCAAAATCAGTAGGCCACTAATGGGATCTCTTTTTGACCTCGCTAAAATAGAAACATTAGGAACAACCCCTCATGACAAATACAAAACTAGTGAGATGAACTGAACTCCACACAATGATGGCTGCAAAACAGCTCGGCTCCGCCACCCACCCCGCCCAAAATAACGATAAAGAGCGGCTGCCATGATTGGTTGCGGAATGGCCACAACGGAGCTACGAAATGGTGCTGCTCTCATGCTAACCCCAGCTTCGGTCTGAAACATCCAGAAACACTGTAGACTACCAATTCGATCAGTTCCGGTAGCGCCCCAATGTAACCCGGTAGAGAAGAACTAGCCCTCCCCTCTTTGACTGATGGTTCTTGTTGCCTGTCCCTTCTGTTGTCATTTAACAGAACTATTTAGCCTGCTGAAAGGGGTTGTGTTTCGACCGCTGGTTGGTGGAGACATTTTGACTATATTCTGGACCTGCGTTGTCGCGTAATGCGTCATATGACGCGCCGCGTTAGCGCATCCGGAAGTCATCCGGGGCGCGCAGCGCGTAACGTAAGCATAACAAGTCATGTGACTTGTTAATAAAACTTTTCATTGGTTCATTTTACTTTTCTTATTCTAATGATGAAAGCCTTGGTCATATCACCTAAAAATTACGCTTTTAATTACTTCCGAACATTATTTTCACTTAAATATATGTTATAATGTTCCAGGCTAATTTACTTTCCCGGAAATTTTACAACTGTCCTGCAAGTAAAATATATTCTTTTTTCGAGAAAAAGAGCGTTTCTTCGTCCCATGACGGAGCCGTTGAGCAAAAGAGGGTCGACCTGCTGTCTTAGTCGCCGATACGCCTGAATATGAGATTCTTATCGATCACTTTATGTTGCAGGAATAGAAAACACAACAGCCCTTGACCATTTATCTTTACTGCGTTCCTTCGTATTATACCTTTTACCCTTCATGTAATTGGTCTGCTTTATTTCACTTGCCTTTTAATGATTCTAAAACAGTGACTATTATTAAAAACTTTACCAATGTATACACTACTACCATGTTTTCTTTTAAAAACCTTTATTGTGAAAATTTCATTATACAAATACGAGCCTATAACCACGTGGGCCTGCCACGGAGCAAACTGTAATCGTATATGATGAATAGACATTTACACTGTAGAGGAACGTAACGGGCGGGCCATTAGGTTGCAAAAACTAAGGTGTCTAACAGCTACGGAATCGGTGGACGTACATTTTATAATTAAAATACGACAGGGCCAGTTACAATAAAATTATCTAGATATACATTTGCGGGCAAGTACCATGGGTGACGTTAATTCGAATTTTCAACAGTACAGTAATCAATAACACATCAGAACTTAATATCAATAGGGATGTCGAAATATTCAATCAATTCTCGTCCCCGCCCGCCATGTGCTTCAAAACTGCATACGTATCTCGTGATATCAAGGTTGTGCAACCAGTACACAACAAGGAGTTACGAGTCCCATTTATTCCGGCGCCATTTTGGGCGAGGACGGGCAGGTCCAGGATATAGTCAAAATGTCTCTACCAACCATCGACTATGATGATGTTCATATGCTGTATTTATTAGAGTAACACTCATCTGCCCACATGAAATTAATTTACCACAATCTAAACATGTCATTTTAATCTTTCCAAAGTTCTTCTAAATATTTGGGACCGTTTCCCTTGCCTCTGAAGCTCTCAGTGCCACTTCTTTAATGAATGTACTAGCAGGTCAGGGGTTCTCCTCCAAATCTCTCTTTTATGCAGCACTATCATTAATTGGTGCCACCTCTCCATATGACGATGCGTGGTATAGTTACCACAACTATATTTTTTTTCGGTTCCTCTGGAGAGTTCATCGTGGCAGATGAAGCGTGTAACATACCGGGCATTTACCTTTTTTTGCATGTACAGGAAAGGAAAAAAAAATCGAGCGTCCGAGTTCTAAGGTGTCCCAGGGCCATTTTAGTGGACCAGGCCCAAATCCAAAGAACAGCCATCTCACAGGCTAATGGGGCGACCCACGCCGAGTTTCAGCATTGTAGGATGACCACACAAGTACAGCAACTTGCTAGACATCACCTCGGTGCCATCCGGATCTCGGCGCCCCACTGCAGATGAAGTGCCTCTCAACTATGAAACCACCACGGTGACATCCGGATCTTGGTGCGTTGTGCTGCCTTCGGCCTATTCGCACATCGGTCCGCTACTGACGCCATCTCACAGGCTAATGGGGTGACCCACGCCGAGTTTCAGCATTGTAGGATGACCACACCAACTTGCTAGACATCACCTCGGTGCCATCCGAATCTTGGCATCTCAACGCCTAGTGGTATCTTCCATACAGAAAATATTGTTACGCTGCCTTTGGCCCCATTCGCACATCAGTCCGCAACTTAGACATCACCTCGATGCCATCCGGATCTTGGCATCTCAGCGCCTTGTGGTGTCAGTCAGAAAATATTGTTGCGCTGCCTTTGGCCCCATTCGCACATCAGTCCGCTACTGACACCATCTCACAGGCCAATAGGGCGCCCCACGCCGACTTTTACCATTGTACGATGGCCACACCAGTGGCACAACTTGCTAGACATCACCTCGGTGCCATCCGAATCTTGGCATCTCAACGCCTAGTGGTATCTTCCATACAGAAAATCTTGTTACGCTACCTTTGGCCCCATTCGCACATCGGTCCGCAACTTAGACATCACCTCGGTGCCATCCGGATCTTGGCATCTCAGCGCCTTGTGGTGTATTCTCTTCAGAAAATATTGTTGAGCTGCCTTTGGCCCCATTCGCACATCGGTCCGCAACTTACACATCACCTCGGTGCCATCCGGATCTTGGCATCTCAGCGCCTTGTGGTGTCTTCTACTCCAAAAATATAGTAGACAATATTGTTGCGCTGCCTTTGGCCCCATTCACACATCAGTCCGCTACTGACACCATCTCACAGGCCAACAGGGCGCCCCACGCCGACTTTTACCATTGTACGATGGCCACACCAGTGCCACAACTTGCTAGACACCACCTCGGTGCCATCCGGATCTTGGCATCTCAGCGCCTTGTGGTGTCTTCAAATCAGAAAATATTGTTGCGCTGCCTTTGGCCCCATTCGCACATCGGTCCGCTACTGACGCCATCTCACAGGCCAACGGGGCGCCCCACGCCGACTTACAGCATTGTAGGATGGCCACACCAGTGCGGCAACTTACTAGACACCACCTCGGTGCCATCCGGATCTTGGCGCGTTGTGCTGCCTTCGGCCTATTCGCACATCGGTCCGCTACTGACGCAAACTCACAGGCCAACGGGGCGCCCCACGCCGACTTTCAGCATTGTAGGATGGCCACACCAGTGCGGCAACTTACTAGACACCACCTCGGTGCCATCCGGATCTTGGCGCGTTGTGCTGCCTTCGGCCTATTCGCACATCGGTCCGCTACTGACGCAAACTCACAGGCCAACGGGGCGCCCCACGCCGACTTTCAGCATTGTTGGATGGCCACACCAGTGCGGCAACTTACTAGACACCACCTCGGTGCCATCCGGATCTTGGCGCGTTGTGCTGCCTTCGGCCTATTCGCACATCGGTCCGCTACTGACGCAAACTCACAGGCCAACGGGGCGCCCCACGCCGACTTTCAGCATTGTAGGATGGCCACACCAGTGCTGCAACTTGCTGGACACCACCTCGGTGCCATCCGGATCTTGGCGCGTTGTGTTGCCTTCGGCCTATTCGCACATCGGTCCGCTACTGACGCCGCCTCACGTGCCAACGGATTTTCTCCGCATTTTATACCCTATGCCGCATAACAGGTCATGTGACTTGTTTATAAAACTTTTCATTGGTTCATTTTACTTTTGGTTTCCTAATGATGGAAGGCATGATCATGTGACCTAAAAACAACACTTTTCATAGGATGAAAACTTTTTTTTTTTCCCAAACGATGAAAGCCCCACCTTGTTTCTGGATGTTTCAGACTGAAGCTGGCGTCAGCATGAAAGCACCACCATCTCGTGGCTCCGTCGTGGTCATTCCGCGAGCAATCATGGCAGCCGCTCCCCACCAGAAGCCTGCAGGAGTCGGAGCCCCCAAAACTTTTGATGAATTCTCAAGGCGGAGGGGACGCTTTCGAGAATGGGGTCCAAGACCTAGCAGACAAGCGTCCGATTTCCAAGGTGTCCCAGGGCCATTTCAGTGGACCAGGCCCAAAAAGGAAACAGCCTGCCGCCATTTTGAGAGTCCTGTGACAGCCGCCTATCGCTGCACCGCAAGAGTGGGCGCAACTCAGCTGAATTGCGGCTTTTGACACAGTGGACCAAAAACGGACGGAATGGCAACTGAAACGGTAAAGGGGCGCCCCACTACAACAGATGACACTCCACCTGGAGAGGCCCGTTCACGCCGCCTCCCCCGGGGCGCTCCACGCCGTTATTCGGAGCAGCATTGTAGGATACCAAAACCAGTGCGGCAACTTACTGGACATCACCTTGGTGCCATCGTTCTGCTGCCTTGGAACTATTCGCGCAACAGTTTGCTACTGATGACCCACCCCCCGCGACGCCCCATGCCGTTATTTGCTGGGTGGCAACTTACTAGACATCACTTTCGTGTCATCTAGATTTCGGCGCGTTCTGCTGCCTTGGAACTATTCGCACAACAGTTTGCTACTGATGACCCACCCCGCGCGACGCCCCACGCCGGAAATCTGGACGTTGTGCTGCGTTGGGACTATTCGCACAGCCGACCGCTACTTCGTTGTTTTTCCCTAAAAATGTTTATATGTTATTACTATTTTTGTTTTCTTGTATATATTTATAAATTATTAAAGTTTTATAATCTTACTACTTTGTCGGAGTGCTATATATTTTTAATGTGACACATAATTGTAAAAACTTTGATGTACAAACAGTCATCCCTGGAATCTTCCGCTTCATGCTCGGTCCCCTCCCCAATCACAATACAGGATGGTTTTCAGATAATAGCAACGCTTCTGCTGTGACGGATCTCATCGAGTGTGGGCCTTGATCTACTATAACTCCTTTGAAGAGGGGTGATTCTTTACAGCTGTGGCCATAAACTACATCTGCAGGGCTAGCTGATACCCTAGGACCAGCCTGGACAATCGGACACAGAGGAAAAGGAGTGTCAGAGGGTGCGGTAGTGAATAGGGCGAAAGGGAGGTGTCGGGCGGGCACAGGGTGTGATTCTCAGGGAACAGCAGCGCAGATGGGGGAGGTTTATTACCCATGCATAAGACAGAGAGCGGGGGTGACCACTGCCTGGGGGAGATGCTTGCGAGGGTGGGGAGCCATGCTAAGGATCGACAGCGTGCACAGAGTGGGTCTGGTCAAGGCATCTAAAATGGCTGCCGTGCACGACAAAAGTGTGGCATTTGAAAAAAGACAAGATGGCGCAGACAATGTTTTTCAACACTTCCTGATTTCCTTCGAATCGAACGTTAACAGACGTTGGGGCATATTACCAAAGTTAAGCGATATTTATCCCTAACGATGCTTAGCAACGATTTTTTTACCGTCAGAAATTATCGCAGATAAACCTTGCTATTATCAAGGTTTATCGGAAATACGATAAAAAACGACCGCAATGCATTAATATCGCTGAAAACTCAGCGATATTCATGCATTACCGAGCTAATGCTCTTAGCCATGTTATCCACCTCCCATTGGATAACATGGCTAAGAACTGCTCAGGGCAGGTGGTAGCTTTTGGAGATATTCGCCCTTATCTCGAATATTTCCAAAAGTTGATAATAGGAGATAGCGATGTTAGCGACTGTTTCCAGTCGCTAACATCTTGGCATGCCCACTTTGCATGTCATTAGTGATAAATATCACTCACATGCAAAGTGGGGCCCAAGATGGTCGCTATCTTCTACTAGCCGTCGCTAACTGGTGTTAGCAACAGCTAGGTAATACACATATAATTTTATCTCCGCGAAGCGGAGCGCTGTTACAGATATATATCTTGTTTCTGAACGTTAATTTCTCAAAATGCACTGAAGCACATATATTGAGACCTAGCAAAGGCACATCGGGCTACCAGTCCCTACAATTTTGCCAAGTTTCGTGCAAATCCATTCAGCTGTTCGATCCTACCGAGAGACAAGATGGCGGCCGCTACGGACTGTTTGGAATGTTTACAGACACCGGAGAGCCAATCAGCTTCGCTTCGCAAAGCTCCGTAACGCGAAAAGTACGCGAAGCGGTGCGCTGTTACAGATATATACCTTTTTTTGAACGTTAATTTCTCAAAATCCACTGGAGCACATATATTGAGATCTAGCAAAGGCACATCGGGCTACCAGTCCCTACAATTTTGCCAAGTTTCGTGCAAATCCATTCAGCTGTTCGATTATTATTATTTTTATTTTTTTTTGCCCCGCGGGGCCCTTTTAAAACCTCCACATCAAACCTAGGGGGTGAGCGACAATGTACTATGCCCCCTTATGGTCATTTGCCCCTTCGCTTTGGCCTCCTCTTGTCTCTCGATCCTACCGAGAGACAAGATGGCGGCCGCTACGGACTGTTTGGAATGTTGACAGACGCCGGAGAACCAATCAGCTTCGCTTCACAAAGCTCCGTTGCGCGAAAAGTACGCGTAGCGGAGCGCTGCCCAGTCCGCTGTTACAGATATATACCTTTTTTTGAACATTAATTTCTCAAAATCCACTGAAGCACATATATTGAGATCTAGCAAAGGCACATCGGGCTACCAGTCCCTACAATTTTGCCAAGTTTCGTGCAAATCCATTCAGCTGTTCGATTATTATTATGTTTATTTTTTTTTGCCCCGCGGGGCCCTTTTAAAACCTCCACATCAAACCTAGGGGGTGAGCGACAATGTACTATGCCCCCTTATGGTCATTTGCCCCTTCGCTTTGGCCTCCTCTTGTCTCTCGATCCTACCGAGAGACAAGATGGCGGCCGCTACGGACTGTTTGGAATGTTGACAGACGCCGGAGAACCAATCAGCTTCGCTTCACAAAGGTCCGTTGCGCGAAAAGTACGCGTAGCGGAGCGCTGCCCAGTCCGCTGCTACAGATATATATCTTTTTTTGAACATTAATTTCTCAAAATCCACTGAAGCACATATATTGAGACCTACAAAAGGCACATCGGGCTACCAGTCCCTACAATTTTGCCAAGTTTCGTGCAAATCCATTCAGCCGTTCGGGCTAAAAGTGAGGCCAACCGCCCTATGGAAATTAACATGGGAAAAACGTGTTTTGGGACCCCCCTTTTTTCTCGGCCCCCCCTTGACGAACCCCCCCAAAATTTTCAGGGGCTGCTCAGAAACAAAATGTGCCATTTTCCTGAAAATTTCAGCCAATTCCGTCCACAAACGCCAAAGTTATTAGACATAGAATTTTCAAAAAACCCATAGAGAAAAAATCCTAACTATATATACCTACTGGCGACCGCCAGTAGGTAATATACATACATATATATAAATGCATATGCATATATATGCATATATATATGTATATATGTGTGCGTGTAGAGAGAGGTAGAGAGGTAGAGGTGTAGAGGTAGAGAGGTAGAGGTAGAGAGGTACAGATAGAGAGGTAGACACTAGTAGAGAGAGAAGTAGAGAGAGGTAGAGAGGTAGAGAGTAGAGAGTGAGTAATAGAGAGTAGAGAGTGAGTAGTAGAGAGTAGCAGAGAGCAGTAGAGAGAGTAGCAGAGAGTGAGTAATAGAGAGTAGTAGAGTGAATAGTAGAGTGAGTATTAGAGAGTAGTAGAGAGTGAGTAGTAGAGAGTGAGTAGTAGAGAGTAGTAGAGAGTAAGTAGTAGAGTGAGTAGTACAGAGCAGTAGATGTTAAATCTAAGGTCAAGGGACAATCGATATTTGCCCGGCGGTATCGCCTCTTTAACCCACGAATTATTAATCAATGAAGAGGCAGGCGCTGGAGACGGGAAGGCAGGAAACAAGGTTTATTCTCTCCGGAGGAGAACACATCAGTTCAGACAGCAGGTATTGTCATGAGGTGCTCTAACCGCATCTCTGAGGCCTGGCCTCTTATACACAGGTTTATTGCTTTATTACATACAACACATTCTTGGCAATGCTTTGATGTACGGAAGGATATCCTCCGAATCTCCCCCTCAGGCCCGTTCCCACACACATTTACAGTTGAAGTCCTCACCCCGGTCACAACAGGTGATGACTACCGCGCAGCTGGACATTCCGCCGATTCATGGAATGTGGGGGTTTGGTCGGATCTCATAGGGTGAGGGCTTTGATCAACTCGGGGGTCCTTTGATGAGGGAAGCTTTCTACTGTACGGGGAGGGGCAAGGAACAGTATCGGCAGAGCTAGGTGTCGGCCTGGGAACGAGGAAGACAAACGGGCACACAGGAAAAGGGGATTTGTATCAAAGAGGGCCTGGGACCATGAAAGGAAGGAAGGGAGGTGTCGCGCTGGGGACAGGATGGGGTTCTGAGGCAGAGCTGCGCTGAAGAGGGGTTTATGACCCAAGGCATGTGCGAGCGGGGGTTGTCAGAGTGCGGGCTTTGTGAGGGAGGAGGGCTATGCTGGGGGCCAGTGGCATGCAAAAAGGGTTGTTCTGATCGAGGCACCTAAAATGGCGGGTGCGCACGACAGAAAGTGTGGCATCAGGGAAAAAGGCAAGATGGCGCAGATAATGTTCACCAGACCGTACTAATTTTCCACAGTCCTCCCTTTAACATATCCAAGACATCTTGCTGGCCTATTTCCAATTCATGTCGACTGTGGTGGTCATAGGAAAAGAAGTAGGTACCCAGGTGAAGGAGTTATAAACATTACATTTTAAAATCTTTCATCTTAGGAGGCGGGTCGATCGATAAAAAAACTCGTTTGCAGGAAAGCCATAGTAATGCAATAACAGACAAAGATGATTCTGTAGTGTGAGCATTGGGTACATTTCATAGCTACTTATAGTTGTTCGGAATGTAAATTGATAGGTCATTACATATGTGAGTTCTGTTCATGTTTGGTTGGAGCATAATTAATACAATGGTGGCTGGGGGAGAAATGAGACGTAGTAGAAACGATAATTGAGGGTGTCAATGTTCGAAGTTAATGAGTTCTCAGCTTTCTTTGTCGTCTTTTGTTGGCGCTGTGGAGCACCGGCGGTGGAGCTACGGGTCCAGCTCTATTCTAGGTCCCGCGTTGCAGGGCACGACCTTTTCCTCGCGTTTCCGGTCAAAAAGGTCCTTTTCGCCCTGTGTCCTTTGAGTTGATTGTCAAAAAGGTTCAGATGGAAGAAGAGTGTGTAGTCCATAGGGTAGGTCGGAGAAAAAAGGGGGGATGGAGCTGGGCCAAATCGGGAACAGATCAGGGGGGCAGAAATTTCAGGTAGGCGGGCTCATGACCGAATTCAGAGAGCGGGGACTTTTTCGGCACACGTTGAACATTGAGCAGGGGCATCAGGTCAGCCCTTTCCTCTCACTTTGACGGAAACAGTGCCTCGTCCCACAACTCCTTTCTGTCGCGGTCTCGCCTTGGCCAATGTCGCAGATGTTCCACGATCTGTAGTCAGGCCACGTGCTCCCACATCCGGGCCTTCTTTCCTCCGACAGTCGTACCCTTAAATGAGTTTGAAAAGACAGTTTTTAGAGAATTGGCAGAGGAAGGTAATCACATAAGTCTATTTCTCTCCCAGCTCCAGGCAAAAATGGAAACGTCCGTTATATTGGGGTTCACAACTAACATATAAATGACTGATGATGGGCTTGCTGGATTTACTATAACTTTCCCTCGCAACTATTTCTTTGGCGTTTGTTGGTCGTGATACGAGACCTGGTACCTTTTATTGCATTACAGTTACGTCAGTTCTTCTGACGGAGACCCACCTTCTTAATACAAACCTTACGAAGCTATACCGTTCTCCAGGGCTTTATATTTAAAAAGGGTGCTGTGTGCTATCACCATGGTCTGACAGGTATCTTGCTGAGGGACGAACATAGGCTAAACATTTTTTCATTCTATCAATGCATCCTGCCTTTCAACTAAACATTTTCGCTTTCAACAGGGTTCATTGCAATGATTTCTTCGCTTCGGTCTAATCTTTAACTTTGTAAAACATCATTCTGGTTCCTACGTAGCCTCTTACGGCCTGACTACTTAATTAGAAAAGACAGGGGTCTTATGGGAAACAACTAGGGACATAGAAAACTGTGGTAAGGGCGTAAATAGACCCATCTCTTACAACCGGGGGTGAGGGACAGTTTTATAACCCTCGTCTGGGGCAGCTGATACGAAACAGGGGGCGTTCCGGGAACATGAGGATGTTTCGATCACCTTTACTGTTTG
Source organism: Lissotriton helveticus (assembly GCF_964261635.1). Lineage (NCBI taxonomy): Eukaryota > Metazoa > Chordata > Amphibia > Caudata > Salamandridae > Lissotriton > Lissotriton helveticus. The sequence goes on from NC_136070.1 coordinate 462,115,149, forward strand.
GGTATTGCGACAATTCGGGACGGGGAAGGTCGCGTTATCTGAGGCATCTTTTTATAACACAGGAGCCGCTGACATGTAGTTCCCTTATTTCGGGTCAGATTAGGGAACCTCAGTCGTCTTACCTGTCCTTTCCCTAATGGCCAAATCTCGGTTTCATCAATTTTTAGCAGAAAGGAGAGGTAGTGGCACGGCGTCAGGGTGATTTTTATTTAGGATAAATTTTGATCAAATACTTGTGGTATTTGGAGCCAATTGGTGGTGCACTAGGGGTGGCGGTTTGCCAATTTAGGTGCTAGTCGTTCGGAAGAGCGAGAGAGAGAGAGAGAGAGAGAGAGAGAGAGAGAGAGAGGGAGAGAGAGAGAGAGAGAGAGAGAGAGAGAGAGAGAGAGAGAGGGATGTGCAACAACAGGCTAAATAGTACACGTGCGACATGGGGAGTGGCCGTGCATTAAGATAAGCTATTCAGCGCATTATACAACATAAGACATTACGGGTCTGTGTTAGAATGTTGAAAGCATGCAGTTTGGGATGGACGAGCATTAGGCCGGGTACAGGGGACATGCATCGAGTAAAAAGGGCACCATTGTGTCGCATTTCTTGCATTCTCGGTCCTTTAACCAGTTAAGTCAACGCGTCAGTCATACACAAACATCATCTCATAGTTTCAGACATACGTGACAGGTGTCCATTCACGCAACACGGATTAAGGGTGATCGCTTTCATCATGTCATACAATTTATTGGCTCTTTTGGTACAAGAGCAGTTTGTGGGTGTGTTTAGGTGCCACCAGGCAGTGTTAGTCCGCTTCGTGTATCAGACATGGCGAGGCTTCAGATCTTCACCATACCTTGGTCGTGATTCCGATGTGGCCTGCAGGGGGGGGAAAAGAGGGGAGGGGAGGGGGACAACATTCGAGCATATCAAAAGCACGGGTACGAAGGTCTTTTACTTACCTCATACTCGTCTTATCTCCTCGGGATAGAATCCCTGGGGTTGTGGTTTCTGGAGCCAAAAAGGGGGGGGGGGCAGTGTGTCCTTATAGGCTGTGAGTAGGAAAACGTTAGAGAATCAGAAGCACTTAGCGCGAGGTTTCTAGTTGGTAGGTGTATTTAGCTATCGGGGTCCTTAAATCTCTTCCAACGCTGTGATGTTCTAAGGTTTATCAGCTCTTCGGTCAACTCTGTTCCCTAGTACCTTTGAGTGTCGTATCTTTATAATATTCTATCATTTACATCGTTTCACTTTACCCATCCTTTATATTCCATCTTTTACACCGTTTCGCCTTACCCAACCCCAGAAATCGAGGTCTTTCTCCATGCGCGAGTCCCTGAGTCAGTCGCATATTTGACGGCAGAGTGTCGTGTCTTAGATTCGATCCTCCATCCGGGGCTGGGCAACCACTTCTTTTAACCTTAAAGAGAGAGCAGAGTAGGGTGCACAGAAAAAAACTCTCCCGCCGATCCCACATTTTAAATAAAGCATGCAATACCCGTTCATAGTTTCGAAAACCTTTATTTGCGCACTCGTTCAGCATGTTGATAGGACAGTGTGATCGGGGTTGGCCGGATACGGCAATGGCTAAAGTGCGTACAGTAGAGGGGGGGGGGCTATCTTGTAGGATTAAAAAACATGTTTAAAAAGGTTCATTCATTCGTTTGCAGGGGACTAAAAACGTCTATCGAATAGTTGAGGGACCAAGGGGCATTCATTTCATAATTGGAAACACAGTTGGACTAGTTGTAATCAAATTCCTATAGGTATACCATGGGTGTGTGTTATAAGCGAGGTTACATGATAATATCATAATGAATCGTACATTGAAAGAAACAGTTTTCACGGGGCCCTTCTACATGTTCATCGAGTGAACCCTCCCTCTTTTTCGTCAAGTGTACAAAGGATCATATGCATTTTTCAGAACATCGAGTCTTTTTAGCTAAAAAAAACACCACGAGGTGTTCGTGAGTTCCTATTGATACCGGTGCCATTTTGGGCGGGGCCGGGTTAGTCCGGAAGTAGCGTCAGGGAAAAAATGTCTCCTACAACCGGCAGTTGGACCAGAGTCCTTTTCGGCAGTTCGAGAATTCATGCTAACAGAAGGAGTGGCTATGTCATGCTTATTTCGTTAGCGATCACGGCAGTTGTTCCTCACCGGAAGCCTGCAGGGGCCGAGGGCTCCTGGGACTTTTGTAGAATCTTCAAGGCTGTGGGGGTGCTGTCGGAGGTGGGGGCTCGTGCCCCGGTGGGCAAGCGCCCGAGTTACGTTGTTGTTCAAAGTTACTCTAGCGGCCGAGACCCGCCTTCCAGGGGACCCAGACGCCATTTTGAGGCCTGCAGCAGCCCCCCTCGTCGAGTCTGCAAGAGTGGAAGAGACCCTTTTGGGGACAAAAAGGAAATAGAACTCCGTGTTGTGGAAGCAGGACATTCGGCTAGGGTGCAGCTGTGGTGCCCCCCCCCACCTGGGGGGGGGGCGAGGGAGACTCGTTCGCGCCGTCTCCCTCTCCCGGTGCACTCCATGCCGCTCTCTTTCATGGGCATGCACGATGGTCTCTCCACACCCTGTGCTCCACAAGTCCCATGCCCAGTGCTGCGGGAGTATGGCCACCTGCGGCGCATGTTCGGTGCTGCGCAAGTACTGGGGCGCCACCATGGTATGTTCGGTGCTACGCAGGTATTGGCACCACCGCCTGGCTGGAGGAGTTCGGCGCCGGGCCGGGGGCTGGGAAACCTCCTATCCGTGGAGGTGGGAGAGGCTCGTCCGCGTCGCCTCTCCCTCCCAGCCCGACCTGGACTAATTTTCGCGGAGGTATGTACAAGACATTCCCCCCCCCCAGAGTTGTCGCAGCCATTATTCAAGTGGCGCCGGGCGTGCTGCTGCGGCCATTACGGAGGGGAAAAGAAAGAAGTGTCCCGTCCTTCTCTGGGCCGGGCTTCCGGTGGATGTCGGCCGGACACCCCTTGCTCTGGCCCCATGAACGGGTTCCTTGGCTCATCGGCTGCAGCCGGATCCAGTTGGCCCCAGTCCCCGGCCATTGGTGGCCGGACCGGGAAGACATGTGGCGGGACTACCTGAAACTCCCACGCGCCACCGTGGCCGGACTGGGGGAGAGAGAGAGGGGGGTCGAGGACATAGACATTCCCCCCCCTACAACTCTCCGGTGTGGTCAAGGTGATCCCCTGGCTGGGTCCCGCTGGCCCTTGTCTCTCCTCCGGCTCCACCCTATGTTACGATTTCCTGGCCGACTGTTGGCAGCAGGACCCGCCTTATATGGGTTGCTGCCGGCTGGGCGTAGCCGTAACCCTGCCCTACTTTGGAAGGTTCCAGAATGGGGGGGGGCGAATGTTCTGCTGACTTTCATTTTCTAGTTTACCATTCTTGTTTCAAACGTTTTCTGTTGTTAGGGCATTGATAGGTGTTATTATTACGTACTGTTATTTGTTTCTTGTTCGTTATGTTAAATAAAAGTTCAAGTTCATCAGTGGCCTACGGATTTCGTTTTCCCATTCCTTTCTTTCCAGGTTGTTCCATGCTAAAGCTTCTGTTAACAGAAGTTTAAGTACCACGGTAACACAGGCAGAGGGATGACGCAGATTCATGCATCACGTACACACAAACTCAGACGGGGAGACAGTACAAATATTATATAAAAAGACCCAAGACAAACATAAAACAGTTATTGGCCATAATTATCTTATTTCTATATGCTGCGCATACTTTTTGTTAGAGCAATGGGGCAGGCTTTAGTTATATGCCTATAAGGATGCGGAAGAAAGGAGGTAGTAGGTTTTCAGACATTGGCAATATCCCTAGTCCTCTCGGCGAAGGATACTTGTGTAACCCTTACCTCGAAATACCCTAAACTTTTCCCTACTTGGCTAAACGTAAGGATGCTTGATCATGTGTGTACATTATTCTTTCTGGTTTCTTCGGGGTTTGTCGTCTGTCAATTTAGAGCTACACTGGGTTTTCCCGTCTTATCGTTGTTTGATCTATGAGGACTCGAACATGTCGCTGAAATCGGCTTGGCGAAATCTGTGCCATCGGGCGTAATCGAACGTGGTGGTTCTATCTGGCCTGTCCAAGTCAGTCTGATTCATCTTTGTCTCGCGCCTTTTCCCTTTCTGCCGGCCTGTTATTCCTGTCGGTCCTCTGCTCCTACTCACGTTCAGTAGAGTCGGGCATTGGGCTTTCCAGTGCCCGGCATATCTACAAAAAGCACATTGGTTTTGCCCTAAGTCTGGCCGTCCTGTGCGTAGTGTCGGGGGATTACTTTCGGGACGTTGTGTTCTGGGGTCGTCCTGTCGATATGTTCCTTTACCTGCTCTGTCCTCGTCTCTATTCTTTCGTTGCATTGCTTCTTTGCGCCACATACCGAGGCAGTCGAGCATAATAGGCGTTGTCTTATTATCACGAAGGGCTATTTCTAACGTTTCTATTTTATCAAGATCGAAGGATCCTATCAGTGGCCACTGTTTCTCTTGACTTTCTTTGGTATACCTGTGCCACAGTTTACTATAGGCTATGGTAACTAATCCATAGTTTATGAACATGTCTTTATTAGGGGTGCCTTCCAGCGGAGCTAGATGATCCACCTCTAATAAACGGTCCGGGCTGAACCAGCTATCGACCAGTGGGGAGAAGACAGACATGACAGCTCACAACGAGGGACAAAAGTCAGCACTGCCTATCTTATCACTGTGTGCAAAGACTAGACAGAATATTTCTATTCTACGTTGTTTGCAGGCAGTGAATACCTCATGAACCAATATCAAATGAACAAAAAGAGGACCAGTGGGAAGAATAAGTAGATTCGCAAAAGATCTGCGTCCTCTACCCTTTCACTATCTGCAAAGGGGAACCTGTTCTTTCCTGTTTGTAGACAGAGAATCTCCAGAAAACAATCCGCGAACAGTAGCTCGGGGTCAAAAACAGTTAATCAGTGGCCGTTAATAAATAATCGATTCAGTGGGGGAGAAAGATAGGCGCGACGGCTGCGTTACCTATCCTTCACTGTTTGCAAAGAGAAAGAGCCTACTGTTTCTTCGTGTGCAGACAGTGAATCTCCAAATAGGTCAACAAAGAGTAATACTAGTATTTTCTGAACAATTAAACAATTATTTCGTGTTTCGTCGTGTCTACACGACCTTACCCGGACCGTATGGACAGTTTCTTGTCTTCCGAATCCAGCGCCCGATCGTCCTCTTTTCTTTGTATTCCTCGCAGCACTCCTGATGGTTCCCAGTCAGGACCGTAGATCACTCGGGAGAGGTCTGTTCGGAACCAGTGAAGTTCGGATGATCGGCTGCCAGACGAGGGTCTATTGGGCAAGAGCTCTCCCGATCGTTGCAGTCGTTCACTCTGTCGTCAGGACCTCTCCCACTGGATCCACGAGTCGCTGATGGGCCCCACGCTTGGGACGCCAATTGTTAAATCTAAGGTCAAGGGACAATCGATATTTGCCCGGCGGTATCGCCTCTTTAACCCACGAATTATTAATCAATGAAGAGGCAGGCGCTGGAGACGGGAAGGCAGGAAACAAGGTTTATTCTCTCCGGAGGAGAACACATCAGTTCAGACAGCAGGTATCGTCATGAGGTGCTCTAACCGCATCTCTGAGGCCTGGCCTCTTATACACAGGTTTATTGCTTTATTACATACAACACATTCTTGGCAATGCTTTGATGTACGGAAGGATATCCTCCGAATCTCCCCCTCAGGCCCGTTCCCACACACATTTACAGTTGAAGTCCTCACCCCGGTCACAACAGGTGATGACTACCGCACAGCTGGACATTCCGCCGATTCATGGAATGTGGGGGTTTGGTCGGATCTCATAGGGTGAGGGCTTTGATCAACTCGGGGGTCCTTTGATGAGGGAAGCTTTCTACTGTACGGGGAGGGGCAAGGAACAGTATCGGCAGAGCTAGGTGTCGGCCTGGGAACGAGGAAGACAAACGGGCACACAGGAAAAGGGGATTTGTATCAAAGAGGGCCTGGGACCATGAAAGGAAGGAAGGGAGGTGTCGCGCTGGGGACAGGATGGGGTTCTGAGGCAGAGCTGCGCTGAAGAGGGGTTTATGACCCAAGGCATGTGCGAGCGGGGGTTGTCAGAGTGCGGGCTTTGTGAGGGAGGAGGGCTATGCTGGGGGCCAGTGGCATGCAAAAAGGGTTGTTCTGATCGAGGCACCTAAAATGGCGGGTGCGCACGACAGAAAGTGTGGCATCAGGGAAAAAGGCAAGATGGCGCAGATAATGTTCACCAGACCGTACTAATTTTCCACATAGAGAGTGAGTAGTAGAGAGTAGTAGAGAGTGAGTAGTAGAGAGTGAGTAGCAGAGAGAGAGAATAGTAGAGAGTAGTAGAGAGTGAGTAGTAGAGTGAGTAGTAGAGAGTAGTAGAGAGAGAGTAGTAGAGAGTGAGTAGTAGAGAGTAGTAGAGAGTGAGTAGTAGAGTGAGTAGTAGAGAGTGAGTAGTAGAGAGTAGTAGAGAGAGAGTAGTAGAGAGTAGTAGAGAGTGAGAAGTAGAGAGTGAGTAGTAGAGAGTAGTAGAGAGAGAGAAGTAGAGAGTGAGTAGTAGAGTAGTAGAGAGTGAGTAGTAAAGAGTGAGTAGTAGAGAGAGAGTAGTAGAGAGTGAGTAGTAGAGAGTAGTAGATAGTGAGTAGTAGGGAGTGAGTAGTAGAGAGAAAGTAGTAGAGAGTAGTAGAGAGTGAGTATTATGGAGTAGTGGAGTAGTAGAGAGTAAGTAAATGTAAATTGATACTTGTATAGCGCACTACTCACCCGCAAGGGTCTCAAGGCGCTTGTACGAATACTGCTGTGGAACCCATCCTGGCTTTCCCTGTGAGGTGTCCACTCCTGGGCACCCCCAAGGTGGAGGCCAGGCATCCTTAGCGTTGTGGGGGCCGTTGTGGAGATTAAGCAAGCTATTGCCCTGAGTTGCAGAGTGGGACTCCATTTTATTTTTTTATTTTTTGTGAAAAAGACCTTTATTGTTGGAAATACACAGTACACAGCGTTCTGCTAACAACCCATCCGGGCCAGCCGCACATCCTTAAATTCGCAGCACTTGCATAGAAAGAAGAGAAATAACACAGCCACATGGCCGACAACCCGGAGGTCCGGCGGCGTTGAAGTGATTAATTCTGTAATTCGTGATCATGCGTGCATTCAGCAATGAAAGGATACAACGTGAGAAAGAACGACTGTAAGTCTGCAGGTCTTCATTTTCTCTTTTATGCTCATAATCAAACTTGAAGAAGAACTCAGTGCTTTGGGAGTACTCAACAGTGACCGTTTGCTTGCCATGGCTCGCCAGAACACTTGTGAGGCACTTAAAGGACAGTAAGATATCTCGCTCCCTAGAAGGGCGCGGGATTGCATGAAGGAGAGATGTGGTTGCACAATGCCGCAAGTGTGGCAGTCATTGGGGAGTAGATATCACGGTCAGCTCGTCGGTGATGCCAGGCATCCATTGTCTAAGCTAGGTAGTCGAGCTTCAGCTCTGACAGGTGACCTCTAAGGCCCCAAGGCGCGGTGCGTATGATAAGCAGCAAGGAAGAGTGTGGTCTAGGGGTTTGGGGGACCAAAAGGTCGAAAAACAGTTGTAACAGCAACTAGGGAAGCATGTATGGAAGGAAGAGGGGGAGTGAGATAGAGGTAGCCATGTGGAGGGGGGGGAGGTATCATCTATATGCAAATAGCAATTCAGCGGGGTGAGCGGGAGGGGGGGTTCGCTCGCGCATCAGATCCGTGGGGGCAGGTATATTCGGATAGTGTTATTCCGCCCGTAGGCAGCAGGAAGACCCCCATCTGTGGTAGTGTGCATGGGGGCACTGGTGTGGGAAAGACTGCATAACCGTCAATACTAGACAGTCTTGTGCGTAGCGTGCAGTGACTGTGACCCAGGGTCCCTAGGGGAGTTGTAAGTAGTATAGCAGCAGTCATGTCTCAGTATCACAGCAGGGCCTGGGAGGGGGGGAAAGGTATATGGAAGAGGCTCACTAGAGGTGAGCACAGCGCGTGTTGTTCATCGCTGCGTGGGGATGTAGGGATGGTCCGTATTCCGTCATGTGATCCCTTGCTCTATACATTTCTGTTGAAAGGACTGGAGGATAGTGTCCCAGTGTTGTGCAATTGGGAATTTTCTTAGGCCAGCTGTTTCCTCACGCCGCAAAGCTGCGCTCTCCGCCCGGGCCCAGTTTGCCAATGAAAGGCTCCAGTGCCGGATGTGTGGAGGCGCATCAGCTTTCCAGCGCTTGGTGAGTAGTCGTTTTGCCGTGATGAGTCCAAGATCCCAGTACCGGGCCTGAACTTTATTAAGGCGCGTACGTATGTACAACCCCAGCAAGCAGGCCTCCCACGTTTTCGGTACTCGTTCGTCTGTACAATGCGTCAGTATCATGGTCACCCCATCCCAATACTGTTGAAGGGTAGGACAGTGCCAGAGCATGTGTAAAAGGTCCGCTCCGGTCTGGGAACAGCGATTGCAGGCCGTATCCCCGACTGAGAAGTACCTGTTAATCTTGTCCGGAGTGAGGTAGGCACAGTGTAGTATGTATAGTTGTATAATTTTAAAGCGGGGTTACGGGGGACATTAACCGGACCAGCCAAAATCATTGCCCATTCCTTATCTGTCCAGTCTCGTCCTCTGTCAGCTGCCCATTTCTCCCTCAATTGCGCTGTGGCGGGATGCGTATGGAGAAGGAGAGCTTGCGCTAGCCAGTGAATTATGTGTGTGCCATTACTCATGACGTGTAGGTATTGTAGAAAGTTGTGGGTGGGTAATTCATCAGTGAAGTCTCCCCAGGCCGTGGTCAGTGTGTGTGTGAGGGTCGCGTGTAATAGGAATTACCCAGCCGGTAAAGATGTGTTGTCGGCGAGGGTGGTGAAGGGGAGGAGAGCGCCGTCGGAGTAAAGGTCCCCCATCGTTTCCACTCCTGCCGTGGTCCAGCTATCAAGCTGTGCGGCTGTGAGTGTCCCTGTCGCAGTCGGGGTGCCCAGTAAGGGGAGCACCGGGGCATATGGTGTTGTCGCCCGCGTTAGGCGCAGACAGCGAAGGAAGCATCTGCGCGCTACCGCGAGATGTAGCTGCGACGGACGCGGGGTCTTGGTTAGAGGGTGGAATAGTACCTGGACCTGTAACTGAGTCCAGACCGCAATATCCGTGGCCGTGTGTCCCAAGTCTCTCCCGCCCAGCCATCCCGACACCCACTGCATTTGCGCTGCCAGATAGTACAGCTCCAGATGGGGGACAGCTAGGCCTCCCGCTTCGGTTGGCATGTATAGTTTCGCCAGTGCGATGCGTGGGCGGCCCTTGTTCCAGAGGAGGTCCCGTAATAACGCCTCGAGGTCCCGAAACACCCGGTTAGGGACGTACGTGGGAATATTGGCAAAGTAGTATAGGAGGCGCGGCAGTACGATCATTTTCGTCAGGGCTACGCGACTGGGAACGTTCAGCGGCAGTGTTTTCCAGAATCCGATCTGCGAGCGGATGGATGCAATCGCCCGCAGCAGATTCCCGTCTAGGATATCCGCAGGTTCCCGGTAGATATGTATCCCTAGATACCGGAACGTCGTGGGGTACCACTGCAGGGGCACACCGCTGATGGTTATCTCACTTTCTGGTGTATTTGGATCAAAGGAGTAAGCTCCTGATTTAGCCCAGTTGACTCTCAAGCCCGACATCGCCTCAAAAGCGCCAAAGATGTCAGTGAGGGACTCTGGAACATCACTAAGGTCTTTCACATAAAGGAGAAGATCGTCGGCATATAGCGATACCACATGTAGGCCATCTGCCATCGGTATACCCCATCCCTCCCCATGGGATCTAAGAATTGGGGCCAGGGGTTCCACAGCTAATGAGAACAGCAGGGGCGACAGGGGGCAGCCCTGCCTGGTGCCTCTCCGCACAGGGATTGGGTCAGAAAGGAGAGCACCAGTGCGGACTCTAACAGTGGGTCTGCGGTGCAAGAGGCCTACCATGGTCAGGAAGTCGTCGCCTAGTCCGAATTTATCCATGACCGCTCGGAGGTAGGGCCATTCCACGGAATCAAACGCCTTTTCCAGATCTAGCACCAGACATCCAGCGCGCGGCCATTGTCGTGGAGCATATTCCTGAAGTCGGAAAAGTCGGGGGATATTGTGGGAGGTGTGGCGTGTCGGTACAAACCCGTTCTGGTCCCGATGTACCAGCATGGGCACAAAAGGGGCCAGTCTACGAGCGAGCGAGGAGGCGAGTATTTTATAGTCCGTGTTTAGGAGAGCTAGAGGGCGGTAGGATCCCATCAGCTCACCATCCTTGCCGGGTTTGAGCAGTGACACCAGGGTGGCCTCATTAAGCGTCGGGGGCAGGTGAAAATCGTCTGTCGCTGCCGCGTACATCTTCACCAGCTGGGGAATAAGGATGTCCGAAGCAGCCTTGTAAAATTCGGCCGGCAAGCCATCTGGCCCCGGAGACTTGCCATTCAAAAGTTTGAATATGGCGTCACGGAGCTCCTCAGGGTCTAAGGACGCTCCTAGGTCATCCTGCTGCGCAGCTGTTAACACGGGCAGAGGTATCGGCAGGAGATATTCAGTTATGTCAGACAACGAGGCGCGCAGACGGGAACGATATAGTCCCGAGTAATGACTGGTGAACGCCTCATGTATGTGACGTTGGGTGTAGAGTAAGCCACCTCCCTCCGCCTGTATTGCCGAGACGGGAGACGAGCGGGTCTCCTGCGCGATCAGCCAGGTTAACAGTTTACCAGGTCTGTCACCCTGACGATGCATGCGGGCAGAATGTGCAGCAAAGTTAATGGTGCGCAAACGTTCTAGGAGGCGATCATGGTCTGTCCTGACCTCTGTTAGTCTGGCGTCTGCGTCCCCCCCCGCTGCACTTTCAAGGGCCAGCAACTCCGTCTCAATACGTGTCAGTTCGGTTTCCAGTTGTCTCTTAATGTGTCCCTGTGTACCCAAACAGATTCCCCGGGTCACTACCTTGAAGGCGTCCCACTCGATCTGGGGGGAGGACGCAGTGTTAGCATTAAGTTCAAAGTATTGGGCTGTTTGTGTGAGTAGGGATTCACGAAAGGTCGAATCTAGCAAGAGGTCTGGTTGCAGGCGCCATGTGGGGACAGGTGGGTGCGGGTTCTCCCAAGCCATCGCTAGCGTATGTGGGTTATGGTCCGAGTGTGTTCGGCCCATATACTGGGTATCCGTGACTAGCGCGAGAAGTTCAGTAGAGATCATGTACCTGTCTAACCTGACATGTAGCGCGTGGGCCCCAGACCAGTAGGAGTACGTCCGTGTAGTGGGGTTGCGAGCTCTCCAAGCGTCACTGAGGTCCCATTGCATGGCCCAGGTTAGGAGTGCTTTCGTGGTGGTGTGTGTCAGAGCTGTGGCCGTGGGCGCGGTGGATCTGTCCAGGTCAACATCTAGGACGCTGTTGTAGTCACCCCCAAGTATCCACGGGATCCCATGCCAAGGCGCCAGTTTCAAGGAGAGGCTGTCAAAGAATTTACCCTGGTCAATGTTGGGGGAGTATATAGAGGCGATTACGATTGGGCGTCCATCTAGTCTGCCCCTGGCAATCACATATCTGCCCTCTGTGTCAACCTGCGTGTCCATAACCGCCCATGGGGTGCCTGGCCGAACCCATATGAGTGTCCCTCTAGCAAAGGAGGAATACCCAGTAGCGTAAAGCTGCCCACGCCATCTGCGGCGTAGCGTAAGTATTTCTGGTGCGTTTAAATGTGTTTCCTGCAATAACGCTACGTGAAACTTGTGACGTCTCAAGTAGGAATAGATTTGGTAGCGCCTTGATGGTGTGTGCATGCCCCTAACGTTCCAGGTGCAAATCTTGATTTCAGCCATAATCACAGTGTTGACATGGAGCGTCCGCCCCATCCGCCCTCCACCCCTCTGGCGCGCAACTCCCTAGGCCCCCCAGCCCACCCCCCTCACTCATTCCAAACTTAGGCATCCGTTCATAAAGGAATAGGGTGGGTAAGCTTCCAAGGGAAAGGGTAGGGGAAAATACAGAATGTTCAAACAATGTAAAACCATAACAAATACCATAAGGTCGGCCACGGAACATGTCGCCGTCCAAAAACACCTGAAGGGTAAAAGTTCAATAATCAAGTCTAGGGGGTGTCATGCGCTAATCACAGTATCTGCGGTGTAAATAGGTAAAAGTAGAGAATGAGGGTAAGTGGCCCTTCCCTGGGCCCTATGTCGAGTGTGCCGTGTGTACAGAGTCTGTATCCGGGGAACCATTGCTGACTCCGCAGCGCTCGGACCTCCGCTGGGCCAACAATGTAGGGGGAGTGCAAGCAGTCCTTAGCCCCCATTTGACCGGCAGGGACCAGTCTCAAGACGGGAGGGGCTGTAATCACGGAAGAGAGGCGGGGAGGGAAAGTGTAGTATAACACATCTTCACCACCTCCTTACCTGCTCAGTGTCCACTAGTCCGGGAGGCACACCCATTGTAGGAAGGTCTCTCCATCTAGCACCAGAGCAGGGTGGATCGTCCGGTGTGACAGCCAGTAGTCAAAGTGTCCAGCAGTCGTCACGTCCTCTGTTCCATCCCCTGCAGCTCGGCAGGGTCCGGTCTCGATGATGAAATGTCTTTAATGAAGCATGTACGCCGTTTGTGGCGTGACTTCCGGCAGTTCCACGGATACCTGGGAGTCTGGCAGGCCATAGATGGCGTCATCATCGCTGGGGATTGTCTGTGGGCCGTCCTCTAGCATAACTTCTGACGAGGGCGAATTGCTCAGTTGAGTGACTCTCCGGAGTGCATCTCGCTGTTCTTGGAGCATTTGATCCGCTGGTGGGGAGTGCCGTGACACGTCCTCCGGGCGGCGGGTCTGCTGGCCTCAGTTTCTACGGCGGCGGCGCGGCCCTCGTGTGCGTGGCCGCGCCTCGCTCCCTTGTGCCTGCCTGGGCGTCGTGTCCGTGCCGCTGTCCAGCCACTCGCCGACTTCCTCGGGGGTGCCAAAGAAATAGGTTTTGTCCCGTGCCACCACTCTCAGTTTCGCAGGAAAGAGAAGAGAATATTTCAGGCCAGCGGTGCGGAGACGTCGTTTTACCTCCAAGAAATCGTGCCTTTGACGTTGCACTTGAATGGTGTAATCCGGAAAGAACATTACGGTAGCATTGTCTATGCGGATTTCTCCAAGTCGTCTAGTTTCCCGCAACACCGTGTCCCTGTCTCTGTAGTTCAATATCCGGAAAAGGAGTGGCCGTGGGTTAGCGCCCGTGGCGCGGGGTCTTGTAGGAACTCGGTGTGCCCTCTCCACCATAAAGTATGGCGAAAGCGTGCCTTCAGGTAGCAAGTTTCTGAGCCATTCCTCCACATGGTGGGCGGGATGATTACCTTCCCATTTTTCCGGGACCCCCACGAGTCTGATGTTGTTGCGTCTCGCCCTCCCTTCCGCGTCCTCAGCTCGGTCCTCCAAAAATTCAACTCTGTTCAGGAGGTCTTGTACCTGCTTATCTGTCTGGGTGACTGTGGGTTCAAGGTCCCTGACTGTCCCCTCCAATGTCTTAGTTCGATCAGCCAGCTTCCTGTGGTCGTCTCGTAGGTGGGTGAGATCTATGGCGACGCTGTCTATTTTGGACTCCAGCGATGTTCTGGTCAGCTGGAGGGACTGCTCCATGCGTTCCATGGCTGCTAGTACGCTGTCCAATCTCGCGGCCACTTGATCGGCAGCCATCTTGCCCTTTGATTTTTCTGATTTACCCTTTGGCGGGGCACCTCCAGTCCCAGTGCGGGTTCGTACCCCTCCGGACATGTGCGGGATCGCCTGATGGACAGTACAATCTGCGCAGCTGTTTAGGAACACTACGACCAACTGGCGATGTAGACAATGGCCGCAATCGATAGGTCCTTCCACGGTATCTCCAGGTCCCACGCCAACTGCCAATTCGCGCCGCCTGCGCTGCGCGCTCCCGGTCTGTAGGTAGGACAGAGCGGTAGTGCCCGCCGTCGACGCGGCCAGTGAGGGCTGTCAAGTAGGACCTCGTCTCTCCTCAGCGCAGGGCCTCCGCGCAGCGTAGGCTGTAGCAAGGAGCTGGGGCCAAGACAGTAAGCAGTCTCTCCGGGCCCGCGTTCGAAAAGGTATGGAGGTAAGGAGGCAGGGCAACGTCGTCTGTAGGCCGCAGCTGAGGGCCCAGGCGGCAGGCCCGACCCGCGGCTCTGCTCGTCGTGTGTCGTTGGGCGGGTGGCAGCCGGCTCCGTGGGTGGCGCATGAAAGAGTCTGGTGCAGAGCGGGTTGTCGCAGGTCTTCGGCACAAGGAGCGGCCAATCTGCCACGTGCACCTGTGGGCCGGTCAGCACTGCTGTCCGGGCAGCATCGCCGCAGGCCGGGTGGGAGGCATGAGATGGGCCAACAGTACCAGCGGGCAGCGAGCGGGCACCTCGCACATGGTGTCCGTGCTATCCGCGTGTCCCTGGGAGCACCCGCCGCAGCAGCGCGGACTATCAAGGAGGGGTCTTACCAGGCAGGCCCGATCTCCAGGTAAAGTTCAGGGGGGGGGTCCGCCATCCGGCCCCACCGCTCCGTCGGTGTGTCGTCGGCCCAGGAGCTGCTTCGTCTTCGGGCGCTGCGTCAGAGGGCCAGATAGTCGTGTCCCCCGCTCGGACAACAGCAGCGCGCCTTCCATGTCAGGCCCCTCACCGACGGTCAGTATCGTGGAGGAGAGGGGTGCAGGATTGCTAGAGGTCTCCCGTAGGTTGGCACTGGCTGGCCAGCCGGCCGCGTCTGTCAGGGCGTGCGATCAGGATGTGGCCTGGGCGCCGGGCCCGATCCGCGGCCTCGCGTGAATTCGCCCGCCGCGCAGGAAGCGCCAGGGCCCGCAGGAAGGCCGTAGGACAGGCCGGTGCTTGCCGCTCCGGGTCTCCGGAGCCAAAGTCGGTGAGAATGCCGAATACGGTGCCTGGAAGGTCCGCCTGCAATTTCTGCCGGCAGCAGTTAATTATGGCGGAGAATCGGCCCAGGGAAGGGGAGCTCAGCATGGAGCTCTACCCTATTGCGACCTCCGCCATTGCGTGCTTAGCCACGCCCCCCGTTGCAGAGTGGGACTCCATGATTGGAATAGGCACCGAGGCAAGAATTATCAGGTCCGTGGAATTTTTGAGCCCAAGACCCACCGAGGCGGGGAATTGAACCGTGGTCCCGGGCTAGACCTCTGCATCAGGTTCTGCCGCTCAAACCATTGAGCCACACTCAATGGTAGAGAGTAGTGGAGAATATTCCAAAGTTTGGCACAGCACCACTTGCACAATAAGTCCAATCAAATCATATCACTTAGAGTCCTTATTGAAGCGCTGAATCTTGGTGTATATTCAAATGCATTTATTTTCCTTAAGTTTATGTACCACAGCCAGCCGACGGTGTTTCGTTCTGTACAACAGAACTTCTTCAGGGCGTTCTTCCTTCCTTCAAGTTATGTCGGTATCCTGTTGTCATATAACTAAATATTTCTTCCAAATGTTAGACGAGACGTAAGTACATTCTTATTCAAAGTGACTAGGTATCAATTTTACCCACACAATTCGGGCAGACTTGAGTAATTTATAGCGTCCTCAAAGTCAGTCTTTCAAAAATTCCAAAGTATAGGACATGATAATCCAAATCCAAATGTTTCTCAAGAAAAGTCATTTTCAATCGTTCGGAATATCGGCGTTTGGGCAGATATGATCCAGGGACCCCCAATATGCAAGGAGAATTAGTCCCCCCTCTGCAAACGCGCCAGTGGCCTGGATTGCTGAGAGGTGTAAAAAGGGGCATAGCCTCATTACACCTCTGTGCAACGCAGCCCCCTGGCGCATACTGGAGGTTCCAGGTGGGCTAGTTGGCCCCCAGGGACCCCCAGTATGCAAGGGGAATTAGTTCCCCCTCTTCAAACATGCACGGGGGCTGCATTGCAGAGAGGTGTAACAAGGGGCATAGCCTCATTACACCTCTGCAATGCAGCCCCCTGGCGCATACTGGAGGTTCCAGGTGGGCTAGTTGGCCCCCAGGGGCCCCCAGTATGCAAGGGGAATTTGTTCCCTCTCTTCAAACATGCACGGGGGCTGCGTTGCAGAGAGGTGTAAAAAGGGAGGTGGCTTCATTACACCTCTCTGCAATGCAGTCCCCTGGCGCATACTGGAGATTCCTGGTGGGCTTTCAGGTCTTATATAGTTAGGAATTAGCATTAAAAAAATTTGAATTTCACTGAAAAAAACATAGGTTTCAGGCCTTATATAGTTAGGAATTAGCATTTAAAAACCTTGCTAACTCACTGAGAAAACCATAGGTTTCACGCCTTATATAGTTAGGAATTAGCATTTAAAAAACCTTTGAAATTCACTGAAAAAAACATAGGTTTCAGGCCTTATATAGTTAGGAATTAGCATTTAAAAAACCTTTAAAATTCACTCAAAAAAATATAAGTTTTAGCAATCCACTGCTGATTATGTCACATATTACATCATTCATGACATGGTCAGTGACTTCACTGATGACATCTCAAATGACATCACTGATGACATCACTGATGACATCATCCACGTGACAATCACATCCACCTTTTCATACACTAGTAAAATCTTTCATCACTCATTGTAAAATACAGAGTATCATATTTGAATTCATTGTTACAGCAATACAAGTATCTAAAAACCCACTCAGTGATTCATAGATGTATACACAAATCTAATCACTTACCTGTAGATTCACTCATACATGCTGTCAATGAACAATAGAACGCTATCAAAAATACTTATACATCTAAATCGACATTACACACCAGCACACATCCTATTCACATATGAAGTCATCCTACTCACTTATGCAAACAATGGATCATACTTACATATTTACTTAGCACACTTCTAAAAACACAACTTCATCTATTCATTTAGATAGTAAGTCATACTTAGTGAATTATAAAATCATTATTAAAAGTATAAAGTTATCCATACAGTCACTCACACAATCATTGAGTCTTATGTATACTTATTTATATACAACAACTGACACATACACTGCCTTTTATTTTTCTAGTTTGTTGGACATGTACCATTGAGAAATATATTTGCTCATCACCACACCCATAAAGATATTCACTCACCCAAACAACTGTTAGAACATGTAGTTGTAACTTCATATATCTAGTGAATCAACTATTCACACATCTTTGGGCAGTCACACACCCCCCACCGAACCACACACACATTCACTCTCCCATACAAATACTCAGTTAACTAATCAATAACTAATATAGACTTTCACATAGCTAGTAACCAACTGGAGAACCAGTTTACACAACAACTGACAAAGTGATACAGATATTCAAACAGTTTAGTCACTATCCACTATATTTAGTGAGACACTATAAATTGGTCAAGTAAACAGTCAATTACACTGCTACTAAATCCTCCATCCAAATATTTATTTTTATATATCCACTCATTCTTCAATGCAAATTGCTATATATATAATGCATATTTAAATAACAAAGCAAACCACATTCACTGGATGATGTCATCAGTGATGTCATCAGTGATGTCATTTGAGATGTCATCAGTGATGTCACTGACCATGTCATGAATGATGTAATATGTGACATCATCAGCAGTGGATTGAGGGTGCGCGAAATATAGTTAGTACAACTAACTATATAGGAGCAATTTCAATGGTTTTGTATTAGTGAAATGTCCAGCTAACTATAACACTCCTAAAACTTATAGTTTTTTGAGTGAATACATATATGCACATACCTACACATACATATATACACATACATACAAATACATATATTTTATAACTCAATACTCATTGGGAACAAACCCCTGAATAGCACGCTGCACTTCACATCAATATCATCATTTATCCAAAGATCAATTAAACTAAAACTAGTTCAGGTGATTCGTTTTTTAAGTAGTTATTGGCATGATATGACACTTGGAAGGGCCTAGGTATATATCATTCACTTATTTATTCTGGAATTGTGCACATGGGTTTAATGACACAATTTGAAAGAAAATGAAAAATTGTTTGTTTTGAAGGTACAGCATTACTTCAAGAGTAGTGTAGGTACTTTATAACCCCCAAACTGTTTCTCAGTGAGGAGACCTATAAGTGCAAATCTCGTAAATTAGATCTTGAATATTTGTTTCGAAAACTTCTGAGATATAAGTGCTCTTTGAGCTGGCTAATGGTTACTGATGGCAGGTTGTTATAAGATACTGTTCCTTTAAAAACTGTTTTTACTCTGGGATGCTTTTTTTGTAAATGAAGGCGGGTCGAACCAACCTCTTTATAATCACCCTGCACTTGTAATCATGTGACCCGGACGAAGGCCTCTGGCATTCATTACTGATGAGTGGCACTGTGTGAATGTCTGTTTAGGTGTATGAGTGCATATGATAGCGTTGTATTGATGAGTGACTGTATGTATGAGTGATTGTATGGGTGAATGGGTGAATGTGTGTGTAGACTTATGAATCAGTGAGTGTGTATTTAGTAAGTGGTATTGCTGTGTCAATGGTTTCAGGAATGGTAGTCTGTATTGAACACTGGATGTATAAAAGGTTAGATTAGAGTGTGAGGAGGTGCATGGTATTATCACATGGATGATGTCATCAGTGATGTCATCAGTGATGTCATTTGAGATGTCATCAGTGATGTCATCAGTGATGTCACTGACCATGTCATGAATGATGTAATATGTGACATCATCAGCAGTGGATTGCGGGCGCGCGAGTTATAGTGAGTCCAACTAACTATAACATGGGAATTTCAATGGTTTTGTATGAGTAAAATGTTCAGCTAACTATAACTGGTGTGAAACCTATGGTTTTTTCCAGTGAATTTCAAAGGTTTTTTAAATGCTAATTCCTAACTATAACGATTGTGAAACCCATGTTTTTTTTAGTGAATTTCAAAGGTTTTTTAAATGCTAATTCCTAACTATCACGATTGTGAAACCTATGTTTTTTTCAGCAACTTTCAAAGGTGTTTTAAATGCTAATTCCTAACTATAACGTTTGTGAAACCTATGGTTTTTTCAGTGAATTTCATAGTTTTTTTAAAAGTTAATTCCTTTGTATATCGACTTTGTTACCTACGATTTAATATTTTTTTTTAGCTGTTTTTTATAACTATTACTTATAATTATTATTAATTTTTTTTTAAAATTATTTGTTCACTGTATTTTTCTTTTTTTTAATCATTTTTTCCTGGTGCGCTCAAGGTGCGCGCACCAGTAAGCTTACCCGTATCATTTTGACTTGGGGCGTTCAGGGTGCGAGCACCGGCAAGCTCTCCCGAGAGCGCAGCGAGAGCGCTATTTCTGCGTTCGTAAAAAAAAATACGTATGAAAACTAAATAATAATGCAAGTCATTCAGTACCATGCTTATAAGAGTAGTATTTTTGATTTTCCGAATGAAAATTATTTTGCATTTCCGTAAAGCTACCAAAACGTCACTCAGGCGCACCGCGTAAGTGCCCCCCGGAAGCGCCTACGTTCGCGCCGCGTAAGCGCCCCCGGAAGCGCTCCGGTGCGCGCAGCGTAAGCGTGTCAAGTCATGTGACCTTAAAATAACTCTTTTCATTGGTTGTTAACAGTTTTTTTACAACTAATGAAAACCCCACCCTTTTCCTTCACTTCTTCTTTCACTTTAGTGAGAGAAAGACCTCTTTTTTTCTGTGCTAACAATTTGTGGATAGAATGGCTGCCAGACCATCCAGCAGCAGTGAGGATTCAGATGGTTTCATTGATGAAGAGCCTCCTCAGCCGAAGGTGAAAGAACATTTTATTTGGTAACATTTTTCTATACCGGAGGGACATAAAAAAGTAAATGCACCAAAAGTTGAATGCAAAATCTGCCAAACTGTACTTTCCCGAGGAGACCCCATAAGGATGTACAGTTTCGGAAATTCAACTATGATTCACCATGTTCAACGCCGGCATCCCCAGAACTATGCCCAGGAGAGTGTCAGGGCTCTGGCACGAGAGGCTCCAAGGGATGGTGCTTCTACTTCAACTGGAGGAGCAACTGTATTGGTGAGGGGGCGACCAGAACAGCTGATCCCAAATATTCTGCCTGTTTTTAATGAAGCCACAATCAAATGCAAACATTGTGATCAACTACTTTGTTATGGGGAACAAAGTGTTATGAACATTGTTCGAGCAATAGAGAACCACCGCTGCCATCCCCAGCCCTAATTTTGATTTTTTTTTTTTTGCTCCTGTGAAGCAGTTTGCCATTCCCTGTTTTTGTTTTTGTTGAAAAAAACGAAAAAAGAAGAAAAAAAAAAGTTCTTTTTAGAACTACCTCCACATCTCAAAAAGAGCTGTATTCTTAAAAAAATGAAAAAGAGTAACTGAAGTGGAGTGCAGTGAGAGAGGAGAGGAAAATGAGTGAGAAAGCAAAGAAAGGGACGAGAGGGGAAGGGAAATGAAGTAGGGGGACTGAAAGAAGGTGAGTGTGGGGAAGGAGAGAGAGGAGAAGAAGAGTGAACATGGGGAATGAGGATAAGTGAAGAAA
Source organism: Lissotriton helveticus (assembly GCF_964261635.1). NCBI lineage: Eukaryota > Metazoa > Chordata > Amphibia > Caudata > Salamandridae > Lissotriton > Lissotriton helveticus. Next base: position 462,135,669 of record NC_136070.1, read on the forward strand.
ATGTAGTAAAGGAACTGGGGAGTGGAAGGGTAAGAAAAAAGCAGTGATGTTTAGGAAAGAGTGGAGATACAGACTGGATAAAGACAAGTGAGTGTGAGACAAGGTGAGTAAGGGAGTGAAGAGACAGAGAAAGTGAAAGAAAAAGTGAGAGTAGAAGACTGAAGGCCTCATTTATGAGGCCCTGCATCACTTTTACGCCGCCGGTGCGTCACTTTTTGTGACGCACCAGTGGTGTAAAAAATGCACCTTGTTGAGTCATATTTACAAAGTGACGCATCTAGGTAGATGCGTCACTTTGTAAACCCCTGCGCCAGGTGTAATGTATGCAAAGGGGGCGTATTGACGCAAGGAAGGGTCGTAGAAGTGACGCAGTGAAATCTATGAGATTTCACTGCGTCACTTTTAGGACGCCGTTGCGTCAAAATCTTGCGCCTGCCTCACAGCAGGCGTAAGACTGACGCAGGCCCTTTCACATGGGGCTGGCCCCATGTGAAAGGATGCATTGCTGGAGTTGCGTCACTTTTGTGACACACTCCAGAATGCATCACTTTTGCGCTTACAGATACGTCAGAAATACTGACGTATCTGTAACTCCTTGCGACATAATGCGTCATACATTAAATATGACGCATCAGGAATGTCACAAAGAGAGCGCACTGAGAAGTGATGCATCGCTGCTTTCACGGAGCGATGCGTCATTTCTCATAAATGAGGCCCTGAGTGAGAGAGGAAAGAAACATAAGTGAGGGAGTGTGGCTGTGTTATAGGGAGTGAGTGTGATAGAAGAGGAGTGACAGACTAAGGGGTCAGAGAGAATGAGTCTAACAGAGAGAGAATGAGGTAAGAGGAGTGTAGAAGTAAGAGGACAGAGGGAGTAAGAGAAGGAAATAGTGAAGTGGAGTAAGGAGAGTAAGGGAAGGGAAAACAGTGAAGGTGTAAAGAAAGAGAAGTGAGAGGAAGGAAAGTGAAGGAGAAGGTCTGAAAGAAGGTGAGTGTGGGAGTATGGCTCAGTTATAGGGAGTGAGCGTGATAGAAGAGGAGTGAGAGACTAAGAGGACGGAGAGAATGTGGGTAACAGAGAGAGAGTGAGGGAAGGGGAGTGTAGAAGTAAGACGACAGAGGGAGTAAGAGAAGGAATTAGTGACGTGGAGTAAGGAGAGTAAGGGAAGGGAAAACAGTGAAGGTGTAAAGAAAGAGAAGTGAGAGGAAGGAAAGTAAAGGAGAAGCTCTGAAAGAAGGTGAGTGTGGGAGTATGGCTCAGTTATAGGGAGTGAGCGTGATAGAAGAGGAGTGAGAGACTAAGAAGAAGGAGGGAATGTGGGTAACAGAGAGAGAGTGAGAGAAGGGGAGTGAGTAAGTTGGAGGACAGAGGGAGAAACAGAAGGAGTTAGTGAAGTGGAGTTAGGAGAGTAATGGAAGAGAAAAGAGTGAAGGAGCAAAAGAAGGAAAGAGACAGTAAGGAAAGTAAAGGTTAAGGTCTGAAAGAAGGTGAGTGTGGGAGTATGGCTGAGTTATAGGGAGTAAACGTGACAGAAGAGGAGTGAGAGACTAAAAGGATGGAGAGAATGAGGCTAACAGAGAGAGAATGAGGGAAGGGGAGTGTAGAAGTAAGACGACAGAGGGAGTAAGAGAAGGAATTAGTGAAGTGGAGTAAGGAGAGTAAGGGAAGGGAAAACAGTGAAGGAGTAAAGGAAGGGAAGTGAGAGGAAGGAAAGTAAATGAGAAGGTCTGAAAGAAGGTGAGTGTGGGAGTATGGCTCAGTTATAGGGAGTGAGCGTGATAGAAAAGGAGTGAGAGAGTAAGGGGACAGAGAGAATGTAGGTAACAGAGAGAGGGTGAGATAAGGGGAGTGAGTAAGTTAGAGGACAGAGGGATTCAGAGAAGGAGTTACTGAAGTGGAGTAAGGGGAGTAAGGGAAGGGAAAAGAGTGAAGGAGCGAAGGATGGGAAGAGAGAGGAAGGGAAGTAAAGGAGAAGGTTTCAAAGAAGGTGAGTGTGGGAGTATGGCTGAGTTATAGGGAGTGAGCGTGACAGAAGAGGAGTGAGAGACTAAAGGGACGGAGAGAATGAGGCTAACAGAGAGAGAATGAGGGAAGGGGAGTGTAGAAGTAAGAGGACAGAAGGAGTAAGAGAAGGAATTAGTGAAGTGCAGTAAGGAGAGTAAGGGAAGGGAAAACAGTGAAGGGGTGAAGGAAGGGAAGAGAGAGGAAAGAAAGTAAAGGAGAAGGTCTGAAAGAAGGTGAGTGTGGGAGTATGGCTCAGTTATAAGGAGTGAGTGTGATAGAAGAGGAGTAAGAGACTAAGAGGACGGAGAGAATGGGGGTAACAGAGAGAGAGTGAGAGAAGGGGAGTGAGTAAGTTAGAGGACAGAGGGATTGAGAGAAGGAGTTACTGAAGTGGAGTAAGGGGAGTAAGGGAAGGGAAAAGGGTGAAGGAGCGAAGGATGGGAAGAGAGAGGAAGAAAAGTAAATGAAAAGGTCTGAAAGAAGGCGAGTGTAGGAGTATGGCTGAGTTATAGGCAGTGAGCGTGACAGAAGAGGAGTGAGAGACTAAGGGGACGGAGAGAATGAGACTAACAGAGAGAGATTGAGGGAAGGGGAGTGTAGAACAAAGAGGACAGAGGAAGAAAGAGAAGGAGTTAATGATCTGGAGTAAGAAACTGCACATTTTAATTGGTTGTACTTTTGAACACTTTGAAAGTCACATAACATTCACCCATCCCCGCAGTGCTCATTCCCCTGTTACCATGGTAACTCCCTCCTCACCCAGCACACAGTTCAGAAGTTCATCATACTATGTTGCAAAAAAATGCAGCAAGGGTGTTTGACCACTCAATGTACCAGCTAATCATGTGCAATGTTTCTTGAAATGACTTTTCCTCAACCATTGAAATGACTTCTTTCAAAAAACAAAAGCATGCACCCTAGTTTTCAGTGGAGAATGTTAAGAAAGCACCAATCATTTTTTGTTTTTCAAGTGCACTGAATCTCAACCACTTTTTTACATAACTCCTACTTTCAAACTGCCATTTCATTTCCACAACTCATCTGAATACAAGCAGATCTACCTTCAAGATGCCAACAGTCTGGTTTGTGGGTCATAGCTTTGTCCACTGGAGTCCAAAATACGCAGCAAACAGAGGTATTTACAACCTTGATTTACCAAATGTGGACATTGTATGGATTGGACAGAGAGGATTGAGAAGTCACCAATTGATACCATTGGTAAAATCCTTTAAGCATCTACCGCACCCTGACCTCATAATTGTGCACTGTGGTGGCAATGACCTGGGCACTTTGACTGGGGTAGGTCTGGAAATGCTTTTAAAGGACATCTTTGGGCAATTAATGTCACTTTTATCAAAAACTGCCTTGGTATTTTCTAATATATGCCAAAGGCAAAAATGGAACTGGTCCAACCAATTTTGTCCACAGATTAAGAAAGCAAGGAAACATGTGAATAAATCTGTTTCTGCTTTCCTCAGAGACTATGGTATGGGTTCCATTTACCACAACAACTTGCGTTACAACATGCAAGACATCTATAGGAGAGTTGGTGTGCATTTTACAGATGAGGGGAATAGAGTTTTCCTCTTGAATATAAGACTCTGCATTGGTACCTACTTGTAGGTACAAAAAACACCCACATAACACAACAGCTCTTTTCAGAGCTAACCTACCTCTAAGCACTCTAAATTATTTTTTTACTATAATTTTTTACACTGTTTTTCCCTGTGGTGCGCTCAGGGTGCGCGTAACGGAGCGCGCACCTGGGAACGCACCCAGCGCTTACCCCGCGAAAAGTAAAAAACAAAAAAAGTTTTTTTGCCCTTCAGGGTCCTTCTAGACCCCCCTCAGAAAACCTAGGGGGTCAGGGGGTGTCTACTCTGCCCCTTTTTAATTATTTCCCCCTTTCTTTTTCACCTCTTGTGTCTCGATACTACCGAGACACAAGATGGCGGACTCTCCGGACTGTTTAGAATGTTGACAGACACCCGACAGCCAATCAGCTTTCCGCTTGCGCACTCCCGTAGCGCGCCGGGTGCGCTCCCCGGTACGCGCACCTGTGAGCGCTCAGAGAGCGCCTATAGATATATATGTGTTTTTGAAGTTAATTTTCAAAAAACCACTGAGCAATTTTCACCAAATATAGCAAAGGCACATCTGCGTACCAGTCCCTACAATTTTGCCAAGTTTGGCGGAATTCCGTTCAGCGGTTCGGGCTGTAGACTTGTCAGACCATCCTATGGAAATTAACATGGGGAAAACACGTTTTGGGACCCCCCTTTTTTCTTAGCCCCCACTTCACGAATCCCCCCGAAACTTCCAGGGAAGGAGCGAAGCGGAGCTGGCCAAAATTTTGGAAAATTACACGCAAATTCCTCAACCGGCGCCAGAGTTATTCCCAATAGAATGTTGCGGATTTCCTATGGTAGCCAATCCTAACTATAACTACCTACTGGTGACCGCCAGTAGGTAATGTTTATGTATGTGTATATATGTTTGTGTATGTTTGTGTTTATATGTGTGTATATATCTATGTGTGTGTATATATGGATCTGCATATATGTATGGGTGTTTGTATGTATATATTCTTACACTTCCCAAGCAAATCACACTTTAGAATGCCCACTTCACACCCCTTAAATTGGATTTACAACTGCAGATTTCTCTGCACTCATGGCCAACAAATCCAAGAATATAGAAATTTTGGGGCACGAGGAATCTTTTTGTGAATTCCTGCCAAGTGTAAATAATTTTCAGCCCTAAACTTATGTTCACAGTCAGCATATCAATGTGATTGCCCTCAGATGATATTTACACCGGGTTTAACCATGTTTATAAGTAGTCTTCCCATTGCGAATAATATGCATGTTTGCAGTTTGCATTTTTATGAAGATTATTTTTTTTCCTTCCACTGTACTTTTTTGACTGGATGTTCACCGCTTTTGCATGTGCTTCTGTGTCCATTCCTCAGACACATTTCTAGGGGTCTCTATTTGTGCAGTTTGAAATCACTACTGTGCGTGCTTCATAATTGCTAAGTTGCGTTTTTTTACATCTCAAACTTATTATAATTTTTGTGAAATGTATGGTTACTAGCTTGGTTTTCAGGCTTTTTTGCATGTGGGTTTTCATGTTGAAATCGGAACTTCTGTGCCCCTTTTTAACATGTTTTGAGAGAAAATAAATAACAACATCCATCTCGCTTCCGAGAAAAAAAAAACAGTTTGTTAGCTCACATGATAAGCACATATCCATTTTCAGTGCAAACTAAAACTTGTGATGAAAAAGAGGCATTTGCAAGAAAATATTGCCAGTTTGTGTAGAAAAACTTTGCAAGTGCGTAGACATAGGAAAATGGAAACTCCGCAGGCTCATGCATGGGCTTCTCCAGCATATAAAAACCTCACACCTAATTTGCAGCTGCATTAAACTTTCTTAACCAGTTGTATATTATGTTGGAGTAAAATAGAGCTTTTTCCCGGCACATGGGCGTCTTACCCTTGGAAAAATTCTTTGTTAATCGGCCCTCTTTGAGCCTGTTTTCCTTTCCGATTTACCCAACGCTTTCAAAGCAACACCACTTTCTAATTAGAAAGAGAAAATATTATCAGGTCAACTCAAGCCAAGTCAAAGAGATTTATTGAGTGCACATATCACCCAAGGGTCTCATAGCTGTAGCCTAAAACTCCTGTGAAAACTGGAGGCCAATTGACAAAAAGATCATGATCAACAGAAGGTGAGCAACCCAAAATACCCTTGAGGGCTTGGGTGATTAGATAAAGGGGTATAGATGCCGTCAAGGGGATTTGTTCGAAGGACAATTGGTGGATCAAGCTGATTTAAAAGGATATATTAATGATCCTTACAAGAAATCAATGCCACAATAAAATAGATATTCACTTCAATACATAGCCTCTATTTAGTCAAAACATGTAAACAACATCAATTCAATTTCAAGGCTTTATTCGATTATTAAAAACAATCACAAAAGCATACAATATATAAAACACAGGCTACAGACAGTTCAGTAGAAAAAGAAAAAACAGCTCATCAATAATGGGATTAAAGGGATTAAAACACCAGGCTTTTCCTATGTGAAACAGCTTTAAGTAAAAAAGTAGCAGTAAAAAAGCAGATATCCATGGTATCAAGTGCAAATAACAGTTTCAATGCTTGGGCTGTAGTATACACAGAATATTTCTTAAAAACAGGTCTGAGATAGTAACGACGAAGGTGCATATAAAGAGGGCAAATAAGCATAAAGTGCAAGGTGCTTTGCCTAGTTAGGCCATCACAGGGGCAGGGGGATTGGCTATGAATTTTCATCACTGTAAAAAGCCACTAGATTATGTACAATACCAAGTCTCAACCTCGTGAGAACAAACTGGTGCGATTGCTTGGTAATTGTTTTAAGGTACATAGGCATGCCCCTGTCTTCCAACATATTAGAATAATAAAATACATGAGTTGACATGAGGCTGCATTTAGCCCTGCGTAAGTTAGATTTGGTCCCTATAAAGAAATTTTTGAGTTCCTTTTTTGGTACAGTAACAGCACTATGGGGGTCATTAACAATGTCAAGGTAAAAGATTTCACTAAAGGAAGATGAAACGTAATTTAACCAGGGAATCTTGCGGGCGTTGTCCAAATGGAGACAATCTAAAATAATCCGCCTGGTAAAATCAGTCTCATCTTTAACCCAGATTGACCTCCAGACCATTAAAGGTCTCATTCCCATTAGGTCTGTAAGATGGTTCATGCCCACCTCGCTATGGCACAGTTCATTAGATGCCGAGGAGACGACTAGTAGCAAGCTGAATGCTAGTCGTTTTCATCTCGAAATCATTGGGAGATACTGGAGATACTGGACTATTTACACTGAACATTTGAAGATTCGTCTGAGTTTGGTCTACTCTGCGGCGTAACTTGACCTCTGTTCTTCTAATCCCTTTGGCTTGTGAAGAACACACCACTCGTTTTTTGGATTAGATGCATTTAATATTGGGCAATAGATCACCGGTTGGTGGTACTTGAAATCCACAGCCCCTCTACCATAAGTCATAAAGGTGTGGGTGTTGCACAAAACTAGGAATAGTTCCAGTAGCTCCGCCACACACGAAACCGTGATCGAGTTACGACTTTGCTTGACTTTTAGCATTGCAATCAAGATTACATGTGGTCATATACAGTTCATAATTGACATCAGTCCTGAAGATGGTCTCAGAAAGTGTTATTTAGGAGACCGAAATGTCGACTTTCATCTCATCCCCACTCTGTTTTATTCATTTTGTTCTGGGATAGGTGTTTTTAGGTTCTGTTGAGTCACTTATTAATTGACTTATTTGTGTACCTACAGCCCTAATTATCTCTGTATCATTTTCATCTGTATATATGAAATCACTTACCGTCTAAAAAACTCCCTTTGATAAATTCTATTTTTCTAAATACACCTTTGTGTTTGTTGTTTATATGTCGTTTACATGTTTTGACTAAATAGAGGCTATGTATTGAAGTGAATATCTATTTTATTGTTGCATTGATTGCTTGTAAGGATCATTAATATATCCTTTTAAATCAGCTTGATCCACCAATTGACAAAAAGAGCAATCAGAAGCAATCAAAATAGCCATGTTTTTAATTCCCTACGGAACTGCTTGTGATCTGTGATCATGCGGAGCTGTAATGGAAGTTCAAACATGGGAAGAAGCAGCAAGGGAGAAATTTAACGACTGTGTTGTGTCCAACTGGACAGACAGCAACCCACATAGCTCGCCTGCCTGCTCATGATATAAATAATGTGCTGGTGGTTCCAGGCCAGCCTCAAGTATGCCAAGTCTTTGCTGTACTTTGACTTTTGCAATTGCATGCTACTTTGCAGGCTTGGGACTATTAATATCTGCACTCCACCCTTCTTGAAAGTGATCCACCAGCCTGGGTCTGAGGTCTGGTCTCTCAGCTTAATTTACCCTCCCGTCCTGGGCTGCAGCCAATCCCTGTGCTCTGTTCTACATTCCAAGATTATTACAGCAGGTACTGTAGTGTGTGTATAGGTGGAAGCGTACCTATGAGAAGTGGCACAGCATGGGTGTCTTGGACTCTAGTGCAAGTAAGTGAAAGGCACCTCCACTCCCAGTCTGCTGATTGGGAAGTACAAGACAATCAAGGTTCAATAGACTCCCTCAAGCCTCTTGACACTGGATGAACTGCACCTGCTGACCCATTGATAGTTACTCCCCTGTCTACTGACACAGCTGTAGGTGACGGCATTAGTATAAGTGTAGATGGATATGTAAGTGTAGTTTCAAGTGAACTTTTAAGTGACTTTTTTGGAGTGAGTCAGTGTGTACAGGGAGTAAGTGCTAGTATTGAGGTAGATGTGTTGGTATTGTAAGTGTAGGTGAAGATGCTGATGTTGCTGGTGGAATAGCTGAGAAAGGATGTACATGTGTAGGTTTACACATAGGTCAGAATATTAGCACTGAGGTAGGTGATGTTTTTGCAGGTGTAGGTGAATGTGTTGACGGAGTCAATATTACAAATACATCTAATTAACAGGAGAGAGAAGGGAATATTTTCTGGAGCCACTCTTCATCCCCTAGTAACATATACATTTACAATCAACCAAAGAGTGATTCCCAACTGTGAGCGTTGGCATAAGGAGTCATGTCTGTGTTTAAGAAGATCCCTCACTCACCAACCTAGTTGGTGACATGCTTCATCATAGGGATCCCACCCGAGGGGCCGAATGCCTCTCAGGTTGGCTACGACGCCTGATTACAGCATAGAAGGTTTTTTCATGAAATGTAGTCAGTGAAAGTGGAAATTTAAAATTGTCTTTACTTATCCCAATTAAATTTTATTGGTGGAGAAGTAAGACAAGGTTAAAAAATAGTGAAAGTGGAAGTGAGGACTGGTTGTAAATGGCCAGTCACATCCTCATGTGAAAGTGCGAATGCCGGTCTACATGTTTCAGCATCCATTACCGAGTAGCGAGGATTTCTTCAGGACCAGAGAGTCACTGGAGTATGCACACTCTAAGGCACACCCTCACCTGTGACACTAAAACACCACAAAACTTATGGTTACTGTACGGCTTCAGCAAATTTTGAGAAGCCAATTATAAGGTGTAGAGGAATCTTACACCATTGATCCTAGCAAGGGCGGTGGCTTATTTTCACACATACGCCAAAGTCTGATGCCCCATATTGCACCTGGTTAATCCTGTGTTCCAGGACCCCAAGGTGTTTTAGTGTCACAGGTGAGGGTGCGCCTTAGCGTGCGCATACCCCCAATACTCTCTGGTCCTGACGAAAGCCTTGCAACTCACTAATGGAGGCTGAAACATGTAGACTTGTATTTGCACTTTCACATTAGGATTGTTAAGGAGTCATTATTACACCACCTTATAGTCTCATAATGTGGTGTTGAGAGTTGAATGGAGGTGGGTTGCTTAGCAATAGCCTGCTCCTTATGATGTATTTGAAGAGGAAATATCTTGCATACAATGAATGGTTGGAGGCAGATAAGTCTTTAGTTTGTAGAGAAGGCGAAAAACCTACCTCTGTATCTTATGACTGTGTGCAGAACAGAGAGAAGATTGTACAAGGCATTGTATTCAGCTGTGTTTGTAGCATAGAGCTGAAGTTTCTTGACGCAGAAAGGTCCCATTGGTAGAAGGGTGAATGAGTAAGAGCGTTAAAGTGGGCATGCATATTGACTGGTAGTCATTGAAGATCAGTCTGGGTCAGCAAGGTGTTGTCACACTGTACATTTTGAGGCAAACTCCAACAGGCTGATGTTGGATTCTCTGCAGTAAATCAATCTGTTAGCAGGGGAAGCCAAACAGACTCTTTTCTTAGTGCTGAAGGAAATGATGGTGCCAGCCACAATTAAACTTGGAATTGAGTATGATGAGGGGTGCTACGTTTGAGGCCAGCATTCATTTTAAAATACCAGAATGTTGAAAAGATGCAGTGTGAATGTAGTGGTCACTTTAAGTGGCGCGTGTCATTCACGTAGAGTGTCACGCGAATGACACGCGCATTATGTTATGTTTTGAATGTATTGATGTTTAATGTAACATCCTCGCGCGATGCCGCCGTTCATCCAGTTCTGATAACGGAAGACTGACTCTCCGTTGGGATCTGGAGGTGGACAGAGGCATCGCGCATCGGGTGGAGTTATACTGTATACCTTGGAATAAATATCCTTCAATTACAACAACGATTAATTGGATTTATTGAACATAACATTTGGCGACGAGGATGGGATTTACTCCACCCAACACCCACGCAAAAATTTTGTTTCCTTCATGGCTTGAAAAGTTGTCTGGGAAGAAGAGTGTTGATGTGGATGCTGTTCGTAATAAGGTTGTTGAGAATCAAAAGATTATGAAAGAAAAATTTGGGCATAAACGTTCTGTTTCGACAGTGGATATTTATACCGGCGACTGGGTTTTAATCAAAAATCCCGTAAAAGGGAAGAAAGGAGAGTCGAAATTCCTCCGACCTTTAAGGGTAATCAGGGTCAGCAGAGGCGCAGCCTTTGTGGATAACAAGGGTTGGTGGAACAAACGTCATTTAGTGAAGGTTTCGCCTCAGCAAGCTGACATAATAAAAAAAATTAAGAAGGAGGCTGTTGATTATTCTGAGTGGTGCCATTGGTTAGATGACCCAGTCAAAACAAGTAATCGTGTCTATGATCAGACACAAACAGGCCTGTTGCAACCAGACCGGGAGCAGCCAAGCACCAGCATTGTTATACCTCCTATGTCATGTTCGAGGGATGTTTTTTCTTCGCAGGCAACATCTTCACGTGGGAGACTTATCAAAGAAGCTAGGAAATTCAATGATTTTGTAAGATACTGATTTGATGTTAAATTTCCTCCATTTACTTGTTTTCATTGTTATAAGGGGGAAGGTGATGTAGTGGTCACTTTAAGTGGCGCGTGTCATTCACGTAGAGTGTCACGCGAATGACACGCGCATTATGTTATGTTTTGAATGTATTGATGTTTAATGTAACATCCTCGCGCGATGCCGCCGTTCATCCAGTTCTGATAACGGAAGACTGACTCTCCGTTGGGATCTGGAGGTGGACAGAGGCATCGCGCATCGGGTGGAGTTATACTGTATACCTTGGAATAAATATCCTTCAATTACAACAACGATTAATTGGATTTATTGAACATAACAGTGAATGAGGAGGAATGTCCCTAGTACTGAGCCATTGCTGTTCAGGATGGAAACTTCAGTGATGTCCATGCAGAGCTTCAAAACTTTGCAGCGCACACAACTACAGAGGGCTGCATGCACGTTTGGTGACAAGGAGCAGGTTCTGTTCTGCTGTTACTGAAAAAGTAAGAATGTGTCATTCCCGTCAAGGTTGCATCAATATTTAATAACACCTCTCTTTGATTAATGTGAACAATGTTGGCCGGGTCCTTGAGCCCTGCCAGCCCCAAGGCGATGTAAATAGGAAATGTATGTACATTCAAGTTTCAAAGCTGATATCCATCATAGGATGTGTATAATGTGCAGACATTAAAGTGATATGTGTTTGTGTTATTCCGCTCTGCAATATGTTATCCTGAAGTAAAATTTGCTAGGACCTACTCCTTTCAAAGTCTGTCATTTGTGTGGGTGATATAGGAAAATTGAGCCACTGCACGAGTGAACACACTATAGGTGTAATTGATGATGTACCCAAAAGCAAAGGTGGGGGTGTAGATATGTTTAAAGAAGTGGGTGTATCTACAATGCATAGGTATGAAACAAATGTTCATATAATGGGCTTCTGTAGGAATTCTTTGCATATTCAATAGTAACAGTGAAACCCTGACTGAATTTTAGTATTTGGCGAGTCTAACCCCATCTCTAAGTGTTCTTATTGTGGCCAGTGTAGGTGTCATGAAGGTGCAAATGTAAATTAATATTAAAACTGAGATAGTATTGGTTATTATAGTCATGTTTGTATTCTGTGTATACAATACATTCTTTTCAGAACATATCATTTGCAGGATTTGCTCAATGTTATTGTTGAAGTAAACATAGACATAGTTCCTGGTGCTGATGAAAGTGTAAGTTTATGTATGGTGGTAGGGTTTGTTGTATGCAATGTTTTAGATACTGCCATAAGGTTAGGTCTTACCGTAGAGATAAATGAATAATCTGTCATCTAAATAAGTACGTACATCACTATAAATTTTAATCAGATAAAAACCAAAACATTAGTGACATATTGTTGAAAATAGCTGGATACCATTATGGTGACCATTCATTTGACTGATGTTGCAAAACAATAATAATATAAACCAGGTTGATAAACTCCCTTTGGCTCTGCCGGAATTAGATATAATGGTGGGTTTTGAATAGCAAACCTACTCAGAGCAAAATAGTTCTGAAATTGCCCAATTCTCTTGAAATTGTAAACCAGCAAATTGCACAATAAAATCTAACCAATTAGGTGAACACATTTTAGTGTTAATGCCAGCATTATTCCATGTTGTTTGATGGAACCACCCATGTGATTATTTCGCATGACATAACAATGCGGTCTTTACCTTGACCGTGTCTTTACCACGTATGCCTTTCCAACGAATTTAATTGTAAAGACCTAATTGGTAAAGGCATATGCGTGATAAAGATCACAGCCCAGCCCCCTCCCGCCCTGAGCCCCAAAACCTGGCCCCAGCCCTAAAGAGTACCCCGCCCCCGTCCTGGAACCTAAAATCGGCCCCAGTCCTAACAAAATGCCCGACCCATCGCACTTACCCCTATAAACTACCCTATCCCCAGCCCCCCACCATGAGCCCTAAAACTGTCCCCAGCCCTAAAAATGGCCCGTCCCCCGAGTCTGAAAATAAAGCCCTACTTATCAAGCCGCATCCCGGTCTTTCCAGTCCTCCTTCCATTCTCCCTGCTCATCTGCTCTGTATCTAGAGTGCTGACTGCCCTTACCACGCATATGCGTGGTAAAGGCATGTGTGTGATTAAGGCATGCATGGTAATGGAAAGCTTGGTTTCACCTGCTTTGTAAAATGCTATTTCCCATTATTCCTACTTAACAATAACATGTTTCCCGGTGCTCTAAACGAAGACAAGTTGGAAGGATTGGCACTCTTTATAGAAACAGTATTGCCCATATTATTATCCACAGAGTTGTCCATCTTAATAGCAGATCCAAACGTTATAGGAATGACCTAGCGGAGACAGAGCATCAGTCAAGCTGATCAAGATGATCTAAACCCTAGACTCTATTTGACAGTGGTAGATTACAGTTAAGTTGCTGCACAATTTGATTTGATTTGATTTGTAGTTTTGTAAAGCGCACTTTTGCCCTTGGGCATCTTAGCGCTACAGAAGAACGAACCTGATGAAATGTGCTGTTGGTGTGTTCAAATTTTAACGAGACTTAAATAGCCAGGTTTTCACTGCTTTTCTAAAAGCCAGTAAGGAGGTACTATTCTTGATGTCCAGTGGGAGTCGGTTCCAATCCTTGGCTGCATGCAGTAGGAAACTCCTTCCCCCCCATCTGGCCTGTTTGAATCTAGGGACCTGTATCAATGTACCCTTGGCCTGAAGTTCAGTGTGGATTTCTGAGCAAAGTCGTAGGATGATAGAATACATCCAGAGGCATTACTTTAATCACACTTTGGCCCCCGGCCCAGTTGATGGAACAACTAGTTCATGGTGTAGGTTTCCTTCTTGAAGTTAATTACTATACAGTCATCTGGAAAGGACTTCGGCAAGTGATCAGTACTTGCACTTGCCTAGGAAATATTTGGCCCATGTTCACAACACTACACTTACATTGACTAAATAGCCAGTGAGCAACTTTGGTTCTTTTTAAGCTTTTCTGGGTCCTCGGATGTCATTTAATCCAATACTGGCATGTTGGCTAAGATAACCACATAAGGACAGGTGTCAGGTAGTAAAATAAGGTGATTAGAAATATTCCCCTGCAAACTTAGTTTTGCCAGATTATAAGACCTACCATTCCGTTCCATTTGATCCGAGGCGTCTGTAAAATGGAAAGCGTCCATTTGTATCCTGTGCCTCAGTAGATGGTGCGGCAGATGGGTATTCAATGGTATTCAATTTGTCTAACCTGGAGCTGGTGAAATGTGATGAGATATTTACTCTAACTAAAAGGTCACAAGTAATGCCAAATAACATTCATAGTTTGTAATTGGAGAAGACGCGTTGACATTTGGCACAGTTGGGATGAAGTCATCACACAAATTGCCAGATGTTGATCCAGAAATATTTGCTGGAACTGGGTGTGAACTCACAGCTAATAGTGCTTTATCACAGTGTTCCTTAATACATTTAAGTTGCTTGGTGGGAGGTGATAACAATATTCTCACCATCTCGCCCAGGGACAAAAGAGTGTCCTCCAGGATGGATATATATGGTGAATTCTCAACAGTATTGACTGAGGTCGTGTTCACACCCTTGTTAACCTACTAGCTGTATTAACAGCTTTCCTCTTACATTTAAGAGTTGGACCAGGCGACGCAGGTGGACTAACAAAGTCCTAGATGTTAGCATATGGCAGTGTTCCTGGTATACTTGTGTGTATACAATGCATGCACACACTACCATCCTTTGAAAGGCGGCACTCTGCCAGCTCAATCTCCTTTGAAAATACACTCTCTGCCGTCTCCAATACATAGTCCATTGTGGAACCCTTAATATTACCAGAATTAGAATTGGTAACAGATTTACCTTAGTTTTTGCACTTGCTCATCTTGTCACACTTTAAAGGGGGGTGGCCCTGCCTAGCCTCTTTAGGGCTCTTACTGGTGCAAACTGTCTTGGCTTTGGCCCAGGTGCATCCCATGCTGCGGGGAGATGAGGCACGCTAGAAGCCCTTAGGGTCACACTCCTCCACCTCCTCCTCCTTCTGGTCACAAGGGGAGTTGTGGGCTTTGTAGTCCCTCTTGACCCCCAAAGCAGCACCAGCTGCACAAGAAAAGTGTTTTTCTTTTCTTAGTCTGTGAGTGGGTTGATTCCCAGCTAAACTCAAAATGTGTTCTTTTAATAGTCCCAGTAGTTTGGAAGTCTCAACCAAGCACTGATTATTTAAATATGTTGTGCTTAGACTACTTAGTGTCAAAGTAAGCCCATTATTCAACTCAACCATTTTACCAGTATTTTATTGTACCTTAAATTCAGTTATATACAGATGCAAGGAAAGTCCTCTTTCCAGCAGTTATAGTAATCATGTTTTGGCCATACACAAAAGTCTATTGCCAAATTTGGGCTACAAGATGCATTGTGGAGTTGTTTTTCCTGCACTCATTTCACCACAAAAATCCTTGCAAATTATTGTCGGGGAAGAGTGTGTAGAATGTTTAATTCAAGGGTTTTGATGTGCAAATGCAGATACCCACTGTAATACAACATTTCCATTACTTATTTGACTTAGCAAATATCAGCATGGGTGAAACCAGCATCTGGGGAAACTGCACTTCTCCAGTACAAAAATCCATAACAGGTTTCTCATCCCATTTGAGCTGAGGCCTATCATTGTCAGTCTTTATTGGTACTAAGCTAAAATAATCATTATCAACACATGCCATTACTGTGCAGGGGATTTAAGCATCCCTTGGGGTAACAGAATTGTGCATGATGTTGGTGATGTCAATTTAAAATTACAGAATCCAGAGACATCTTGCAGCATGCCAATTCTTGCATTCCAAAAATATGTCGGTAAGGGAATTCTGGGACTACTTACCAGTAATCTGTTCCTTCCTCTTGCCAGCATGGTATGCAACTGGAATACAAAAAAATGTACATTTAAAAATCCCACCCTTACGCCACATCTCTCAAGAGAGAGAGCCATAATGTTTTGGCTCATCCAAAATCCAGACAACCTGGAGCAGGCGCTAGGGTCACAAGGACCGTGACATGGAAGAGATGATCAGAACAATGAAAAAAAGACCAGTAAGTAATTAAAGCATTACATCCCCTTTTCCCAATGTATTCCTTTGCTAACATAATGAGGATATACCAAGGTGGTACTCTCCAACTTCAGCCTTCTACAACAAAACACACCAGCAGCACACGACTGAAACACTTACAACCTTTTGATGAAACAAAAATAATTCATACATCACTAAGAAGAGGAATATAACTCCAGAATATCTTGCCCCAAAATTATCCACATCCAACTGGTAATAACAAATCTACAAGGGCGAGCCTGAGAGCCGCTGGGGGAAATATCCACAAAGAAGACCCTTTGTTCCACAGTGCGTGTGGCTGATAACCCTCTTGTATAGTACAATAGAATCTGTCAAGGAGGGGAACCAAGAAGAAAGCCTAATTGATTTTATACAGTACTCAGAGTAGAAGTCGAACTTTTAAACCCCTTTGTAGCTAATCCAAACAATGGTGCGGCCATGATTTCTTGACCGAGTGGGCACACTTGGCAGAGTGGGCATATACCTTATATTCGTCTCAGTGCAAGGAATTGGGGGTCTGGTTGCAAGAGGATAAAGTGGGCTACAGGGATAACTGTTTACCATTAATATGAGATCTATAAGTGAACATTATTGATTCTCTAGAGAATGTTCAGAAAAAGGTAATTGATTAATTTTAAAGTACTTCTGAATTATTGTTTTTGTACAACATCTTTTATATTTGTAAATTTAGTAAAAGGTACGCAAGGCGACAGTAGTTTGTTTGTTCTCCCCTTGCTCTCCCCAAAAAATTCTACCAAAATAGAATTTAAGCAACAACTGAAATTTTGAATACAACTCTTGAACAGTTTACCAAAATGCAATGGATTAAATGGAAGCCGTTCATAAAGTGTGTTCGGGAGTCTACTCCAAATATATTGTTCCTTAACGTTTACACACAAATGAATCAACACAACTGTTTTTAAATATAATACATTTCCTATTTCTTCAAATAATACAAAAATTGGATACCATAGTGAATCGGAGTACAGTGTATAATGTCTTCTCACTAAGACTTTTGTAAAGAACGAGCACAACGACGTACCTTTTTTAGCACATTTTCTCCAGTTATTGTGTGATTATGAGCTTGGTTGGTCTGAATGGTGTTCCTTTACTGTTTGTATATGTTAATCATTTGCAAAGGAATGGGTATTTGGGACTGATATATCTGTTTGTGAGAGGTGTTTGAGTGAAATATGTGACAAGGCAAGGCAGAAGTACTCTAATAGTAACTCATACATAAAAACACGCATTTGCAATACAATCGGTCTCGCCTTTGGGACCTTATATGAATTTAGCTATGCAACACAGTAGCCTGGGTGCTGAAACATCTACTGTTCTTCAACATGAATGGAAAGTAAGCACCAAACTGCGTGACACACCAGGTATGGAAACTCATGGAGAGAAATGTTGCCTTTCAACTAGATATGGGATAGTCCAAAGCTCTGTTTTTAATATAAAAGTAGGGCCTTCGTGGTCATATATCTGAAAATACAAGATTTGAAAAAAATATTATTCTCTACGGTTGCTCCTAGAAGACAATTTCTATGGACTGGAATCTAGAGAATCCTAACGTGATTCTGGTATTTTACTGACCTCTGAAAGTCGTTTTCTATCAAGAAAGTTAAATAGAGGCAGTTGGCAGAACATTTTTAAAAAAGAAAGTCCCTCAGCAGAAAGCAATTCTGTTATTTTACTGACCTCTGCTGGTCGTTTTCTATCAAGACAGTTAAATAGAGGGAGTTGAACAGAAATGTCATTGTTTTGTGATTGATAAAATTAGTATCATTGAGTAATTATTAACACCTGTGACCAAGCACCTAAAGATGACATTAATCATAAAGTTCACATTTTAGACCTTCTCAGTGTTATTGTTGGCCTGCTGCACAGAGTTGGATAAGGTATTGCTGTGTCCTGGTTAGCTCTGAGGGTTTGAATGGGCTTTTCTTGGTCTAACGAGAAAACACAAAGGCCCTCATTAGGATGATGGGCGGACTTTGTCCGCCCGCCATGCCATCGGAAAAAGGGACCATAAGGGCGGGGGTCCCGATGGTGGCCTTAGGATGCGCCCGCCACAGTGGCGGGTGCCTGCTGTATTTTTACCATTGCGGCGAGCGGTGCTGAAAGCGCCGCCCGCCGCAATGCTAAAAATGCCCGTCGTGCATTTCAAAGCACAACATGACAGGCACCGCGCGGTGCCTGCCATGTTGCACTTTGAAATGCGGTGAGGTACCATAGGTACCCCCCATGTGCACCCCCAGAGTCCCTGGGGGCCCGCAACGGGCCCCCGCAGGGATTCTCCGCATGCCTTTGCCGCCACAGAAAGGCATTCACATTGGCCCATCATAATATGGCTGGCGGTGTCTTATAGACACCGCCACCATATTATACCTTTTCCACCCCGGTCGCAACGACCGGGGCGGAATAGCAGCGGACGGTCTTACCGTCCGCCGCGGTCCCCCCCGCCATCCTAATATGGCGGGGGGGTTTCAGATCAAGGATGGCGGGCGGATCGCCCCCGCCAGGCCGGCAGTGGCTACCGCCAGCCTGGCGGGGGTGATCGGCCCGCCATCCTAATGGGCCCCAATGTCTGGATTTCATAAACCCGGAGAGCTAATCCAGACACAAGCAACAAAGGTCGTCTTTAGAACTGCACTAACCTCTTCTTCCCACTACACACATGGAGAGACATTGGGCCATATTATCAAGAAAGGGCGATACATTATCGCCGCTTTTATCAGCAGGAAACTGCTGCTTAAGCGGCGATAATGGGCTTGATACGATGCCCTTGTGAATTCCCATAGAAGCCCTGGTTCTGGTGTTAACCTCGGCTTCTATGGGAATTCACAAGGGCATATTATCAAGCCCATTATCGCCCCTTTAGCGACAGTTTCCTGCTGATAAAAGCGGCGATAATGTATCACCCTTTCTTGATAATATGGACCATTGTTTTCTAAAAAAAAAAAAGAAAGAAAATACTGCTTAAATTACTGTTTTAAAATATCACAAAATATATACATATTCATATGCACAAATGAAACAAGTACCTTTTGGTTTGTGTCAAATCGTGTTTGGACCACTGCATAATGTGATTTCTTCTGCTGGTCTGCGTAGCTTTGATTTGACATGATTTGGTTAAAATTTTTATTTCTTATGTTTAATTTTTAGCCCTTATATAGTGCAGACCTAGACTCGAGTTGCAGCAAAGAACTTTACAATGTATAACAGTACATACAATCTGGCGTGCCATTACAGGTCATGTGCTCGTCTACAAAAGTAGGTGTGGAGAGGAAGAGGATTTATGTACAACGGGCCATAGGAAGAAATGGGGATAGACCATGGAGAGGAGTTGTAATATAATGCTTATGTAAATGTAACTGGACAATTCGACTATTAACAAGAATACCAAAGAACAGTCCTTTCTGCAAGAACTACATTCTGAGGGAAACAACCTTTACAACGCAACTTTTACAACGCATTACCATTACAACGAAACTTTTACAACGCAAAAACTATTACAACGCATGTATTTACAACGCATGTTTTTACAACGCAGGTACCTTTACAACGCATACCATTACAACGTAAGTATTGGTAAGTATATTTAAAATGTTATATGTTTGGGTTTTTTAAGGGGTATTTTTAGGGTTCAGGGTCAGTTTTCAGTTTTTGGGTAAAGGGGTATTTTTAGGGTTCAGGGTCAGTTTTCAGTTTTTGGGTAAAAGGGTATTTTTAGGGTTCAGGGTCAGTTTTCAGTTTTTGGGTAAAGGGGTATTTTTAGGGTTCAGGGTCAGTTTTCAGTTTTTGGGTAAAGGGGTATTTTTAGGGTTCAGGGTCAGTTTTCAGTTTTTGGGTAAAGGGGTATTTTTAGGGTTCAGGGTCAGTTTTCAGTTTTTGGGTAAAAGGGTATTTTTAGGGTTCAGGGTCAGTTTTCAGTTTTTGGGTAAAGGGGTATTTTTAGGGTTCAGGGTCAGTTTTCAGTTTTTGGGTAAAAGGGTATTTTTAGGGTTCAGGGTCAGTTTTCAGTTTTTGGGTAAAGGGGTATTTTTAGGGTTTAGGGTCAGTTTTCAGTTTTTGGGTAAAGGGGTATTTTTAGGGTTTAGGGTCAGTTTTGGGTTTTTGGGTAAAGGGGTATTTTTAGGGTTCAGGGTCAGTTTGGGGTTTTTGGGTAAAAGGGGTACAGGGTAAAAATAAAATAAAATTAAATTTAAATTAAATTATTTAAATTACATTTATTTAAATGGGTTTTTGGGGTACAGGGGTATTTTTAGGGTTAAGGGTCAGTTTTGGGTTTTTGGGGTACAGGGTAAAAATAAAATAAAATTAAATTTAGAATAAATTATTTAAATTACATTTAAATTAATTAAATTAAATTAAATTAAATTAAATTAAATTAAATTAAATTAAATTATATTAATTTCAAATAATTTAAAATAAAAAAATTAATATATACTTACCAATACCAATACTTATGTTGTAATGGTATGCGTTGTAAAGGTACCTGCGTTGTAAAAACATGCGTTGTAAATACATGCGTTGTAATAGTTTTTGCGTTGTAAAAAATTCGTTGTAATGGTATGCGTTGTAAAAGTATGCGTTGTAACGTCATACATCCCATTCTGATTATTTTACAGTGAACAGCCAGTACCAAACTTTAGAGATTCCAGCCAGCAGAGAATGGAGGGAGTGAGCGGAGAAAAGGAGAGATTTCTGTTTCATTTTGAAACTTTTGAGTCAAGGTGTCATTATTAGATGGAAAGTTATCCCTGAAGAGTCTTGGGACCGGTGCTATGGTGAGCCCCTATTTCGTGTTCCTCTCACCAAGGAGCACATACAACAGTTTAGAAGTCCATAAGGATGCACCACAAATATTATTAGTGCAGTTCCAGTCTCACAGTAGTTAGGCGTAACATAACTTGAAGTCCTAACAGATATTATTTGCAAATGCGTTCTTCAACAGGAATAAACCACATCCAATATTTTTACTAAAAAATAATTGTTTTTATTAGTACCTAATCATTTAATAAATGGCACGTACAATTTTTACACACTATGCCAACAGTGTGTCGCGACTGCCACTGTTCGCTTTATCGGGCATCGATTGTACTTTAATTTCATGTTGTGACAGAAACTACATCTTGCAGATTATCGTGCTGTCAGGGCAAGACTGGTTGTAGCGGGCATCGGGTATTTTGCCGGGAGGCTGAAAGGGCCAGGCCCACTTTTGCAGCAGTGGGGCCCACTTTTGTTACTGGGGGCCGGTTTTGCAGCAGTGCTGCAATATTACCCCCCAGTAACGAAAGCAGCAGTGCTTCACACTTCAACTCCCCTACCGGGGTTGGTAGACCAAGCTCTAGCGTTATTGCGCTACTCACAGAACCTCTAAGTAAGCCGAGCCAATAATTCCCAAATGTTTACTTCTGTCCTCCTTTGGATTCATTTTATACCTTGAAAGATTCCACATCCATACAACAATAAATTACTTATTCTTGCATTGTAGCACTCCCTGAAAACGTCAATTGTTAAGCAGTAAAAATGCACCTTCCAGGCTAAATTTGTAAAATAATATGTTCCTTTGCCTAGAGCTTTTCTCAGAAGCCCACAACTGACACTGGTAAATGTCAGGATTGCTGAAGACCAAGTCTAAATAGTCTTGATTCCATATTATGCCTCTTTCTACCACCTGCGTACACTCCTTTTCCATTTATTTCACTCTTGCAGGTTCTTCTGCATTCCTGCCTTCTCCCATTGTCAGTGTTTTTTCCTATCATTCTCTTCCTCCTCCTACTTTATGTTTTTCGGTCTCTTGCCCTTGGTCAACGTTTGAAGAAGAAAGTTAGCACCAGTCTCTAAAATGAGTGCTGGTGGACTCCACCTGCAACCACCAGCTCAATTTAAGCACTGTGCATGTCATTCTCTTTCTCGGGAGAGGCAAGAGTTATTGTCTGTCAATTGTTAAGGAAGGCTTACTTTATTTGACGGAGCCGGGTCTGTCAGATTAAGCCGACTCCGATCATCTGGTAGATGTCTCCTGTTCAGAAGCAAAGGGACAATAATGGCCCATGTACATTTCCTAGAAGTGATCTGTACACCTCCTCCTTTGACCCCCCCCAAAGTACACAAGGAAGACAAATACCCACAGAGAGGTCAGTTGTATCCGTGTGCAAGTCCATTCGTGGCCGCTGTTGTGTCCTCTGTTTTTGTGTATGAGGCCTCTTGTGGTCAGTAGCAGACTCCTTACAAGTATTACGTAATCTGGTGGATGTGACTGGGTGTGGTTAATAAAGTTTGTGATGCAATTTGTTCAGTTAACAGTTGTATACTGAAGACCAAAATGCAAACCAGAGCTCCGTGTGTGGCATGGTTTGTTACATGCTCCTAGGCTGGGGAGGTCGCTACAACTGGTGACGACATAGGGATACGTTCCCCCGCGGATTAAAGACTGCTCTCCCAGAGAATTGTGGAGGTCCAGCAAACTGCTTGTGCGTGTCACATGTGCCTCAAGAAGCGGTCTATAGCTGGCATGTGTGGAGGCAAAAACAACTGCAGCTTTTGAGAGGCCTTTGAAGTAGGTGTAGACCATACAGAGGAGCACAATCAGTAAGGCTGCCAAAAATCTACTGGTAAGGCCAAAAGAAGAGGTACTGCATCACAGCATAACACAGAGCCAGCACCAATATAAAGCAGAAATGCTAAAGATAGAGACAACCGGGGAAGCTTCTACACATTTGCAGAGTAAAGGATCCCCTGTAGTGACCATGTGGCACCAGAAAACGACTATCATAGTGCTTATTCATGTCCTCTCAGGTATGTTGTTGAGTGCATGCTTACTACGTTTCAATACTGCTGCTCACATGGGACTGATCACTATTAACTACAACTTGAATGCCCAATTTGAAACAGTAAGTAAATCCCCGACATTGTTTCATGGACTTGGGAAGCTAAAGACGATGAAGAAGCAGCTTCATATAAATTAAGATATTCTCTCAGCTGCAGAGCGACACCGTCAAATTACTTTTCACTTACAGGACACCATTGAGAAAGAACTAGATACACTGTAAAAGCGTGACATTGACCAGTCTAGTGACACCCAAAAAGGGCTGTGGAGGTTCAGTGCGCATTTTTGTTGTTATGCGACAGACCAACAAAGCAATCGAAAGAGAAAGACATCCAGGTCTACACATTGTGGACATGATCACGCAGCTGAGTGGCACCAAATTTTCTCCCACCTTGATTACTACTATCAACTTTAACTGGAAAAAAATATAGGTACAATACTAGATTTTTCAACTCATGTTGCTTTGTTCATATATAAAAGAGACAGTTTTGGTGTGTCATCAGCTGATATCTTTCAAGATGTCATTCATCAAATAATTCAGCTTATCACACATGCTTTGAACTACAGTGATGATATACTGGTGTTTGCGGCTACACAAAAAGAACATGATAAAACACTCACACAAGAATGCCATCTGCTTGCTGATGCAGGTCTAAGAGAAGTGTGAGTTTCACAAAAACAGACAAATTCTTTGGGCATTTTTTTCTCTGAAAAGGGAATGACTCCTGACGCTGAATAGGTACAAGTATGTTTGTCTACTTGCTCTCCAGAAGAGGCATGTCCAGCTACTGTGCTAGGTACATTCGTGATTTTGCCACCTTGAGTGTCCCTTTGAGGGAACTAACAAAGCAAGATGTTCCGTTTGAATGGTCATCTGAATGTGACTGATGTTTCAAGGAAATAAAACCCAAAATTGAAAATGCAACTGAAATTGCTTACTTTGATCAAAATTACATACTGAGATTGTGATAGATGCAAGCCACAGGGTTGTTTGCGATTCTTGCCCAACACATTGACAGCCTGATTCTCAGAGACCCATTGTGGCCCATGCTAGCCGGAGCCTATCTCAGACTCAGCGTGCCCATTCTCTTGACTGGAGAGAGAAAGCTTAGCTGGTGTATGGATGTGTGAACAATTCCATGTGTTTTTGTACGGAAATCCTTTAACCCACATCACAGAGCATCAGGCATTGCTCACCCTCTTCAGAAATTCAAAAGCCAAGATGCCCTCTCATATTGAGAGGTGGGGTTGCATCTGCAGGAGTATGATTGCACTATTGTGCAAAAACTGGGAAAGGGTCAAAACCTTGCAGACTACTTTTCACGGGTGCCACTACAGTATCATAGTTAATTTAACTCTTACATTTTAACACTGTCTGGGCTTTGGTTGCACCTCATTAATACCAGTTTAACACTCAAAGATAGCAAGTTGGCCAGTCAATCTTTGCAAAGAGCCTTCCACTGCGCAACAACACCTGTTTAAAACAAAGAGGTACAGAGCTATGAGGAGCTTGCCAAAGGCCATCTAATGACAGTGCCTGGCTTGCACGGATGCATTCCTCATGCCTAGGCTCATAGAATGTCTTTAGCTAGCTGTAAATTACAGGATAGTCTGTCATTTACAGCATTTCCCAGATAATTTAAGGTATTCAATTCAATGAGTCTTTATTCGATTTGAACAATCATAAAAGACACATAAAAACAAACATTATTAAAAATCAAGAAATAACTTAAAACAATCACATGATAAAAATCATAATAAGATCCCATAAAAAAACACATATCAAGTTAAAAGGCTAAAAATACACAGGGTTGGGTAGACACCACAATCTTATATGTACATTAGATAAAAAACAAACTAATATGCCATTTCAGATAGCATCAGTTACATAATGCCTGCAACCTATTCCTTCTAAGGACCCACACCCAGCTCCAAAATTTAGCCATAGCAATAAATTAATTATGACATCACTAGTATCAGTTCTCAAGATACGCAAAGCCGTTTGGCAAGACCTTGTTCCTATTTTGGCACAAACTGGCTTGAGCCATTTATGGCGAGGACCTTTATATGCAGGACATACAAACAGAACATGCAATAAAGTCTCTTTCTCACAAGGGCAACAGTAACATTTTGAGTCTTGTGCCAGCCCCCACTTATTTGTAAAGGATTTTAAGGGGAGAGTACCCACTCTAAATTGATGATAGAGCTTCCTATCACCTGGGCTCATAATGGTGTCCCAATAGGCTTCCAGCCTATAATCAATTTTATGTTCCAGAAAGAGACCTGTTAAGGAAGCACCATTCACCTGAGAGATAGACTTCACATTGGCCATGTCCAAATATAAGGCTTTAAAATCTATTTTTGATGGGAAAGTACTCCCTTCTGGGGCCAGCCACAAATGGATGAGACCCATATCCGATAATGTAGCCTTAATCCTTTGTAACCAAGATATTTTGTTAGTTTTGTCAGCATTTCTAATATGCTTAACAGCTTGCGCATAAGGTGCTAACTCCGGGGTAGTCCAAAGCGTTCGCCAATATGCAAGAGGTCAAAAACCCGCAGCCTCCTCAAATGAAATACACCCCAAATCTTCATACAATGGCCAAAGAGGGGTAGACTGAGGAAGGCCAGTCAATGCCCTCAGAAATTTGTTCTGCGCTTGGACTAAAGGGACTACGTTTTCAAAGCCCCAAAGTTCAGCTCCATAAATTATTGAGGCTCTAACCTTCCCTTGGTATATAGTTAAAACGGGAGTAACCGGTTTGGTTTGGGATAGACGATGTTCTTTTAAAAGGATCCCTGCCAGTTGGTTATGCCTTAAGACTAGCAAATCCATCTGTGGCTTCCAATTCATCCTTTTGCCCATTGTAACACCTAAATATGTAAATGAGTCAGTTTGTTCAAGTATCTCAGTGTTCAATTCTACTGTAGCTTTAACTGATTTGTACTTGTGCAAAACCATGAACTTTGTTTTGTCAACATTGAGTATGAGATCATGGTCGTTGCAAAAAAGACTAAATCTATCGAGGGTTATTTGCAGACCGACTTGTGTTTTAGACAAAATTAAAGTGTTGTCTGCAAACATTAAAAGAGGAAACCTCAAACCTGCAAGAGTAGGAGCATCCGTAGGATATTCAGTATAGTATGAGATAACATTATTAATGAACAAAGAGAAGAGGGTAGGGGCTAATACACACCCCAGCCAAACTCCCTTGCTCACAGGAAAACGTTCAGGTACCTCTCCCTGTTTACCCCACCGGACTTGGGCATAGGTAGATTCATGCAGTTTTATGATGAATGATAGAATCTCAGCTGGCAACCCTGCTTCCTGGAGTGAATCCCATAATTTGCTACGGGGCACTAAATCAAATGCAGATTTAAGATCTATAAATGCTGCATAAAGGTTGCTAGGACCACGGTGTTCCAATATATCATCATAAATCTAAAAACTTGGTCAATAGTGCTAACATGGGAACGAAATCCTGCTTGGTAGGTGGATAAAATGTCATTATCCTCAATCCACCTATTTACCCTGCTTAGCACTAATCTAGCCACCAGCTTTTGCATAGAGTCAATAAGGCTTATAGGCCGATAATTGGTTGGACTAGCACAATCCCCTTTTTTGTATATGGGGACAATTTCAGCCCCGTGCCAAGATTCCGGGATTGGGGCTCCTCTTGCCAGTCTATTGCTGAAAATAAGCATATATTTCAACCAATTCTCCCAATCAGCTTTAAATATGTCCGCCGGGATGCCATCCGGACCCGGGGCACTTCCTGCAGCTACCCTGTCCAAAGCATGTTCAATTTCCACTAAAGTGAATGTTAGGACTGTGTCCGAAACTACATTCTGATACTGTCCACAGTTGTTTCCATGCAAAGAAAATTGGCTCTGATAATGGGCGACCCAGGTTTCAGGGGGTACATTATTAGCTGTTGCCAGACCAGCATTAGCAACACTCCTCTTAATTAGTTGCCAGAATCGACACCAATTTTTCCAGAGTTTGAATCAAATAACTCCCTACATCTACTTTCGTCAAAAGCCTTCTTTGCCCGTTGGGTGGCCTTATATTCGCGTCTCAACCTCCTTACCTCCTGCGTTAAAAACTGCCCTTATTGCTTCTGATAAAGCCCAATAGGCATTCCTACATACCCCATCATACCATTCTGCTGATTAGAACACAGAAGGCCTATTAGCTCTTGATTTTGGTTTCATAAAAAAAGATCTCAACTTGGAGAGCAGGGTTTCATGAACCGCTGTAAAAGCTGTAAAAGTATCCTCACAAGGCTCCAGTAGCAAGAGGGCAGTAAGAGAGTCTACAAGCATTACCTAAATTTGACTCACGGTGCCCTCATCCTCGGACACCTGTGCGCACTTTAACCTGCGACTGTCATGAGACATAATAACATCTGCTGTTACCATGTCCATGCTGCCGCTCATAGCCAAACAGCAATTCACATCTAGTGTCAATGACAGTGGATCATGGTCACTCTCTGGCCTTTTCACGACCTCCATCTCCCTCACCCTTTGCCAAAATTCTAAATTTACAAGGATATATTCGATCCTATTACCTCTTAGCCCACATGTATAGGTGGGGTTGCCTTTATTATCCAAATTAGTTCTTCCATTAGTTGCACTGAGCTTCCTCTCCAATGTTAGGCTTTTTAGCTGAAGAGCAGCTTCAGTCCATTTCTTAATTGGTGCCAACGTTAAAGACGGGACACCCCAAATAGCATCCTCATCGCTAGTTAGGTTCCCTTCTTCCATACCTAGTGGCTCAAACGTGCAATTAAAATCCCCACGATAATTCGATTGCAAGGCCCTTCCTGTGTTTTAATGAATGTATCCAGACTAGAGATGCTCGTAGATGCCTTTCCACCTACTAGCCCCTTGGCATAGACATTTATCAATATAAACTCAGGTTCGCAAGCTGGAATTATTTTAATGACCTGAGTATCCGGAGTATCAATTGCTAGTTCTTCTACCAGTAAACCCGCCCGTTGTTTGACCCAGAAAATCAGACCGCCTGATGGATGCCCTTTAGGGCTAGCAATTGCAGGCTTACCAAATGCCAAGAAACCTGGCCGAAAAATTGTTTCCAGTGACCAAGTCTCCTGGAAAACTACAATGTCATAAAACTCTATAAAATTAGACCAATCGGAAGATCTAGTCCTCGTAAGCAACCCAGCAATGTTCCAAGATAGAATACTTAATGACCTGGGGAAAGAAACTACACCGTGTTCATGCTGTGCCAGAACCTCAGAAACCTGTGACCAACTACCTATTGCCGGCAGAGAATGTAAGTCCATCACATGGGAAGTATGGGGTGAGTGGGAGTGTTCACTGTCCTAGAAGGGACTACAGGTGACTGTCAATCGCAACCATTTAATCCTGACAATGGGGCAAATCGGTTGGCTAGGTTTAAATCAGAGGGGTGGCCTGTGACTCTCTGAAAAACACCCTGATAATTGCTGCGGACCCTCCCTCTGGACAGGGAATTGTGATGAGGTCTATAAAAAAACCCTAAGGGAAGGATAGATATTATTCCGGGGTGATGCCCCGCATTCCTACTCCCTAAACATTCCGGTAGGAGTCTGATCACATGCTCGTTATTAAAGTTGGCAACTACACAGTCTCCCCTCCCGTCCTTAGTGGAGTGTCCAATCCATGACGAACGTCTTGCCTTTATCAGTTGGTTGCAAATGTCCCAGCCCCATACCCCCGCTTCCCTCAGTTGGACATTAAGCCAATGCATTGTTTTTGCCATCAACTGGTCTTTAGATTTGATCTGTCCAGCATGTAGGGTGGGTACATTCCTCAAAATCACCACCAGTGGTGCAGCGGCAGGTGGAAGATGAAATACACTAGAATAATTCCTGGGCAGATTATTATCCAATCCAGAGTTCATTGCTGAGAAATCATGACCATTACCCCCCCCCCCCCCCGGGCAGTAATAGGGTGGTTAGCTAAACTAGACGCAAAGTTATGTTGAAGGGTATAGCTAGTTAACCTAACACATGCTCTCTCTCCATCCTCCCTGGTGGTGCTCGGGATTACCTGAGCAAAATCACTCGAAGTGTTTCCCACCTCACCCACACTGCCTCCCTGGACTGCTTCACCAACACCCGAGTTGGCAACCACCCCTCTATTCCTACTAGATGACAAAGGCAATGGCTCAGTTATTAAAGGGATGGCAGATGAATAATTATGATTTAGAGGATTACATGACACTTCAGGTGCTGTTACAGACAGACGATTAATTTCCCCCATTGAGGCCATAATGGTACCATGATTAGCCACTGCAAGAACTTCAAGGTTTGTTAGTTTCTCTTCAATTAGAGTCAGTCTCTCAAGTATTGGCGATAAAGATACCGAAATAAAGTCCCCCATTTTAGCCCATAACTCTTCTTCAGATTCAAGCACAGATACACCAGCTTGATCCATATTTTGAGATCCAGAAAGGGAAATAGGAAGCTGCGGCTGAGTTGATGTTCGTGGTATACAGTTCACCAGCCCTCCATCCTTATTCGTTTTGGGCATCTTAGCGTTCTTTTGCCTTTGGGGGCATCCTCCTCGTTTCCTCTTTGATGCTGGCTCCGGTTGTATTCCCAAGACTTGTGACTTGGGTTTAGGCACAGACCTTGTGATGATACGTCGCTGTGAAGTGCATACTGGGCCCTCTTGTACTGGTACAGGAAGAAGAGAGCTATTTGATGACTCATTTATTGCAGAAATATCCAATGGAGTAGAAGGAGAATAGCTTAGAACTCCTACCAAATTAGGAGAGACTGAACCCATAACCAATCAACGTTCTGGCGAGCGTATAGACATCAGTCCGCCCATTGAAGAGCGTTTTGGTTGCAGTGGATCGAGGGATAAAAAACACTCAGTCAGGGCAATTTCGTGGGTCAATACAGAACTAGCTCTAATCCGAAATGTATCTAGAGTCCCGGCAACACTTCCACCCGTAAGTGCGTTCCTACCCCGTCCCTCCTGTGGGTTCATCATTGTTTAAACAATATAACTTATAGGGTCCTGTTGATTCCAAACCAGCAGTGGCACACCAAGCAAAAAAAGATAAAACTGACCTTCAAATCTTGCAAAATTAAGAGGGGAGGCCCAGCCTGGCCTCAAACGACCTCGAACGGGCTCAAACGGGCCTACCCTTGGCCCCGGCTTCACCCGGGCGCTGCCTGCGTGCGTCCTGCAGTGCGGGGGCTCTCTCCCGCTCTTAAGCACCTAATGGCGGGTTCAGGCTCTGTCAGCGGCAGTCGCGCTGCTAGGGCACCTGGGGGATGTAGTTTCTTTGCCCCTTGCCCTTGGTGGCGGTTTTGGTGGCAGTAGCATGCTGGCACTCTCCTCATGCCTGTGACAACACAGCCGCTACAAAAACAAAAACAATGAGCTCCCACGGTGCGGGGGCTCTCTCCCGCTCTTAAGCGCCTCCTGGCACGTTCAGGCTCTGTCAGTGGCAGTCGCGCTGCTAGGGCACGTGGGGGTTGTAGTTTCTTCTCCCCTTGCCCTTTGTGGCGGTTTTGGTGACGGTAGAATGCTGGCGCTCTCCCCACGCCTGTGACAACACAGCTGCTGCAAAAATAAAAACAATGAGCTCCCCTTTAAGGTTTTCACTATCAGTTGATGTTGGGACGGAAAAGTCATCTACATGGTAATGGACTGTTACCCCTGCCTTAAGTGCCCTAGTGTACTGTTATCTGGATTCCTAGAGCTAATTTTTGGTGTCGCAGGCAAACATGGATCATACATTTGTGCCATGACATAGGCTTGTCTCAAAGATTATGAACTTGTTGCACCGGGAGTGGTGTCCAAAAAGCTGACATTGGGTGATGGCTGAGCTCCTGCTCATCAAAACATTTGGAGGAGAAGCTTTATATCTTACTAGATGCAAACAAATTATTGGATAGCAATATCTTCTTTCAAAGAGATCAATAGGAGAGCCAGAAAGCTGTCACCATGGGTGGAGGTTTGGTACCAATATACCCTTACCACTGAGGATATGTTAATGGTTAGATAAAAAAAATCTATAACAGTATGAATGTTCTAAAAGATTTTAATTGAAGAAGACACAGAATCGTTTAATTCAGAAACTCCTTGAGTTGGAGCAGTGACAGGCACATTCTAAGAATAGAAACATTAAAATGGAAGCACATATCAATACCTTTACTCAAGACTTATATAGGGGAATAGAGGAAACATTAGAGCAAGAAAAGACTACAAGTAATATGCGTGTGCTATGTTGCTCTCAAGCATTTGAGGATCGTAATGCCGCTGGTTTCCTTCAAAAGACCCTGCCAAAGAAACTGAGAAATCACATCATTGATTAGTCATAAATGAGTAGAGGGGCTGAAGCCAATAGCATGTTTAAATAAATACGTTTCTAACCCTTGAAAATCACAAGGGTCTTCTCTTTTGGACCACTGGCTTTTGGATCTCTGCTGTGACAATGCACTCCTTAAGGGAATCTCACTCGCTGTCAGCTGTGTAGAAAAAGGTTGTGGAACCGTAACCTGCAGTGCACACTTTTTAACATAAGGTCAGCTGCTGAGTGGCTGGGGTTAAGGAACTCTGCACTGATGCCAAGTGAATAGGTGCACTAATGTATGTGCACAGATAGAGAATGTTGTTGGGTTCAGCCTGGCATCTGCACACAAGTAGCACAGTGACAAATGGTGCCCAAACTAAATTAATATGATTGTTTTGGCAAACACAGCAAAGTGTAATACACCAATTCAGGTATAGTGTAATCTTTGTAATGCTTTCACTGAGCATTATATGTGTAGCTTGTGGTTTTCTATAATTCCAGATTTCAATGTCATATAAGGCCAGAGTCACTGCCTTGTGTATAAGGTTTTGAGCCTGGAATCCAAAAATTAAATCTTTGTTCATGTTTGGATGTCTTCACAAGTTTACTAATTTGGCATATTTCTCTTACTCAACCTTAATTAGATTAATACTAGGAGTTTCTTTCTAGGAGAAATAATTGTTCTACTGCTTCCAGTTGGCAGATCAGAGACCTCTGAACTATAGACCTACTCAAGGGAGATTAACTATCTTATGCTTGAGGGAAGGGATTGAATCGCCATAGTTATAGCAGCACCTCCATTAATGTTAGTTTAGAGGATATGGGAGAAATGTAGGAGGCAGACCCCTGCCTCCAGTTACCGTCTGAGCTTTATTTTAATTTTTAGAGAGACAAAATCAGGACACAGTGGGCAGAGCTGGGGACAAGGAGAGAGATGCACCACAATTTTGTAGGGAGTTGCTTTTTTGTAACCTACCCAGAGTACAACACATGGGTGAGACAGTAGGCGTCATGCATTGTGTGACATGAGGATTGAAGATATTATGTGACCCATCAACCGAAAAAAAAGTCTTCCTCCATTTTTTAAATCCCTGCACATCTTCAGAAAGATGAGATGATTGAATATTTTTTCTATCTTGTCTTACTCCTAATTTTACTTATAAAAATAAACCTTGCAATATTCACCTGTAAAACTAAGAACTACATAAAAGCCTCTTCATAAATCTTGTTACATTTACTCTAGCACTTATTTCAACTTTAAGGCAAATCACAATAAAATGTATAAAAACATTGTTTATGATTAGTCACTTCGATTACTTTTTATCATTATCTCATCAAATCAGATTCTATGCAGCAATTAATTTTCAGTACCTAGACCATACTACTATTTAAGTAATTGAACTTGATTTCATCTATCTCTTGAGAGTGGCGGAAAGAATGTATCCGGTTTTCTTCACCCTGTAACTAATACTGTCATTTTTCACAAAACACGCTTAAGCTGTAAAGATCCCAAAACAGGCATTCCTTTGACCTTGGCACAACTTCCCGACACTATAGGAAGTCACTACCCCTGGTTCATCTGTGTGTACATAGTGTGGGTCGGGCCTATGGATACTAAAGCCTTCTGTGGTACCCTTGAAGCTTGAGTTACACATATTCGTAACTACAGGCCAAACCAACCCACCCTTCCAATTGGGCGATGATGAATTGTATGTACTTATACCATGTGCCCGCTCACTTGTTAATGTGTTATTTGCGATACCCTTAATATGTGTGGGTGAGGGGGTGCTCAGTGTTCTCAGATCTTTAATTTTAGAAAATACGTTACAGGTAGTCTGTTGCACTGTTCTGTTCAGGAAGATCATCTGTAATGTTATCAGGCAATCTCTGAATAACGCCTCTGTTCCCTGAACCTGCCACTCTTGTGTCCACCAGATAGATGTTGTGTCTATGGTATCTCTCCAGTAGTCAAAACCCTGTATAGACAGTTAGGAGATAAAAGGTATTAGTCAGCATAATCTTCTTCGTTGTTGCATCAGTCTGAAAGTTTGGAGTAAAACAATTCTGGGTCTGATGTATTGAATCCTGAAAAGTATGTGGATTTTTGTTTGAATGCAGCAGAACTACCCTTTGGTGGTGTCTGGCAATGTTCCCATTGATGGTCAGTGATAGTACGGCGTGGTACACTAGCTCTATGCAAAAAATGAAGACCATAATGCTGGTAACAAAACATGGTATCATAATCAGTTGTATCTTCATACAATTCCCTGTAAAAAAAAAAAAACTGCAGACTGTTCTAAATCTGAAAAGCATAGTATTTACAGTTTCAATGTCCCAACCATCAGAAATTTACATAGGGGGTAATGAAATCATTTAAAGCAATTTAAACACATGGAAATGTTTTCAAATGTTTAGTGGAGCCAAATACATCACACAAAACTGTATCCCAAATTATACTATCACGTACTGGAATCGCTGCAATGTTCACCAGGGACAAGTCTTTTTGTTCACAGTGTGATGACATATGGGGTTTTAAGACCGAGTTCACAGATTGTACTGCAGAGCGTTCTGGGAGATAATGTCCATTCAGAAGCAGAAAAAAGACTGTCACTGTGCCTATACAAATTACCAGGTATCATATCCCTATTGCAAACCAATTATGCAACTAAGGTGACACTAAGTAAGTTTCTTTTTAGCCAAAGACAGAATTGTAGGAATTTCTCTTTCTTTGAAATGGGTGGCGTTTGATCAGGTTCACTGGGATCTGAGGAGAAATCATCGAAGTTGATGAAGTGGCCAGACGCAGTTCAATCTATCTTTTGTAGCCCTGTAGGTTTTGTAGAACTTGCAGATGTGTCGTTTGAAGGCACATTAAAGTAGACATCATTTTTGGGCCAAATTGCAACTTGTATTGTTGTTTCTTCTCGATGTTTTTAAATTTCACCTGGAATGATTTGTGCTCCATTATTTAGTACTCCGTCACTTTGTGTAGTGGAGCCTTGAAAGGTTATTAGTCTTTCTATCTGAACTTCCTGTATAGTAGCAAGAAGAGATCTGCGGCTACCCTGGACCCAACTCGGCCAACTGTTGAGAATCGGCCACATGATGCGGTTTGATCGGATCAATGGAGACAAATCTTTTCTCTTTTATGCTGGCAAGAGGCGGAAGAAGTGCTGTTCTTGTTCCCACAACCTCCAGGACAGGTACAGATGCTCTGTAACATGGCCCAAACTCTCTTCTGTCCAAGATCTTTTCCCTGATCAGGTCCCCAATCTGCAGGTCCCAGGCAGGTCTTGCTGGAACTGTTTTCACTTCCCCAGTGGCAATGCGTTTGACTTGCACGTTGCTTTGTAACGCCCGGAATTCATTGAGTTCCTGTAAAACAGCCAAACCATCATTCAATTCAAATAGTTTTGCATCCACCACTGTGCTGGCACAATCGAGATCAGGTACCCGCATTCTTGTCCCAAAGAGGATTTCATAAGGGGTACGGCCTCCCAAGGATTTTCTTGGTATATTTTTGAGTGCCCTCCGGAACCCGTTTAGGTGGTTGACCGAACTACCTCCCGCACCTAATACCCTAGCTGTTAAGGATTGCTTTAGGTCCCAGTTTTTCCTCTTTACCACTGAATTTCCCTCTGGATGGTAGGGGGAGGAATAGTGCAAGGCCACGCCCATACTTTCCATAGTTTTCTTGTAATCCCGAGAGCTAAATGCAGGGCCACGGTCGGTATGCAACGTGCCAATTGCGTTTGTCCCGATGAAGACTCGCAAATCCTTTATAACAATTTGAGCGTCAGCTGAGCGCTGGGACCAAACCCATAGGAATCTAGAGCATGAATCTACTGCCACCAACATGTACTTGTAAGGCCCGTCTGAATTCAAGGAGCCGCAGTGGTCCAAATAGACACATGCAAGCAGTTTGTCTGAAATCAGTAATGGTGTCTGTAGTGGCCTGTGAATGGTGGAACCCTTCATCGGCTGGCAAATATCGCACTTCAGGACGTAGTCCTTGGTTTGTTTTGTCAGCCCCAACTACCAGTAATGCTGCTTCAATAATGACATTGTTGCAGTGACTCCTGTGTGTGCAGAGCCCAGACTCTTGTGTGCAGCTAGAAATAAACCTAACCTGCAATCTTTGTTTGGAATTACTCTATATCCCACTCCTGGAATGTGAGCATACGGTGTGTATTGCGCATCTAACCTGTAGGAGTACTTGAGTGGAAAGCCTTTTGGCAGTATACCAGAGCCGTTCTTTATGGCTGAACACGTGATTGCTGCAATAGCAGAAGTTCGCACTGTCGCCTGGGTGGCTTCATCAGCCAGTGAATTCCCTTCAATGTGTATGCCAACATGCTGATGACTCAAGGTGTGAATAACTTGAGCCCATGGCAAGCATGCTTTCAGCTTTGCCACTTGTTCCCGTAAACATTTATGTTTTATTGTGCCGCCCTCAGCGTCTTTAAACCCATCCTGGCCCCGTAGTAAAGATATTCATTGTAAGATTGCACACAGTAAAATGAATCACACACAATCGGTGTGGGGAATTCCTGATCCATATACTGTATTGCTAGTATCAGGGCTTTAGGTTCTGCCAGCTGCGCTGTACAATCTCCTAGAGTTTGGGTGGTAATATTGCTGGGATGGAACTTACCATCTAGCATACAGCCTTTTACCATAGCACACGCTGCGCTATATTGCTGTTTACTTCCAATGGCAGGTTGAGCAGAACTGTCAGTGTAAATGATGTATTCATACTGATCTAGAGGCAAGAGTTCATTCGGAGAGGGTATTCTTGTTCGTACTGCAGAAATTCTTGTGTTCTCAGTGTAGGATAGTATCTACTTTCTACATCTGTTGCAGTGAGAGAATTAGCCCATTGTATCCAACGTGGATGCAATGCCTTTGCATTTGGAATGCTGGCTTTGGCTACTGCTTCTAAAGTCGGTATTGTGGTTACGACGATGGTGTATTTCCCCTGTGCTAGTGCTCTTTGTCTCCCTACAGGTGTCTGTACTGTCGTAAGTATTTTTTCTGTAGCTGCAAATCGATATTCAGCTTTTGTGTACAAATGACATTTTTGTGTGATTAGAACTGTCTCACCTTCATTGAACGTGATGTAGGTATACCCTGATTACCCAGGCACGACCCATATTACCAGGTTATGGATGTTTACTCATGTCTGCAAGTGTTGAAGCTATCATGTCAGCTTGAACTGAACGTAGAGTGTCTGTATGTTTTTGAGTCCACTTGTTGGCTGTGAAATCTGGCCTGATTAGGTCGTAGAAAGGTTTGACGCTTTCTGTGTAGTCCTGAATGTTTGTTCTGCTGAAATTTAGAAATTCTAAAATGGATTGTAAACCCTTCATAGTCTTTGGAGGTTGGATTAGCACCCATTATTCTAAAAAGTTTGCAGCCAATCTTTTCCCTTCACTTGACAGGTCATATCCCAAAAATTGGACGCTGAGATGGGCAATTTTTGATTTTTTAAAGTTACATTTGTAGCCCAAATTGGCAAAACCAACAAATATGTTGTTCACCCTGCAAAATGTTTCAAGTAATTCATAGTCAATTAGATAAATATCATCTACGTAGGACACTGCCTCCTCATTGCAAGTTTGTAATAGCTCTCACACTATTGCCGAGAACAGCCCCGGGCTATTCTTATAGCTTTGGGGAAGACAACAAAATTGACGCTGAGTGCAGAGGGCAGAAAATCCTGTCAAATATCTGCTTTCAGTAGCTATATTTTGGCAGAAGAATCCATTCGAGATATCTAGTGTTGTTCTGTGTTTCTTCCACACAATGTTATTCGTTAATGCAGCACTATGTGCGTTCTGAACTGCAAATGTTTTAGTGCATGTGTTCAAATGTCTGTAATCTAAAACCAAACCAACTGACTACCACCCTCGCCCTGAGACCACCCGCCGACCCCACCGACCCAGACACCGCCGCAACCAATCTCAAACAGTGGATCAACGACTGCGCCAACACCCTGGCCCCTCTCAAGACCTCCACAACCAACCACACCAACAAGAAAGCCGCCTGGTTCACCGAAGACCTCCGGATCTCCAAGCGCGACTGTCAGAAGCTGGAGAAGAAATGGCTCCACGACCGAACACCAGACAGCCACACAGCCACAAGAGCGCCACCCGCAGACACCACCAACTCATCAGGACCGCCAAGAGGACCGCCTTCAAGGACCGCTTAGACAACAACGCACACAACACCAAAGAGCTCTTCAGCATCGTGAAAGAACTCTTCAACCCCAGCTCCAACACCAACGACATCCCACCACCACAAGACCTGTGCCACTCCCTGGCCACCTTCTTTCACCGCAAGATCACCGACATCCACGACAGCTTCAACTCCAACACCCCTGCACCCACCACCGAGTCCACCACCCCTGCGACCACCACCCGCACCAGTCGCCTGACCGCCTGGTGCAACGTCAGCGACGAAGACACCATCAAAACCATGAACTCCATCCACTCCGGATCCCCATCTGACCGGTGCCCTCACCACGTCTTCAACAAAGCCAGCACAACCATCACGCCCCACCTCCGGAAAACAATCAACAGTTCCTTCGAGACAGCAACCTTCCCGGAAAGCTGGAAGCACGCCGAGATCAACGCCCTTCGGAAGAAGCCCAAGGCAGACCCCAAGGACCTCAAGAACTTCCGGCCCATCTCCCTGCTCCCGTTCCCGGCAAAAGTAACAGAGAAGATTGTCAACAAACAGCTAACCCGCTACCTCGAAGACAACAACATCCTGGACCCTTCCCAATCCGGTTTTCGCAGCAACCACAGCACCGAGACCGCCCTCATCGCTGCCACTGACGACATCAGGATCCTGATGGACAAAGGAGAAACAGCCGTCCTCATCCTCCTGGACCTATCAGCAGCCTTTGACACAGTCTGCCACCGCACCCTATCAGCACGCCTCCTTGACGCCGGTATTCAAGAGAAGGCCCTGGCCTGGACCACATCCTTCCTCTCCGGCAGAACCCAGAGCGTCCGCCTCCCACCCTTCCGCTCAAAAACCACCAAGATCATCTGCGGCATCCCACAGGGATCCTCCCTCAGCCCGACGCTGTTCAATATCTATATGGCACCGCTCGCCCACGTCGCACGACAACATAACCTCAACATCATCTCTTACGCCGACGACACCCAGCTGATCATATCCCTCACCGAAGACCCCCACACCACCAAAGCCAACCTCCACAGAGGAATGAAGGCCGTAGCCTACTGGACGAAGGACAGCAGACTGAAGCTGAACTCAGACAAGACGGAGGTCCTCATTCTCGGACGCACCCCATCAGCCTGGGATGACTCTTGGTGGCCCACATCGCTAGGCACAGCCCCTGAACCCATGGACCACGCACGCAACCTGGGGGTCATCCTCGACTCCACCCCCTCCATGACCAGGCAAGTCAACGCCGTCTCCGCGTCCTGCTTCAACACCCTCCGAAGGCTCCGCAGGATCTTTAAATGGATCCCTCCCGACACGAGAAAAACCGCCACCCAGGCCCTCATCACCAGCAGACTCGACTACAGGAACGCCCTATACTCAGGAACAACAACCAAGCTCCTGAGACGACTACAATGAATCCAGAACGCCTCGGCACGACTGATCCTCAACGTCCCCCGTCGCAGCCACATCACACCCCACCTGAGAGGCCTGCACTGGCTCCCCGTCAACAAGAGGATCACCTTCAAACTCCTCATCCACGCACACAAAGCACTACACAACGGACCTACATACCTCAACAACCGACTCAGCTTCCACACCCCCACCCGAAGCCTCTGCTCAGCCAACCTCGCCCTCGCCACAGTTCCTCGTAGCCGGAAAACCACCGCCGGCGGCAGATCCTTCTCCTACCCCGCCGCTAAGACCTGGAACGCTCTCCCTACCAGCCTACGACAGACTCAGGACCTGCTAGCCTTCAGAAGACTTCTCAAGACCTGGCTCTTCGATCCCAGCACCTTGAGACGCTCACGGGTATGTAGCACGCTTTAGAAATGCAGTGATTGATTGATTGATTGATTGATTGATTGATTGATATGTGTTGTCAGGTTTTATTATGGGAAACAAAGGATTGTTCATTAGCGAGGTGCAAGTTTCAATCACACCTTGGTATTCAAGTTGGTCTAAGATTTCTTTGACCTGTTTCTTTGCC
Organism: Lissotriton helveticus; assembly: GCF_964261635.1. NCBI lineage: Eukaryota > Metazoa > Chordata > Amphibia > Caudata > Salamandridae > Lissotriton > Lissotriton helveticus. Next base: position 462,174,977 of record NC_136070.1, read on the forward strand.
TCATTTTTAATAGGGCACTTTCTCTGTGGAGTTGGAGTAGTTTTCGCTGGGATTTCGTGGTGTTTGGACTCCACGTCCCACCCTGCATGGTTGTGGTATTATGCCGGAGCTAGTGCTTGTGGCCACTCCTGCACATATGAGTGTTTTAAGAAAACAGGAACGAGGTTGAAAAAGGCAGGCAAAATGACACTTTCACCTTTTGGGCAATCCATTACAAATTCAGGCGGTCAAACTTTTTCTGCAAACAGGATGTCATCCAAATGTCAAATTTTCCCAAAACAGATCTCACATTTTTCTTGAGATGTCTCCCTTAATTTGGAGATTAATTATGTGTAGACTGTGTGCGACACTCACTCTTGTATCATGTGTTTCCACCGTGATGTATTAATTCAATACTGCTGTCACCAGAAATTCCTTCAGGTTCTGGCGAGCTATTGTTACTTCTGCCACGCTGTCTAGCATTGTCAGAGCCCATTCCCCATTCAGAAGCTGAGTCCTCAATAACCTGGGCATGTCTGATTTTTAATCCAGCTACTTTCTACTTTTTGAATCGAGCCTTTGCTTTAGGTTGCTCTTCCTGTTTGATAATGAAATCTGAATTGTGATGTGTTTCCCTTTTTTACTTTTGTTGATCTTCAGTCTTTTGTTCTGACCGCCCTTACCTCTCCAAGTTTTTTGATGAACCCTGAAAGGAACGTGTATCAGTATCCTTATACCTGTCAGGTTTTCTAATGTTTTCACAATTCCTAAGATTGTACCTCTTTGCAGAGGACTCCCATTGAGGAGACCCACCCCTTGATCGTGAAGTGTTTCCTTTATTGCTTTTATTTTTTGATTGATTATTAACCAATTTATTTTTAAAATAAGTGGGTGTTTGCTTTGAGCGTCTTTATCAGAATTAATCACCATTATTCCCAAACTATCTCTACCTAGTGAAGCATAGGTTTCCTCTGTAATTTTTGGTAATGCACGCTCCTGATTTGTAGGAGCTGTTTCCCTTAAGCGCTGGCGTATAGCCACAGCTGCTGTTTCCCCCTTGATGTTGCTCAGCATAAGACTTGGTCAAAATTACCCATCAGTTTCACCCCCAAGTCCAGTGCAGGTCCTGCCCTGTACTCATTTTGTATCTGTTTCAAAACTTCAGGAATAACTGATAGGGTTGGGGTACCGTGTATTCTAATGTATACTGCAGCAAAGATTGTTCCCCATCTGGTATAATCCTCAAGTGAGGGAACCATTCCCATTGGCAGACAAATTGTTAACATTCTGTGTTATTCCTGCTGACTGGTATGGGGAAATACTGTTTCCAACTGTGCTATCTTTTGAGAAATCCTGTACGGTACTTGATCCCTCTTTGATGGGAATGCACCCATTATTTCTTTTAATGTTTGTGGGCTAAAAATTGGTGTTTGTTGAATCTGAACTGTTCCAGGTGGAGCAGATCTCACAGGTTGTAGTGTGAGTGTTTTCATGACGACTGGACAATATGTCTGTATAGTTTGACTACTTCTTTGTTAATTGCACGCACTTCCCCTACTGGGAGTGTGTCTATCTCAGGATGTGGAGAGTGATTCAATAAGACCAGGCATGTTGCTCCTCCTATGCTGAGTGGACCGAGTCTTATGACCAAAGTTGTGTGATTTAGGGCGCCTTTAAACCGGTTTTTATGTTGCTGGTAGGTTAACCGGACTTCAATGTCCTCGTATGGGATGTATTGTTCCGGTGGATCCACTTCATTGTATTCATGGAACAAATGTGTCTGTGGATCTGCAGGTGGGAATTTCACACAGCAATAGAATACCTCTGATCCGAACACCGCGTGTGCCTCAATAACGAAAGTAACATGGCCACCACTTATAGGTACGCCATGTTCTAACAATCGCACAGTTACTGCCTGTCTGCATTTCTATGTGATATTTAGAGTGTTAGCAAATTTGTCTCCTTCCACGCTTCCACTGCTGCTCACAGATTTAGTCGTTTTGAAGGGAGAAGAAAGCAAAGGTTTAAGAGGTAGTGTTTAGCACAATATGGGAACCTTTAATCCTTACAAGCTTGTCTAAACCTTCAGCCAATACACAGGGTGTACCTGCTCAGCTGAAGCAGATATTCAATCCCACTTCAGACGTCTCTGAAAAGTGTGAGTAGGGCTGTCTGAGAAAGCACGCCTGAACTACTCAGATTTTACTGTTAATAGAAGAACCAAACCAATGTTGGCGGCGCCATGTCGTGTAGTCCCTTGGACCCTCACAGGACCTGCGCGTTTTGGATGACCTAAACTGAAGGCTGGTGTGCATAAAGACTCTGGACACCCCAACAGGATGAGTCAGCCGTTAGACCAGCTAGCTCTACAGTGCCAATACCACCCCCTGTATTCTACAGTGGTGTAGGTAGTTTCTGGCAACCACTGAACATGACAACCCTGATTCCTCAGGTATTGTGGAAAACAATACAATATCTTTTGCTCAGTTACTCATGCTTACTTTTCTCAGAATACACATAGAATGACTATTGGAACGGTTTCAATATTAATTATTGATCAAGCATCAGTCTAGTATGAAACATATTCACTGTGACAATCAAAAGACTGGAGCAGACAAATGTGATTGCTAGCACCTATATCGTAAATAGTAGATACATTTCTACCATAGTGCTAATAAGATGAATAAAATCAGATTGTATAGAACAATAGCATTGGCGTACACCTACAATGCGTAGCCTACTTAAATGTACCTAACCTGGATATGTAGGTGAAGCATGCATATGTAAGTGCTTGGATATTTCCTAATGGAGCCAAGAATCCCCCGGTGAAGTGCTAACCCCAACCTGATGGTTCTGAATGAAGGACCCTGTCTCTGCATCGAGGATGGCACCCACAAGGGATGTGAGGTCTCTGCCTGTCAAAGAATCAGCCTGTAGAGCCGCTGTCCAGCCTGGAAGGAATTCTCCTCTGTTTTGTAAGGGGGAGTGAGGGTATTTTATACTAAAGTGGTCACTCCAGGGTTTCTTCTAGAATCAATATATTTTTAAAACATTCGCTAATCCTTTGCTTTTTTGGAAGACAGGCCACAATTTGTCTTGTTATCACCCTTTCCTTTTCTGCAAAACCTCTGAAGTGTGGAGTGACGCAGGGATCAGCAATGAACCCCACTGTTTTCAATATTGACCTAGAGCCTCTAGAGGGCCTAGTTGAAATTTGAGGTTTCAGGTTGATTTCCTATGCTGATGATACCCAGCTGCTTCTATCCATCTATGAGAAGGATTCTCAGGCCCTCAACTCCTTTAAATTGTGCCTAAAGTCTGTAGGAGATTGAATGAGCAATAATTGCCTCAAGTATAACTGTTAAAACAGAGGTCTTATTTTTCAGTACTATATGCCAACCTCCTTCCCCTGCAATCAACTGTCAGGAACCTACGGGTTATTTTTGATTTTGATATTTTCTTTTTTCCTCAAGTGAAAAATATTGCCCTTCTGTTTTGCCACTCTTAAATCTCTAAGGAGAATGTTACATACTGAGCCCAAGGACACGCCTAACTTCATTGTTCACTCTTTAGTGGCATCTAAACTGGACTGCACTAATAGTCTTTATTTGGCCCTACCTATCTATTTATTGAGTCATTTGCAGATTGTGCTAAATTCTGCTGCTTAGCGGATTAAGAAAATAATTCCTGCTTCTCAATCACTAAAGCCCTGCCTACGACATCTTCACTGGCTGCCAATTATCAAGCAAGTTCGATTCAATGCTCTTATTCTGGCCTTTAGTGACCTGGAACGTATAGATCCTGCATATTTAAGAAATAGAGTTAATGCTTACTCTCCATCCAGATCTTTGCGATCAAGTAGTCAAAGATTTCTTCAGATTCCTTGGTGCGCAAAGCAAGAGGAGGAGGAAGATCCTTTGAATTTCTTACTATGAAGCTTTAGAATACCCTTACAACCTTTCCTCTGAAGTGATTTTTTAGAAAAAAAAGTTTTATTTCAACTCTGCTACTTAATTTTTCTTTCTACTGACCTATGCCACTAGCGCCGGGATTCTTCTTCGGAAGTAGCTCTGTGCTTTGTGAATTCTTTGTATAATTATGGTATGTTGGCTAGTCAGGAAGATCTCTCTGATGTTGCTGACTGATTCAAGCATCATTTATCTTTTTAATTTTGGAAATCTTACATTTTCTTTGTAGGGTGGAGAAATCTGTACAGATTGTAAACTAAGAGGAAGCTTTCTCCAGAGACAAATTGTCAAATAATTGTTCTTAAACTATTTACTTTAAAACAAAAAACTAAAACAAAGGTTCTATAAACACTTATTAAAATGGTTCCCAATACTCTGAGTATTCATTGTCTCAAAATATGGCATAAAGTTAAATCTTTGTATTCTCTTTAGTGGACTATTGATTATCTGTATGGTAAAACTATTTAAAGTGTGCATTTCTTTCTGGATTTTTGTCCTGAAATTAGATCTGAAAAAACTATGTATTTAAACATTTTCCGTCTCAACGTTTAGCAGCGCTATAGAAATCAGTCTTAATTGGAGCAAATTTTTATTAGCTTCAATTCTGAAAAGTTTGTAATCATCATGGGCAAGAATATTGATAGTACAGTTTATGGGACGTCATGTCAAGGCCACCAGTTTTCAGTCAGTAACAAGGTCTAAAGTGTTAAATTATCAACCAAAACATCCATGATTATTCTCAATTATTTAATTCACTTTAAGGCAATATCAGCGGATATGGGTTCCTGAACAAAACGTAAGTAATGAAAGGAGAGTGTGTAAAAAATGTAATGCTACATTATCTTTTAGTTTAGCAACATCCACATAACAGTCAGAGAAAACTGCTACACATTCATAATGAATCCTGCAATAAAAAAATACTAATAATGTAAGAGTAATTACTACTGCAATTGTTCCTTGCTTCATCCCGCCCATCGTAATTGACGTAATGTAATTGCCATTTGGCACTGTCTGGGAACTACATTTATAATTTTAGTGCTGGTAATTCTTTTTAGAATGCCAACAATTGTAAGTTCAGTCGCGTTATTTCTGTCTAGATTCAGACTGTGTTTTTGAAACCCCATAGCGTGAAAGAGCATTATGTGACAGGGTGACCCGCCTATTTTTAACCTGGGCTTCTCCAAGGGTCGGTCAAGGCGCCTCAGTAATGCATCATCAAAATTATAAATACTGTCGGAGAAGGTCAGGTTTAAAGTTACTGGCGCCATAATAGCAAGCAGGGCTTCTTTTCCCAGTCCCTTTAAAAAAACGCACATAAACCCTAGAAATGTCCCGTAAAAAAGTGCAAACCGATAAACAACTCGATTTCATACTTTTACTGTGTTTGAACTGAATTGTTTTAGATGTAGAGCTTCCTTTTTTTTGTTGAGATAACTTTATTGGCGTTTAGAGATATCACATAAACAATGTTTAGCATAAGGAGTGCGTTTATAAGCTTCCCTCGTCGTTCCCGCCTTCTCCCCTTATATATATGATCCAAATGGAAGTACTGGTTCGAAACCCTGAGTAGTGTCTCTTGGTAAGAGCAAAAGGAAGGACAATGAGTCATAACAATATTCAAACGGGTATGTATCTGACCTCAAGCATGAATTAGCTATACAGGAGGAAAGGCTGTGTGGATCATCTAATTTACACCCACGCTTATATAGAACCGTTTTAAACTCCGCCAGACCCCCTCCATTCCCCTTAACCTGCTTTCGTGTTTGGCCAGCACAATAAATAAGGAAGCAAAACATTTTAAGCGATTCTTATTTACCCTCAGATTTTACAGCCATCTGACACCTTTAGTTCTTCCCACATTCACACACCCAGGGTGAGGGGTGTCAACTCGTCAGCCGCTCCCTCTGCTGCTATCAATCGGCGTCCTTGGAGCATATACAACATGACCATCAGTACATTAGACTTGGGAGGCTCTGCAGGAAAGGATAGCTACACCTCTCAAGTGATGCTCGAAAGTTTCATGTATTGAAGATATTTCCCAGTGCCCAAAGCAAAAGAGCACCTCAGCCTGCGTGATAACACTTTGATCAATGTACAGGTCTCCCATTGGATTGCAACACCCATCCTTCCAGTGCTGCATCAACATGAGATGCAACAGCAGGAGAATGGTCGTATCACCCAGAGAGAGGCATATCTGGTGCATAAAGAGCCTGTCTGAAGGGCCAGTAAATGGGTGCCCATTAAAAGCAGTTTTTCCCAATTATCTTCATAGCCCAACCTGAGCTGCCGTATAATACAATTCCAGGCAGAGAACCTGAAGCCCTTCCTGACGCCACGTTCTCTGTAAAGTGGCGAGTCCAAGCCATCTACGCTTTGAACCACAAAGGAGGTCTACCACCAAACTGTCTAGAATACAACAATAACGCCTAGGGAATCTTATAGAAAGTATTTTGAATAGCGTAAAGACAGCGCAGTCAAATTATTATTTTAACTATCGCCATCATGCCTATAAGGTACAGCAGTTATTCCTTCCAGTACATGGTCGAGGCTAGTATTCCCTCCATCACCCTTCCTATGTTCAGATTCAAGAATGATAGAGCCGTGGGAGCCAAGTGAACCCCCAAATAGCGAATATCAGTAGTCACGCAAGGGGCCCTTGCCACAGGCAACTCTTCATCCAGTACCCCCATCAGCCTTCCAAAGGGGAGCAGCTTGGATTTATCTGGGTTGATCCTAAGGCCCAAGACCTCTCCAAACATCTGCATAACTTTAAGTAGGATTGGTGTCGAATAAGCCGGTTGTCGAACATACACTAAAGTCTCATCGGCATACAGGGAGACCACATGGATAATGGCCCCTAAGGGTACGTGTCACAGTTGCTTCCTGCTGCGCAGGGTTTCCACCAATGGCTTCATGGCTATCGCGAACAAAAGTAGTGACATACTCGAGTCTCTCTTACCAACTTGTGGTCAAATTAGCCGCGGCTGGTGTCACCTGATTAAATGGATTACTGAGAACCCACGTGACTATGTCACATGGTCCTATGAGGTCTGCTGCCCATGATTGCTTACGTGGCAGCCATCTTGACCCCTGTTCCCTCTTGAGGAAACATGTGAGTAGAAAGGTACAGCGGATAATTACTCCCAAAGACCCAGACCAAATAAAAGCATTTTCTAGATAGACGCATGTCTATCAACGGCTCGTGGTTACGCAAGCCGCTGCTGGTAATTCCTAATTAGGAGGATCAATGAGAATTCACATTACCATGAAATTAATTCAAGTTACTAGGAGCTAGGCGGGGCAAAAACTAAATACTACCGCAGCCCCACATCCAAACTACAGTCATAGTCTCCTTACCTGATTACTCAAGTCTCTCTTACCATCTCGCGGTCAAGTGATCCGCAACTGGTGTAACCTGATTAAATGGATTGCTGAAACCCATGTGATGATGTCACATGGTCATATTAGGTTTTCCGCCCGTGGTTGCTAACGTAGCAGCCATCTTAACCTCTGTTCCCCCTAAAGGTAACATGTGGGTAGAGCGGTACATCGGATGATTAATCCCACAGCTCCAGACCAGAGAAAAGCAATTTCTAGATAGACTCGTGCCTATCGACGGCTTGTGGTTACGCGAGCCGTGGTTGGTAATTCCTAATTCAGTGGATTGATGAGGCATCACATGACCAGGAGAGGTCAGACGCCCGAAACTGTTGTTGTGGCGGCCCCTTATGTTGCCCCATTGTCCTAAAGACTATATGAGCTCAGCGATGAAGTGGATGATTACTGCTGCAGCACCGGGTAGGAAAACCATTCTTTAGATGGATGCATGTGCAACACCCGCTCGTGGTTGTGTGGGTTGAAAAGAACATTTGGGATTTGGCGCACATTAATAAAAACCTGTCAGCTAACTTTACCTCTGCTAACCCTCACAGATGTGGAAGGTCCATGTCAGTGGGTCCTACATCCAGTCGGGTCTTGGAGTCACAGATGTGACTGGGGCCTGTGAATGGTTTATTACGTACATACACAGGGTAACAAAGTGGCCCATGAGTCAGGACTTTACAGCAGGTTTATGTGTGTCTATGAACATGACCCCATGCTGGATCGGATCACGGTGCAAGCAAGTTATGTCAAATCATAGTGGCTGTTCAAGGAAAGGGTCGCATAACCTAACGGTTATAAATGGTCATGCATTGCGGGTAAAGTGCATGTGTGAGGTACGGAGTCAGTTACGTATCAGATATGTGTCAGAAGGCCAATTTACCTATTAGTTTCCTCAACCTCATTTAGATCAGTCCTTACTGAATCCAAGACATGTATCCATTTGCATTCCCTGGTGTTGAGTTTAGACTCTATAACTCCTCCCCTAGGGTCTTGTGTCACTTTCTCAATGACCCACCACCTAACCTTTCCACTGAATGTTTCTGTTCATGGAAGCGTTCAACCATAGGGGCCCCTTGTGTCCCGCATCTTACCCGGCTGCAATGCTGCAAGATGCACTTCTTCACCTTTCGCTTCATTTGGCCTACATAGATCATGTTGCAGGGACACTTTATTGCAAATATAACCTCCTTAGTGTTACAGTTGGTATGATGGTGTGCTGTGTATGTACGACCTGAGTGGTCAAAGCTCCTGCCTTCCATGGTAAGTTCACAGGCCTTACACGCCCACACTTAAAATGCCCTACAAGTGGAGGGAGATTCAGTTGTGTGGGAATGTCGGAATTCTTCTCAGTTTTCAAGAAGGAGCTCACCACAGAATCCCTGATGTTTTTGTTGAAAGCAAATAGTGGTTTCTATGGTGTGTCAATTTCAGTGGCGACCAGATTCCAGTATTTGTTAACGATTTTTTTTATCACATTGCTCTTGGTATTGAAAGAAGTCATGCAGACAAGTTTGTTCCCAGTGTCTTCTTTGATTTGATTTCCAGCAAATTCTACTTGGGGGAATCCCATGCCCTTTTCTTCGCCTTTAGTAAGAGGCCTCTGGGATAACCTCTTGCGTCTAGGTGCTAAAGCAGAGTGCTAGTCTCTTGAAAGAAATCAGTCCTGCATGAGCAGTTTCGTCTCAACCTCAAAAACTGTCTGTACGGGAGATTATCCCTTAGATTTCTAGGATGATGAGAATCATATTTGAGTAATGTGTTCCTCTCTCTGGGCTTCCTATATAGAATGGTGTATAGCTTGGAGTCTTCTAAATGTAAATGTAAATGTACAGGAATTTATGTAGCGCAAATCACCAAGCGGTTTCTAAGCGCTTGCTTAGGGAACCCGTCCTGGTATTCCCCTGTGAGATAACCCCGGCAGGGTATCCGCAAGGTGAAAGCCAGGCATCCCGCCGCGAGGGGCCATTGTGGAGATTAAGCAAGCTATTGCCCAGAGTCGCAGAGTGTGAACCCGTGAATCGAGTAGGCACCGGAGCGAGAATTGTCGAGTCCATGGACATTTTAGGACTCAAGACCCCGCCGAGCCGGGAATTGAACCCTGGTCCCGGGATGACCTCTGCCTCCAGGTCTGCCTCCTCTAACCAGTGAGCCACACTTCTCCTTCTACCTTGAGGTATATGTCAAGGAAGCTGATCATGTCTCTGGTACGTCATAGTGAATTGGATGTCTGCTGATGTGGCATTGATACAATTTAAGAAGTCAATGAGACTCAGCTCATCACCTGTCCAGATCAAGATAGCGTCGTCAAAGAATCATTTTCAGACCCGTATGTTATTCAGGAAGGGATTGTCATGGTCATATATGAATACATCCTCCTAGGCATCCATAAAGAGGTTAGCCAGACTCGGAGCAAATCCGGCTCCCATTGTTACTCCCTTACACTGGATGTAATATTGGTTCTGAAAGAGAAAATAATTATTTTTCATCGCCACACATAAGAGGTCTATTAAGAGGTCTGTTGGTACCTAGTGTGGATATTCCCTCCCGTCAAGTACCTTGCGCATGACTTGAAGAACTTCCTCTTGGGGAATGCTTGTATAAAGCGATGCAATATCTAGTGTCACCAAGAATTGTTTAGTCACATCAAATGGTTGCCCTTCTACCAGCTGTATAATATGCATTGTGTCTCTTACGTATGATCTTGTCGTTGTCACTATTGGTTTGAGGAAGCTTTCGAGATATTTGTTGATAGGCTCCAGGACAGATCCACACCCAATACTATGGGTCTACCTGGTGGTTGTGTCTGATTCTTGTGAACCTTAGGTATGGTGTATATTATTGGTATACGGGGATCCTTTGGGTTTAGAAAACATGGTTCCTCCTCTGTCAGGTAACCCCCTTCCACCCCTCTCGTTGTCAGATCATGTATAAGTTCCTGAATCTCTGATGTAGGGTCTCTTGCAACTCTAAGGTCTTAAACACCCAAATATTTCACAATTTCTTTAACATAATCAGTTGTGTCTTGTATAACTATTGCACCACCCTTATCAGCTGCCTTTATGACAATGTCTGGATTGTTGTTTAGGGTCATTAAACTGTCTCTATCTGGCTTTGTGACATTGTATTTGATGTAATCTCGGTTCTTTAAAACCTCCATTACTTCTTTAAAAGAAATCTGCTTATAAGCCATGATTTTATGAGATACCATATGCGCTGCTGGCGTGAAATGAGAGTGAGTTCTGAAGGGTGTTGTAGCATTTTGCCTGTTCTATAGAGTATTTGTCATAAAGTAATACTTCAGTCAGATCTGTCTAAAGAAGCGTTGTAATTGAACCTTGGTGTTAAATGAATCAGGCGGGGTTGTGGGATAAAAGATAGTCCCTTACTGAGCATGCTTTTTTTTTAACTCAGTGAGAGTACACTTCGATAGATTCATGATGAGGTTCCTGTGATCATCAGACAGACTGGGTATGGGTGGCTGTTCAAGATTTACCATCTGTATGTCTGTCTGCGGGTGTGTATTTCACTGTGTGATTCCTCTGGATAGAACCTGACTCTGTTGTTCCCCCTCTGAGAGTTGCCTCCCTGGTTCCATCCCCGTGAAATGCCCCAATTCTGCTCTTGCCCCTTCCCTCTGTTAGGGTTCCAAGTCTTGTCCACTGAAAAAGAAGACTGTTGACCGCTGGCTGAATCTTGATATAAGTCAGCTTGATTACAGGGGTGATAACTGGTCCCTGCTTGTTCTGTGTTACTCTCTGAGCCACTTCCAGCCAAAGACTCTGAAAAGGTGGCAAAACGTCTAGGTCCCTGTCTACCCTTGTTGGTAAAGTAACCCTGGCTGTCCTGCTGATGATCATCATCGGACACACATGAATAGGTTAATTTCTTGTCATAGATTCTAATGTCCTGTGTAAGTTTATCCAGTTTCCTGTTGAGTGTTATGGTGTTGAACTCTCCAATTGTTTTCTCCGAAAAGGATGGAGAATTTATGTTATTGTCTTGTTTATTGTTTGAATTTGAAAGGTCACCTACTTGCTATAAACCACAGTAACCCATTGAATTGTCTTTGTATTTCTTATTGTGTTTTCTTTTTAGACAGCCACCATTTGTATAAAATTGTTTACATAATTTGCAAGAAAAATAGAAAAAAAGAACAAATAATGTAATAAATATATATTTTTGATAAAAACTTACTGAGGCGTGGTACATTTATAGAAATCTAGAACTAATCACTATTGCTTGTGAAAGAAATAATCAGGTTCTGAACCAGTACCCCGTGATACATACCCAACTGAACCACTTGTAGCTTTGTAACTATTAACCCAGGTTCCGAGGGAGACAGGGTGCCCCATTGATCTTAATGCTATCCATTTACCAGCACCTTCTGTTAGTGGCGGTAGTTGTTCTTTCAAATTGTCTTTGTCCGTTTGGGGCCATGGAACACTTTGAGGGACAGCGTCTGAGCTTTTGAACAGTAGAGGAATTTGATGAGTCACTGGGATATTTGTTGTTGTGGGTCATGTGAGGTCAAATTGACATGCATATTTCTGCCAGGTTTTTAAGCTTGCCCACATGTAAGGATATTCCAAATCTTCTTCTCCCTCCCCATGTAAGATACAGTCTTCTGCCATTGCCATGTTCTGTGGATCAAAGGATCCATCTCATGGCCAAGGAATCATTTGTGGCGCAAGACTTTCTGTCCAGCCTGCCAAGTCATCAGTGAAGGGATTGACATAGAAGTCCGAACTCTCCCCGCGGGTAACTATTTAATTGGCTGCTAGATCTTTTCCCTGTAATGCATTTTGTTAACTGAGCATCATATTTCTGTTTTTTTTTCTCTGCCTAGTGGAACATATTAGAGCCGTTGACAGAATGTCACTTTGATGTGGAGTAATGGTGCTATTTTGTCATATTGACTGTTAAGGAGGGCAAAAGCTGAGAGATGCCAGACGCACTCTCCTCTACCTGTCGCAATGTAAGAACAGTTGAAAACGTTCTCTTTCACCATCATTAGGTCTGGTGTAATAGCAGCCACTTGACATATTGGGGATGTTGGCAGGAGCTTCGCCAGGCTACATGTCACCACCATGTCTCTCTAGGCTCTGCCGCTGTTCATATAGGCATATGTTCTGCCTAGTATTCTTCGCCCAGCCTTGCATTCTACACACCCCGCCAATGCTAGAGCGCGAGATAAAGTTCCCAAGTGCTCATAGGCTGTAGAATCCTCACATGCCTCTCTCCAAGCCTTCTTGCTTCCTTTCACTATGTAGCGGGCTCTGCTTTTAGTTGAAGGTGCATCTGAGGTGAGTCTGTCACAGACGAGTGTTTGTAATATTTATAATCCCTTCTGTAACATACAGTCCCTATTCTATGGCTATCTTTCAGACTCTGCCTTGCTCGATAGCTCAGGCACTTGCACGCTATCTCTGCCTACTCGAGGAAAGATGAACCTCAGCCCTCACTGGGCAGCTGTGCAGTTGTCCTACCCACTTAGCGAGAGATGTACCTCAGCCCTCCCCCCCCAACATTCAGACAGAAGAAGGGGTGCTCCAAGCTCACTTACTCCATAGATATGTCAGTTTGTAGTCATGGCTAACACTTGTTTTTTTAAATTGTCTTGCCTGCAAAGAACACCTCTCCCACCTTCCAAATAGCATAGAGCAGCATGCATAGTATAGTTTTTGCCACTTGACTTAAGAAAGCCTTCCTTCACAGCAACCTAAATTTCCACTGTTTGCAGGATGTTGTTTATTGCGCAATCATGCGGATCAGATCTAGCGCACGACAATTGTCTCTTTTATGCCAGTCATACATTTTCTGGAGGGCCATTCCTTTTGGACATACCTATAAATCACGTGGCAGCTTTAAGTGGCAGGAAGGAAAGAAAAGGAGGCAGTGTCAGAGGAGGCAGTGCCAGCGCTCCCCGCAGGCTCTTTCATACGAGCGGGCCCCAACCCTTTGCTAGCTGTACATATCGCAAGACTTGCTTTACGCTGTGACCCCCATGTGAGTCCTCAGTAAACACTCCCTGCAGCTCAGCCCTGGCTTCCAACCGGCGAAGCAGGCTGACATCCCTTTGGCATTTACAGAGGAGAACGTGTCTCCCAGATCGAGGGTCTAAGGCTCAAGATCCAGGAGACGTTCCACCTACGCCCAAGCCAGCAGAGGCTCTTCAACGGGGGGAAGCAAGTTGAGGCCGGCATTGATCGCGGATGGGAGGGCAGGGAATTGCGTGGGGAGGGGGGTGGCAAAATTATAAATAATAAATAATTATCTGTCCGTCAGGCAGCCGGGGCCGGCGATTTTCTCGGCTGCTTCTGTTCTCCTGCCTATGGCAGGAACAGGAACCAGGAAGCCTGTCTCTGCTCCCCTAGGCCAAGTAAACACTGCAATGGCAGCGGAGTGATTGGTCAGTACGGCGTCCAGCCAAGCCCCTTTGGGGAGGCCATTTCCTCCATGTAGGCTGCATACATGGAGAAAGGGCAGAGTGTGCATGACTGGTTTGGGTGGCCCCTGAGGGCCTGCTAAATCAGTCATGCTCACTCAGGAGTGGGCACACCACTCCTTCCCTGCTCCTAGAGTAGCCCCACCCATCCACCCATCCGCAACCAAACACTTCTGCTTTCTTGCAGTGTGAGAAACAAACATAAAATGGTAGTTTAACCATATTATGATTCTGCCTCTCGCACTGCGAGAAAGCAGTGGCACGACGCATCTCCCTCCCAGTGGAGGAGCCCCCACTTGGGGAATAAGTAAACAGTGCTGAGGTAAAAAAAACTTTTTCATGCTGTATCTTGGAAGTGTACCCTGGGACGGAGACAAAAAATATGGTTAAAAATATGAAAACTGGTCAGATTGGGTTTATTCACAACCAAACACATTAGTGCCACTCTACGCAATTTGCTGTTGAAGCACTACTTTTGTTTTCTCTTCTTCCTTTGAACAAGTCAGTATTCACTTTTCGACCGCTGCTCCTCTGAATCACCCCGCTCACTTTCTTTCTCTTCGTCTCGCTCCACCTCATTTACTGAAAGCCGCAACTTCAACACTGCATACAATAAGAAAAGTAAAAACTATTGACATTTCCAACACCAAGAGCTACAAAATAAAGGACAACACTGTAGCTGTATTATCATTGACAGTTTGAAACAAAAGACAGCCAGTCAAGATGCCATGAAGTCATTTGCAGTTGGGGAATTGACGTTTCTGTAGAAGTGTTTCATATATTGAGGCCTGCAGTTAAAAGTGCACCCAACCTCACTGGATGCCTAATGTTTAGCCAGCTGAACCTAGATCACCTGCTGCATCTCAGTACAGTATGTTACGCCAAAGCCTTGTGCCTCTAGAAATGAGGCAACCTTTGCACCAGGTACCCGTCAGCACATCCCTCCCATTTTGCCTCATGTTATCACACCCTCTATTATGCAGTGCTCTTGAAACTGACAACAAATACATATATACATTGAAAATGGTTAGATTTAAAGGGACAAAGTTGTGTAAAAACTGATGTAGCTACATTCTTTGACACGTAAAATGTTTTCTTAGTAGTCATGGCAGGGATAAACACATGCCATTCTCAACTTGTCAAGTTAATAAATTCCCCACTGTATTTCTAGCCTCTGCATGCCAATGCAATTTGAGGCTAGAGCCAAACACTCCTTTGTAAATTATGGACTCCCTTAGAGCAGGCAGGTGAGTTATTGCCTACCATTGCTTCAGCCAATCGATGTATAGGGCCATGGAGAAATTTCTTTCAATTGTATTTAGGTATATGTATGTGGTTGTATTTGTGCCTCTGTATTGTGTGCCAGTGACGTGGCACACACTTAGATGAATGGCTGAGGGAGCCCAAGCTGTGTGGCATAAGAGAATGCATGCAATTCTATAACCACTTGTTGTGTTCTTATTAGTAGGATGCATTGGATACTCTTAACATGTATCCCGGCCCTCTCCCTTGGAACCAACCCATCAGCACCATAACATCAGGGATGGAGCTCCTTCAGAGCTAATGTTGCTACAGTATTTACAGATGTTCGTTAAGACTCAATTGAACATTGGTTTACCATCAGCTAGCTTGCCCTCACTTAATAGAGGCAGGATTACAGCACTGAGGAAATAATGTTACAAATTTAAACAGTTTCTATAGGTCTCACGTATACTTGAGTATATATAATACAACACTCCTCAGATGAGATCATTTCAGGAATAGACCTGTCCAGACAACGAATGAGCACAAACATCAGAAGAGTGCAAGAGCTGTTGTCTGTGATCTTCTCTGCGTTTGAGATTATAGAAGGTCGCAGAATGTTAAAGGAGATCTGCTTGATCCAAGATTCTCATTTGCAAACCATACTCCCAAACAAGCACCTGTTCCAGATACTTCTCGGAACTATTGGTGTCTCACAGGGGAGTGTTAATGGCTCCATGGCAGATGGAAATTACAAGCATTTGCAATGCATTAGCTCTCCCATTACTGAAAGTTTGAGCTATTGGCAATGCATTATTATTAGCCATGCCAATAGCTCAAAGTTTGGCAATGCGAGACCTATTGCTTTGCAAATGCTTTTTTCTTCAGTAGCAACATTATTTTGAATGGAAGATTCCTGTTCACTTCTGAAGGTCCGACTTGTACAACTCCCACTTGCTCCTGCTGCACGAGACCTGCTATCATAATTTGAGTTCCATTGATCAGTACATTGCCACTACTTTATATATATATCTGCACTTAACAATAGATAAGTTGGTAGTTGATATATTTACACGATCCCCGCATATCGTTCAGGAATACAACTACATTTTCATTAGTAAAGTTAACTAATTTCTGAATTATTGTTTTTTAAAAGAATTTGGGTAGAATTAGGGTAAATTCTGTGGCTTTTTGTGTATAGAACTCAACAAGGGGAGTTCACTGTCCCTGGTACTACCTTGTCTTGATGATTTATTTTTACATAATTTTGTCCCTCAGTGTCTCCTCCTCTTCATCTCATGTGTCACCCAAGGTAGAATGAAGTTACCACAAAACATGCCAGTGTCCATCATTTTTACAGGGAAACGCTAGAATACACACTAGCTAAACAAACGAAGCAAATTGTTTAGCTATTTCTGTGAGTATCAATAACACTGATCTATCTCTGTGTAGTAGAGGCACTGCTCAAGAAGCCTTCGTGCCCATTAAATGAGCTACACATAATCACCATCACTCTATTTAGTGTGCTCCTTATGCGTAGGAAAGTGGATTATTATTTGTGGGATGGGTGGCTGCCCAGCTCAAGGAAGTCACCAAATTGGCCCGAGCCCAGCCCCTGGTAGCTATGGCACAGAGCAGACAGAGTTAGCATATGGCAAAGTATTTTTACAGTACCAAACCAGAAATGAAGTCAAAACACCATACAACAAGAATCCATGCCAATGTGGAAAAATAGAGTAATGAATTTGAATTTGAATTTAAAATACTTGTAAAGCGCAGCGTTCACCTAGACGGTTTCTTGGCGCTATGGAGGCAAAGTTAACAGAAGAGGGACAGAGGAAAGGTTGCTATGAAAATGCCTGATTAAACAAGAAGGTTTTTAAGCCTTTACGGAAAAGGGAGTAGTGTTTAGCCGACCGCAGATGGTCGGGAAGGGAGTTCCAAAAGGTGGGTGCCAGGAATGAAAAGTTGGCCCTCCCCATTTTTTCCGCTTGTAACGGGGTACCTGCAGAAGGGATTGAGAGGATGAGCGAAGCTCTCTGGCAGGGACGTATTCCTTTATCAGGGAGACAATAAAAGCAGGAGCTGAGCCCTGGCGGGCCTGGAAAACCATGCAACCAGTTTTAAAGAGGGAACGCTCCCTGACAGGCAGCCAGTGGAGCGCCTTCAATAACGGAGTGGAGTGGTGGGAGCGGGAGAGGCCATACACTAGCCGGGCCGCCTGATTTTGCACCAGTTGGAGCTTTCTTAAACTGTAGGCTGGAATGCCGTTATACAGGGCATTGGCATAGTCCAGCCGGGAGATCACTAAGGCAGACATGATCAGTTTGAGTGCCAGGGGGGAAAAAAATCGGGAAACAGTGCGGATAGTACGAAGAGTGAGAAAACAGGAAGAGACGACAGAACTAATTTGTGAGTGTAGGGTAAGATGGTTATTCATTTTAATACCTAAAGTCTTGACTGTAGGAGAGGGGGTGGGAGGGAGACCTAAGGAAGAGGGCCAGAATAGAGAGTTCCAGGGACTGGAAGAGCCACCGGTGAGAACCAACTCGGTTTTATCAGGGTTCAGTTTCAAGTGGTTGTGGCTCATCCAGTCCCTGATAAAAATCATAATAGACTGAAAATTAGAGAGAGAATGGGACGAAGAAGAAAGGTTAAAGATGAGCTGGAGGTCATCCGCATAATTGTATACGGTGACCTCCATCTGCTGGAGAGCAAAGATTAGAGGATAGATGTAGAGATTAAACAAAAGAGGGGAAAGAGAAGAGCCTTGAGGGACACCACAAGTGATATTGAGTGGAATTGCCGTGAAATCCCCCAGCCGGACAGCCTGGGTGCGGTCCCTCAGGAAGGAAGACAGCCAGACCAGGGCTGAGCCCCCGATTCCCACCGCTCTGATACGTGAAAGCAAGATGGAGTGGTCCACCGTATCAAAAGCGGCGGAGAGATCGAGGAGCACCAGGGCCTGGTGTTTATTTTGGTCCAAGCCCTCCCTGAGGTTATCCAGGACCGACACCACGACAGACTCAGTAGAGTGCCTGGGTCGAAAACCCGCCTGACGAGTCGCCAGGCCCCCAGTTGCTTCTACGTGGGCACTGAGTGCCGATGTAACATGGCGCTCAAGCACCTTGGCCAAAAAGGGCAGCAGAGAAATGGGGCGATAGTTGACTGGGGCGGACGGATCTGCTCCAGGCTTCTTTAGGATAGGCACTATTTTGGCAGTTTTGAGAGCTGAAATCACAACCCCCTGCGCAAGGGAACTATTGAGAAAAGTGTTCGGGGGCTGAGTGCAAATAGAGTAAACCTGTTGAAGAATGCGGGCCGGACAAATGTCTACCGGAGAACCTGACTTTACCTTAGGAAGTATTTCCAAGAATACTTCTTCAGTGAGAGGGGGGATTGAAGAGAGACAGCACTGAACAGTGGGAGGGAGAGGTGCAACATAAGTAGGAGGGGGGGTGGGATATTGGTCTTGATTTTAGTAATTTTATCCAGGAAATAACGATTCAGTGAATCACATAAGGACTGGGTGGGAAGTGGCTTGGGTGTAGCCCTCTCAGAAAAAGCTAAATCATGAACAATTGTAAAAATCTCCCTAGATTTATTCTCTGCCACCAGAATTTTAGCTGAAAAGTAGGTGGTTTTGGCTTCGATAATAGCTTTTTTATAGTCACTTAATAGTGTAAGATAATGGGTTTTCAATAAGGGGCAGTAGTCCCTTCTCCATTGCCTCTCAGCTCGCCGGAGGGTCAGCTTTTTATCCTTCAAGTCTTCACTGAACCACCGGTTTGACTCCTTAGGTCTTCTGGTTGAGATCCTACGTAGGGGGGCTACTGGGTCGCAGCCTCCAGCAAGCCAGGAGTCAATAGCGGGGCTTGCAGTGAAGAGGATAGGCCCGCCAGGTTGGGTGAGGAATTAAGGAGAGAAGAGGATAACGAAGGGAGGTCAACACGGTTCCAGTTCCGCGCCCAGGTGTTTTTTGCGAGCGGGACCTTGGTTACAGGGTTAAGGTGGAGGGAAAAAGAGATAAGTGCGTGGTCAGACCATAGGCATGGGGACACAGACACGGACGAGACAGAACTGTTAAGGGACCATACTTGGTCTAGCACGTGTCCGTGTATATGTGTCAGAACTTGGATGTGGGGAACAAAATTCAGAGATTGGAGTGACTCTGTGAATTGTTTGGAGGAAGTGCATTCGAGGGGGTCCATGGGCCAATAATTAAAGTCGCCTAGCACTAGGACTGAGGTGTAATCGACCGCCAGAGTGGCCAGAAGGTCCTGAAAGGCTTGTATAAACAGGGGGGAAGACTGAGGCGGGCGGTACATTAGCATACAGGTGAGCGGGGGTGAGAAAATGGATGAACGAACCACAAGATGCTCAGTGGGGACAATGGGAGGGGAAGGGAGAAGTTGGAAGTTGAAGTCAGAACGGGCAATAAGCGCCACGCCACCCCCTGTCTTGCTCGCCGGGCGGTCAGCCCGGAGGGCCACGTAAGAGGGGGGAAGGACAGCCAAAAGGGAAGGCAGGGAAGACTCACAAAACCAGGTTTCGGTAAGGAACAGTATGTCAGGCTTGTGGGAATCGAGTAACACAAACAGTTCCTGATGGTGTTTAACCGCTGACCTGGTGTTGAGTAGAATGATAGATAATGGAGGATGGGAAGAGGAGGAACCGGCGCGAGGAGAAGGTTGCTTCGAGGGTGTCAGCAGAGAGGGAGGAGACTGAGGAGCTGAGGGAGCAAGACCAAGAGAGGAAATACGGCAAATAGTGGAAGCGGGCAGGGGCCAATTGCCTTGTATAGTTTTTAAAGCCTCAGAGGAATAAGGGATGGGAAGGGCATGGAGGCATGCCCCTAGCCCCGTCCGGCCGCGGACAGGCGCAGACGGGCTGGACTTAGGCGCGACTTCGGCGCGCCCACTGCGCTCGTCCGCTGCGCGCACGAGGACACATCGCGTTTTATAGCGTGCACCCCCGAGCAGCTGGACCGCTAACTGCGGTCTAAGCAGCCTTCAGTCTACACCCAAAATGGCGCCCGCCCTCCACACAATCGGCACGAGCAGCCGTGGTGGACCGGGGCTGGGGAGGCCACACGAGAGGTAAGAAATACACAATATGATGTTTTAAAAACGAAGCTTTAAATGAGCCAAATTGCAATGATTTAAAATAAAATTCGGTGCCTGCACCTAAATCATGCAGGGACACCGCTTGTCATCCTGTTAAGAATACAGTTGTAGTCACTGCAGCCACTGCAGCCTCTCGCTGTCACAATGCCCCCAGTGAGGAACAGGAGCTGCCACCACCTGCTTAACCCACCTGAAGATCCTGAAGAAGCATAGATATGAGTTTCTTAAAGATTTAATTGAAAATAGTCCCAAAAGTAATTAAACACTCATTGATATTTGATTGTCGTGACAGACCAGGACATAAGTGCACTTTGGGGCAGACTGCAATTGATCCTGAAGTCCAAAAACCAAAGTGAGATGGCCCGGTCAAGGGCTTTACATTTAGATTTATTCTGCAAAATATCGGGAAAAGTCTTCCAGCCAGGCAAAGCAGCAGGCTGTATCCCATGAAGTTGGATTGCCACTGATTTAGACGGGAAAAACTTCATAGCAAGAGAAATTTCAAATGTCCTGTCCCCCAAGGTCAAATGGTCAAATCGTTGCTCAGAAACATTTGACACCTTTAGCTGGTCTGGATTTTAGCTGTGGGACTTATTCTTTGAAATGAAAGTCCTTTTCTTCCAGTGGGGAGAGGCAGCAGGTTGTATCCAACGAGGGCTCAACGAGGTCAGATACTTTCTTATAGAGGGCCCTCTGAAAAGGATTTACTGCTGTGTAGAAGTTCCAAGCAAGAAGAACCTGTTTCTTCAGCCCACCGAATTCACCCTTTCACCAGATCGGCTCTGGTGCCTAGCCCTGGTACTTTGAAATTTTCTAACTCCCAAAACTTCACAACGTAAGTACTTTTTTCCTCAGTACATCTGTAATGTTCCCAGACTTCAGGGGAGACTATTAGGACTTCAGCGCTTGATAATGCAAATGCTTGAGCTGGGTCCAATATAGCTCCAGTATGACTGAGCAACTAGGAATGCAGGAAAACATTTGTTTCAGCTTTATAAGTACCTTTATGTGTACAGTAAGTCAACTGACCCTAGGAGTCCACTTCTATGTCATCTGTACAAAAGTGAGCAGATCCAGTCCTTCAGCGCTCCTCTCAGCTTAAAGCTAGAAGTGTACGGTCCTCCTCTGTTCTTCCACAGGTGCAGAAAGTGTTCTGAGAAGGGTTCTTGCCATGCCACATTTATGGTTTGCTTTAGCCGGGGGGTGGGAGTGACTCCTGGATCTCCATTAACCAATGCAGTAAAAGTTCAACGGGGGAACCTGCTATGCATAATTATTTTCTGATCTGGGCATTCCCTCACTTGAGTTACATGTGCTAGTCAATTAATTAGAATGCTGAATACGTATGATTCATATGACCGACTTTAGTTTATAGTATTAGTTTATGCAATGTGATAATCTAACACATAAAATATGTTTGCAGTGCTTAATCTAAAATGCTGGCTGCTTCATTTTATATTTACTTATTATTGACTTCAAAGAGTTTCTGGGAGGTTGACAGCTACGAATTTTGTTTTTGTTGCTATTCAAAAGAACACAGTCTTGTAGAACAAAAATTATTGAAAGGGGCAACAGGCCACGGATGTATGACATTACAATGCATGCTTTTACCACGCATGCTTTTACATCGCAAGTTTTACAATGCATGCCTTTACAACGCATAGCGCTTTGGGGTGCTGGATAGTGAATAGTTTAATTTACTATTCCAACTGCAGTCCCCGTGGATAGTAGGGAAGGTGATGGATAGTAAATTAAATCTATTCCCTATCCTAGAGCGCCCCCCAGCGCAATGCGTTGTAATGGTTTGTGTTGTAAAAGTTGCGATGTAAAAGCATTGCGTGGTAAAAGTTGCGTTGTAAGTGATGTTTCCCACAGGCCACTTTCTGCTAAATGTTTTCGCAAAAAGGTTTTACAAATAATGGGATTATTGTATATAAATCGAGCCCAGGCTGTGAAGGGCAGAGAGGAGTCTTCATTCTAGGCAACATTGGCACATACCGAACAGAATCATATATTCGGTTCATGTTGGAGGCTACCAGGACAGGAGGACCTTAGCTTTCGACAGCTGATTTATCACTGCTCTGTGAAACTCAAAATAGATTTTTATTTTCTACTTTGCTCGAAGTTACTTAGGGCCTGATTACGAGTGTGGCGGTCCTGGAGCGGGCTGCCACGCCAGCGCCCTGCTCCAGGACCACCCAACTCAACTGCTGCCGCCAGATTACAAGTAATTCAGTTGTCGGGTCGCCAGCATGGCGGTTCCGTGTTGGTGCAGTTTAACGGCACATGAGCCTTATAACTGCACCGCCACAGGACTGCCAATGGATGTTCTTTAGCAGCCCATGCCATGCAGAAACAGGGGTGAAAGGGGGGCACAACATTTTCCTCCTTGCATGCCCCCCATGCACGGGCCCCCCTTTGTTTCCCCACTGCCAGCCTTTTCATGGAGGGCTCTCCTCCATGAGAAGGCTGGCTGTGCGGACAATTCTAATATGCATGGCACCCCATGCATATTTTTTCCCCAGACCAACGCGCCACCCCCAGGGATCACCGATCCCTGGCAGTTGCAGCGGTCCCGAAAATGCTCTGATCACCATACTTGTAATATGGTGGTGAGACCCCTGGTGCGGCGGTCCCCGGCCCCACCGCACCTCCACCACGGGTTCGGCGGTCCATCGTAATCAGGCCCTTAGCGCTTTCAAATAGCAGATTGAGGGTAAGATTGATATAGATTCATATAAGCAATCACGTTGGAGTTATATTTATTATCATGCCTATGGGAGCCTTTGCTGCTGCCATATAATTTTTCTTCATTGTAGTTACAATTCATATTGTGTGCACTAGACTGGAATTTTGAATTTAATATACATATTTAAAATATGTATCCTCTGTGTTCTATTGCTCTTGCGTCTGTTATTCCTTAGTGAAAGAGGGTTTGGGATTCGACTTATTGTCCCTTTAATGTGATTGATCATTACCTAGAACACATCTCACTCAAATATTGCTCAGTTGGTAGTGGAATAGTTTCAATACAATTGTTTTATGATTCAGGTTGGCACATTGACTAAGGGCCTGATTACTAGTCTGGCGAGCTTGGAGCAGGCCGCCATGCCAGCACCCCACTCCAGGACCACCAACATTGGCCGCCAACCACCTGCCAGATTACGAGTAATCTTGTGGTCTGTCGGAGAGTCCTTTGGCGTTCCCATGGTGGTTCCTATTAAAAAGACATTCAATGGGAGAGCCAAAGCCTGTTCCTACATGTTGTGGACTGTAAAATCCACACAATGCAGAAAAGGGGGTGATTGCACACAGGGGGCTCACCATGCCCCCCTACAGGCACCCCATGGCCTAGTGGTAACAGGCGGCCCTGTAGGGCCCACTCCTCACCACCACAGTTTTCATGGTGGCCTCTCCACCATGAAAACTGTGGCAGTGAGGAAACTCCTAATGCTGGTATAGCTTTCCCTCTTGCTTCACTCATTACTCCATTAGAGCAGGGAAACACCAGTGGTTTAACCATTCGCTTTAAAAAACCTAAAACTAAACTAAACTAATATGCTAAGCGGTGCTGCAGCAGCACCGGTAGCATATTAGGGCCTCTGACGGCTGCGCCACCGCTGATGGATTTGTGATCTCTAGTGGTTGCGGCAGTCCTGTGTCGGTCTCACTGCAGTATTCCTAATACGGCGGGTGAACCTCCAGTCTGGCGATCCAGGGACCGCTACCATTGGTTCCGAACTCTTAATCAGGCCCTAAGTACTTAGTACCAGGTGTTCTTGAAAACTGCTAACTGTGTCCCTAGAAAAACAAAGAGAATGCATCAAACCCTACCCGTTTTTTCAGCAGTTCCTGTTTGCTCTCCTACAAACAATCCCACAGTGCACCTACTCCTAAAATGCCCTTCCTTCCTCATGCAGTGCGTTGTGTCCACCCAGAGCTATGCCCAAGGAGGTGAGCAGGCCCCTTCCCTTTTCCACTCTAAAAAGGTTTTCGGGGGCAGTTTCCTTTAATTGGGTTTGGACCCAGCCTGGCTAATGTGGCCTGGGCAACAAAGGTGTCACTTTACATCTACCTGTCAAAGGGCAGGCCTCACCGTATTTATTTATAGGTTTTATATAGCACTAGCTAGACCCATAGGTATCAGAGCGCTTTTCATGTAATGCAAGATTGTTTGATTGAAGTACATACATATATACAGACTAAGAAAATCATTAGGCAGACAAGATAGTTACAATGGGCCTTATTTACAAGAAAGTGTCACAGTGTGGCACCGCAAGCCATTTGGCTGCGCCACACTGCAGCACTTTCAAAGCACAGGGATTTGTCATATCTACAAGGATATGATGGATCCCTTTGCTCTCCCCTGCGCTGGCGCACAGCTTGTTGCCATGCACCGATGCAGACATCCTTGCACCATGGTGCAAGGATGCCTGCATCACGGTGATGATTGTTTATGTGCAGGAAGGTGCCCCTTCCTGCACATAAACAGTCTGAAATGGCATTTTTCAACTCCTATGTGTGCTGCATTAGCCCACATAGAACTTGCAAAATACCATTTATTTTAATGATGAAGGGACAGCTTCCTGCACATAAGCAATCACCAGAGGTGATTTCCTTGTTCTATGAATACATTTCTCCTCGTTGCGCCTCCCTACACCTCCCCTGGGGAGGCATGGCAATCAGACGCATTTCCAGGTTTACGATTTCTCATAAATCTGTAAATATGTTAGGTTCCATGGGTGTTGTGTGGGAACACACACAGCAACACCCATGGAACACCCCGTTCACACATAGTGTTGCATGTAAAGGGCCCTATTTACAAGGATACGAAAAGCCATGCAGGATGGCTTTACATTTCCCTGTAAATATGGGGCAGCAGGTTGCACTGCTGGTGCATCACAAATAGTGACACACCTGTGGCACAAGGAGCTTGTAAATGAGCCCCTATATGCGGACATTAGAACAGCATAAGTTAAGGGAGTCAATGACATAGAAGACAGCTGAAACAATTAATTGATCACTGCAATGGGTCTAGTCGGATTGGGTGTGAGCTTTGGAAACATAGCTCAGTTTGTCAGTGTGTTAAAGTATTTGTTGAGCAGTAGGTATTTAAGGTCCTGTTTGAAGCAGGAAAAGGAGAGGCAGCAGCAGAGATCTCTTCGGAGTGAGTTCCAGATCCTAGGTGCATTTCCAGAGAATGAGCTGTTTGGGATAGAACCTGACATAAATACGAATTTTCATGAGCGGTAAGGAGAGTATCAGTGTTTGGGATGCAGTAAGAAAGTAGGGGTCTTCAGAAAACGTCCATAGAAGATGATTCACTGGATGAACGTCACATAGGCTCCTGGAAAAAACAGAGAAGACTAACTGCTGGGAGTAGGCTTTTCTCTGACTTACTAGCAGCAGCAGTGTACCATGGTGTGCTTGGAGTGCCCAGCTCTTGCTTTCACAGACCGTGCACACATGCTGCAAGGCGCATCAAACTTCAGTGTCCCAGGTGAGCATGAGCGTGATGAATGGGGGCTATTGCATCATTCAAACTGAAACTATACCTTGCAAATCAATCACACAGCAGTTACGGGGTGGCATATTTATCATTGTGTTGCGTCGCCCTTGTGCCATGCATGGGGTTGCAAGGGGCGACACACAAGTAAGTCAGATTTATCAAGTCATGCAACACCACCTTGTGTTGCTTCATGTATCTGGAGTAACCCAAGGCAGCGAAAATCACTGCCTTGCGTTACCCTGCCCCAGGGAGGCGTTCCATGGGTGGAGAGTGGGTATTCTCAAGCATCCACCCATTACATTTGGTGCATTCCCTGTTTTACCAATACCGGTAGACCTGGGAGTGCATCAGACTGCTACACATTCCCAGGGGAGGCATAGCAAGTAGAAATATGTTTATTTCTCCTTGTTTTTACTCTTTCTGTGTGTGCTTCATTCGGCAGCACACATAGAAAGAGGAAAATGCCTCAGAGGATTGTTTTTATGCAGGAAGGTACCCTGATAGCATGGTGCAAGGGTCTCTGTGTTGGTGCTAGGTAGCACATTATGTGCCAGTGCAGGGAAAATACAGGAATGTACCGTATTATGTTAAATACCTGCCCTTTCACTTTCCGACAGCATAGTGCAGCAAGGTGACATGTTGCATTGCGCTGCTTGAAAGTTTAGTAAATGTGCCCCAAAGTTAAGACTTTGATACTGTTTTTTGTTTGTTTTTGTTTTACTGAACGTTTTGGAAAGGAATCCTGAGGATACAGTGGATGTTAAAAATAGCAGACATACCTTTAAACCTGATTCCAGATTAGCTGCAACCCATTTTATGCAAACAGAGAGTTAAAATGCATAGATTGAGCACCACACATGCTCAAGATGGGCTGTTTTCATGTAACAGGAGTTTGGCCCAAGAGCATTACAGCGCTTTACATGAGCACCCTTGAATGGCTGCCATGTACAGTCTACTGTATGCATAGTGGGCAGTAATTAGATAGTGCCTAACTCAATCTGCAGTGGGAGGGCGGTCCCAGAGGTCAACAAAGCATAGGTAAATATTACTGCTGAATATTTTTGAATTAGGGTATTTTCCTGTTAAAAAAAAAAAAGTAGAGGCGTTATCAAGAATTTCTCTTTCCACAATATATGAACATTACAGGGAAAAATGCATTTGCATTGCCTCCAAGGACAAAATAACGAGTTCAGAGAGAGTCAGAGTACATGGTTTGGGGTAGGATAGTCCTGTGTAATAACACGCATTTGCAATGTAATTGGTCTCGCCTTTGGGACCTTACATGTATTTAAGTATGCAGCACATTAGCATGGGTGTTGAAACATCCACTGTTCTTTAACATGTAGGGAAAGTAAGCACCAAATTGGGTGACACACTAGGTATGGGAACACATGGAGAGAAATATTGCCTTTCAGCAGGAAATTGTATAGTCCAAAGATCTGTTTTTAATATAAAAGTAATATTGACTGCAGGATTTGAAAAAAAATATTGTCTACGGGTGCTCGTGGAAGACAATTTCTATGGATTGGAATCTAGAGAATGCTAAAGTGATTCTGGTATTTTACTGACCTCTGCTGGTCGCTTTCTATCAAGACAATTAAATAAAGGCATTGAACAGAAAACAAGTCCCTAAGCGGAAGCAGACAAGTCCTAGGGCTGATCTCCAAAGCCCACAAAGTACATACACATTTAAGTATATACTAAAGTATATACTAAAGTATATATACAAAAGTATATACTTCAGTATATACAAGAGGTCTTGAATGCTCGACCTAAAAAATAAAAAATAGATGAAGCAACATCCTTCCAAAGAGCTGGTGCTAAATCATCCATGTTATATACACCAGTGTTTTTACTACTGACATTAAGATATGGAACTGCTTGAGTTCACATTTGCTGAGAGTACAGAATCGCCGATGTACTTTGCCAACAGACTACAGTCTCAAGCAGCCAAGCTGTGCATGTGTCCAAGTCATCAATCAAATATGAACTGCTTGTGCAAGCAGCCCCAGACTTAGTTTCTAGCAGGGTCTCTGAACTGGATAAGCTAGTACTGACAGGGCTGCAGTCCTAGGGTTTTGAGAAGAACCTAATGCATTCCGGAAATTGAATTCACAGTTATAGTTCAGTTGAATCAGCACAATTGATCCAATTGAAGCGGCACACTTGAAAACAGTGGTTAGTGACAGAAAAGGCCAATATTGTAACATTGAGTATTTTGGGACGCCGAGATATCTGGTAAACTTATTTACACTGAGATCGGAATTATGAGTTGTGTGATAGTTTAACAACCCTCACAATGTTCCTTTGATAAATTCCTACAAGTCAAACCTGCCAAAATGTATCGGATGAAAAGCTCCATTAAAAAATCAGAACATGCAGAATTCTGTGTGTTAAACCCATATCCATGTGCTCTTTTTTATTCTCATGTAGAAAACTTGGAATAGGTGTTATTTATCATATGTGGTACCACATGCGGTATTCCCTACCCTATTCTGGCAAGCTTATAATGAGGGCCTGAAAGTCTATTTTTTTAAGTATTATTATTACTTTTAATGCTTTTGAAAGCCAAGTGACAGATTCAATCCCCTGTCAGTGTTGTCTCTCAAAGCTGGCAGGTTTGAGGAAATACATTGATTTGCTAGGCATTTTATGGCAGTTGATTCACCAAAATTCCTGGAATAGCAAAAGTGACTTTACACATACTTGACCCTTAAATAACATTACAGGAAGTAACATATTTTGACATTTGACCCCGATGATATTATAGAATATAACTATAGCCTCATTGGAAGTGATATATAGACCTCTGAAAAAACTATTCAGCTAAGATTTTATAAATTAATTGCAGATGATATAAGATCATTTACCTTTTGGATTCTTCTGCCAAAGATGTTTGCAATGCTCCTGGTTCTGTGACTGGAGGAACATACAGAGGATTGCATATAATGATGTTGGCGCGAGCCATTTCCTACCCACTGTACCAGGAGTTTACCCTGTGGGGCCTCACAAGGATGTCCCCAGTGGCATTCAACAGGTTGAGCAGGCATTTTCTGTGGGAAAAAGTATGTGCATTGGGAATACCACTGCCACTGATACACTTGGTAAAGCCTTTGCATTGCTTGGCATGAACAGAGGTTCAAATAAACAATAATTGGAGAATAACAGAGAAATCATGATGTGAAAGGCATTCAGCAGGAGTATGTTCTTGCCCCTCTGGTGTTTGTTTTATTTGTGGATAATCTTGCAAAGCCTCCTACTAAAGAACCCAAATCGAAGGATGGTCAAATACATGTTTTTCTCTATGCAGATGATGTTTCTCTCTTTGACCAGCCTTCAGTCAGTCTGCATAGGCAACTAGACATGTTAGCTTCCTATTATAGAAGTAATTGTTTGATGACGACAGACTTGAGAACTAAACAAACTCAATCTGTTTTGTCTTTGGGTGGATGTAGGATAGGGGTGGTCAAGAAGTGTAGGATCTAGAATTGCCATTTAGTAGTAATCTAAGTTTAGACCTCTTATTGGGATGAGAAAGCGAAATAAGCTTTATAGGGCGTGAATAGTCAGAGGAGATTCAGCTTATTTTATGGTGGATACTCTTTAATATATCTCCTCAACACCTGTAAGAGAAAAACCTTCCCTTTTAATATTTCTGGTTCTTCAGTTTTAATACTGGCCTTTCTCTCTGATTTTGGAATACTTGAAGAGAAATATCCCAGGAAATCACAACAGCTACCACTTTCTGCCAAGTATTGAAGGGTTAAAACAGGAAATGAGCCCGAAGGGCATCGATTTTGAGACTAAAAAACTGTGTCCCAAGTTACTTAGGCATTTGTTGAGAAAGGACTTGAAGTCAGTGTTTACCTTTGAGCAGCTCATGTTAGAGATATGATCTGGTCATCTGACAAGAAGCAGCAATCATTAAAAGTTTTATGAAATACCCATTTCGTCGTCCAGCTCTATTGACTATGGAATATCCAAGTGCCTTATAAGGAATATGTTTATGTGTAAAAGGTACATATAATATACATAGTAGAACTGCACTCCTTCTTTAAGGATGTGAGTTGTGCTGTTAAAAAAGCTAATTTGATGTGGAATAAACTCTCTAATATGCATTTGGTAGGTGAATGGTATTTAAACACTGTACATAATAGGAAGACTCGTCGCTTGATCTCGATGGCCTGATTAGATCCTGTTCCTCGGTATTAAAATGGTTTTACAAAAGCTGTTTTATATAAAGAAAATTACAATTGATCTTTTAAGCTTCACCATATATTTTACAACTTGATATTATACTGCCCTAGGTTTTAGAAAAATAATGTTATAACACCTTTGTTTTTTATACATGATATTAGTATACATATAAATGCAGACATAGTTAGTATTTACATCAGACATTACAATAAAACGTAGTAACTGCATTAATTGTCTTGGTCTTTTAAAGTATAATTAGTTATTTCAATGAGTTCTGTTATCGATGTGTTTGTATGGACATCAGACCAACTTTGAAACTATTTAATAAATTAATAATTAAATTAGTGACTTCTGTGATAGGCCAGATTTAAGCTATGATCACTTGTTTCCTCTGCATATGAAATTTGTCTGCATATCTTTGAGTATTTCGTGAAACAGATCTTAAGAAGGAGATGTAAGACACAATGTAAAAATGTAATGCATATGAGTACGGTAAAATAGGCCTAGTCATGACTGAATGGGAATCTGATGCCGACAGCATGGCAGAATAATTGATAGCTCATCGCTGAGAAATGCGTTGATGTGAAGGTCACATGTTCAGCTGTTGGCAAACAGACACAGCCTTCCATTAATCCAACTTCTTTAGGTTGATTACAATTTAATTGGTTAGTCATAAACAGTGCATAATTTCAATCAACCAATCAGTACTTGTAAAGCGTGGCTTATCTTCTGTGAGGGTATCCAGGCCAAGGGTTGCTGGGTTTAGTCAAAGTGCCTGGTCTTGATTCTCTTTCTGAAATCCGTCAGCAAGGGTGATGTTCGGAGGTGGAGAGGGGTCCGTTCCATGCCTGGCGGCAATGTGGGACAAGTAGTGGGCTTTGCTGTGGGTACGGCAGATGCACGGTGTCTGTAGAAGGGAGGCGGAGCAAATGTTTCTGGATGGTTGGTGGAAGTTCATGCAATTGTTCATGTATGCTGGTCCTTGGTCTTGGAGGGTGTTGTATGCATGTGTCAGTAACTGGAATTGGCATCTTTTTGGGGCGGTGAAGCAGTAGAAGTTTATCAGGTTTTGGGTGATGTGGGTGCGTTTGGGCAGGTTGGGGATCAGTCTGGCTGCTGAGTTCAGTATTGCCTGGAACCTTTGCATTAGTTTGGTGGTGGTTCCTGTGTACAGTGCATTGAAGTATGATTAAGGCTTGCGTGACTGGGTATCTCGTTCTGATGGGGAGCCGTTTGAAGATTCTTCGGAACAAGCGGAGAGCTTGTTATTTGTGCTGGTGTTTGTCAGCCCTAGGTATTGGAACTTATATCTAAGTGAAGGATTGTATTTATCAGAGTTCACCGCATGTTGTCGCTTTGTGTTTATTTTTCGGAGAGGTCAAAGAATGGCGCATATAACTCTTTAACATGCTTTAAAATGCTATAAATGATAAAACAAGCACGTTCAGGACATACTTACAGTTCGAGAGCACCTTGAATAGTACAAACTGTTGCTCTTGTTTGACATTGATCACAAGTAGATAATTCTGGCACTGGCATTTAGTTGCAGGGACAGCATCTTAAGGTGGTGCCAGTGCCAACTGCAGGTGGCTGTGAAAGACCTGGGGCCGTAACACTTTTTTTTTTTTTTACAAATTAAACACTGGTCATGACCATAACATCTGTTATTTGCAACATTTACATACAGCAAAAGTGCAGTATAAAACGTTCTTATTTGCAGCATGACAGCACTTTTTTTTAGATAAAAGTAAAGGCTGTCAATGATTGTATGAGAAGTTAGATTACTTGACTGAAATGACAGCGATGTATCTAGAAAATAGTGTCTGTTGTCGCACAGAAATACATTATTCTTTATGTCTGCTGCTGAAGGAAGAGTGTGTACCATAAAACCTTCATTCGCAGTATCCATATAGTAAAAGTAAGATTCCTAAAATCATGTACAGATTGCTGGTCAAAAATAAAATAATGTGTTGTACAATTCCAAATTTTGATATGCGTAATTTTAATGTAAGCTGGACAGCAACATAGAACTCTCACGTACTATATACTGCAAGTAGAAAACGTTCTGTTTATGTGTAAGATCTGCTATACTTAAAAAGAACAGTGTGTTTCTGGAATACACAACCAGAGCACAGTACCGCACAAGGTGGTGAAGGGTATTTGTTAAAAAATCGAGATCAAGAAACACAATACTTCTTCCCATCATACACTGTACTTTAGAATTTGCATTCCTCACAGCATGAAGGCTTATTTTGAATGCACTTAGAAATCCATCAACACATGGTTGCCAGGAGACATTAGAGTAGTGCCAGGGAGCACCCGGGGTAGCAGCTGCCACCTCTAGTGACCTCTAATTGACGTCCAAGAGGCAGGTGCTGCTGGAAGGTCAGAAGGCTTAGTGCACAGTCTGTCACGTGTCATGGTTGCTTCTGAACGTCTAGGGCGGGCTTGTTAGCTAATGTCATGTGTCAGGCTAGTGCCTCCTATAGGCCAGAAACGATAGACGGAAACTGCCTTGTCAGGACTGCCTATGAAAGCTGTCTGTTAACTCTGAGGGAGTCAGCTGGATGTGACGCGAGCCTGCTGGTAGACTGGCGCGTGCAATCCTTTGTGGTAAAAGCTCACTATGGCTGGGAACACTTTTGCCACATGTGAGGTCACTGGTACTTAAATGATAGCAGGTTTGATGTACAGACAGCTGCGTCTCAGGTTTCCTTCATTTTAGCATTAATAATCCCTTTAGATTTTGTTTCTCATGGCCCTTTATCCTTTTGGGGGCACGTCTGGCTATTTTTGCTTTTAATTTCCTACTTCTCTGCTCGAATATCATATCCCGGTAACACATCGACTCCCCCCTCACCCTGCTTGCATGCCATCGTTTCCTGAAAGTTGGAGGTTCAAATTATGAAGTTATCTCTTCTGTCTTGCTATGAATACGCAACAGCATTTGTGACTTTTAAACTGCTAATAGAGATTTGCACTGTACGGAAATAGCGCATGTCCCATGCCATGTCTCATCCTATTCGGAGCAGAAATCTCCGATAACCCACCCTTGGCTCTCTCTCTGCTTGCCTGCCATAAGAGAGTCTCAGTGGCCCTAACTGTGTGCCTGTATGCCGCCCTAAGTGTGTCATGCCCGTTTTATGGTCTGCCTTGAGAACGCAGCTGTCGCCAGAGAATTATATGAGTATCACCAGAGAGGGGTTTTGGCCTCTGGAGGACTGTCCTTCACTTTTGACATGGAATTTCGGTTCGAGGTGACGGATTGTCTAAATATGATGTATGGTGAACATTATCTGAGTTAGGCACATAGAAAGATAACTACGTTATTTTTCATGCGCACTTTTACTCTATGATGTTAAAGTCCTTCTCGTTTCTGTTTTCACTATTGGGTCTATTAGAACTGATGTAGCACAAAATAATTTTTTCATTGTAGGGGTGCATTTTAATCACTTGTGTAGACTGCAAATACATTTAACCTTTCATTGTGTTAACCTGAGTGTTAGGAT
The DNA here is from genome assembly GCF_964261635.1 of Lissotriton helveticus. Classification (NCBI taxonomy): domain Eukaryota; kingdom Metazoa; phylum Chordata; class Amphibia; order Caudata; family Salamandridae; genus Lissotriton; species Lissotriton helveticus. The sequence goes on from NC_136070.1 coordinate 462,208,336, forward strand.
CCTGTAACATGATAACATCAACATGATGTGTTTAGGCAAAAATTTAGAATATGCGGCGAAATAACGTGGATGTTAGAGACCTGGCATCATTTGGCGTGTTTCCCCTGTCTTTTTGCTTTTTGACCTCCTGGTTTTGACTCTGTTTTTGCTGGTTTAGTGTCTCTGTGTTCTTTCTCACTGCTGTTCAGTGTTAAACTGCAAGTGCTCCTATTGTATATTGTATTATGGATTGGTGTTTTCATGATTGGCACATTTGGTTTACTGGTAAGTACCTAGTAAAGTGCACTGAGAGTGCCAGGGCCTGTAACTCAAATGCTGCTAGTGGGCCTGCAGCACTGATTGTGCAACCCACACAAGCAACCGTTCAAAGGTTTCTCAGACCTGCCACTGCAGTGTCTGGGTTCAGTCTTTACTGCCATGTCGACTTAGCAAGTGCACCTACTTGCCAAGCCCGAAACATACCTATTATTACATGTGAGTCACCCATAAGGTATGCCTCTATGGGCGGGGTGCAGTGTATGTGAAAGGTAGAGCATGTCCTGGTATGTGTGACATGTCCTGATTGTGAACTTCAGTGTAATTCATTATTCACTATTGAAAGGCTATTCGTCCCATAAGATAGAATGGGGAATACTTGGTAACATTGTACGAGTATATCTTCCCACTGGGACAAGATAGAGAAATGGAGTCTAGTATGCCTGAATTCAGAATGTAGAAATGCATCTTTTAAAAAGGATGATTTTTATGTTCTGTGTTTAAAAATATAGCTTTTAGAAAGTAGGTATTTTCTTGCTTAGCGATCCTGTGTCCCTCTGCTGGGTTGTGCATTGACTCTCTGGCTTTGAAGTGACAGGGGATCGGGATGTGCATTCTCTTCAGACAGTCACTGGGGGGTAGAGGTGTGTCCTGCCTTTCCTGTATAAGTTAGGGCTGGGCTGAATAGACCTGTGCTGCATTTAGAGTAGTAGTAGGGGATTTTCTTGCACCTGAATGGGCCTGGTCTGCCTTGGACAATGCTGTTTCCACCTCTTGCTGGGAATCTTGGCTAGAGAGGACCAAACTGGTTTGCACAGACCACAGACACTCTCTGCGCAAGCCAACAAAGAAAAACTGAGTATAAATATTGGGGTCCTGACCCCAGAACTTTATAACTCGCTTGGATCAAGGAACCTGCCAAAGAGAATAGCTGGAAGATCTGCCAGGAGGAGTACTGCCCCTTTGCTGTGTATTTTCTTTCCTGGGTTGGCCTGCAGTTGCTGCTTCTGCCTTGGGCAGTGAAAGGACTGAACTGAACTTTCTTCACTTGTTGCTGAGTTTCTCCAAGGGCTTGAAATAGAGCTTGCCTCCTGTTCGCGAAGTCTCAGGGACAGATAAGACTTCACTTATCTCTGGGTACCACCTCTGGAACTGTGGGTTTCAGTTGCCACAGAGGGGGAAAGCAGCCAACACCGTCACAGACACCGCCGCAGGTTCCGTGTCCTGAAGGCACCGCAGAGGGCACCACCGCACATCACACCACAACCCTGGTCTCACCGGCGATGACGACGACCGCTGCTGCCACAGAGCCGCTGCTTGCACTGTGACCTGTGGGCACCGCACCCTGCACCTCCTTGATTCACTCTGCCACGCTGGTCTCACTGACGATGTCGCTACTCACTGACCATAACACTCGTGACCGCACTGTGGTTTAGGGGCACAGCTCATAAGTCAAATAACGCACCCTTCCGTCCCACACCACAGTCTCGGCCAAATGATGCCAGCTCCCATCAACCGACACGGCCCTTGCACCGTAACCTGTCAGCACCATCACTCACTTCGCACTGCAGCCCTGGTCTCACCGATGCTGCTGGACGACCATCACTGAGCTGCAGCCTGCACCATGACTTGAGGGCACCGCCCGCTACATTTCATATCACAACCACGACGGTCCCCACGACTGGCGAGCACCAATGTGATCGGCCGCAACCTAAGGTACTGTTTACTAGTCTGCTGACACTAACGCCAGCCCGCACCGATGCGGTCGGCTGGAACTGTTGGATTTCATTGTTTTCAGCACCAGAGTGCCCCGGAGGGAGCTCCCTGCTTCAGGAACTGCATTTTAGATTTATTCTGGCAAAGTGCATGTTTTTAATCACAGTATGTTGGTCTTTTATCATTTTGGTCTTGTTTCTACAGATAAATATTTGTTAGTTTCTAAAACTGGTGTGGTGTCCTTTTGTAGTGTTTTCACTGTATTACTGTTGGTTATGTGCAAATGCTCTACACACTGGGATAAGTCTGACTGCTCGTGCCAAGCTACCATGGGGTGAGCAGGAGTTATTTCAGTAGTGTATCCCCCTTATCCTGACTAGAAGGACTGTTTTCTATTTGTACAAAGGTGCAAACCATTGCCAACTAGGAACCCCATTTTTAACAGTAGAAAATGAATGTAACTAGGAGAAACCATTAATTGAAACACTTGTGTGGCACAACTGGCAATCATTTCACTATTGAATGTGCATATTAATCATGTCATTTTATATCTAGATGAAATTGTTAACTGTATATGTTTTAGGGCCAGATGTATCAAAGGAATTTTACCCATTCTGTTTCTGTGGGAAAATCTGTTTCTACATATGGTTCTTAATTTCTATATAACTTGTAAAGTTCATGTTCTATTTCTCTTACATTAGCTGAATTTTGTAGGCCTGAAATGCATTTTCCCTGGAAGCTCTTGTATTAGAATTAATACATTTAATTCCATGTGCACATTAGGTCTTATTCTCACGCGTGTGTTCAGTTAAAAAAAGCACCTTTGTTAGCTAGAATAATGTCTTTGATTTAGGAGTTAGACAAGGAGAGAAGGGGATAAATTAAACGTTGATCCTAATATGCAGAACTGTTGTTCTTTCTCACCGGCAATCATGGACATCTCGCCACCACCCAGGGTCATCACTGTTCAGTGGAAAAGTACCTATGAGAATGTAACCAGGCCGGATGGCATGATCTGAAGAAGATCTTGGGAAGTTACCTGTAATTATGATGTGTGGTAACTAGGAAAAGAGCCCCACTTCTCCTCTGCCATCTGAGAGGGAGCATCTTAGAACAAGCTCTTTCTCTGTAGCTTCATGATACTTGACCCAACTGATGTGGAGAGACTTCTAAGGAAGACTCCACTTGCTGACACCTTAACTGACCTTGCCCCACAATATGCTTAACTATGGATGTCAAGTTAGTGTTAGTGTAGGGATAGATTAATGCTTATTTATCAGAAAATCTCCAATGCAGGGAAATCTAGACTCTTGTATTCTACACTTTAGTATCTTGATTCTTGACTTAATAATCTTATGCATATTGCACCACCTTCATTTCATTCATAGGTTTGGCTTTGTATTAGCTTAAATGTATTTCTACACCCTCGTCTTGAGGTGTATGTATGTTCAGATGTTTCTGGCTTTGTAATAAATTAGCTAATCCCATTTAGCTGTCTGTAATTCTTAATGACCCTAGCAAACTTCAATTGAGGAGATTTACTAGCTAATGTTTTCTCTTCCCGCAATGCTCTCATGCTGAGAAAAAGTACCATTGACTCGAGCTTCTTGACTGAATCTAGAACGTGAAATCTGGCTCCATCAGAACCATGGTCTGATCACATTGCTGGTGCTAACCGTCTTTTCAATTCAGTTTTTATAAATATATTAAATTATAATTAATTTTTAACATGGGCAGAAATGAACATGTAATATAATCCAGGTACTCAGAACACAACATTCATCTTGTGGCTCTTCCTGCAGAAGGTGTGTTAATTCACCGAAACGCGCATAGAGATAATTATGTCTATCAATATACGAATTACTAAGCCACAACTTTTGTTTAAATCTGTACATAATAATTGCTTTTTATATGTGTTGCATTAGCTCTCATATTAGAACCTGTCTGTTTAGATTTTTTTTTGTGTTTTTCTTTGTGTGTATCTATAAAAGTACACCTGTCTGATTTATTGTTATGTTTTGATAGGACATGTATTCCTTATTTTGACTATTTGATATGTGTTGTGAGAGAATACTACATGAAATATATTTTTGTTGCTAATTTATTCATTATGTAAAATCATCTACCTAATTAAATGTATCATATCCATTGTGATTATAAATAAAAGACTGTTTTGCACTTTTTGTCTGTAATCTCTCATTGTATGTAATATTTTCAATGGGTTACCAAGGGGATTTTTTTGTTGCATTGGTACCGCCCTTAGTGTGTCAGGCTCTTTTTATGGTCTTGAGATAGCAGCTGTCGCCAGACAATTATGTGAGTATCACTAGAGAGGGGTTTTGGCGCCTCCAAATGTTAGGACCTAGGAGTACATGTTTGATTGGCCAGAAATTGTGTGGTTCAGCAAAAAATGTGCTTGGCCTCCACACAGCAGTGATCACTTTGTTTATTTATCTGGATGCCTGAGCTTGACCTTTTAGGGGCACACATCTAATGCTATTAAAGTGTCTTAGATAACCTTTTCTCTGGCAGCAGCACAGATGGGAGGAGAGCAGTCATTAACATACATGGATTTTTAGTCTGGCTTGACAGTGCATGTATAAGCCAGACTTTTTGGCACTGCTAAGGGTTTTTTGTTTGTGAATCTAACTTGTGCCTGTCTGAAAGTATGGGTGTTCACACTGGCTATCCATACCTATTGCTCTGCTTCCTGTATTGGTGTATGTAATGCTGGAGCAAAACGTAATCAAGAAAACCGTTGTGGAGAATCCATCTCCGCAAATCTGTTTCCTCCAATTTTTTTATTGGAATTTCCAGAAGATTGAATACAAACTGGTCAATTCTCTTCATGTCAAAAGATTCCCTGCAGTGTGCTTTCTTCAGTGATCACACAGCTCTGGTATTTATTATGAGAGGGAATGTCTACAAACCCCTACCTTCCACTCTGCCCTTCTTTCTTCATAGCTTTTCATAGCCCTTCCTTTACCTGCAAGCCCCCTCTTTTTCTTAGCAACTATGGCTTTTTGTTTTGACTCCTCACATGTAACCAGGGCCGGACTGGGAACCGAAACAGGTCCTGGCAAACTGCTTGGCCGGGCCTCCTGGGGGGGCTGAGGGGGTGCAGCTGAGCTGTTTACAAGGGCTGGTTTCAGCCTATTTTATTACAGGGGGCAGATATTGCCGGCCCCCAGTAGCAAAATGGCCCCCCAGGGGCCCAAAACTGGCCATCATCCTGGCTGCCCACCTGAGAAAAGCCTGGTGCCCGCTACAGCCAGTCCGACCTTGCTTGTACCCCAGCCTCTATCATCTATCATATTACCATTACTCCTACCCATATTCTAGTACCTATATTCCTATCATAGCATTGCCTCTTCCTGCTTATATCCTAGTAATAAATCTAGCTTACCTATACCTTACAATCTTTACTTATACTTTCATACCTTTGCTCCTACCTAAACCTCTAGCTGTGACCATTCTGATAACTTCCCACTTCTTCCCACTATGTTCCTCATACCATAATACCTGGATTAGGTGTTATACCTTTTTAATACACTTACCCCTACCTGTAACCTTTACAACTACTGTTCCTAGTACTCTTCTTCCCATGTCCAAACCAAGACAGCAGAGCTGGAATATTTTCCACAGCAGTGGAACCATTGGGGTATAGATTGCATTAAATATTGTGTGCATATTTTCATATTGAGTATAATCAGCTTGTTGTTTGTTCAGTGGGTTGTGTGGAAAATGATTATTTTTCATGCAGTTATGTTCCATCATACACCCTCTTCCGTCACGTCCCCGAGCCCATCATGCCAAAACACGAGAACACGAGAACACGAGCACCCGAGAAAAACGAGCACAAACCGATCACGCGCTGATCATGCGCCTCATGTAGTTACACACGCGCTCTCCTTCCCCAAAAAGTCAAACGCTCATCCTTATGGTCAAAGCGACTCCAAGAACCAACTGCCTCACTCAAACCGTGCATTACTGTGGTTAAGCCGATGCTGAGAACAAGACCGCCCCCCCTCCCCCATCTGTAACCATTTCCCTATAATCGGACCAATTCCGAGAAATAGGCCCCATTCTGTTAAACCACGATAACCAATTCCGAGAAGAAGAGCCCCCGAATGCTGAAACACGACAAACAGACATCCTGTCACGACCATCTCTCCCTTATCTAAGGAACCAGCCTAGTGTTATTTCTCCACACCTTCGCCTCTCTTGTGCTTCCTCATTCTAAATCATGACGCAGCCTTATCTCCTCTACCATGTCTTCACTCTTTCATGACGCTGCCTCCTTTTATGGTCATGACTTCTGTTTTATTGCAACATATGATCCGGGCCTACATGACTTCTGTTTTATGTTAACGTATGATCCGGGCATTCATTGAAGGGAAGCTCCTTCCTCTTTTCCTGCTATAAATACTGTGTGTTCAGATAATAAAGTTAGAGATTCTTCCGATCCTCCTCAGGTGACGGAGCTCTCCCTTAACTCGAGTTACTGAATAAAGACCCTGAATTCGAACCACCACGGACTCTGCTCTTCATACTTTGAACTTATTGATATTATCTAGAAATTCCGATCAAGGTAAATTACTAAAATATTTACCACAGTTGTCTGCTCCGCTCCATTGTTAATAGGCAAATGACTATCACAGATATAGATAGTGTCTACTCCATTTTTAAATACCATGAAATCCTTACCATTTTATACAGCTAGGAGCAAAGGATTTCAGAGACAGTTTGGGCAAAATCCCAGCCTTTAGAAGCATAAAACATACATCAACAGCGCACCAGATAACCTCAGTGCACCCTAGAACTAAATGTGAAATTGTCATGGGATCAGGCAAGTCTTCAGCTGAGCCAGACGATGTCCTCCTTAGGGCCATCTTCACGGGGGCAGACTAGTCACTATGAGACCAGTAGGGGTCCTAGATCTATTATGTGCAGGAGTGAGGAAGGTGGTACAAAAACACAGTGTAAGGGTGCAATTGCTAACCTTGGTATTGGAATAGACAGTGGATCAAACTGTTGGAAGTTGTGGGGTGGAGAACAGACTTGGACCTTAAACTAGCGAGACACAGATTAAATCAACCCAAATGAACAGCTATAATCAGGTCTAAGTGTGACTGGCTGAGAGCTTGCAGGAGCCATCCTATACAGAAACGTACTGAATGAAGCAGAGGTATAGACCGTTGCAATAAATACCATGAGAGAGAAGGAGAGGATACACACTGATACAATAATCTCTTTATTCAGATTGAGAATCCAACAAGGTAATTTCATGTATTGCTATTAGAAGGAATAGGTCACCATGTAACTATTGTAAAATATCATTGCCCAAATGGTAACTTAATGGATGTTCTTTAAAGGTCAATTGTATTGAGCATTTGGCAGAAGATGGGCCAATGCATGTCTCTCGAAATAGTGAATTGTGAGAACAGGAGCTTCCCAAGGAAATTTTGCCTGACATGAAACCCAAGAAAAAGGTACTTATAAAAATAAGGAAGGGCCTTGTTGATAAGCTGGAAAAACATCTTAAAAGTAGGGATGGCGTGGCTGACAAAGTTTGACCAAAATATTGAATCGAAAATATTGTGAGTCACAAATATTGTTATGTTGAAATATCATCTAACCCTACTGCATCATAATAAACAGCACCTAGAAGCCACGACAATGTTCCAAGACACAGAACATGCATACAGTTCTCTGGATTGTCCGTTTCTATTCCTCGTCTTGCAGCATATTGGGATCCTTAACAATATAGGGGCCAATTACTATGTCTCGGAATGGTTTTCGACCAAATTGGATTCTGGGAGTTTGACCGACCTATTACGATGTTTCTAAACACCGTTTGGCCCGACTCCCAGTGACTTCAATGGTCGCCTGTGTACCAACCGACAACACAGGCTCCCATTGAAAAAAGGGATGGGTGGGGAAAATCATGCACCCTGTGGTAGGCACTCCATAGTGCCTGCCACACTGTGCACTACTTTGCCTTGTGTTGTGACCAGTCTTGCCCATTGTGGTGTGACAGATTCTCAAATGCTTTAAAGGTCAAAGAGGCTGTTTATCCTGAAGTTCAACCTATCCTTCCCTTTAACATCAATTGAGCAAGATTTATTTTGTGCTGATTGTGAACATTTCCAAATGCTGGGTCAGAGTTTTGTATCAGAAAGCATACCTCCATAAAGGCCGTACTGGCCGTACTGGGCATCGGATGTCTCCCCAGGAGGCTGTAAGGGTGGGGGGCTGGTTTTGTTATGGGGACGGTTTTGTTACGGGGCAGTGCTACAATGTCGGACCCCAGTAACAAAATCAGCAGGCCAGCACAAACCACATGGCACTCACTTTTGTTTCCAGTCTCCCTGTGTTTTGAAATATGGTATAGTTGTAAAAGTGCGTGCTGCAGAGTTCGTTGTATATCGAGCACTTTTCAGTGACAATAACATTTCCAAGATATCTCTGGTGATTAATCTACATGCTGGAGTCAGCTGGAGTTTTTGTCTAGTGACAGTTTGGTCTCATTTTAGGTAGCGCAGAGGGTTCATATGCTTGCTGCAAAGAATGTGTACCACGTAGATCACATCATTGTATTTTATGTGCATAGCTCTGTGGGTTACTGCTTTTGTCACAAAGATCCTTTTCTCACTGTGCAGTTCATAAATTATAATAGTGAGCTATCACAGTGAGTCATGAACTGCCATGAAAGAGTTGCATGCCAACTGCATGGTACAGGTTAGAACGTTTTGTTTTTCCCAGTCTGTCATTATCGTAACGTTGCTAAAAAGGGTTTGTTTGGGAAGAAATACATTCTTATTAGAAAATGTAACCCTAACCACTGTGCTACGTTTTGAATCCTGAGTTTGATCTTCTCCACTCTTAAAAATTGACTACACTTCGTAGTGCCCTTTGTCTTATGTAACATTTTCTATACACTGATTTACACACGTATTATTCTTTGCCTCTATGTCTGTTTGATGTAAAGTTCTCTGACACCATAATCTGGTATGAGAGGTGCTATAAAACAAATGAAATACATATGAAAGAGGGACTATGGAGAGATGAGGGACACTGTTGGAGAGTAAAGGTGAGAGCACCACCCTAAAAAGCTTGTCATATCCTGGTGCACCGTAAGCTCATCATTTACTATGCTTCACGTGCCAATACAATTTAATATACAATGAAAAATGTGTTCTTGAAAACACAATTGTTGCCATGTTTTCCTGCATTTTCTTAAGGGGAGAACCCCCCAAGCCCTCCTTGTAATGGTCGCGCTCACTCGCTGCTCAACACACATGACTGATCTGACAAAATTGGCCAGGGCTTAGGTTCCCAGTCCGAGCCTGCCCTCCATATGCACAATCACATTTCAATAATAGTGAACCCTGTAAATTAAAGGAACAGAGTCACAATGCCACCACAAGTTGCACACTGTGGATTTGACATCAGACCTAGCATTAAGTAGTCCATAGATCCACTGTCGGCTCCTCACCTCGTCAGGATGCAGATAACTCACAAAGCACTTTCAGTTACACTGCATCTGAAAATACAATGGTTTTCTACCTCGTGAGGCACTGTATTAATTACTGTGCCATGTTTATGTTTGTTTGGGGAATTGAAAAAATATATGTTATAAAAAAAAGTTAACATTTTAATGCTTTATGATGACAACCTAGTTCCCACGATTTTACATTCTGTTAAGCATTATAAGATCTGCAATGATAGGCTATGTGCCGAATAACACAATGTACAAATACATAGGTATTCACTTATGTGAAAAGGCATCACTTCTGAAAAATGCATTATGTTGTGACAATCTTGCTCATCTTCTTCTAGGGTGGAAATAATGCAGGCCATACAGTGGTTGTTGATGGAAAAGAATATGATTTTCACCTCTTTCCAAGTGGCATTATTAATCCAAAAGCCATATCGTTTATTGGTAAGTAGAAACTTGTACGTGCTGTCAGAAGAAGCTCCTACTATGCATGTTTGTTTGCTTAATTCAGTGCAGTACATATCCAAATCCACTCTGAGGTGCTTGTGCACAAGACAGCTATATTTGCACGCAAATGATGTTTAAAGATCAGAACAATATTTTCTTTATGTCTTCTATTCCGGCCAAAAAAGTGGGTCTGCACCTGGGGCAGTAATGACAAAAAACTTACAGTGGAAACATGAAGATTGTTTCTTTGAATTTAATATGATTCTACTACCCCCTGCTGTATTTGGGACGTCAGCAGGTCAGCAGCCAAAGAAACCTACCAACCTCAAATATTTCTCAAAAGTAGATTAGATTATTGGGCATGACTTACATGATACCACTACCTTTTCGAATAAGAATGCCCTGCAGACATCAATCGTTTCATAAAATCACAGATTTCCATCACATTTGTCCGGCTTTCGGACAAAATATTGAAAAACAAATATTGAGATGCAGAAATATGGTGTTGGAAATATCATCATGCACAAATATTGTGTGCAAATATATCGTTGACAAGAATATCGATGTTAACACCTTGGCCGCGGCTGGAATTCCGCGCCGGTGCTGGACAGTCCGACCGCGGGCGTGGTCATGACGGCTCCCGGCCGTCATCAGCGCACGCCCACCGTGACTCATGACGGCCGGGAGCCGTCATTAGCACCGAAAGGGTTAAGGTAAGTAATATTGATGTTAACATATCCATGTTGGTAATATAGATATTAAAATATCTATGTTGTTAATATTGTTTACAAAAATATTATTGTTAATATTGTTTTTTTTATAATTTCTTGTATATATTTTAATTGTATATGTTATAAATTGTTTGTATAATTATTTTTAATGTTTTCTAATATAGTTTGTAAATGTATTGGGCCTAATTACGATTTGGTTTGTGCTGTGGGTGGCTTCCATAAATATGTAATTATTATAATGTTTAAGATATATTTTAGGTGAGTAGTGGTAACTTTGTAGAGGTATAGGTAGGAAGTTGTTTAAGTAATAATAAATGTAAAAATCGTTATTCATTCATTAGAAATTATATTATTTATTATGTTATGTATTGATCACGTTATTCTTTTTAATTGTAAATAACATTATGTTTGTTGGGTGTTATGATTGTGAGAATATAGGGCCTTATTCACAAAGCGCATCCACAGTAGCTGCCGAACCACCGCAATCGTGGGGAAGTCTCTGCACTCAGGCGGAATCTCTGTATTGAAAATTCTCATTGCTTAGTTTCTGCCCTGAGTGTGGAGACTTCCCCATGACTGAAGGTGGCCTTTGTGAATCAGACCAGTTGTGTGGTATTTTAATTAAATTAATATTATTTGGTTTAATTTAAAATATTTATTAAACATTGTAATAAATATGTAATTTGTTTTATTTGTTTTTAAATATATATATATATATATATATATATATTATATATATATTATATTTAAATATTTATATTTCTCGAGAATTAATATAATTGTTAAAATATTTTATTTGTTGGAAGTGAACTACTCTCTCTCTACTGCTGCACAGGCTGGATGGGAATAGTACATTTTACCCCTCCGCAATCCAACACTTTCCGTACTGTTGCACTGACTGGCGGGGGAATAGTAAATGTTACACCTCCGCAATCCAACACTTTCCCTATCATTGCACCAACTGGAGTGAAAATAGAACATTTTACTCCTCCTCCTCATTCCCAGACCTTTCCTACTAAAAACAGTACCATCATGGAAAGTAAAGGCTCAATAATGCAACCACAGAAAGGTCTACAAACCACCTTTTCAAAAGTAATTTTATAAGGATAACTGCTATATTTGGGCCCTGGGTCAGCTGACAATAGAAGAAATCTACTAATACCAGGCACTTCAGAGAAGCAGAGGTCCGTAGCAATACAGCGTAGTATGGCTTGCATGGATCTCAATGCTTTTTCATACCCAGAATTCTCATCAAACGTCAAAAGAATGCCAAAAAGCGAATTGCCTGTTTTATAGCGAATGGCTGCAGTATTAGGGTCAGTGGTTGGCCAGAACCCTGGTAATCTAACTAACCCTTGGATTTTCTGAAAACTAGAGAGCCAGAGGGACACAAGTTGGTATGGCATATGTGAATCACAGCACTTTTCCTTATCTAGAATGCCTTGCATATGTCAACCATACCTACAAAAATCAAATTCATCCGGAATGGCTGCAGTCCGCGAGCCCAAGGTTGGATGACACTCATCAAAATCTACCAACCACAGACATTTCTGAAAACTATGCATCCAGTGGAACACAGGTTTGCAGGTCATGCATGAATCCCAGCATTTTCTCTTAACTAGAATGGCCTGCCGATTTCTTAGTGTTAGTGAATAAGCTCCATTTCCTCACATTTATGTCACAGAAACCAGCATCCAGCAACCAACAGTGAACATTCTACCATCCTGTACTCCCACATATCTCTTAATGAATATGGTATTCGGGATTTGTGAGCAGCTCTATCATATCAGGCAGGAAGTCCAAAAGTGTGAATTTGTGGAGTTAATGAGGTGTTATTGTGATTTGCACATGGTCAGAGTGTAGTTCTGTTGCTCTTATGGTAAACCTTTCCATCACTTTGAGCTTCAAAGAGATATCATTGGGCCCCAGGGTGGACAGATGTGGCCCAGTTCCATGAAATCCACTATTCTACCCACCCCTTTCAAATAAAGTGTTTTGTAGACTTGTTTGTAGACATGTCTAACCCCCCCCCCCCCATATCTGTTCCTGGGTTCAGAAAGAGTGTGCATGCCACTCATGCAGGGGTGTGTAGCCCAATGACCAGAAGCGGTGGCCCCCAATTGCAAATTTAAAAAATACATAAATGTCCTTGCTTTCTAGTAGGCTTTGTGCACCCATGGGATGGGCAGATTTGGGGAATTAAACCCTCAATATGTCACACCCAAGGAGGCAGAATGTCCATATGAGATGCTTGGGTTAGTGAGATGCAGTTTAATGGCAGTATGGGACAGCACCACACATCATTCAAATAAACAAAATAGTCTCTGGTGTGATAGTGGGCTTTTTGTCCCTCACAGAGAGTTTGAAAGACTGCATTTACTCATTTGGTGGTGAGGTGCAGCCCAATCATAGGAGCGACCATCTGCCACACCCATTAATTAAAAAATACTCTCTGGCTCAGTAGTTGATTTTATGCTCCCCCACCCCACTGGGTTGGAAAAATTGGATAGAAACTCCCCAAAGTGCCCTAAGTGGATTAGAAAGTCTGCATGATCCCTAGGGTGGGGTGATACATGATGCCAGGAAAAGCCACAGTAACAAAAATACCCCAAGTGGTGTGCAGATTGTGGATAATCCAAAGACTGCATTGCTTTATGGGATGGAAGGAGTAATTAGCCATGGTGGGATGGTGGCTGCCCCATTCATTTTCTCTGGTGCTCTATTGTGTGGTTTCCTGCTTGGGGATCATCCTCCTGCAGGGATTCCCAGACAGTGATCCAGAAGGGATCTGTCAGTTCCAATTTTGCTGCTTCCAGAACAATACGTACTCGGCTGCTGCAGTCTGCCACAGAAGCGTTATGGCTTGGATGGCTTCTGAGAGTACATTAAAAAACATTATTGTCCTTTGCACATTGCATATCATTGAGAAAAAAAATCACATTTCGGGAAGGAGAGCAAAAGCAATTGTGTCATCCACTCGAGGGGAGGTGGGGGTTGATTAAGGCACTCCTCTGTGCAGGCTACGGGGGCTTTCCTTCAACTGAGTGGAACAGTGGTCTTCACATCCTTTGCACTACAAAGGGAGTATGAAGGGCATGGAGGTGACATCATTTGCACTTCAGCAGTTATATTTTTTCTTACTTAGCAATTGTTTCAGACGTAAAATGGATTAAAAAATAAAAGAACACAAAGTACTAACCACTGAAATGCTTAATTTAAAGATACTTCTAATTAGCATTTGGTTATACTGAATGTGTTGCACTTAGAGAAACCTCTTCAAGATGGCCTCCACCTTCATCAAATTCTCACTGCCAAATTCTGAAAGCAATGCACCTTATGGATTTCATTGGAAGCTATTGCTAAGAGGCATTGTTCCATACAAAAGGGGCCAACAACATGAAGTGAGAGTTGTTTATTCCTCCGAAACCCACTATATGCATCTTTTTATGAGTAGCTTTGACATACACCGCCACTTTCAAGGTAAAGCCACAAACAAGGTCTGAGATACGTTAGATTACAGGAAGATACAGCGGGGCATATTTACAAGAACATTTTGCAGCTGCGCCAAACTTGGCAGCACCAAGGTCCAACATTTTCCAAATACAGAGATTATTATTGTTATTATTATTATTATTATGCGTTCTTATATAGCGCTCGATTACCCGTAGGCATCTCGGCGCTTGCCTTGGGAACCCGTCCTGCCTTTTTCCCTGTGAGATACCCGTACTGGGCATCCCCAAGGTGGAAGCCAGGCATCCCGCCGCGGGGGGCCATAGTGGAGATTAAGCAAGCTGATGCCCAGAGCTGCAGAGTGTGAACCCGTGATTAGAGTAGGCACCGAAACGAGAATTATCGAGTCCGTGGATATTTGGGCTCAAGACCCTGCCGCGTCGGGATTTGAACCCTGGTCCCGGGTCTGACCTCTGCTTCAGGGTCTACCTCCTCTAACCAGTGAGCCACACTTCTCCACAAGAATACGGTGCATCTGTGTATTTTCCCTGGCACTGGTGCTAAATTTAGCTGCCTAGCACCAATGCAGGCACACCTGCATCATAGTGCAATGGTGCCTGCTTTGCAGGAAAAGATTGTTTATATGCAGGAGGGTGTCCCTTTCTGCACATAAACGATCACTGATGGTGATATGTTAATTCTATGGGGCCAATTTATGACGTCAGTCAGAGTTACCTCGGACCAACATCATTGCGGAATTTGGACAGACCGGCCCCCGGTCGGCAGCCCTGACCGCATGATTATGAAGCAACCTCACATGGTGCGGTCGCATACTCCCATTTCCCTGTAGGAGCTTGTGCTATGGCCTTAAACTGATGTCGCACACGGTAACCGCACTATCATACTCTAGATTCTGCTCTAAGATAATAGTCTAATGTGGTGTGACACTGTGAGGCTGAGAACCATTGAAGACACTGTAGATCCCGCCTGTGGATTGCTGATTTTGACAAAACTGCCTAAACAGACTGGCAAACACAGAGTTCAAGGGTTAAGCTACATTTGGTGTGCAGTCAGGAATTGCGAGGTGAGGACTAATACAGGTCAATAGTCTCAAAAGTAGGGATTTTAAAATAATGCTTTGGTGAACACAGACAATATTGTAGTTCTTCAGGCCTACAAGCCCCTTCTTAGCTAACCAGATAACTTTGAGACTTAGGACCTGATTACGAATTTGACGGTGAGGCTCCGGGTCCACCAGGCCGCTGCACCGCCAGACCTGTGGTCGGGCAACCTGCCACATTACGAGTCTTTCTCTTGTCTGTCGGGCTTTTTTTGGCATTCCCACACTGGTGCATCTGAAAATGGTACTGTAATGTGAACGCCAAAAACAGTTCCTGCTTGGCATGGACTATAAAGTCCATGGCGTGCAGGAACTGGTGTGAATGCACACAGGGGGCACACGTTGGTCCGCCTTGGTTTTCTCTCCACCAAGGTTTTCATGGTGGTGGGACCACCGTAAAAACCGTGGTGGAGAGAAAACTTGTAATATGCTAGAAGGGACCGCAGCAGTCCTGTCAAACATTACTGCCTCTACACTGCCGTACCACCTCCAGGGAATGGCCGGCCCCTCGTGGCTGTGGATGGACAATTGCGGTCTGACTGCCCTAATTGTAATAGGGCAGTTGGGACACTGCCACCGCTGCACCCCCGTGAGTCTGGCAGTCTAGGCCTAAATAGTCTCTAAGCACGATGTAGGTCTTCTGGCTTCAGATGGTTAGAATAGGATACAGGTTCTCTTCTAAACAGATCCCTCAGTCCATACAGATCATCAAATTGTAAAGGGGATGACTAACTCAACCAACTAAACTGTAAGGGCCATGAGCATTTTCTCCTTGTGTAGTAGAGATATTTAATGTGACTTGTGCTATTAATTCTAAACCTAAACAAGCACTGGCAAAGCCAAGAGGTCTGACATTGGCCTCCACTATTTTGGCTTTGTTAATTCTTGTTTTGTTCTGTCATTGTTTGTGCTAATCCATGGGTCTTATAAAAAAAAAGGGGTGGGGAGGGGTAAAAACACAAAAGCCACGGACTATATTACACAGACCTAGCTGTGGAAAATTCCCTTTTCAAGACGAAGTCCCTCACTCACCAGAGGTGAAATGCTTCATCATTTGGGATTCTCCTCTCAAAGGAAAAACCTAGTTCCTTTGAGGGCTACATCCCCCTCTCTGAGAGGGAGGAGCTCAGGGATGTTTTGGTGTCTACTCTACCAGGATATTCTAAATCCACAAGCAATGAGAAATGGAGTGTGAGTGAGGGCGCAGCACAACGGAAAATAAAAGTGAGGGATGTGATAATAAAACTAGCTATAGAGGAATTAATGCGGGCTTTATTCAGATGTACTCCCTGCCAGGATTAAAAATGGTGCACCTGCGGTATGAATTTAAACCGCATCTGTGTGGTGGAATGTCATGGTCAACATGTTTCGGCCATAATACCCCAAGGTCGGGCAAGGCTTTCATCAGGACCCATTTAGAAGCTGCTGCTAAATTGTCTTAGTGAAGTAAAAAATCCAAAATACGGAACCAATAGTACTCCTGGTTCTTCTTCTTCAAAGGGTGACTGTGCACTGTTGCTCATTCCAGTGCGGAGTATCGACAGAGAGAGCAGTGCCCACTTCCTGAGCCGTCGCCAGGTTGAGGTGGAGTTCCTTACCCAGTAGTTGCTGGTACAGCCACCTTTTGAAGATCTGGCCTGGCAGTTCGGTTCGGACTGTTCCCATGAGGCACAGGGTCAAGACTGATTTACATATGGCTGGGTACAAACTGGGGAGGCATAGTGGGCAAAAGAACAATGGATTTAACCCAGATCTTTTGACTGGGGGAGAATGTTTGCATTGTCAGCATTCCATCCATCATTTGTTTGCTGTAACACTTTTCGCCCTAAGTGGGATGGGTATGCCCAGACGTTGGTCACTTGCTCACTGTGCCACTGGATTCAAGCTAGCCTGACTGAAGAAGGGTGACATACCCTGATACCGGTCCCAGGATGCTTGTTTCCTGTCCAGGGAGGACCTGGCCTGTCAGTTCAGTCTGTACTGTTCCTATTAGACACAGGGTCAAGACTGATTTGCATATGGCTGGATCCAAACTGGGGTGGCGTAGTGGGCAAAAGAACAATGGATTTTACCCAGATCTTTTGTGTCAGCATTCCGTCCATCATTTGTTTGCTGTAACACTTTTTGCCCTAAGTGGGATGGGTATGCCCAGACGTGGTTCCCTTGCTCACTGTGCCACTGGATTCAAGCTAGCCTTGGTGAAGAAGGGTGATATACCCTGAAACCACTCCCAGGATGCTTGTTTCCAGTCAAGGGAGGACCTGGCCTGGCAGTTTGGTCTGAACTGTTCCCATGAGGCACAGGGTCAAGACTGATTTGAATATGACTGGGTCCAAACTGGGGTGGCGTAGTGGGCAAAAGAACGATGGATTTTACTCAGATGTTTTGACTGGGGAGAATGTTTGCATTGTCAGCATTCCGTCCATTATTTGTTTGCTGTAACACTACTTGTGTAGGGCAGCATACTGTAACTCACAGTGAAAAGAGTCAGTGGCTGAAGTGTGCTAACCTATTGTCCCATGATGCATGCGACAGTGGCTGGAAAAATATGTGAATGACCCAACAACAGACAAACGGATGAAATCTGACCCAAAGCACCTATAAGTAATTATGGGCCAGATGTATCAAGCTTTTTGCAGTGGCAAACCGACCGATTCGCAGAATTGGCCTGTTTGCTATATCAAAAAGCATTTTGGTATGTATCAAACCTAAACTGTGATTCGGTATTACGTTACCAAATTGCAATTTTGGTTAAGGACTAAATACCAATTCAGTATTGAGACTGGGTGTCCCTTCCAAATACTGAATCAGAATGTTATAATTAATGTTTTGCAACCTAATTCTGATTGCAAAACATGAATAATTTACGGACTACAGAAGTGTAGTGATAATGTATTTATGAATGTTTTATTTCAAAGCATCACAGACATGGTGGTCTGCTGTCCTCAGCAGGTCACCATCATTGTGATGGCATGGATTCCTATTGTGTCACAAATTGCAACCTACCTCATTAGGATTCATAAGGTAGTTCGATTTGTGACCCATTAGGAATTGCTTTTTAAAAATAAAAGTTTCATACGTTAGCAATTATGATTTCTAAATTGCGATTCAGTAATAATTGAAATTTGGAAATCGCAAGTACTGATGTTGATACATATGGCCCTAAATCATAAACATAACTGTTGAAAAATAAATAAATGTCTTGGCTAATACCAGGCCTAAAAAAGTAAATTGGTTTGTCGTTGGCTACCAGCCTCTTGCTTTGTTAATGCTTTTTTGTAATTTTTCTGTAAAACCTTCTCACACCCTGACAGACTTAGAGGCTTGCACAGACTGGCTTCCACAGCGAGACGGACAGACCAAGATGCTTGCACAGATAGACAGGGATGCTTGCACAGACAGGAGGCTTGCACATACAGAGAGGTGTGCACAGACAGAGAGTCTTGCACTGACAGAGCGAGAGGATTGCACAGACAGACAGACAGGCAGAAAGGCTTGCACAGGTAGACAGAGAGGCTTGCACAGACAGACTGACAAACAGGGAGGCATAGGCAGACAGAGAGGCTTGCACAGAAAGACAGACAGGCTTGCACAGACAGACAAACAACTTGCACAGAGAGACAGACAGGAAGAGCCGCTTGCACAGACGGACCAACGGAACAAGATAGAGGCTTTCAGAGAGAAACAGAGAGGTTTGAATAGGCAGATAGGTTTGCACAGAAAGACAAACAGGCAGAAAGGGTTGCACAGTCAGTCAGACAGAAAGAGAGGCTTGCGCAGACAGAGAGGCTTATACAGACATAAGTTCTTACATAGACAGACAGGCTTGCACAGACAGGCAGAGGCTTGCACAGACACACAGACAGAGATGTTTGCACAAACAGACAGAGAGGCTTGCACAGACAGAGAGACTTATACAGACATAAAGGCTTACTGTGGAAAAGTAAATTTTGCCATGTTCTGTGTCCCTACGTGTCTTCCATCTTATGTTATGTGTGCATGATTAATATGCATATGTATCCCCCATGTTCGATTAAAGACGCAATTATAGTTGTGTCCATCTCTAGTATGCCAGTTTCCAGTTCTCGTGAAAGCTACGAGTATTAGGCCTATGTAAAGTTACGTTGCCACGTTTCTCAGTGTGCACGTTATTTCATTGTAAAGTCCCCGTTTTCTAGGCCTCAAAAGGGCCCGGACACCAGATTCAGCTTCTGTCTCCTGAACCCTCGCTGAGGAGCGATACAGCCCCCACCTGTATCCTCGACCCTTCACTTACTTCCTGCCTCGCAGTGCCCGGCTCGGCCTGGCTCTGCCTCTGAGTCTGCCAAGAGTATGTTATGATTCTAGTTATCAGTTCAGCCCTCCTTCTCTGCATTCCTAAGCTACTGAATCGCATCAATAGTTTCCGTCATCGTCTAGCCTTTACGTCTCCATGTAAGAGAAATACTGTATTTATGGTCATTTAATATTCCTCAACACGCACTACATGTAGAATAATGCATGCATCAGTCTTAGAGTCTGTTAGCCTTTACCCCGATAACTTTTGGATTCTATCAACATGTTCTCTAAACATCAGATACTAGATAGGGTTTAGGTACATGTCGCCCTGACTCTCCAGACTTCAGTCTCTGCTCCTAGCACAGAGTTCATAGCCCCCAGCTTCTCCTAGTAACACGTCATTGTCAGTTTGCGCGCACCATTAGGTTAGAGGTCCCGGCTCCTTAGGTAGCCCCCTCCATGTTTCCGCCCCATTTATGACATACTCTGTTACGTTTACATCACATGTCTATGTATACGCCTCCTGTTACACCTACTTTCACCCTTATCTTTCGCGACTGCTATTGACCACACCCACTGCTCCGCCTATTGTATTCACTGTAATGCAACTGTTTTAGTATATATGCTTGTGTACTGTTATTAAAGTTAGCGCGCTCATCCCAGATCCAGCCCCGGCAGCTGTCGGGCCCTGTCATCCTATTCCTGTGCAGGTTGTCCTGTCCCTGTCCTTTATGCTGTATTAAACCTGCAAACTCCTACTACCTCGAATCTTGACTCTTATTTATTGAGCTATCTGTTATTCATTTATCCATTCAAAAATAGAGGTATTATTTATTTATTTACCACATAATGGCGCCCGAACAGGGACTTGCCCTTTCCCCACGCGCCGGTGAAGCCACGCCGGCCCCCTGACCCTCTGCAGCCGTGACGGAACCATACCGTGCACGTGCAGATATTTCTGCTTCAAGTATCCCTCAGGCCCACGGAGGAGACGGAGGTGGCGGTCCAGCATCCAGACGAGGCGGTGGAGGAACGCGGCGAGTCCCGACCAGAGCCCAAGCCGAGAGTCCAAGGTCCGAGGTATCCGGAGGCCCACCCGTAACAGAAGTCCGAAGTTCGTCCGTCCGGCGTCGAAGCAGTCCAGTCCAGTCCGAGGCCTTCCGTTCTTGCTGCCCGGTGAGTACCATTGCTGGGGTAGTATCTAGACAGGGTCAATCTAATTGACTCTGGTCCGTGGGTTGGTGGTACACAGACCCACAACGAAGTGTCCACTTTGGTGGATGCGGGTCCTAACGTGTCTCTTTATGAGACCGGTGAGTTTCGTACTGTTTTAGCAGTACATCTAGTTTCTGTTCTAGTCAGTTCTGTTTCTCGAGAAAATTCATGTATTCTGTTTTCAGTATTCCAGGTAGTATTCTGTTCGAACTGTTATTTTAAATGTTCTTCATGTATTTTAATGTCGTGGTATGAATGTGGAGTAATTATCGTGTTCATTGTGTATTGTAATTGCGTATTGTGTCTAGGTTACAGTTCAGTCATGCCCTTATTCTCGAAATTACGTCAGTTAAAAACCAGAAAAGGTCTGCTAGAAGCAGCAGTTCCTGTCCCGCCTAGGGACAGTCCAGGTCATTTTATGTATCAAAAGCATGGCATAAGTGCCATATTATATCTAGATTTATGGGTGGAGTACACCAAGGAATTAGAAGAAAAGTATAGATGGCCCGTATCGGGTACATGGGATGCCGAGTGCATCATGCGAGTAGAAGAAACATTATGGAAAAAGAAAGCCAGACAGTCACAGAAAGATGCCATCGAGTTATGGCGTAAAGAATCTCATAGAAGAACCGAAAAAGAAATCAGAAAGTCAGAATTAAGTAGAGAATCCTTAGAACAAGCCCAAGAAAGGGAATTAATCGAGATAGGTGAACGAGTTAAAACCGAACAGTCAGACAGACAGAGGCATGCCCTTATTAAGGGTATGTATCCTCTTCTTGCCGAGGGCTTGCCAAAAGCGACCCCGGAGGCATCCAGTAATTTTCCGCCACCATTAGTTCCGATCAAGCTACGTCACAAACCGACCGCAGCTGATATTTTTATTTCGTCCTATTTGGACGACACAGTCCCCGAATATGCAAATCCTGTTCCGCCGGCTCCTGTAAATAATGTAAATCCTGCTCCTCCAGTCACCGGAGTACCTGTTACGGTACCCCCGGTCCAGCCTACATTACAATTTCCCACTCTGCCAGCACGAAGAGTATCAGTCGATGATTCTAGTTTAGGGGCCGCAGGAGGAGGTCCTCCTGGTACCCCGCCACCACACCAACGTAGAACGTTGGCCGAGTTACATGAATGTGCGTTACAGCGTACGCCCAAATATAAGTCCGTTGCAGATATCCGACGAGCTCTCACTGAATGCCGCTATGATCCAGTTGCAGGTGATGATAGTACAGTTATATATTCCATCCGTGTAAGACGGGTGACCGGGTATTTGGACACCCTACCGGATATGAAAGGAGATCTAGACAGAATATATCGTTTCATCCGTACAGGGGATGATCCAGAAAGTATTGGCGAAGCCATGTCTCAAAGGAAAGCTGAGATCCAGCTCATGTTATTAAAGTTTCTGATTAATTGTCTAATAAGAGAACAAGATTCCCCGACTAAAGATCCGGCCGAAATGAGAATCCTGACAAGGTGGAGTGATAATATAGCCGAGGGTAAACACAGGACACTCAGTAGTATAGAGAGTATGTACAAGAAAATTCGTAAAGAAATAATAAGGTTACACGAGAAACGCAAAGAAGCACTAGTAAACGAGAAAGAAAATGACTCTTCTACTGAAGAGGTAGACGACGAGAATCCCACTAGAATAGCGTATGTAGGTAGAACTAGACTTTCCGACCGACATTCACGTCTAGATTACAAGAAAACTGTTCCTCATCTAGCACCAGAGCAAGGTTCTCTAGAACAAGTATTTCAAGCTACCGATCACATACTGAAATCACGAATCGGTTACAGTGAGTTAAGTACTATGCATGAACAAGAACTAGCCCGATCAGCAGTCCGATGGATTACTGATTCTACCACTTTTCCAGACGAAATAGTGGCACAAATGTTTCTGAAACTGCCTCCAGCCGAGCAACGACTGGTGGGTATGTATATGATCCAACACCTCATTACTCTGTATGAGGGTCAACATTCTGATCCAGGTCCGTTACACGATGTCCTGAACGAGTTACTCCAGTATAGATGGAAAGGTCTAGGTACCGATTTAATTAGTGTCATCCTAGAACAGCGCCACAAATATAGAACGTTTTTGAACCCGCATTTTGTTCATGTCTCACCCCCAGAAAGTAAACCCTTTTACATAGATAGACAGAATCCGTTACGTGAAGTACACCCAGTCAGGACAGCAGATGGTGAAATGCAACGAGTGTTTGTTTACACCCCGATTACAAAGATGGAACTCTTAGAGATGAAGAAATTAATTCCTTGTCATGACAAAGATCCAGCAGGGTTCCACCGAGAATTAAAAGACATGCTCCGTATGGGAGAATACACGTATCCAGATATTATTAAAATGTTAAAAGTCCTGTTGCCCGCAGGGGTATATGAAAAACTCAAGGAAAAAGAATGGGAGGTGGGAGAGAAAAAGATCGATTGGGCAGTTCTCGAAGCTGAAGATAAGATACGAGTACCAGGTACCGGTCTAGGAGAGAAATGTAAAGAATTACCAGAACTGTTGATACAAGTTTTGCCAAGATTATTAGCCACTAAAAAGGAAGACTGGGATGCAATCTCAGCCTGTAAACAGAAACAAGACGAAGACACTAGTGATTTTTATTCTAGATTCGAGAAATGCTTTAGTATTAACAGTGGCCTCAAGACAAGTAGCGAGTCATACCCTCATCTCTTTGTTACTAAATTAGTCGAGAATTCAAGTCCACAAGTTAAGAACCGAGTTTTGAAAGTCGAAAGTACCTGGCAAGCTAATACCCCGTCCCAAATGTTACAGATGCTTCAATATCACCAGAATAGAATCAGAGAAGAGCAAGATCATGAAAGAAAACGTATGAAAGATACGAAAATGAAAGTACTAGTTGCACAATCTGTTCCTCAAGACAGTCAGAAGAGGGGTACGAATCAAGCCAGTCATCCTGCAGTTCCCGTTAAAGGGACCTGCAATTATTGTAAACAGCCAGGTCACTATATAAACGAGTGTGCAGTTCTGAAACATAATATAGCTACTGGTAAAACTAAAGAAAGACCACGTCCGCCTAGACAAGAACAAGTTTCACAGACTTCTCAGCCACAGAATGTACAACAGACAGTTCCAGCACCGCAGCCTATTGCTGCAACACAGCATGTTACACAGCAGATGTACCAGTATGCACAGTCCGAGTATCCAGAGTATCAGCCGTACTCATGAAACAGCCTAGAGAGGGAGGTAGGCTTGCCTCTCATCGAGATACCTGTAGATCAAGAGGGTCCCTATGTTCATAGTCAAGTACTAGGGAAAGACAGAAAGTTTTTGATTGATACAGGGGCAAGTAGGACGACCATCAGTCACGCCGAAGTTCCAGGGGCTCCGCTCTCAGGCTCTAGAAATGTTTCCCTTGGATTTTCAGGAAAGCCTATTGTAAACGAGATATCTAAGCCAGTTATTCTAGAAGTAGGTCCATTGTCCCGCACTACTGATCTGTTACTTACGAAGTCATGTCCAGAAAATCTGTTAGGTATTAAAACACTGAAAGAATTAGGTGCAGTTATTTGCTGCTCCCCAGAGGGAATACGATTGTTCTTACGTGACTTCAAGGGTCACTATGTATTACGAGATTTTGATCAGAGATTGTCTAATGTTCCGCAGCATCTATGGGCACAAGGTCCAACTGATGTTGGCTTCATGCAAATCACACCCCATCGTGTGACTCTCAAACCAGGTGTAGTGTTACCACGAATCAGACAGTACAGATTGCCACCTGAGGCTGTAGCAGCCTTATCCAAAATTATTGACGAGCTCATCGCTCAAGGAGTAGTTGTAGAAACTGACTCCAATGTATGTAATTCTCCGATCATTCCAGTCATGAAACGTACTGATCCAAATGCACCCCCAGTATATCGATTAGTGATTGACCTTCGAGAACTCAACAAATGTATTATTCCCCAGTACCCAGTTGTCCCAGATATCTCTTCCCTATTGACAGCCATTGATTCTGAAGCCTCATTTTTTACAGTCATAGACCTCAAGAACGCATTTTTCAGTGTCCCCATTCATCCAGACAGCCAGTTTCTTTTCGGATTTTGTTTAAATGGAAGGAGCTATATGTTCACACGAGCTCCTCAAGGTTTCACAGAAAGTCCAAGTATTTACAGTCAAGCACTTAAGAGACAACTAGACAATATTCACATGCCAACTGACACTGCCCTGCTCCAGTATGTCGATGATCTACTGATCACAGCCCGTTCTGAACGTGCTTGCGAGCGAGCATCCCTTACAGTCTTGTATTTCCTTGCCGAGATGGGGCACAAGGTGTCCCCTTCGAAGCTTCAATTCTGTGTCCAGCAAGTGATCTATTTAGGCCACTTACTGTCCAAGAGGGGTAGGCAGTTGACACCTGACCGTATCCAGTTAATAGCGAGTCTTCCACAGCCCAAGACCCAGAAGGAGGTACGTGCTTTTATCGGCCTCACTTCTTATTGCAGACAATGGATTCCTCAGTATGCATTTCTAGCCAAGCCACTGATACAGTTAACGACACAGGAGGCAGCCGTATCGACTGTCCTCCCTTGGACATCTGAACATACACTTAGTTTCAATGAGTTAAAGAAAGCCTTATGCCAAGCTCCAGTTCTAGCTACACCGAACTACAGTAAGCCTTTTACACTTTTCGTCACTGAACGTGAAGGTACAGCATTATCTGTTCTTACACAAGATCAAGCAGGACAATACAAGCCCTGTGCTTATTTTTCGAGCACACTAGATCCTGTAGCCCAGGCGCTGCCTGCGTGCCTCAAGTCAGTTGCAGCCACAGCACTAGCTATCAGACAAAGTGATTCCATAGTGTTAGGACATTCCTTGACAGTACAAGTTCCACACTCCGTGGAAGTTCTTTTAAACCGAACACAGACTCAGCACTTGACAATTGCACGTTTAACAGGTTATGAATTGACACTGTTCCAGCCACACATAGAAATCAGACGCTGCAACGTTCTAAATCCTGCTACACTGTTACCATCAGTTACTTCAAATCCTGCCACACACGACTGTGTGGAAGTAGTTAACATTATGACTAAGCCAAGACAAGATCTGACAGATATTCCATTACCAGATCCCGACCTGACACTTTATGTGGATGGTTCATGTATGAGAACAAGTACAGGAGAATTAGTAGCCGCGTATGCAGTGACTACAGACACTGAAGTTATAGAAACACACCGTATTGACACCCTGTCTGCTCAAGCAGCAGAGCTAGTTGCTCTGACTCAAGCCTGCATACACGCTAAAAACCTGAAAGTTAATGTTTACACAGATTCACGCTACGCATTCGGAGTCGTACACGACTTTGGAGTGCTCTGGCAGGAGAGAGGTTTCATGACTTCTCATGGAACCAAGATTCAGCATGGTCTCCTTATTCAAGCTCTGTTAGATGCCATACACTTACCGACATCTATTGCTATTATGAAATGCAAAGCACATACGAAAGTTACTGACATTATTTCCCAAGGTAATGATCTAGCAGATCGCACAGCCAAGCTTACAGCACAGACTCCAGACATGTCAGTTAATCCGACACAGACACATACTTCAGATCTGACTACCTGTATGACAGTTAAGGACCCTACTCAAGATGTCATAGATATCCAGTTACATGCTACTCCCGATGAAATCAAGAAATGGTCTGAACAAGGAGGGGTCCAGACAGATCAGGGATGGGTAACGAAGGGTAAAGCCACATGGTTTCTCCCCGACTCTATGGTTCAAGTCATTATCAATACCGCACATAGTCCAGCACATTTAGGAGAAAAAGCTATGTTAGATAGTATCCAGAACATTTGGTTCAACAAGCATTTATGAGCTGCAGCCAAGCAGAAGGTCCGTACCTGTATGATATGTTGCCAGTTTAACCCAGGTAAAAGTGTCCCGGTGGAACAAGGTGGATTCCAGCCCCCTGACCACCCTTTTGAAGTCCTCCAAATGGATTATATTCAGATGGAGCGATGTCGAGGTTTCAAGTATGTCCTTGTAGTTGTATGCGCTTTGTCCAGGTGGACAGAGGCATATCCAGTCCCAGATTACACAGCCACGACCACTGCCAAGCAGTTGGTTCGTGAATTCTTCCCCCGCTACGGACTCCCTAGAGTCGTATATTCTGATAACGGCCAACCATTCTCATCCGAGCTTATGAAACATATTTCCCTGTTGTTAGGGTACCAGTGGAAGTTCCATTGTGTACGCCATCCTGAAGCAGCCGGTCTCGTAGAGAGACATAATCAGACCCTGAAAATTCGAATTGCAAAAGTATGTAAAGAGAAAGGTGTAGACTGGCTAGTAGCTCTGCCAGTTGCTTTGTTTTATATGCGCATGGTCGCACATTCCAGATCAGGTTTGTCCCCGTATGAGGTCGTATTCGGCCGCCCCCCTAATATGTGGGGTACACCTAGACCTCGAAGTATTACCGATGTTTCAAGTAATATGCTGACAGATTACCTAGCTTCCTTGATGTCTGCCCTCAACTCTTGTCGTTCACAGGTTGCTGCCGCATTTCCAGACAATACCGAGGTGGCACCGCATGAAATCGTTCCCGGATGCATGGTTCTTGTGAGGAACTTTGATCGTTCAAGTCCGCTGGAGCCTCGCTGGAAAGAACCCAAACAGGTCCTCCTGGCCACCCGTACTGCCGTCAAGCTGGAAGGCAGGAAGGGCTGGGTCCATTTGTCACATGTGAAAAGATTTTTGGGATTGAAGTCTGTTACCAAGAACATTTCCGAGGATTTGAAAGACTGCCAAAGTACTATTCTTAAGGACTGTCCCGCAAAAGACTATGATACGAATCCCTCCCCGTTAGAGAAAACTCCGCAGCAGGAGTATAAGAAGAAATTAAGGTCTAGTAAAATAAGTCAGCCAGTTTGATTGTCTAAGTCCTCCCCTAGGTGAAACGGTTAGACCGGTTTCTGACATGTATAAAATAGACCCCCATAGTGAGAGAGTTAGTCAAAACTCAATCCGATGTATCGTTTTTCTAAGTTTCATATTGTTTTTTAGCATTATGATTTCCTGCATATGTTATGCATTTTACTTGTGTTTTCCAGTTTCTCATGTAAATAAGTCTGCTAATGCTACAGTAGAGCACACGTTTAGTGATCTGCCTCCTCATGAACTCTCATATCGTCTTGCTATGCGTAATAATTCTTTTGTCCGCATGTTACATTATTCACACCAGACCAGCAATGCCACTAATTGTTGGGTGTGTGGTCGACTCCCCCCTTTCCAGACACCGAAGGGAGTTCTGCCACTCTTTCCTTATCCATTTTCACATAATGGTTCGTGTGGAGCATGGTCCACGTTAACGTCATCCTCAACAGATATGTCTTTTCTTAATAGTACATGTTTCCCAGGCAAGCAAGGTCTTCCCCACAGAACAGGGTTAGATCTAGAAAATGAAGTTTATAATTTAGGTAATTATTCTTCGAATTTCATGGTCCTGAATGTTCAGTCTGATTCTACTCCAGACTTACCTGCTATGTCAGTATTACCAGTCAAAGGTGAATTATGTGTCCGAAATAATGGTTCCGTACATGTAGGCCATAGTGATTGTACTACTATTGTCAAGTATAGTGACAGTAGGAAATCTATTTTCAAAGCTTCACGTCATTCTTATTTTGTTTGTGGTCAAACCGCATATGTTCGTCTGCCCCTCGATTGGGAGGGAACCTGTTACATTGCCTTCCTACTGCCACCAGTTTTTCTAGCCCCACCTGACTATCATAGGAATTCCCACCTAGTACATACTAGACACAAGAGAGATCTCCCGATTGTCGATTATACTGAAACTGCTCTAGAACAATACATAGATATCAATAAAGGTGTCTTCCCCTACTTAGGTACTGTCGTGAATAGTAAACTGATACGTAGATTAACGAGAACCCTTGAAGCAGTAATGATTGAGACTACTTCTGCTCTAGGTAACTTAACCGAAGAACAATCCTTTATGAGAATTGTCGTGCTCCAGAATCGTCTTGTCCTTGACGTCATACTGGCCGATAGGGGCGGGGCCTGTAGAGTCATCGGATCTAGTTGCTGCATTTTCATTCCTAATAACGCGCCGTCTGTTTATTCAGCTATAACCAGACTCCATAAAATTGCCCATATGTTACACCTAAATCCAGGCACCTGGACATGGTCCGGTTGGTTCTGGAATATAATTTCCGCCTGGGGATGGAAAGTATTGTCATTTCTGGGTATTGCAGTAGCGATCATATTCAGTTGCTGCCTCTGTTTACAATGTGGCCCTGCGATTTGCGGCATTTGTGCTACCTCTTGTATTCCTAGTCCCAAGTCCCGTTCTAAATCCAGTTCCAAGAAAATTCGAGACGAGCAAATGATACTATATGAAATGATAGATGGTATCATGAATATTGATGTTTCCTGATGGAAACGTAGTGACAAGGAGGGAATGTGGAAAAGTAAATTTTGCCATGTTCTGTATCCCTACGTGTCTTCCATCTTATGTTATGTGTGCATGATTAATATGCATATGTATCCCCCATGTTCGATTAAAGACGCAATTATAGTTGTGTCCATCTCTAGTATGCCAGTTTCCAGTTCTCGTGAAAGCTACGAGTATTAGGCCTATGTAAAGTTACGTTGCCACGTTTCTCAGTGTGCACGTTATTTCATTGTAAAGTCCCCGTTTTCTAGGCCTCAAAAGGGCCCGGACACCAGATTCAGCTTCTGTCTCCTGAACCCTCGCTGAGGAGCGATACAGCCCCCACCTGTATCCTCGACCCTTCACTTACTTCCTGCCTCGCAGTGCCCGGCTCGGCCTGGCTCTGCCTCTGAGTCTGCCAAGAGTATGTTATGATTCTAGTTATCAGTTCAGCCCTCCTTCTCTGCATTCCTAAGCTACTGAATCGCATCAATAGTTTCCGTCATCGTCTAGCCTTTACGTCTCCATGTAAGAGAAATACTGTATTTATGGTCATTTAATATTCCTCAACACGCACTACATGTAGAATAATGCATGCATCAGTCTTAGAGTCTGTTAGCCTTTACCCCGATAACTTTTGGATTCTATCAACATGTTCTCTAAACATCAGATACTAGATAGGGTTTAGGTACATGTCGCCCTGACTCTCCAGACTTCAGTCTCTGCTCCTAGCACAGAGTTCATAGCCCCCAGCTTCTCCTAGTAACACGTCATTGTCAGTTTGCGCGCACCATTAGGTTAGAGGTCCCGGCTCCTTAGGTAGCCCCCTCCATGTTTCCGCCCCATTTATGACATACTCTGTTACGTTTACATCACATGTCTATGTATACGCCTCCTGTTACACCTACTTTCACCCTTATCTTTCGCGACTGCTATTGACCACACCCACTGCTCCGCCTATTGTATTCACTGTAATGCAACTGTTTTAGTATATATGCTTGTGTACTGTTATTAAAGTTAGCGCGCTCATCCCAGATCCAGCCCCGGCAGCTGTCGGGCCCTGTCATCCTATTCCTGTGCAGGTTGTCCTGTCCCTGTCCTTTATGCTGTATTAAACCTGCAAACTCCTACTACCTCGAATCTTGACTCTTATTTATTGAGCTATCTGTTATTCATTTATCCATTCAAAAATAGAGGTATTATTTATTTATTTACCACATTACACATACAGACAGGCTTGCGCAGACTTACAATGATGTTTGCACAGACAGACAGAGAGGCTTGCACAGACTGGCAGGCTTGCACACAGGCATACAGAGAGGCTTGTACAGACAGACACAAAGACTTTGGCAGACAAACAGTCAGAAAGAGAGACTTAGTGAACAGATAGAGGGTTTCACAGATAGATAGATAGATAGATAGACAGACAGACAGAGAGGTTTGCATAGACAGACTGAAATACTTACATGGATAGACAGACAAAGATCCTGGCACAGCCACTGAGGGTCGCACGGACAGACAGAGAGGCTTGTACAGATAGACAGACAGTGAGGCTTCCACAGACAGACAGGCTTGCACACACAGGCAAAGAGGCTTGCACAGACAGCCCATCAGAAAGAGAGACTTAGCAGATAGATAGAGGCTTGTGCAGACAGACAGAGAGGCACATACAGACATAAAGTCTTGCACAGACAGACAGATGAGCTTGCACAGACAGACAGAAAGACAAGCTTGCACAGACAGACAGGCTTGTACAGATATATGGGCAGAATTGCAGAGATATATAGACAGAGTTGCAAAGGTAGATGGACAGACAGACAAAGAGAGTTGCAAAGGTAGATGGACAGACAGAGATACAAAGGCAGACAGATAGGACAAGAAACTGGAATAAGTGGCAGAAGCAAAAATAGGAATGTGATAGTTAAATATCTTTATGAGCAGGGCATACAGGAGCATTGAAAGCACACTAGAAAGCCGTAAAAGCAGGACATACAGACTAAATTGGTTTACAAATATAACGATATACAAGAGCACTGAAAGTAAACTAGAAAGCCATACAAACAGGACATGTGGACTAAACTGGTATACAAATAGAACTGTAGCCTTCAATTAAAATACATACCTGAATAACAAACAGGAGTGCATTTGGAAATGCACTTCATTGAGCGCACGCAAAAATAAAAAAGATAACTTTATGAATAAAGTTTCAAATGGAATTTGGTATGCTGAGAAATACAGTCACTTGTAAAAGAAAAAAAATCAAAGGCCAATCCGAAAGGAATTTACAACACCATTAGCAGGAGATAGGGACTGATAAAGCTAGAATGTGCATTGTGAACTACAAGGAGGAGCTAGTAGAAAGCGTCCTGCTATCATAACAGGTTCTAAACAGAAAGGTAACACCAGAGCAATAAAGTAAAAACACTGTCATTGAAGAAAAAAACTACCTTGTGTGCAGATGTGGATCTTTTGAAAGAGCAAAATGCAGTCACTCAGAATGAAGTTACCCAGGGACTGAAGTGGGTTGATCCCCTGCTCCATGTTGTATGCTGTTTGCTGTATGCTTTAGTGGGCCGAAGCAATATGTGAACAACACAACAACAGATCCTTGGATTAAGACAGCTGGTGACACACCCTTTAAACATGTATATTATAAATATATTTTTTCAAAACATACAAAGGTCTTAGTTAACGTCAAAACTAAAAAGTGGAGAAACTGGTAGCCCAGCACTTGTCAAGCCATGATGTAATTCTTAACTGTGCACTGAAGTTGCATTCATGTTTAACTTATCTTATAAGGTGTTCCACCTGTGTGTGCTCACATGACTGACTTAGCATCCTAGCTTGATGAAATGCTTTGCCAAATTGGCAGCTTCTTCTACGTGGAACACAGGCCGACAATAAACAAAAAGTATTGCTCTAAAGTGGACTGTTGTAAATTAATTTGAAATGCATTATTTGTGGAAATAAGAATACGTTACTTTTTCTATCTCTCATGAGGTTGAATTGAGGGTGAAGGCACCATTTTGGGTTATTTTCTGACTAGTCATATTATACCTAAATTGAGTTCCTAATGTGAGCCATTGCTTGCAAGTGGGGCCCATGGGAACTCAATGTTATCTTCTCTTGAAGAGACGGTCCTTCACTGGTTCTCCTCCTTCCGCCACAACCGCTCCCAAAAAATAAAAATTAAAAACTTCAAGTCCGACCTACACCCCATAAACAGGGGCGTTCCACAATAGTCAGTGCTCTCCCCACAACTTTTCAACATCTACATTGAACCCCTTACTACTGCACTAAAAAAATCCAACATTCCCTTCTATCTTTATGCAGATGACACGCCGATCTATCTGGAAACCTCCTCCATTGATGACATACAAAGACTCAATGCCACGCTTAGAGAGGTCCAACACTGGCTCTCTAGTAATCATCCAAAACTCAATCAAGAGAAAACGGAAATACTCCTCATCTCCAACAAAGAAGAGAACCCCCAAATTGCGGGTGGACTCTGTAAAATCTCTAGGTATCACCCGAAACCCGAAACCGGATATGAACAAACACATTAAAAACTCTGCAAAACGCGCCTACCTCAACTTGAAGCTACTGCACAAAATAAAAGCCTTCCTCCCGCCCAAGGACCTTCAACAAGCCACTCAAGCACTGGTGCTGCCCAGACTAGACTATGGGATTACGGCACAGCAAAATCCCACCTCACCTCCTGATAACAACCGTCAATGCAGCAGCAAGAATGGTCACTGGAACTAAGAAATTCAACCACATCTCACCCGCACTCAGAGAACTAAAATGGCTCCCAAATGAAATGCGGGCCAGCTTCAGAACAGCCTGCCTCATGCACAAAGCCCTACACACAGGCAAACCGGAATGCCTGGCTTCCAAACTCAAAAAGGCCATCCAGACCAGGAACCTCAGGAGCTCCAACACCCTGCTACTCACCCCGCTGAAAACACGCAAACAAAAAACCACGGCCAGGTCGTTTTGCTGGTAACGCGCCCAAAATCTGGAACTCCATTCCCTCCCACATCAGAACGATCCCCTCTTTTGCAAAATTCAAACGACTGCTCAAAGTCCTCTTCCTCGATCGCTCCCTAGCGAACCGAAAGGATCCACTAAAATGCCTTAGCCGGCACTCCACCTGACTTAGAGTCCGTGTCCCGTGATGACTTCAACCTCCTTTACCCCCGGCCCCCTACCCCGTTCACCCCACACCGAAGAAGAAACTGTATTGGCTACTCGTTTTGTGTGACCTGTACGCATCATGTTTATTTTTTTTCTTTAATTCTATCTGCTGCTCCTTATGTTTGAACTCTACTCTTCACAAATGTCTATGTCCTACTATGATCTCTGCCTTGCTTGATTGCATATGAGACACTTGTTGTAAAGCGCTCTGATGCCCTCAGGTCCATCTAGCGCTATATAAAACTCCTAAAATACAAAATAAATTAAATAAATAAATAATTTTATGAACCAAGACTTTTTTCCATCATTGGACTTTGACCCAGAACAAGAGGGAGAAAAACAAAAAAGGTAGAAAGCAGAAGGATGCAAAAGATACAGTGACAAGGGAAGAAAGCAGGGATGAAAAAGAACTTATAAGAGGAAGATGATGGGCCAGAGAGTTTCTGGTGATGGATGGCCTCGTGCCTCTGAACAACACTTTGGGCCTAGGCGTTTATTATTTTGCAAATGAAGCACCAACTTTTTGACATTCAGGTTTTCAATGTGTTAACACAGCCAATGTCAGGGGCATGGGAGGATGTATAGTTTTTAGGACTGTCTTATTTAATGAATAACAGCTACCACTTCAGACAACTTTTGGGGTCAAGCTTCCTTTCCTATTTTAGACCTTTCTTGTTTGATAAGAGTTCTTGCAAGGTTGAAGGTGGATTGAAGGGGAGGACTTTTTTGGTCCCCATTCCCAGCAACTTTGACAGAGCGGTGGGGCTGCCTTTCTGTTGAATCAAAAAATTACTTGAAACCTGTAGAACAGTGCCAGTGAGTTGTGAGGCACTATCTCCGCTAGTCGCCAGTTCAATATACACTAGGGTAGTAAAGGCAAGGAACTCCTTGGCTCCCAAAGCCATTTCCATTTAGGCACTCTTCCAGAAACACTGTAGGAATTTGAAGATGAAAGCATCTGTATTCAGGACTTGTACTGTGATGTACTATTTGGTTTCACAATCCCAGAAACAACCTTCAATGATGTGTTCCATTACCACAGACCACAAAGCTGACCTAGATAGTGCCCTACTGGACTGTTGGATAACCTTCATCTTTAGCAACCCCTGAAAGGGAGAACAAGAAAGCCCTCAGATACTGAGTTCCTCCTGGACTAACTTTCAAAGTAGTTCATAACTGCAATGTATCAGGTCTATTAACCTAGCTGAGCCCCAATTTTTGTTAGGAAGTCTGGATGGCCAGATTTAGAGAAGTGTGCAAACCAAAATGACGCTGTAAACTGGTAATGTATACTACAACAGAAAAATAGTATACGTTGATCTGGGACTTTCTGAAATAGGAAGGAAATCATCAGTTAGAAAATACTGATGGCCTTCCATATGGGGCAAAAAGTTGCAGAAATTGTAGCAAAACACTAGTACGAAATCAGTGTATTCGAGAGCACAGAGTATGCCTATAATTTGGTGTGTGCAATTAAAATATATGCTGTAAATAGCCTCGGATCAACAACAAACATGGCACAAAATGTTAAAAAAGCATATGCACGTCATTTGAGAGCTCTGTAACAAAGCACTTGGGCCTGATTCACAAAGGGACTTATAACTTGTAAAGTTATATGTGTGAAGGCTCCGCACTCAGGCAGAGCCTTCACACTCAGTAAGGATCTCCGCTCTGAGCACTACAGTGTTGAGATTGTGCCCCGAGTGCAGAGACTCCTCCACAATTGCGGAGACTCCGCACTCATAAATTTACGAGTCATAAGTCCCTTTGTGAATCGGAATCTGGGAATGTGTTGGCTTGACTCTATGGCACATAAATAAAATTTCACACAAGTACTTCTGCCAACCTATAAGACAACTGATGTTATTCATGTCTAGTCAAGCTTTTCTTTACACTTTGTATGCAGAACACAGAAAGATTAATTTTGCAAAGCGTTTGTGTTCAATACAAGTATTTCACAGTTTCTAAGATACTGTTTGGAAAAAAAAAAAGCATAAGGTACAAGTTTACATTTTCTTTAATTCCAAAGTATACCATGCACAAAGTTCCAAGGAACAGCAGTATTGTACATTCAACAATGTGCTGTAAGGAGCCCAGTTCAGCACTGAATTTAGGATTCAAGATGTTTTAGAGTTTGGTGATTTGGAGTATGCAAGTGGAAC
The DNA here is from genome assembly GCF_964261635.1 of Lissotriton helveticus. Classification (NCBI taxonomy): domain Eukaryota; kingdom Metazoa; phylum Chordata; class Amphibia; order Caudata; family Salamandridae; genus Lissotriton; species Lissotriton helveticus. Next base: position 462,243,840 of record NC_136070.1, read on the forward strand.
AATACCAAGCTAAAGTCTCCAAATCTGGGTTTTGGCAGTGCAGTCGTCATACAGACCTGTAGGTTATAATATATATAGATTTCTCCTTGGGTTTACTTCCTTCAAATCATTAGGTTTTCTTTGTTCTTCTTCCAGCATTGTCAATTAGAGTCTGCGCCCATCATGAGATCTAGCCACTCTGGAGCCCTATCAGTCCCCTGCACACACCACATATTCGACCTCAGTAACCACCCCATTTGCAAAGAACTCACCAGGGTCCTCAACTCCTCTATCACCATGGCCCACTTCCCCCAGAAATGGAAGCATGCTGACATAAAGACGCTGCTAAAGAAGCCATCCGTGGACCCAGGGGAACCTAAGCACTACCGACCTATCGACCTTGCTCCCTTTCTCAACCAAGGTCAAAAAGAAAGCCATCAATGTCTAGCTCACTAGACATCAGGAGAACTTCAACCTTCTGGAACCCTCCCAATCAGGCTTCAGAGCTCACCACAGCACAGTGACAGCCCTAGTCACTGCCACAGACAATATCAGAATGCTGTTGGACCACGAAGAGACAGCAGCCCTCATCCTCCTCACCCTCTCAGCAGCGTTTGACACCATATCCCACCACACACTGTTAAACAGACTCCACACAGAGGACCAGCTCTCATATAGATTGCATCCTACCTCACAGTAAGAACGCAGGTCGTCCTCCCACCCTACTCCGCACTCCCTAAGAACATCACCTGTGGTGTACCTCAAGCTTATCACTTAGCCCAACCCTCCTCAATGTATACATGACAACCCTGGCAAACATCATCAAGAGCCACAGACTCAACATCATCTCCTACTCCGACGACACCCAACTTATCCTTTCCCTGACCAACAACACAGCAACCACCAAGGGCAAATTACAAGAATGCATAAAAGGTGGGCCTGGATAAACAACAACTGTCTGAAACTCAATACCGGCAAGACCAAGGTACTCATCTTTGGTAAAGGAAAGGACATTCACTGCAACACCGCATGGTGGCGACGTTAACTGGGCCAACCGCCAAACCCACCTAACACACACTCAACCTCGGCATTTTCCTCAACAGCCAGCTATCCATGAAGAAGCAGGTCAGCGCTGCCTCCTCCGCTTGCTTCCTCACCCTCTGAATGCTCATAAAGGTCTTCAGATGGCTCCTACATAACACCAGAACAGTCACACAAGCTCTCATCACCAGCACACAATACTACGCCATCTCCCTATGTAAAAATAACAGCCCAACTCATGACAAACCTCCAAACTATCCACAACACAGCAGCCAGGCTCATTCTGGACTTTCCCAGACAGCACCACATCACCCAACAGCTCAGGAAAACTCCACTGCTACCAGCCACAAAGAGATGTCAATTCAAGCTGATTACCCATCCTTACAGGGCACTACACTATGAAGGACCGGCGTACCTCAACAATCGAATAAACGCTAACCAACCTACCAGGAAACTCTGCTCTGAACCCTCTTCCCTAGCAGCCACCTGACTCACCCGTCGGACAAACAGGAGCAGCCCCTCTATCTCTCACCTGGCGGCTAAGACCTGGAACGACCTCCCTCTGCACATCAAAGCCTCACCATCGCTTCAACAGTTTATGAAGGACCTCAAAACCTGGATTTTCAACCAATAGGAGAACAGGCAGCATGCTCTCCTAGTGCCTCGAGACCCTAATGGGTGATGCAGTCGTGCTCTACAAATTCTACTTGACTGGATGATTGAATCACGTCTTAGATCAGCTATTGGGTTGTGTCTTGCTGCCTTCAATTGAGATGCACGAGGGACTACCTTACAACTGTAACCTATCTGTTCTCTTCTTGTGGCACTCTCTCATATGTGTCTCACTCTGTTCCTCCTTTTGTACGTAACACCCCTTGCCTTCAATACTACTCTGATTTTTCGATGATAAAAGAAGGTTTAGTGACAAGGCAGCCTTAATTACAATTCCATCTTTCCTTTTATGTCTTAGAAATTAAAAACGACTAAAATAATGATCCTTTGTTATTCAACCTTTATGAGAAATATAAACACACTGCTATTGAAGGAAAAGGAGCCTTCAATATAATCCACCTTTCATTTGTTTGTCTGACTTTAATGTACCTATTGTGCATGCATTACCAAATTAAACCAGAACAATTGACTTTTACAATACTTGTTTACATTTTGACATTACCCATAGTTATCCTCTGATACAAACACAAATGAAAAATATTGGGCTCATACGATTTAATTGGCAAGTGATGAAATGGGATGCAGGTCTCCAAGTACAATGCATTTGCTCTTAAACAAAATTGAGAACCTTTTCAAGTTGCCTCATGAACATATATTTACACTGCCTCACTCTATGTTGCAAAATACAATGTGAAACATGTCCAAATTTGGCAGCTTGTAAAAAGGTGTACAAAGTCAAGTGCAGTATGCAATTTCAGTAGTAACAAAGGGCCCTTGTAAGCAAAGAGGACATAACTAACTAGTTCGATTTTCTTTCCTGACCGATTGGTTTGCGACCTGCTTTTCATTTTGTGGTGCAACTGATGGACTGATCAAATACACTGTAAACTGTACATTCACAGTAAGTCGCTAAATCTCCTGCTTCATTAATATGACTGAGGCAGAAGACAGTAACCCCTTTGAATGTAGGTATGGAGTCTCGCAAAGAACAGCAAACTTCTATCCCTGCGTTCACATTGCCTGTATGCCAACATTTTGTTTTAAGAAGCAGCCCCTGTTGCATGTCTCTCTTTGTGAATGGAGTTTCTTCCAATGTCAGGTAACTTGTCAGTAGTTTGTGACTGTAACTGTAGTCACAAAGTATAGATATATCACTGTGACCTATACTAAAATTGTGAGTCGGAAATACTTTTCTGACTGACAGAAGTGTTGTTAATACATAACAGCAAGAGGTATATTGTACCCCAAATTGTTTATAATGATTAATCACGTTCTGCATAACGTAAGAGTATGTAGGTTAGGTGCTAAACTATGCTTTTCTGTTTACATCAACTGTTTATTGTGTTTATTTAGGTAACGGAGTTGTGATACACTTGCCAGGCTTGTTTGAAGAAGCTGAGAAAAACGAAAGAAAAGGTATGAATTAGCACTTTCCCATTTATATATTTCTCTGTCAATTCTAAATCGGTAGTTGGCCGGTGATGGCACAAAATCAATCTTCTCTCTGAGGTGTTGAACCAAGGTTTCATTTTTGATCATCACTCATGCCTCTGAGTGCCTTGAGAATCAAGAGCCTAATTTTATTCAGAGGTTAAAGATCTGATTCCTAATCTTCAATAACTGAGACTTGACCTCAACAAAAAGACTAGTTCCTCCTCCGTGTGAAAGATCAAAGTCTAGGCTTGAAACTGTAAACAGATTATATCCGCTACAGCTGTTTGGCTATTTAAATGTTTTTGCATACCCTTTTCCTGTTATACAGGTCAATAGCCCCAGCTCAGGTCAAGCTTCCATGAAGGCATTGCAAGGATTTTTATAAAAGGGAAAGGTCGGAACCTAAAATTTTGAAAAGCAAAACCTAAACTCAAATCATTGCTGTACTTGCTGAAAGTCCTTGTAAACATTACTATGGTGGTATGTTGATATCTCTGACCATTTGAGCCTGCACAGTTTGTTAGTCTCCTTAACTACTGAGAATTATCAGGTGAAAACAGACGCAATTCCAAATACATGGTTCAGATTGTGGGAAAAGGTGCTGTAGCAGTTTCCTCTGAAACTCTTCCTCAGCAAAGTGTCTACACCTTGAGTTCCAAATATCCTGCACAATTCCCTTATGTTTTTGTATTCATATTTTATTTATGTGCATGTATTTTAGTCAGAAAGTGAGTGCTCACTTGGTTGTTTATTTACAGATTATCCGTATGCACATATTATAACACAAAAATACTAGATGATGAATAAAAGTTGTAGCTAAGGTATAATTATAATTATTTTACCAAGGGTATTTCCTGAAAGATAGCAGTGATTCTATATCTCATTCTTCATCTTCTAGGGTCACAATAGTTATCACTAAGCACCAGATGAAACTTTCTTTGGTCCACCAGTAGGCTGTCACCTCAGCTGCAATTTCTCTTGCCAATTCTCCTCTGTTCACAGATGTTCATTGCATTGAAAACCTGGAGGGCAGGATTGGTGAGAAGGAGAAACTTCTGACTCCTGACATTTAAATGGATTTGGCGAGGCATGACACTTGTATGGGGTGGTCTTTGCTCTGAGGGATTTCAAGTCATAGGCCAGTAAATATGTATTTCTTTCTTCCTCATCTATTACTTTTGCTGAACCAGCTGGGGATCCCTATCCTATGCCTGTGCACTACTCTCCTGGTCATTCATGCACATACAGTGCACCAGTGGCAGTCTACTGTGTGGCACAGTTATCTGCCTCAACAACAGCTGTGCAATCCAGGGCTGGAGGCTGGACAGAGGAGTTAATATGTCCCACACTCCTGCCTGCACTGCAATCGCTAAGCTTGAACAGTAGGGCAGGATGCCTTTTGGGCCTATTTTGTTACCTGGTGCCCACAGGAAGACCCTACCACAGAGCCAAGATTCATAGGCCGGGGCTCACCTGGAGCAATAAACTGGGTTCCTTAAGGTTGTGAGGACTTCAAAGTGGGTACCGCAAATTATGGGGGATAATTGTTCAAAATAGCATGGTTCTGCTTATCGAGTAGCACCCAGAATACTATCCTACTGAAACCCGGCCCCTCCTCTCCCGACATGACCGCCGCACCAGATGCCACCATGGAACGAATACTACTAAAAATATCGGCCATGGGCCGCAGATTAGAGGGCATGGAGACAACCATCTCTGCCTTGGCCACCGAGACCAAATCCATTCGTTTGGCCATTTTTTTTAAAACCGATTTTATTTAATTTTTTGTTCAGAGGAAATACAGTTGTTTCACTTCACCGTTAAATGCATGATGCGCTCGTACCGCCCAAGCCATAAATGGAAATACAATAGGACATTATGTCATCTTTCAGCTAGGCAGCGGTAGCCCCTGCACCGTCAGCGTGCAGTGCACAGTCTTTCTTGAGTCAGGTGTCCTAATTCCGTTGGCGAGCAGCATAGCGCCGCAGGACTCAAGCTATCTAACACACATTCTTCCTAGATACAGTCGTCTTCCATTCAATAAATCAGGTAACAAAACATCCAACTCCCCTTCCCTCCCATCCTCCCCGCTAACAGACTCACACCCATCCCCCCGCAAACCGCCCCCCTCATCCTCCCCCCGCCCTGCAGACATGCCGCCTCACCAATGCCATGTGTGCCGCTCTTAATGTATCCCACACACTCCAATTAAGACCTGTGGCAAAGGACTAATCATCATCCAAGAGAAAGCACCCAATCAGGCGTTCCCCCTCCCCGTCTACCCGGTCAGCACCCTGATCGCAGATGAGGTTCCACACCAGCTAGCGGGCACGCAAGATCAGGAGGATCAGTCCTCTTCGTCAGTCGGGTCCTTAAGTAGGTCCGTCAGTGTTACCGAGGCTCTGGCTGTGTCCCATAGCTTGTCATTGTCAGTTCTACTAGCGAGTTGAAGTTGGAGGGTCCCCTCGTAGCCCGCCCACTTAAGAAATTCTCTGAGCCAGCGCCCTGCATTAGGGCCAGCGGCCGCTTTCCAGTGACTGGTGATCCATTCGTTTGACCATAGCAGGATTTCATGCCCTTGTTAACGATCTTTTTTTTTTTTTTTTTTTTTTTTTTTTTGGTTAAAGACTTTTATTGAGCAATCAAATAAAAATTACAGAGATGGGCCCACAACCACACGGGCTGGCCGCTAATAGCAAGGCACAACATAAGAAGCAAACAATCACTTTCGTGGCCAGGCACAAAGCATATACCCATTATTGCTCAAAGCATAGGACAGGACATAACAATTTTCTGTATTAATCATAAAAACAACGAACTCTAAACAAGGCGAATGCACATTAATCAAGTCAGCCCAGAAGGCGGAGGGGAGAGACACTAATCAGGAAGACAAAAGCAAATCAATGGGACTCGGCAAGGCCGGGGGGGGGGGGCCAGCGGGGAGGGCAGGAAAATCCTAAAATAACATGAAAAAATTTTCGGGAACGTCAGCCTAGGGAGATAGGGTAACATCGGGAGTGTCAACCAAGGGAGGGGTACAAATATCTCCACGATATGCATTCCACTGACCCCAAATCTTCGTCCACGCCCTGGGTCTGCCCCTAGCCACATAGACGGTCTTCTCTCGGAACATGGACCAGTCCATGTTATCCTCCCACACCGAGACTTCGGGCGGTCTGGATGCGCCCCAGAGTTGCGCAATGTCCCGCTTCGCGACCATGTATCCCAAGGTCGCCCATCTGGTCTGGGCCACAGAATAGTCGGTGGGTTCCCACACGTTCAACAGGCATCGTCGGGCCTCAGGCCGCAGGGTAATACCAGTCACAACAGTCATCACCGCAAGCACATCAATCCAGTAGGCTGCTACCACCGGGCATTCCCAAAGAATATGCAGAAATGTAGCACTCATCCCACAACCACGCTTGCATAAGCCATCTGGGGAAAAACCCATCACAACCAGACGCGGACCAGTTACATATACCCGGTGGAGGATCTTAAGTTGGACCAAACGGAGACGGGCGGGGATGGCGACCTCTTTCGGAGAAGAGAGTGCCGACTGCCAATCCTCGTCATCCAAGTCCAATCCGTCACCGACCCAAACCTCCCTAAGTCGGACCAATAAATCAGCGCGATTATTAATCAGTTTCTTGTAAATAAGGGAGATAGTGCTATCGGGCAGGTGTCCATCCAGTATGCGATCCTCAAGGGGGGAGGACTCGGGCAGGGTCACATCAGGAGCCAGAACAGAGGTCAGGGCATGCCGGACCTGCAAATACCGAAAAAACTCTCTATCACTCAAGTCATATTCTGCCTTAAGGGCCTGGAAAGACTTCACTCTACCTTTCACACAGACATCACCCATTTTACATATACCAATCATATCCCAGCGGTCAAAGCCCTTAGTAGACCAGAGACACCCCAAACGTTCAGAAGCATAAAGCGGAGTCGCCATTGTCAGTCGGTTCTCCCATCCCAAACTCACATTCGCGGCGTGCCACACATTGACTGCGGTCCTGGACGGGCCCACAAGATGGCGCCTGGCCGATCTGGAATAAAGCGCTCTATTAAAGTCCCCTCCCGGCAGCTGGAGTCTATCCATCTCAAAGGCCGGATCTCGACCCGGGGAATACATTGCGTGGTTAATGGCAGACAGCTGGGAAGCCCAATAATATCTCTTGATATCTGGGAGCGCCATGCCCCCGTCATACCAAGGGATGGTAAGTTTCGCAAGGGCGATACGTGGACGCCCGTCCCAGATCAGTTGCCTTTGAAGGCTCTCGATCTCTCGGAAATAGGTAGCGGGAATGTCGTCAAAAGAATTTTGAAGCGCGTAGAGGAATCGCGGCAAATACATCATTTTAAAAAGGGCAGCCCTGCCCAGAGGAGACAGGGGTAGTTTACGCCAACGGGCCACATCCAGTCGCAGTCTAAGAAGCGGGGGGAGGAGGTTACGCTCGAACCGGAGTGAGGAGTCCAGCGTAATAAAGATCCCCAAATACTTGAAGCCAGATTGGACAACCTGGACAGGAAACCTGTCCGGTAATGGGGGCAAAACACCCGAGAGAACATACACACAGGACTTAGCCCAATTAATAACCAGACACGAGTTAGCACCAAACGTAGTAAGAACGTCAAATAAGACATTTAAAGATTTACGCGGGGAAGTAAGATACAGAAGAATGTCATCCGCGTAAAGCGACACGCGGTCTTCAAAATCCGGTGACCAACGGATCCCTTTGAGTTAAGATTCCCATCGAAGCCACGCAGCCAACGGTTCCAGAGCAAGCGCGAAAAGCAACGGAGACAAGGGGCACCCCTGACGGGTCCCCCTACCAAGACAGAAGGGGACAGAAACCCGACCGTTCACCACTACCTGTGCCAAGGGTTCGGCGTATAACAACTTCACCCAACCAATAAACTCAGGTCCAAAACCAAATTTCTCAAGAGCTGCCCAAAGATAGGGCCACTCCACCGTGTCAAAGGCCATCGAGGCGTCAAGCGAAGCCAAAATGGCCGGCTCCGTCAGAAGCCCCGCCCTCGCAACAGCTCCGTGGAGACGACGTAGGTTAAGCGCCGTGTTGCGATGCGGGATAAATCCGGATTGATCCGGATGAACCAAGCCACTAATGACCGTCAAGAGGCGGGTAGCCAGGAGCTTAGCCAGGACTTTGGGTTCAACATTCAACAGGGAAATGGGCCTGTAAGACGAACAAAGGTCCCGAGGTTTACCTTCTTTGGGAATAACAACTATCGTAGCCAGACGCTGATCATATGGGAGAATACCCCGTTCGCGGGATTCCAAAAACATGGTACGAAGATAGGGCGCCACCCTGTCAGGACTTAGCTTGTACAATTCAATTGGCAATCCATTCGGGCCCAAAGCTTTGCCCGAACGGAGTGAGCGAATGGCCGTCGCTATCTCGTCCGCAGTAAAAGGGTACTCCAAAGAGACTCGGTCTAAATGGGAAACACTGGGCAGAGCTATATCACGCAACAAAAGGCGAGAGTCATCAACATCCCGTTCAGACACAGGGGTATAAACCACCCAAAAATAATCCGCAAAACATTCAACTATTCCAACCGGGTCTGTCACTCTCACACCGTTCGAAATCTGAATCACAGGCACCACACGACTCGCCCTCTCCTTCTTATCCAACCATGCCAATAATTTACCCGCTTTGTCCCCCACATCATACAAACGACCCTGTTGCTCCCGAAACATCAGTTTAGCCGCATCTGTGACCAAAGACTTATAAGCAAATGGTTTCAGACCCAGGGCGTGGAGTTTATCAGATGTAACATCCGATTCTAGGTCAGCCTCTATCTCAGCAATCTCCCTCTCAAGGTCCACCACCTCCCGATTCCTCGCCTTTTTGGATTCAATAATAAGGGAAAGGGCCTGCCCGCGAATCACCGTCTTAAAGGCCTCCCACAGGGATACCGCAGAGGAGACGGAACCCTCGTTGTCTAAAAAATAATTATCCAAAGACTTAATCAAGAGATTGCGGGTCTCGGGGGAGGTGAGGTACCATGGGTTGATAGGAGCCACCCGGCCCGCCGCCTCCACCCCCACCTCAAAACAAAGCCAGAGCGGAGAATGATCAGAGATGCCCCGGGGGAGGTGTCTAATCTCACGAACCGCCGGCGACTGCGCCGCAGGCATCAGGAAATAATCCAGTCTAGACAGACTCCCATGGGCCCCAGAGTGGAAAGTGTATTGAAGCTGAGTAGGATGCATAAGCCTCCAGCAATCCACCAAGCCGAACGTATCCAGAAACCCACCCAGCCAATGTTGGGCCAAAGGGGTGTCCCTAGGGGGGTGACGATCATGTAGACCGGAGAACACAGAATTAAAGTCACCCGCTATGAAGAGAGTACTATCAGGGAGGTTCAACAACACAGGGCCCAAATCGGAAAAGGTAGAGGTCTGTAGACCGGGAGGCACATAAACGGCAAACAAGGAAAGGGTCCGACCCTCATAGCGACCCACGAGGACGGCATAACGCCCCCGATCATCAAGGATCACATCATCAATAGCTAGGGGGAGGGAAGCCCGAACAAGGATACCCACCCCCCTGGAACCCGTGGTAAACCCCGAATGTGCGGCGAGGCGATAGCCCCACCTATTCATTGCACGACATGTATTGCCCACTAAATGAGTCTCCTGTAGAAAAACAATATCTGGAGACAAACGTCGTAGACATCGCAACACCACACCCCGCTTAATACGATCCCCCAGACCATTAACATTCCACGAAATAAACCTCAACCCGCTACCCCCCATCCCACACAGCAACGCCGCAACCCCCCTCCAATGAGCATGACATCAAAAACATCATTAGCAAGATAGAATCGCCTTGAGGACACAACACATAAACATCAAACTTCCCATCCACCCACCCCCCAACAATAAAGGAAACACCCCCCACCCTGCACCCCTGCAAGAAGCTAAAAAGCCACCCCAACATGCAGTGTGCCTGTCGCCCAAGAACCCCCATTCTACAAAAAGACCCCGGAGGAGGAAAGGCTCTGGCCCACCCGCCACCCCAACAAGATAAATAACAAGGAAAACACACAGATAGTAGAGGCACTTAGGCATAGAATCCCAGAAGAAGTTGCTTTACACGAGGACCCGGGCATAGACAAATAGTTCAGCTCTCTACACCACCCTCAGCACCACCCGGGTGGGCGGCGGACTCAGCCGCAGGAGGTCGGTCCGGCAGAGAGTCCAGCCAGTCATTCACAGAGTCAGGCCGATCAAAGAAAAAGGTTCGGTCATTGTACTCAACTCGCAGCCTGGTCGGAAAAAGCATAGCGTAGCGCAATCCCATGTCCCGGAGACGCTGCTTGACTCCACGGAAGCCCATACGCTGTTTCTGCACCTGTTGAGAAAAGTCCGGATAAAAGTTCACCGTGGCGTTCTCAAAGGCCACCGAACCCTTCACACGTGATGCCTGCAGGATAGCGTCCCGATCCCTATAGTGGAAGAGTTTCGCAACAATAGGCCTCGGCGGGGCGCCTGGCTTACCCTGGCCTCCCGGAACACGATGGGCACGCTCCACTGCGAAGAATTTACTCAGCCCAGACGGAGAAAGGTAGTTCTGGATCAGGTCCTCGACCAGGAGATCAACAGAGTGCGGTTCTGGATTCTCCGGAACGCCAACCACACGCACATTACAGCGACGTGCCCTGTTCTCAAAGTCCTCCAAGCGCCGGGTCATGAAATCGTTCACCCTACGGAGGTTGCCAATCTCCGTCTGTATCTCCGAGGCGTCTGCCGTGAGGCTGGATGATTTGAGATCCAATGACTTCACCTTCTCATTGGTTTTAGATAGGTCGGCCCGAATCAAGTTCACATCAATGGCCACTGTGTCGATTTTGTGGGCCAAAGCTTCATATTGTTGGCCTATCGTTTCCTTCATGCCAGAAATGGCGCCCATGATGTCCTGCAAGGACGGTTCCGTTGATGCGTCCACAATGTGGTCAACCGCACTTGGGCCAGGCAGGGCGGCTCCGGGGGACCCCTTCGCATGGGTGTAGTGGTCCATGACGTTAGACTGGACCGGGCCCCCACGCAGGGGCGTCTTGGTCTTCCGTGTCTCTCGGTCCCCTCTGCCCGCCATGTCGGAAACCACGTCACCAGGAGGCTCACTCGACCCGATGGAAATGGCCACAGGAAAGCAGGTCGTCGGGACCAAAAGGCAGCTGCAAGGGTACCACTAGGAGAGGACCAGCCTGAAAGGAGAATAAGCCAGCCAAAGGCCCGACAGCCGTCTAGTGCGCCGGACCCAGCCCAGGCCAGACTCCCCTGCCAGATGTCTCAGTCTGAGGCAGAATCGAAACCGAAACTTAAGAGGGGGACCCACAAGTCCAATCCCCCTGCCGCTGTTGTTCAACTCCGAGATGGCCAGAGAGCCTCACCCAGTCCCGGGCGCACTGCAAGGGCGGACCCCGAAAGTTCAAATCGCCGTATCTTCGGCGCCCCGGGTCCAAATCAAATTCCAAAAATCCCAGGAAGATCAGCCCAGCGTCCTCTACATAGATCCTCGTGAAGAATCAGGATATGTTCAGGATATCATGCCGGGAGTGGCGGGGGTCCGGAGAGCGCTGTGCTCACGCGGCCATCACGGATGCCCGCCAAGCTCCTCCTCTCCTTGTTAACGATCTTATTCAATGTGTTTCCGCAATGGAAATACCAGAGAGAGACAAGGAACTCCTGTATCTTCACAGTAAAGTCATAGACCTGGAAGACAGAAGCTGATGAGACAATGTCCCCTTCTTTAGGTTCCCAGGATACGCAGATCGCTCTGACGTCAAATCCTTCCTGAGGGGCACTCTCCCGAAACGCACGGGTCGGACCTTTAACCCCACTTTGGAGATGCAGAGGGCCCATGGTATCAGACCACCTCAAGGCAGAGGATCCACCCGCCCATGGCCACTTATTGCCTGCTTCATACGCCACGAACATGCTTGACAATTGTTTTCATGGCAGCTAATACTCATTGTCAGTATGCATCCAAATTGTAGCAGATTTTTCCAGAGAAACAAATGAACAACACTAAGCCTTCTTCTACTTGAGGCCTATCATTCGACAAATGGACATTAAATATGGCCTTTTCAAACCAGTACGCTTCTCCATCACCAGGGATCGCATTTCAAAGGAATTCCTCACCCATCAAGGCAAGGACATCCACACTTCTGCTCCTAGAGACAATTCCACTCTACCATCACCAAACTTTCCTCACCCTCCAGAGAACCCAGATGGAACTCGGGAGGCTCCCGCCACAAGGGAAGGGACCCTGATAGGGCCCTCCGCTCCGTAGGACACAGAACCCAAGCTCTTCAGGCGGTGGCAATACTAACTCAGGAACAACACAGGCACAAATCCTGTTCCCTCTGAAGCCCACACCTGCAGATGGGAAGGCGTCCTGAATATGGCAAAACCGGGCACAGGGACAGAGACCGTAACGCATGGAAACGGCAGGCGATCCAGATGGCTAAGACCAGCTTATTTACTCATAACACTGTTTTGTTACATGCTTTAATGATCTCTTCTCTTAATGCTTATCCGCCATGTGCATGCATCTTATTCGTCCTTATTTCTGCACCTCACTCACCCCGGCATATTTGACTTCGGGAGCCCCCCTCCCGATTTTAGCCCCAATATTGGCTGTTGCTTCTCATACATCATGGAGCTGAGTTTGCAATACTGAGCCCTAGTGACCAGACCTGCTCGAAACATGTCCACCCCATCCCTTACTGCAGCACCATCCACTGCAACTCAGCACTTACCTTCCCCTCCTTCCTCCCTAAACACCTTCAGCGAACATGATTCTCAAATTATCAGTGCAATGTTCCCTAGGCTTAGGGGACGCGGGCAGTGTACTTCCCCTCTCTCTTTACCTGACTTCATCTAGGATCCTAGGACATATCCGTACCACCTCCCCCGAGTTTTGCGTGAACCCTGGACACATCTCGGACCTCTCTGTCACCTATGCTCTCACCCACTCAACACCCCATAAAAGGACCTGATAAGATCCAATTAGGCCCATCACCTACTATGTCATCCCCGCTACGTGTGAGTTACCACTTCACACTCTCCATGGCACTCCCCACTCCCCCACAGAGGGCTCAGAGCCCACGGCCTCAAGACCACCATCTTGGACCACTGTTCACTCTACTGACTGCATCTCTCTCTCTCCGCCCTTTGCTGTGCAGCCAGCTGCCTATCGCAACAGCACCGCCCCCACTCATGCAGACCTTGCAAGCCCTCCAACTACTCCCCCCCAGTAACCGCTGACATGCCCCGTCTCCAACCATGACTGCCAGATCCAACTTGTATGCTTCATAACCGTCGCTCGAATGGGTCCCCACCCTGGCCTGTCTTAACCCACAAACCTAGACCCGCAGCAAACAGCTCCACAATCTTAGAATCACACCAGCCTTATCCCTCATCTTCCCTCCCCTGCACATTTACCGGTCCCCTCTTTGACTCTTGAACTGATGTATAAGTCGGTTACATCTGGCCGTGCATCCCTGATATCCTTGAGCGAACACTAGTGGCCTCCGTGCCTACAGGACCGTAACTCTCCCTGCCCAACCTAGATAGCCCCTCTCCTCCCTCCTTCCATCCCTTTCTTACTCATGACCACCCTCTTCTCCTGCTAAGTACCCATACATGCCACTCCCCTATTCTTATACTCCCCTCATTGCTCTACCCTCTCCCGTGTAATCCCATATCCACCCCCACAAAACCCCTAGTACACGGACGACCAGACTCCTCACAGGCACCCTAGAACACATGGCGTCACACAATACCCTTACTCCATACCACTACGTGTACTTTCGTAGAATGTCAATGGCCTCACACACTACATAATATGAAAAAAGTACTCTCTTATCTACAAACGAAAAAACCGATGTTGCGCTTTTACAGGAGCGGCGCCTTGATACCTTGGAGTCTGATAAACTCCGACGTGATTGGGTGGGTCGAGTGATCCACACCAGCATGGTAGCACCGCCCACCTCTGGGGGGTCAGCCATGGAAATACAGAGTTGTGATTCTCCTCCACAAATTGCTGTCTGTCACAGTCATAAACAGATGGTCCGACCAAGGCGGTAGATACACATTTGCCAAACTCGTATCAGTGTATGCCCCCACGAGGACCAAGCTCTCCTTTTTCCTCCAACTAAACCGGCTACTTGTAGAGATAGAACCATCTGGACACATAATAGGAGGTGACTGGAACCTGGCCTGCGACACAGTGTTGGATAGGACAGGACACTTAGACAAGGGAAAAGACGGTGATAGATCCCTGCTAGGTGACATTGCTCTAGATCATGGCCTAGTGGGCCACTGGCGCCTCTGCTGTCCAGCAGACAAGGAATGAACATTCCTGTCCCAGGAACATGGGACCCAATCAAGACTGGACTACTTCCTCATATCCCACCCAGTGGTGCCACTTGTAGGCAAATCCTGCATACTGGAAACTGCCCTCTCCGACCACTCTCTGGTTCTGCTGTCCCCAGACATAGGCCTCACCTCCCCGGGCTGCAAACCTTGGCACCTGAAAGTTCAGAGATACAGCTTCCCACAGGGCAAGAATTTACCACGTACTCTCTTTTCTACCTACCTGACGGACAACAAAGAATCGGTGGGCTCAGGCAGGACCTTGTAAGCAGCAGCAAAAGAAACCATCCGTGGACAGCTCATGAAAGATGCGGCAATAGCGAACAGGCATCCCTCCGCTGCACCGAACTGGAAACCCAGATTGCCTCTCTCACTCATCTTTATTCCAATCAACCTTCGGTGCCTAACCGTCGCTGCCTAGAGCTGGCACACATGGCGCTCAACAACCTCTTCACCTCCAAAGGAGAGTATCCTTTCCAGTCCCTAAAAAGAAGGCACTATGAGCAGGGAGAAAAAGCTGGCCGTTTGCTAGCGGCAGAACTACGGCAATAGGAAGCCGCAATGGCCATCCCAGCCATACAATCTGAGACAGGGGAGACCCTTACTAGACCCCAAGACATAGTTAATGAGTTTGCCTCATTCTATGCATGCATTTACAGACGGGAAGCATCGGCCAACGTGGAACAGATATCCATTTATCTAGAGGGGATCGATCTTTCTCACTTGACAGACTAAGGCAGCGAACTCCTGAATGGGGTATTAGTAAGGATGAAACACTGGCAGTCATTATTAACCTGCTCTACCACAAGGTACCGGTGAGGACGGCCTCCCTGCAGAATACTATAAATGGTCCGGAGACGAAGCAATTGACACCCTGCACCTTGCCCAACAGGAGGGCGAAAGGACGGATTTCTGGGTTCTCTCTCCAATAGGGCAATGATTGCAGTCTTACCCAAAATAGAGAAGGATCCACTACCATGTGGCAGTTATCGTCCCATCTCCCTCCTGAATGGGGATATTAAAATACTGCCAGCATACTAGCTACACGCCTGAAGAATGTCATTCCTTCTCTCATCCACCATAAACAGCTTTGCTTTGTTTGGGCCATTCCTTTACAAACCACCTCCGCACCCTAGCCCATACCTTATGGACCACAACAGACTTGCCGGAGGATGCGGTAGCTCTCTCCCTCGATGCAGAAAAGGCGTTTGACTGCATAGACTGGAGTTACCTTCTTGCCACTATGAAACGTTTCAAGCTCGATGACCAGTTCATCTCCAAGGTCCCCTTACTGTAACACTGCCCCATGGCGCAGGTCAACTGCGAAGGGTTTTTGTCAGATATCTTTAAAATCCAGAGAGTTACTCATCAGGGCGGCCCACTCTCATCCCTCTTATTTCTTCTGGTCAAGGAACCCTTGGCCTCTGTCATTCACCATTGATCATGTGTAACAGGACTCACTATCACAAGCGGCCTCTCTAAAATATACCTATATGCAGACGATATCCTACTCACCATTAGGGTTCTACCACGTTCCCTACCAGCACTACTAAAAATAATAGAAGAATTGCGGCCCTATCAGGTTACAAACTAAATTAGGATAAAAGTGAAGCCCCCCACTTTTCTCAGGCACCACTAAGGCCGTTATTCATGGCTACCCCTTTAGGTGGAAGTTCTCATGGCTAAAATACCTTGGGTACTGGTCAATAGAGGTCTGGAAGGAATGGTGATGGATAAGCTGCCAACCCTTAAAGCGCAGATGAAACCAGATTTTCGATAAATGGTCCCTATTTGGATTCTCCGTGTGGGGTAGAGTTCAAGCAGTAAGAATGGCCATGTTGTAGCGCTTTACCTACGTTCTAGGAATGCCGCCCATAGTGATACCCTGTGAGGAGGACCCCGGGAGTAGGACCCTGAACCCCTGTTACCTGTCCTGGAAACCGAAGAGAACGCGGACACTGGAAAGCAAGGGGACAGAAAGAGTTAATCAGTTACTCCCGACCTCTTCCTTACAGGAAGAAGGAAGTGGCTTTAGGGAGAAGGAGCAATCAGGAAGGGGAACCACGGAGGAAAAGGCGGAGAGGGAAGAGGCGGCGGGGATCATCGAGGAAGAAGCCGAAGGAAACAGCGAAGTGAAGCCGCAGGACGCCAGAGGAGAGAAGCGGGAGAAATGCAGAGAAATCGGGACGACAAAGGAAACGAGAATGAGGACGGCCGAGAGGAGTGGAGTAAGGAGTGGTGGATTCCCTCTCCCCCAGGAGGTGCGAGAACTCCGCCGTAGCTCAGGAGAACTTCGGCTTGGAGGGTGAGTGAACCGGGTGAAGTGTGAGCACAATACTAGGAGGGGAGGGTTTATTAAAGTACAGGGAGGGAGTTCAGGAGGTGGTTATAGTGCACCAAAGTAGGCGACCTAGGGTTATTTCTTTTATGTGGACAATTTTGGGTTTCTACCATTATTTTTTTTCATTACTGTTTACCGATGTCTTGGGGTACTACTCGTCACTGGTGATACTTTCCCTAATCTCTTGAGTGACCCAAATTGGGTTTTCCCCATCAAGGAGAGGGGGGTGGGAGGGATTGTTAAGCCCGGGGCCAGGGTATCTAGTCA
Organism: Lissotriton helveticus; assembly: GCF_964261635.1. NCBI lineage: Eukaryota > Metazoa > Chordata > Amphibia > Caudata > Salamandridae > Lissotriton > Lissotriton helveticus. The sequence goes on from NC_136070.1 coordinate 462,260,984, forward strand.
CTGACCACCTCTTCAAACGTGGGTGGTAACGGACCCTATCCCATCTCATGAACTAGAATTTATTCAAGGACCTGAGTCTCACTGTCCTGTTTTGTTACTTTCGTCTCGAGCAAACTGGGGGACGAACAGCCAAAGGGAATATACCACAGAAGAAGATTTCCAAACACCCACCAGGACATCCATTCCAGAAGAACTCTTGATTTTTCCTATAAATTACAAATAAACCAGAACAATTGATAAACATCTAAAGCCTCCTAGCTTCTATGTCTACCCATCCCTCGCACATACCCTTAATGACTCTACACCTAATCGATGCATGATTACAGGCCTTCGCCTGGGGTGCCGCTTGCCCCATTTATCTGCATTCTAAAAAGCTCCTGCAGCGGTCTGGGCTTACCATCTGTAGAACACTATACCTTAGCCTTGCACCTCTGACAGTTCGCCTACCTGCTCTCAGAGTCGCCGGACCCCCTCAGTGGATGGAAATGGAAAGATCACTTCTTAATCAAGGGAAGGCCTGAACCCCATGTATGGGGAACCTTTCTCCACTAGTATCAGGCCAGCATCCTGTGATTCAGGCCACACGCAAAGTATGTCACCGTGCGCATCATCTTCTGGGCATTAACCATCGCCAAGGCGCCGATCTGGGGCAATGACAGCATCAGAATAAACAAGCGGAAACTTTACTGGCCCATATGGAAAGCTCTGAACATACAATCCTTGTACCAGGTGATACTGAATGGTGACTTAAAACCTTTCGCTCAACTACGAAATGAATTTGGGCTGCCCTCGCAGCAGGCCTGGCAATACCTGCAGCTGCAACACTGCCTGCTACCATGCCTCTGCCCTGACCTTGGATCATGCCGTCCTCTCTGATAGTGGAGTATTTGTCGCAATGGGGCAGACTCAATGGAGTGATGTTGGGACTCTATAGCACCCTGACAACCACTTGTTCTCGCAACCTCTGCTGCACAGCCTCTGTGCCAAATGGCAAGTACGGCTCCAATTTAGTTGAGGAGGAGGACTGGACAGAAATGGTAGAAGCCCTGAATAAGGGAACTCGAGAGGCTCGGCTAAAATTCTGCCTCTTTAAAACCCTCCACGATTGGTATTGGACCCCGGTGAAATTGCATATGGCTTTGACGGTGTCCAGACATGTGCTGCAACATGCCCCATTTACTTTGTGGATACCCCTCTATCCAACCTTTTTAGTCTTACATATGGAACACCCTAGGAGAGGCAATCCCCCTCCGTCTACCCCTCCAACCTTCAGTTATCCTTCTGCATGACACCGGCAACACTTCAGACATCACAAGACCACAGCGCCGACTCCTTCAAACAGCGCTATCCACAGCCAAGCTCTGTATCCTTTGGAAATGGAGGTCGGCCACTCCATTTAAAAAAAAGGACTGAAAGGTGGCAATGATCCAGACAGCGTCCCACGAACGTGTTATTTATGGACTACAGGACCAGATGGAGGTCTTCACACGGACGTTGCCCCCCTTCCTCAGAGAGGCTATGCACTAACGCCCTACGGCCCTACCCAGCCTAACTTGAGCCATCAGCCTTAAGTTCATCCTCTTCCTCCTGATTACTCACTCCACTGCATTCCCTTCTCTTACCCTTTTCCCCACCTTTCCCCTTCACTCCCCCTTCCCCTTGCCACCACTCTTGCTTCTTTCCCCTTCTCTTTGTCTTTTTTACCTCCCCCTCTCCCCTGCCGCCCCCTTTTTACACGTCCCCTTTCCCACTGCCCACCATCTCCCCCCTCCCTTACCTGATCGACCTCCAATCAGCACTCAATCACGTAGGCAGACACCTCCCATCCTCTCCCCCCTACCCAATAAGGATAGCCATCTTCTCATCTGCAAAAGCGGAAACACAAACTCTTCATGTGGGGATACAGCCTACCCCGCCCTTTTAGCAGCGCATCAAAATGATTTTCACCTCAAAGTGCAGACACATCCCCCTTTATTACATTGTACATACTCTCCTTCACCTTACCGCCTCCCAACATCACCCGATATCTGAAATATACCCCACACTGGATTAGACCAGGGACTGTCCCTACTCCCTTCCTGCCCTTTCCTCCCTCCTGTCCCCCTCTTACCTGCCCCACTCCTCTTATCAACCCATTCTAACACAAGATATTTCCCCTTTTCCTCTGCATACACTGCTGTGGTCACAGTTCCGATCCTACCAAATGACGCCCCCTAGACAACATTCATGAAACATGATGTTTTCAACTGGAAGTTCACCATCTACCGACTGTCATGAGTTGCTCCTCTGTTGATATTGAAGATGGTCCTACCTGTACATACCCTACTATCTCCCACCCTCATCCCTCTCTCCATACTCCCCTGCATACCCCTTCAACACTTTTCCTCTCATCAGTATACAGATGTATACGCCATGTTGTAACTGGATTTATGTACTATGATATACTGTTGTACCATTGCTTCATTGTTATGTTCTCCCTCCCCCATAAAATCGAATACAAAAATTACGTCACAAAAAAAAAAAAGTAGCATGGCTGCCGAGCATGCCACAGGCACTTAAAGGGAAGCAAATAATCTTGCATGGACTTTTCCAAGCATGGTGAGTGCCTAACGTCCAGGGCAACTGCCACCAGTCTGAACAGCCCATTCACAAGCAGCTCCTGGTTGTTAATATATCTTAGACCCCAATATAGTCATTTAGATGCAGTTTTTTGTCTGTGGTTCTTGGTGGTGAACTCTTGCCAAAAGAAGTGCCTTGGTGGGGGTTATTGACACTCAAAACCTCCAGGTGGCTATTCCTGGACGATTTTCTACAGACCCTAGCACTGCTTTAGTGGCCTGCCCTTGCCTTACTGTTCTTCATTGGTTGTCTCCTGACAAGAGGTGTCCAGGCAACAGCTCCAAAAGTTATCAGGCAGACCAGTTTCCCTGCCTGCACTCACCATTCACAAAGGCGTTGAGCCACTTGCAAGGAGCCTGTATGTCCAGCAGAAGCCAGTAATATACTTTGCTGGTACACCCACACACAGAGCCAAGCCATAGATTCCCGTGGAGACCACCTTCTTTAAGCATCCTTAAGTCCACCCTCTTCTGAATCTTAACCTTAGAGGTCGGATTCATTGGTGTGCTGGTTCTTCGTTCTGCTTCTGTTGCTCCTCTTCCTTTCAACCTTTCTTACCAATGCAGGGGTTTAAAAATGGAGGTGGACTTCTATAGAATCTGGGAGTGCCCACTGAATCAAATGATATCACATTACTCGTATGTCCCTAACTGTAACTTTCAAGGGTCAGTCCCTCGGCTGCCATCCCCATGCACAGCAAACTGGAAAGAATGCAAGATGGCGGCCGAAGACACAAGTGCAGCACACCTCCCCTCTGAGCCATGCTGTCACACTCAGGTCTGGTTTTCTCCCTCTATGAGTGGGATTAGTTCCTTGCTCGCTCGCTATGTCCCAGTTAGAGGCCTTCGATCCGCTGAATTGCTCCAACTTGTCGTGCCAAGGGTCAGGCTGGCAAGATGGGGAGCTAGGGCCTTTTCAGTGGTGGCCCCTCAGCTCTGGAATTCGATTCCCATTGAGCTTAAGAGGTTGCCATCTATTGAGTTGTTCAAAAAGGAGCTAAAGACATGGTTCTTTAGGAAGTCTTATCTCTAACTGAACGTTCCCTGGAGTGATAAGCTGTGTTTTGATGTTAGGCGCCTTGACGCCCATGGGGCAAAGTATGCGCAGAATAAAAACATTTTCATTCATTCATTTTCATTCATTCATATGACTTTAAAGAAAAAGCTGTTGTGGCTGGAGCCCGATGTCTTTCTGCCCTCCCAATGTAGGAATGCCCTGCAACCTCTTGACAGGTAGGTGCTGCTAATTTCACAATAGATTTCACTCCTGTCCTTCCTTGGGCCTAAAGTAATCTAATCCCCTCCTTGGATGAGCGTATTGTACCAGGAGAGCTTTGAACTGCAACCTGGTTAGCAAAGTAGTTAACTTATCAAGTAGGCAACTCAAAGCATGAATACCATTTAGTCAGTATCCAGTAAATATTCCTAAGTTATAAATAAATAAACAAACTTATATAGATAAAACAAGCATTTAGTATGGGTTTGTGAACCTGTAAATGATAGGGAAGGACATGACAGACCTTCTTACATCTTGCTGGAAGAAGAAGCTGTTTTAGGCACACTTTATCCAGAGTTTAAACCATTTTAAAACTACTTCTTTATGTTTTGGCCAAAAAGATAGGGGGCTTTTCTTCCTAGATTCAAAATTGAATAATCTGGCCTTCGAAGACCTCAAGTAACTTGATCTTGGCCCTGCCTGTGACAGTGCCTCATGTGTCCAGATGGCAGTCTGAGTCAGACAACAGTCTTCCTCGCTCAGTGTTTACTCACTTGTTGATGCTTAACTGGTCCTCGGGGGCTTTACTTCAAATCCAGTTTAACTTAGATCTTAAAATGAGTTAATTAGCAACAGTTTCTCAAAGCAGAGGTCCAACAGCCAGTGGACAAAAGTGAAAAACGAGTGTTTTTTCACAGGTTAGAACTTACTTTCTGACACTGTTGTAGACTGTCTGACATGTTGGTCATGAAAGGCTACCTCCAGCACTTTCCCCTGCAGTTCTTATACTGCCAGTGATATCAGATTTTCCTCAACCCAAATGACAAAGGAATTTACCATCTTTACACGTTTGGGCCACCAGGTGATAGAAGTGACTTACTTTCATATGAAAGATTGTAGCGCATTCTCCAAAGATCATTCCTCCTACAATGATCTGCTCCCAAGCATCTTGCCAAATTCCAGCAGTCACATTGTCACGTATAATTACAATGAGTCTTAGCTTACGAGACATTAGAACTGCGGCCTGGAGATGTGACAACTCCAGCTATTGAGCCACGATATCATGATATCTGTTAGACCTGACCACCTGTGGTGTGATATTCCCCTAGAGATTTTGCAGTCTCTACCCTTTTTTTGCTGAACCTGTTTTTGTTGTCTGTAGGAGGCTCTACACTTAACCCCTGTTAACCAGCTGTCAAGTGCTTGGGCTTTCTCCCTTAAACATGGTAAAATTGGCCTACTCATAATTGCCACATTTAATTTACTTATAAGGCCCTAGTGCACTGCCTGTACTCAGGGCCTGTAAATGAAATAATGGTTGTGGGCTGCAGAACTCGTTGTGCCACCAGCTGAAGAAGCTTCTTAAAGCATGTCTTAGGCCACTGCAGCTTGTAGTGTACTTTCAAACTGTCACTTTGACCTGGCAAAATGCACCTTTTACCAAGCAGGATTCCTGGTAGGTTATGTGTACTTAAGTTGTAAATGTCCTGACAGTGAGAAACTCTTGAAGTCAAGCAATCAATCAATCAAGCTTTATTTGGTTAATAAAAATTCATTTTAAAAAGCACATATATATCAAATACAATAAAAGAAACAATTAGAGATAGATGTAAAATCGTATATATGTGGAAGAGCTTTTGCAAGACACAGAATTTCTAACCATTACAGAACTCTTCAGCAACAAAGAGACAAAGAAGTCTGTTGCGTCACATACTTGGGCAACTTCCACATTAGTACAAATGCAACAAGTTTATTTTATGATCACTAAAAATTATTGCAGAACAATTCTCAATTGAAAAAAAACATTGCATTAAAAATATATACCATCGACAAAAGTGCAAAGTGCAGGGTTAATAACAATAACCACACAGTCCGTGGGCAGAACCATCCTCATTGGCACCAGATCCCCCTGTAGCTACAGCAAAAGTGGCAAACCAGCATGACAGACTACTGTACAATGACAGAATACTAAAAACTATGTGTAGACAGAGGGCTCTCTCAACAAATTGATGTTAGTGAAAGCTTCAAGCCAGATAGCAAAATTAAAAGCAGTGTTCAGAACAACTCAAACAATAATGTTTGCCCACACACCAAAGAGCACGTGTAAGGAAAGTAACCACACCTACACATACCTCAGGTGTGGAAAGCATCTGCCAAAAATACATTGCAAAAATATGTCTGGAGACAGAAACGCCTTTAAGAAGCTGAATTAAAAACTTTCTGTGTAGCTATGATAAAACCTACAAAAAACAAAGTGTCAGTGTTTGCAGGGAGTGCTCATCACAAGGGCAAACCAGTATATTTGGGATCGACCTGGCACAGTGGAAAGGAGAGTTGGCTCCTGATCTGACGCAGCCTGATCCTAGTCAATAGTACTCTGTCCCGGGTTTTTGGCACCCTCTCTGGGTACGATTCCATCTCAAGTGTGATTTGAACCAGCAGGTACTCTCTGTTGGCTAGCTTCCTCAACTCAGACAGTACTCTTTCCCCGCTTCTATATTCTATAAAGCTGGATTTATGCCAGCTTTTATCCCTCGCAGTAAAATTAGCTGGCATGGAAAAGATGTCACAACTGCCTAGCTAAGTAGAGGTGTCCTTGATGTACTTTAACCAGGAGACATAGACACGTTTGTCACATAAGTGATAGTCCTTAATTATCTCCTCATTCAGGAGACTTTAGGATTACGGCAAATGGAACACCATAACATTAGCGGAGCCAGGATAATGTCTTCAGCTAGATACGGTAATCCAAGTTCCTTATGGTCAGCGTACATAGGTGACGTTGGCAAAACGCCAATGATACGCCTGCGTTCTCTGGTTTCCTCATCCTAAACTCCCAAAATCCTTATTCACTGTAGCGGGGCTACCTCTGCCAGACTAACAGTGGGCTACCTTATTAAACGTAATAAGTGATAACTTCAGTTTGGGAGCAGATAGAAAAATATTTCTTCCATTCATTTGCATTGTAATTTAAAATCCAATTTAATGGTAACATCTGAAAATGCCACATTTAGAAAGTTGCCATTTTCCTGCCTCCACCAAATGTGCGTTTCTGCCAGTGTCCCATGACTATTTATAGTACTCCTGTAATATGATATGTATTCCTTTCAGAGAGGGGACAAAAGGGTCTTTGCTTTGTAGAAGGGTGTTCTTATCCTGAGCATGATGGCCTGGGGGTGGTACTCAGCCCTCCCTTAGCTTTAAAGGGTAGCATGAAGGCTGTGTCCATCCCCTTCTTGACTTCTGAAGCTGCTTCTCCCTTTCACTGGCAACAGACCACACCTGGGCCTCACTACCCTTTGTTACTCTAGACAGATTGGAGGCAAACCCTGGGGAAGGGAAGAACTGACAAGAACCAGTTAGCGTTGAACAAAGGTGGTGAACCCTCACACTCAGTTTGTGAATGGGTATAAAAGAAGCACCATTAGAACCTCTCATCAGAACCCTCCTTGGCCTGAGTAAATTTGGAAGAAGGTCTTCCCTGCTATCTGAGGAAGGATGCCTGGATCTACTTGCATTGAACCCAGGATCCCAGAGGTGACTCCAAGGGTCAGTTGACTGACTTCCTCTTTGACCTACAGGGCTACAGCAAGTTTCCAGAATTCTTCCCTGCAACTTTTATTTTGGCTAGGCCAGGACAGGTTGTTTGTTGAATGGTGTCATTCAGGAAAATTATCTGTTCTGGGATCATGCAGACTCTAAATAATGCTTCTAGACCTTGTACCTGCCAGTCTTTTGTACCCCAGATGGTTTTTGTCTCAATGTTGTTTTTCCAAAATTCAAAACCAAATCTAGACATTTTATCATAAAATTTTTCAGAATAAATCAATTTAGTGTTTGTCAACATTGTTTTCATTCCTGTCTTATTTAACATTTTAAAATAAAACCTTTCTGGATCACTGTTGTTAAACCCTGAGAAATATTGGAATTTCTCATAAAATATTTTTGAGCTGCCTGTTGGCGGTGTTGGACAATGTTCCCATTGATTATAATTACAAACATTTCTAGGTTGAGCAGATTTATGCAAATAGTGATGACCAAAATGATTATAACAGTATATTTCTTCATAGTTTGATGAACCCTGTAAGTAATCATGTTCTGTGAATTTAGCTGACATTACTAAATCTGACATCATATTAATATTTTCAAAGTCCCAATCATCAGAGAAAGTACTTGGTGTCACAAAGTCACTTAATGAAACCTTGAACTGGTGTAGATATTTCAAGAGCTCAATCGGGCCATAGATTTCGTAATCCATTTTGTCCCATGTTACCCCACCGGGTATAGGATTGGCTGTGATGTTCACTGATGACAGTTCTCTTTTTTCGATGTGTGAGGATCTGTGAGGCTTTAGGACCAAGTTGATGTTCTGACTTGCTGTGTCCATTGTATTATATTTTCCATCAATAAATCTACCCAAACATAGAACCATGATGAGCCAAAGTAGGAGGAAAAGTACACCTAACACAATCCAAAATTCAATCCATGGTGAAATCAGATATGTTTCTTTTAGTTGATGAAAAAGTTCAGTCATTTTTTCTTTGAAAGTTTTTGTTGCTGGCGTTTCTTCATGCTCGCTTGGATCATCAGAAAAGTCATCAAAATTGATGAAGTAGCCAGATGCAGTTCTGTCAATTGTTGGAATTGCTTCCGGATTCTCATTACTCTTTGCATTTTTCTTTGTTTCATTAGCATAGTCTGAAGCTACATCGTTGTAGACAGGTGTTTCTTGACGAACTGTTGCAATTTGGGTTTCAAGAGGCACAAGTTCCATGGCTTTGTTGCATAGTCCTTTTTTGTTCACTGCAGGTTTATCAAAAGTGATTAGTCTTTCAGTTTGAACCTCTTGGATTGTAGCATGATTTGGTCTTCTGCTATTTCTTGGGAGTCCACTGGACCTACTACTTATTATTGGCCACATGATTGTGGTTTTACCAGGTTGATGGATACAACTCTGTTCTCCTTTTTACCAGCAAGGGGCGGTAGTACTACTGATCTTGTTCTGCTGACAGCTAAGACAGGTACTGCTTTTCTGTAAGAAGGCCCAAATTCCTTCTTCACCGCAATCTTTTCTCTGACTAGATCCCCAATCTTTGGAATCCAGACAGGTCTTGCTGGGACAGGTGTTTTTTCTTCAGTGGCTGTTGGCTTTAACTTTGTGTTACTTAGACTTCTTCTTGTTTCATTTAAGTCCTGTAAAACAGCAAAGCAATCTTTGATATCAAAGGCTTTTTCTTTCACCACTGAAGTCTGACAATCTAAGTCCTGGATTTTCATTCTAGTACCGAACAATAGTTCGTATGGAGTGATACCTCTTAGAGAATTTCTTGGCAGATTGTTAAGACTACATTGGACACTTGTTAGATGTTTGACCCACCCATCACCCGAACATAATACCCTCGCCGTTATAGATTGCTTTATGTCACAGTTTTTTCTTTCCACTACCGCATTTCCCTCAGGATGGAAGGGAGAAGAGTACCGCAATGCAATGCCCATGCTGGTCATGGCCTCATTGTAAGCCCGAGAGCTAAACGCAGGACCCTGGTCACAATGTAGCATGCCAATTGCGTATGTGCCGATAAAGACTCGCAAATCTTTTATAACAGTTCTGGCGTCAGCCAAGCGCTGGGGCCACATCTTGAGTGAATCTAGTCTTAATAATTATGGGGACGCATTTCTCCGGCTGGATTTCTGCGTATAGATTGCCTAATGCTTTCTAACAAAGGTGTCCTGGCAATAGTCTGGTCCGGTTCACAACTGCGATCTCTATTGCAGTTCTGACAATCCATTGCAAAGTTATAAATTTGCAAGCTCATTCCCTGCCACCAGTATTCTGATTGTAATTCTATTAGAGATTTCATGATCTCTTGGTGCCTCAGACCCTGTCCCATGTGTGCTTCTTGAATCAAGTAAGCCCTCCGGTTCGTGTTTGGAATTACTCTATCCCCCACTCCAGGGATTTGAGCAAAAGGAACGGAGTTTGCATCAATTATGTATGTATTACTGAGTGGATAGTTGAGAGGTAATGTTGCATAGTCGCCTTTTAATGACGCTTTTACCGCCAGCATGGTTTCTCCATCTATGTGTTTTTTAGAATGCTTTTTTGTGGCTACGGAAGCCAGTTGAACCGCTGCCGCTGTGGCTCTGTTAGCCAATGAATTCCCTGCAACGTTGTAGTGTAGCTCCTATTTTCCCAATAGGCTCTGCGCATTGGAATAGTACCTACAGCAGTAAAGGCCTAGGCCAGACGTTAACTAGGTCTACTACTGTCGATACTAGACTTAATTTTTGGGTTTGCCAGCTAAGCTCAGAGTTCGCTAGAAACTTTCTCGAATGTTCAAGGAAGGATTAACTCCCCTGATTAGACAAGAAGGGATTTAGTTTCTGACAACCATAGAACATGACAACTTTGCTCTCCCCTAATCAAGAGTCAATCTCAAGAGTCGTGTGAGCACAAGGCAATTATTTTACTCAGTCAGTACGTGCATTCTTAGTCTCATCAGAATGTAGAGAAAAGGAGGAGACGGGCGTGTTCAATAAAAGATGTTATTTATTGATCAGTCTCTTTTCTCGTACAAGAGAAATGGATCGATATTATTGCAATACTTATAGTTAAGTAAAGTGCATACATTAAAAGCAATAGTATAAAATAATACTGTAAAAACATTGATATGGTTTCTGAGCCATATGATGTTTAAAATGATTAAAATATATTTACATACACATGTACATTTGACTAAACGTACTCAACTGGTGTTTCTAAATACGCCTACCCCGTGTACCTGACCTAAGTCTAATACGTGGGCGGGAATAGAAAGTTACAGTTTAAGTTAAGTTTGTTTTTGCCAAGTGAATAACTAAAGAATTCTCTAGGAGGGGTTATTCAGTTCTGTACCTGGAATTTAGGATGAATGAGGAATGGTATCTCTTTCTCTGCTCTCGATATTCCAGGCTGCCTGCGAGGGCTGCCCAGAAGCGCCGGTGCTGGGTCTCTCGGCTTGAGATAGCAGCGCGTCTCTCAGCGCGTCAGGAAGGCGGGGCTGTTGCCTGCGGGGTCTGCTTCTGCTCTCGGCTTCGGCAAGTATGGCTGCTCCGTCTTGTCACCACGCGTGTGTTTGCATAGGGCAAGGTCGGCAATATTTATACCTTAAAGGTGCCGGGATTGACGTAAGGATGGACATAGGTACGTCAACAAAGATGTCATACGACTTGCTCGTTAGCACATTCTTTACTAAAGTTCTCTGTGAAATCAAAACAATGGCCGCACGGATTATCCAGGTTGTCATAGGTTTGATTTGTTATGAGAACGTCGTATGCCTTATCAGGGGCTGGAGGAATGTCGCTTGTCTAATTAGATCTCAAGCGTTATGACCTAATCAGATAACACGTTCCTGTGCCGTAGTGTGACTGCGTCAGATAACGGTATCTGCATCATGGGGGATTTCTTGCCTCATGGGCTGACTGTTAGTTAACTAGCTAGGTAGGTTAACCAGAATATGGTCAGGAATAGGGGGATCGATTCAGAACCTATAGAAATACACGACACCCACTCCACGCTAACTATGGTCATATCTACTAATCTATGCATAGTATAACATAGTACAACATACTATAGAGTATAGTGTATACCTTACCACCCCAAAATACATAAATGCATTTTGAAATTTTCAAATATACTGAAAAATTGCAGTCATATATATTGTATGCACTTAAGCTATGAATTAAATGCAAAAGTAAACACGCATTGTTATGCATTATTGCTTGTTGGTATATGAGAAATACACATGAAATGGCTCTTAATATGGCTATACAGAAAAAAAGTCGAAACCATTTCATCACATAAAATATATTGTGAACATACCAGCGGGCAGCTAAAGTCTATATAAAGTCTATAAAGTATCTATAAAATAGAAATCTTAGTTCTCTAGGAATAGTTTCTTACTTTAAGCAGAAGGTCAGTGTCCCGGGGAAAAATATATTGAAAAATATTTTAAGGGCTTGCTGAAAAAAGTTGCTGTCCGTGAACTGGATTGTAATTGTTCATGTGACTTTATTTTTTAAGTTGAAGGCCGGATTCAGGGAACGCCGTGTGCGAGTTTACTCAAAAGTCTCTATTTCTGTTCCGGAGAGAACATCATATCATTCAGGCTTTCGAAAAAACTGTCAACAGCTTCATGGGAAAGTTCCACTAAGTCGGAAATAGGGGTAACCATGCATTCATGCGCATGATTGTCTGCATTGACATTCTGATTTGCATTGCTGACAGAAGGTCGTACCTGTTCGATGCTGCTTTCATCTCGTACTTCACTACTCTTCAATCGCAGTGGTGAAGATTCCAGGAATGCCGTCATCAGAATTGGCAGCCTTTGAGGGCAGCACAGTGCGTGAACCTTGGTAGGAACCAACAGTGTATCTGCATCCACCGGCGCATCCGATTGTAGCGTCAGACAGGTGTCTAACACGCATTCTTCTCCGCATAGCAGACACCTTAGTACAGGTAAAACACACCTTTGCCACATTGGTCGAAATGATAGAAACCAAGTCATGTTCAGGTCTCTAAGCCGGGAGAGTCCCAGGATTTTTGATATCCGGTCCCGGTATCCAATGGCTAGGATCGTATCTTCCATTGTCGCGAGAGTTTGATCTGTGACATGGGTTGCCATATCGAAAAATAAGGACTAGGAATAGGATTCCTGCAATTAGTCCTAGGATTAGGGGAAGTCCGCCAAAAATCGAATGGACGAAATCTGGAAAAATACCCAGTATGGCTTTGAATGGTGTTAATGCCATCGAAAATACTGTCTTAAATACCTTTGAGACCCCTGTGGTATCAGAAATATTTAAGATTTCGCTCAGGATTTCCGCGAAATGTACGGGGGAATTGGTTGATAATAATGTATGTATCTCTGCAGTCGTCCTTGCGACTTGTAGATCATACGTTTCTTTTGATGACGTGAGCCTTGTAGGCGTCTGAAGAAGCACTGTTTTCATTCTGCTTAAAGTGTCTATTCGAATAGAAGTAATTTTCAAACTGGGCCATGCCCTCGCCTCCCTGTCTGGAAAGGAGCTGGGGAACAAAGAACGTCCACAGCACTTGACCTTCGCCGTCGTAGTGACGAGATAAGGAGTCCCGGGCATAAGACTACAACATCTGCGGTCTACAATAAGAATGTAACTCCCATTATAGAGTCTTTGAAAGAATGGTTCTATTTCAGTTGCAGGTGCGCCTTGCTGGTGACATGAAAGGTTGTATGAATTCCCTTCACAGGCTCCGTGCAAACTAATACCGTTACACAGAAGCGTGCCGCTTAGTGACATAGCACAATTGTTGCCACTAAGAAACACTTTCTGTCCTTTGTTACTGACACATGCATGTGAATAGGGCAGGTTCCAAGTTGTTTTAAGGTACCCCTTTCCCAATTTCTCGTACATGCCAGCCTGTATATATTTTTGGCAGTATTGAAACCTGAAGGTTGAGATTGGAATATTTATGATTCCGTGGATTATCCATTCACTGACAGGTCGTTCTGACATTGTCAACGGTAATCTTTCTAGTTTTTCAATGCTCAAGATTGTATAATCAGCACCCTTCTGCGCCATACCGATTTGTCTATCAGTAAGGTTAAAGATTTGGAATAGTGACGTAGTGTTGATTAAACGCCAAGGCACATAGCCTGAACGCAGATTTTGTAACGTCCAGCCAAGCTGTACGATAGAACGCAATTGTGACTGACCATGTTGTAATAACAGTAAGTCTTGCGATAATATATCGATTGCTGAAGACACAATGCTGTCCAATGAAAAAATTCTGGAGGACAGAGTCATTAACCCATTGTCCACTACAGAAAGTGATTTTTCCAAATTAATACGGTCAATTTCCCGTATTCTTTCTGCTGTCTCAATTTGAGTAACCTTCCAGGCCTCATTGTATGCTGCATATACAGAGGCTGCTATGAAACGCTTTTGACGCTGTTTGCGTGGTCCCATTATGAAATCACGCAAGTCAGCACCATCAGTAAGTAAATTTAGGTGTTGCTTAATTTCAGGCAGTGTGGAAGTTTGTAGCCATTGAAGGCATAATTTGCCCACACTGTAGGTTGTTATTATCCCTGGGTGATGTCTTTGGGGATATCTAGGGTCTGGCCTGGTCATTTTGAAACCCTGTGTTTTATTCAGGAATCTATCTTGACAGTTATTTGTATCTGTGGGCCAGATCAACCATTGTTTCCAATCAGGATGTGTTCTGTTTTGGTTAAGTATATGGTTTATGTCTATTTCTTCATCTGTATCAGAGTTATTGCTAAACATTGTTGGCTTTGGAATAGACGGGTTATTTAAATCTTTGATTTTGGCTAAGCCAAGACAGGTGGTTTGTTGAACAGTGTCATTTAAAAATATCATTTGTTCTGGGATCATGCAGGCTCTAAACAAAGCTTCTAAACCCTGTACTTGCCATTCTTTTGTGCCCCAAACACTTTTCAAATCAACATTTTTGTCCCAATAATCGAATCCAAAAGTATTCATTTTTTCAAAGAATGAATCAGAATAAATCAATTTTGTGTTGGTTATCATGGTTTTGGTCCCTGTCTTGTTTGACAATTTATAATAAAATGTTTCAGCATTACTAGTGTTAAAACCTTGAAAGTATGAATATTTGTCATAAACGGTTCTAGAGCTCCCTTTTGGAGGTGTAGCACAATGTTCCAATTGATTAAAATTTAAAACATTTCTAGGTTGTGCAGATTTATGCAAGAAATGGTTACCATAGTGGTTATAGCAATACATACTATCATAATTTGTAGAACCTTGCAAATAATCATGTTTTGTAAATTTAGCAGACATTACTAAGTCAGACATCATATTGTTTATACTTTCAAAGTCCCAATCATCAGCAAATGAGTTTGGTTTTGCAAAGTCACTCAAAGAGATCTTAATTTGGTGTGGATATTTCAGGATCTCGACCGGACCATAAATTTCATAGTCAGTGTTGTCCCAGGCTACCCCACCAGGTATTGGAATTGCTGTGAAGTTGGCTGAAGAAAGTTCTGAAGAAAGTTCTCGTTTCTCGACGTGTGAAGATGTGTGTGGTTTGAGGACCAAGTTGATGTTCTGACTTGCTGTGTCCATTTTAGCATATTTTCCCTCAATGAAGCGTCCCAAAGTAAATACCATGATGAGCCAAAGTATGAGGATAAATGCACCAAAACCCACCCAAAATTGCTGTGTCCATTTTAGCATATTTTCCCTCAATGAAGCGTCCCAAAGTAAATACCATGATGAGCCAAAGTATGAGGATAAATGCACCAAAACCCACCCAAAATTCACTCCATGGAGAAATCAGATATGTTTCTTTTAGTTGTTTCAAAAGTTCCTTCGCTTTGTCTTTAAAGGATTTTGATGATGGCTGTGTCTTTTGTTCGCTGAAGCCTTCAGAGGAATCATCGAAGTTGATGAAGTAACCGGATGCAGTTCTGTCAATTGTTCCAATTGGTTCAGGATTTTTGTTTTTTGCATTTTCACTTGGTACTTCAGTATAGATTGGTGTGTCTCTGCTAAATGTCTTTATTTGGGTTTTCAGAGGTCTAAGTTCTATTGCATTGTTGCATAGTCCTTGTTGTTCTTCTGTAGGCGTTTCGAATGTGATGAGCCTCTTTGTTAGGACCTCTGTACTGGTAGCAAACCTTGGTGTTCTGCTACTTATTGGGAGTCCACTTGGCCTACTGTTTGTTATTGGCCACATGTTGTGGTTTTACCAGGTCGATGGATACAACTCGGTTCTCCTTTTTTCCAGCAAGTGGCGGTAGTACAACTGATCTTGTCCCGTTGACAGACAAGACAGGAACTGCTTTTCTGTAAGAAGGCCCAAATTCCTTCTTTACCGCGATCTTCTCCCTGACTAGATCCCCGACTTTTGGAATCCAGACAGGTCTTGCTGGGACAGGTGGTGATTCTTCAGTGGTTGTTGGCTGTTGTTTCAACTGTATGTTGCTCAGGTCTTTTCTTGTTTTGTTTAAGTCCTGCAAAATAGCCAAACGGTCTTTGACATCAAAGCTTTTTTCTGTTACCACTGAAGTCTGACTATCAAGGTCAGAGATCAACATCCTAGTTCCGAATAATAATTCGTACGGACTGAATCCCTTCAGAGAATTTCTTGGCAAGTTATTTAGACTACGTTGGACACTTATTAGATGTTTGACCCACCCAGCTCCCGAACCTAATATCCTTTCTATTATAGATTGCTTTCTGTCTTGGTTTTTTCTTTACACCATCCCATACCCTCAGGAAGGAAGTGAGAAGATTCCCGCTGGGCTGTGCTCATTTGGTCATTCTTTTCCCCCCAGGCTGGATTGCCTGAGAAAAAGAAAAAAAATGGTCGAACGTAGCATGCTCTTAGCGTATATGCCATTTAGACTCGCAAATCTTGTATAACAGTCCGGACGTCAGCTGAGTGCTGTGGATCTACATTATAAGTGGGAACTAGCCTGTATATGTTAATCGCAAGCCATTCTTTTTGCTGGTAACATTATCTGCCTTGATACGACGAGGTATTAAACTGCTTCTCTCCCCACTGCGATCTCTGTTGCAGTTTGGGCAGTTTTTTACAAAGATGGTAAGATGGAGGCTCATGCCTGGCCACCAGTACCGTGATTGTAAATCTTCCAGAGAATCTTTTAATTTAAGGTGTCTGTGACCCTCGCCCATGTGTGCGTCTGCGATTAACAAGTTTCTCCTGTCCTTGTTTGGAATCACTCTATCCCCCACTCCAGGGATTCGAGCAAAAGGGACGGAGTTTGCATCGATTATGTATGTATAATTGAGTGGATAGTTGATCGGTAACGCTGAGCAGTCGCCTTTTGATGACGTTTTCACCGCCAGCAATGTTTCACCGTCAATGTATTTTAATGTATGCTTTTTTCGATCTACGGGAGCCGATTTAGTGGCTGCCGCTGCGGCTGTCTCAGCCAATGAATTCCCCACAACGTGAACGCCATCACGTTGATGACTCAGTGAGTGAGTCACGTGAGTCTTTGGTAGTTCTTTCTTCAAAAGAGCTACTTGTTCCCAGAGAAGTCTCTGCTTTATTGGTGCACCTGTGTCACCTTTGTAACCGTTCTGAATCCATGTCTGCAAATCCTTGTTATATGCTTTGACGCAGAAATATGAATCTGACACTATAAGTGTCGGGAATTCGCGATCCGCATTATCTAGCGCCATTTTCAAAGCTATTATTTCAGTTTGCATTTCTGAATTTGTTTCTACTGAGTGTGATTTTGTTAATAGAGGTCTTAGTTTACCTCCGCGCCACACTTCTTTTGTGATCTCACATGTGGGATTGTATGCATGTTCTCCCCAAACGGAGGGTTGAGCATGTCCGTCTGTATAGATTACACAGGCGTAATGTCGTAGAGGCAGAATGTCGATTGGCAGAGGATACGTTTTTTCATATTTTAGATTTTTTAATTCTTCTAGTTCTGGATCAAAGAAGTAGTATACTTTGTCCGTTGTGATTGAATTTACCCATTGTAACCATTCTGGATCCAATGTTGTTGTTGGTAAATTACACGGTGTTGTTAATGCTTCAAAGGCTGATTCAGCTGTTCTGACTGTGATATGTCTACCGTCAGCGATGTCTTTTTCTCTAGCTATTGCGGTTTGAACTGCTTGAACAATTTTTCCTTTGTTGCTGAATCTCTGTTCAGCTTTTGTGTACAAGTGTGATCTGAATGCAATTGGTACCTTTTCTCCCTCATTAGAGGTCAGGTATGTGAATCCGCATCTCCCTGGGATGACTCGGATCACAAGGTTGCGTGTATTATCACGGGTTTCTAATTTTGTTTTAATTAGCATGTCTGTTTGTAAGGATCTCAAAATTTCTGTGTGTGTTTGAGTCCAACTGGATCTTTTAAAGTCTGGTTTAATTAGATCGTAAAGGGGTTTGACCCTTTCTGCGTAATTTGCAATGTAAGTTCTTCCGAAATTTAGGAAGCCTAGAATTGACTGTAGGTTTTTTAGTGTTTTAGGAGCTTGGATTACGGCACATTTCTCTAGGAAATTGTCTGCCAGGCTTTTGCCTTCACTTGATGACTCATATCCTAAGAATAGGACTGTCAGATGGGCAATTCTGGATTTTTTGAAGTTGAATTTGTAACCCTCTGCAGCGAAACCAAGTATTATGGTGTTCACTCTTTTCAAGTGAGTTTCCAAGTCATCATCTGTTAAGTAAATGTCATCGACATAAGATAACGCTTCATCATCATATTGTTGTAGTAATTCTGTTACTCTCGCTGAGAATACCCCCGGGCTATTCTTGTACCCCTGGGCTAACCGACAGAATTGTTTTTGAGTGCCATTTACTGAGAAAGCTGTTAAATATCTGCTCTCTGGTGCTATGTTTTGACAAAAGAATCCGTTGGAGATGTCCAAGGTAGTTTTGTATTTTTTGCGCACTATGTTATTCATTAGTGCAGCACTGTGTGAGTTTTGCACTGCAAAAGTTTTGCAACATGTGTTAAGGTGTCGGTAATCCAAAACTAGACGGTATGAATTGTCTGGTTTGGAGACCGGAAACAAAGGATTGTTCATTTGTGAGGTGCAAGTTTCAATCACCCCCTGGTATTCTAGCTGATCTAGTATTTCATTTACTTGTTTTTTAGCTTCTTGCTTAATTGGGTACTGCCTTTGTGCAGTTGGTTGTGATTTTAACTGGATTTTGTGAGGAGGAGAATCCTCATCCCATCCTACATGATTTTTATATAAAGCAGGTGCTAAGGCCACTGCCCACTTTCTAGCAAGTGTGTATTTTTTATGAATCGGGATTTGATTCGAGAAGGCAGGCATAATTACTTCTTCGCCATGAGGGCACTCCCTGACAAACTCTGGTGGCCAGTCTTTTTCAGCTAGAAGTATGTCATAACCCTTTGAGAGGTTATCCCAAAATAGTCCCCTTATTTTCCTAGTCTTATCTCCCTCTATACGTAATGTTATCTCGTATATTTTGTGGGGCTTGCTAACTCTGGTATCTGCAGTTTCCACTTGAAGGTATTCATTCGTGTCCACTGTCTCCAGATGATCCATAAGGACTTTGCGAGCTATGCTCACCTCTGCTGCGCTGTCTAGCATTGTCTGAGCCCACTCTCCGTTTTTCAGTTGTGTCCTCAGTATTCTCGGCATTGTTAACTACCTTGATACTGGCTACCTTCTTTTTTGGAAATTGTGATTTCTTTTTCAGTTGAGCAGGTTCCTTGTCTTTGGACTTGGCGTGCTCTTCTGATCGTCCTCTTCTTTCCGATTTCTGCGAGGAATTCTGAAAAGATTGAGAGGGACGTGTATCAATGTCTTGATATCTATCAGGTTTTTTAATATTATCCCTATTTCTAAGGTTATATCTATTCCCAGAGGGTTCACTCTGAGGTGACCTTTGTCTCGGGTTTGGAGATTTCTCTCTTCGCCTAGGAGACCTTCCTCTGGACTGGAATTTCTTTTCTTTTGGATTGGATTGTTTGTTCCCATCCCAGTTCTTTTTTGGTGAATTATTATTATTATTAAAAAACATTTTTTCTGGACTTGTAGTCAGTTGCGGTTTTACTGGTATTTCACCTAGACTATCTCTGCCTAGTTCTTCATAGGATTTTTCTATGATCCTGGCAATTTCAGCTGGTTGGTCTGCTATATCTGTCTCTTTTAACCTCTGGCGGATCGCCACGTTTGCTGCTTCACCCTTTATGTTGGCTAGTAATATAGCCGATACCTGCTTGAAGTCTTTTAGTAATTTCATACCAAGAGTTAAAGCAGGTTCTGGACCGTATTCATCTTGAATTTGTTTTAGCACATCTGGTATTACCGAAATGGATGGAACACCGTGCGTTTTTGTGTAGATGGAAGCAAAGACTGTACCCCAAGTGTCACAGTCCTCAATGTGTGGTGCGATTCCCATTGGGAGACATATAGTCAGAATCCTGTGTTTTTCTAATGGGGTGGTGTCAGGAAACACCGCCTCTATTTGGGTAATTTTCTGTGCCAACCAGAATGGTATTTGTTCCCGTTTAGCTGGAACTTTACCTAGGCAGGATTGGATTTTCTGTGGTGTAATTTTATTTGTGTTCCCCTGGTGAGGGGTCAGCTGTGGAAGTTTAATCGCTGGCTGAATTGTTGAAGTCCGCATTACATACTGAACTAATTGTCTGTGAATTTTTAGTAGTTGTTTTAGCTGTATTAGCAGCTCTGCTGCAGGCATTCTTTCGATGTCTGGATATGGTGTGTATCCGGCTAAGACCGGCCACGTTGCTCCTGGTCTTCCTAAAGGACCGAGCCTTGTAATGTGATTATTATGTTTTAGGGCGCCATCAAATAAGAGCAAATGCTCTTGGAATTTGAGTGGTACTTCCACCTCCTCGAAAGGAGTGTACTCATTAGGAGGTTCCTCTACTTTGTAATAGTGGAAGTACTTTGTTATAGTATTAGCTGCTGGAAAATGTATCCATGTATAGTATACCTCTGTCTGCCGATATTCGTGTGCCTCGATTACGAATATGACTGTGCCACCTCTAGGTGTCAGTCCATTTTCTATAAGTTTTAAGGTTATAGATCTCCTTTTGGCGACCGGAATGAGTATTATATCCGCGTCTGCTGCTTGCATGGTAGCATCAGCATCTGCTATTTCAGTAGCTAATCTAGTAACCTCTCGTTCTTCATCGCTGTCCATTTTGCTGACAGGATGGTATTATGTTTATTTGCAGATCAGGTTTCTTTATGGAAACAGAGATTAGATGCACAATATTTTGGAACACTGTTTATCCTTCAACGTTGACTTAGACCAAGAACCATACATAGGAGTTCCCTCCTGCGAGGTTTT
Organism: Lissotriton helveticus; assembly: GCF_964261635.1. NCBI lineage: Eukaryota > Metazoa > Chordata > Amphibia > Caudata > Salamandridae > Lissotriton > Lissotriton helveticus. Next base: position 462,281,670 of record NC_136070.1, read on the forward strand.
GGAGGATATTATAACCTTTCACCCACTCCAGACGTCTTTGGAGTATTTGGGAAAAGGGGTCTGAGTGAGAAAGCACGACTGAGTTACTCTAAATGTCTTACGTTAGTTTTATCGCCCTTTCCAAACGCGTTGGGCGCCATGTAGTGTAGCTCCTATTTTCCCAATAGGCTCTGCGCATTGGAATAGTACCTACAGCAGTAAAGGCCTAGGCCAGACGTTAACTAGGTCTACTACTGTCGATACTAGACTTAATTTTTGGGTTTGCCAGCTAAGCTCAGAGTTCGCTAGAAACTTTCTCGAATCTTCAAGGAAGGATTAACTCCCCTGATTAGACAAGAAGGGATTTAGTTTCTGACAACCATAGAACATGACAACTTTGCTCTCCCCTAATCAAGAGTCAATCTCAAGAGTCGTGTGAGCACAAGGCAATTATTTTACTCAGTCAGTACGTGCATTCTTAGTCTCATCAGAATGTAGAGAAAAGGAGGAGACGGGCGTGTTCAATAAAAGATGTTATTTATTGATCAGTCTCTTTTCTCGTACAAGAGAAATGGATCGATATTATTGCAATACTTATAGTTAAGTAAAGTGCATACATTAAAAGCAATAGTATAAAATAATACTGTAAAAACATTGATATGGTTTCTGAGCCATATGATGTTTAAAATGATTAAAATATATTTACATACACATGTACATTTGACTAAACGTACTCAACTGGTGTTTCTAAATACGCCTACCCCGTGTACCTGACCTAAGTCTAATACGTGGGCGGGAATAGAAAGTTACAGTTTAAGTTAAGTTTGTTTTTGCCAAGTGAATAACTAAAGAATTCTCTAGGAGGGGTTATTCAGTTCTGTACCTGGAATTTAGGATGAATGAGGAATGGTATCTCTTTCTCTGCTCTCGATATTCCAGGCTGCCTGCGAGGGCTGCCCAGAAGCGCCGGTGCTGGGTCTCTCGGCTTGAGATAGCAGCGCGTCTCTCAGCGCGTCAGGAAGGCGGGGCTGTTGCCTGCGGGGTCTGCTTCTGCTCTCGGCTTCGGCAAGTATGGCTGCTCCGTCTTGTCACCACGCGTGTGTTTGCATAGGGCAAGGTCGGCAATATTTATACCTTAAAGGTGCCGGGATTGACGTAAGAATGGACATAGGTACGTCAACAAAGATGTCATACGACTTGCTCGTTAGCACATTCTTTACTAAAGTTCTCTGTGAAATCAAAACAATGGCCGCACGGATTATCCAGGTTGTCATAGGTTTGATTTGTTATGAGAACGTCGTATGCCTTATCAGGGGCTGGAGGAATGTCGCTTGTCTAATTAGATCTCAAGCGTTATGACCTAATCAGATAACACGTTCCTGTGCCGTAGTGTGACTGCGTCAGATAACGGTATCTGCATCATGGGGGATTTCTTGCCTCATGGGCTGACTGTTAGTTAACTAGCTAGGTAGGTTAACCAGAATATGGTCAGGAATAGGGGGATCGATTCAGAACCTATAGAAATACACGACAACGTGAACGCCATCACGTTGATGACTCAGTGTATGTATCACGTGAGTCTTTCGTAGTTCTTTCTGCAAAATAACTACTTGTTCCCAACGTTTTTTATGCTTGATTGTGGCACCTGTGTCATCTTTGTAACCGTTTTGAATCCAGGTCTGCATGCTCTTATTGTAAGACTGGACGCAGTAATGTGAATCGCACACTATTAGTATTGGGAATTCACGATCGGCATTTTCAAGCGCCATCCTTAAAGATCTTATTTCAGCTCGCTGAGCTGCACAGTTTCGGAGTGATTCAGCTTTTGTTATTATCGGTCTGAATTTACCTAAGCGCCGAGACGCCTGCGGGTATTCGCCGCGCTCTACAAATGTCAAAAATAAAATAAATAATAAATAAATAAGCGCCAGCGACCTTTAACGATCGCGCACGCTGCGTTGTAAGATTTTTTATCCACATCGTAGTGTTGTGCAAATCTGTCTGTGTAGATTACACAGCTGTACTGTTCGAGAGGCAGAATTTCGATTGGCAGAGGATATTCATGTTCGTATTCTAGATCTTCTAGTTTTTTCATTTTCGGATCAAATGCGTGTTTCACGTCTTCTGCAGCAAGAACATTTTCCCATTGTATCCATTTTGGATCTAATGCCACAGCATTTGGAATGTGTGGTCTTGTTACTGCCTCGAGGGCTGATTCTGCTGTCAAAACAGATATGTTTCTCCCTTGGACTAGGGCTCTTTCTTTTGCTATAGCAGTTTGAACCGCAGTTAGAATTTTTTCAGTTGAACTGAATTTCATTTCAGCTTCGGTGTGCAAGTGTGATTTGTAAGCTATTGGTACCGTTTCTCCCTCATTAGAGGTCAGGTACGTGAATCCGCATCTTCCTGGGATGACTCGGATTACAAGGTTGCGTACGTTTTCGCGTGTTTGCAATTTTGTTTTAGTTAACATGTCTGTTTGTAATGATCTTAAAATTTCTGTGTGTTTCTGAGTCCAATTAATTGGTTTGAAATCAGGTTTTATTAATTCATATAGAGGTTTAACCCTCTCTGCATAATTTAGAATGTTTGTTCTTCCGAAATTCAGGAAACCTAGTATTGATTGTAAATTCATCAGCGTTTTTGGAGCTTGGAGTACTGCACACTTCTCTAAGAAGTTGTCTGCAAGGCTTTTGCCTTCACTTGATAATTCGTATCCTAAAAATAGGACAGTTAGGTGAGCAATTCGTGACTTTTTAAAGTTGAATTTGTACCCTTCAGCAGTGAACCCAAGTATTATGGTGTTCACTCTTTTTAAGTGAGTCTCCAGTCATCATCTGTGAGATGGATGTCGTCGACATAAGATAATGCCTCATCATCATATATTTGTAGTAACTCTGTTACCCTTGCTGAGAATAATCCTGGGCTATTCTTGAATCCCTGTGGGAGTCAACAGAATTGTTTTTGCGACCCCATACAGGAGAAAGCGGTCAAATACCTACTTTCAGGTGCAATGTTTTGACAAAAGAAACCATTCGAAAGTGGTCATCACGTCTCTGTTAAAACCAGGGAAACCTCCCAGGGTGTGTGACTCTGTCGCTCATTAACTGCCACACAAAAATGTTAGCAAAGGTCATAGCCACGCGACTGTCACTCCTCATGGACAAGATCATTCTCCCCGCACAATCTGGGTTCGTCCCAGGCAGGGCCACTACTCACAACTTGCGTACACTGTTCTCGCTGGTACAGACTGTGGCACCAGAATTTCCAGTAGCTGCTGTATTTTTGGATGCCTTTAAGGCATTTGACTCTGTAGAGTGGAGTAATTTATTTAAGGTATTGCAGAGAAGGGGTTTCCCTCCCATATTTATATCTTGGGTACAGCTGCTGTATCATCGGCCGTCTGCTAGAGTTCTGATCAATGGTCAACTGTCCCCTGCTCTTTCTATTTTGTGGGGCACCTGACAGGGGTGCCCGTTGTCCCTGTTACTCTTTGCTATAGCGATTGAGCCGCTGGCGTCCAGACTACATCAGATTCACCGAGATAGAGCGTTTCAGTGTTTTCAGTGATAAATTTTGATTTCGCTACACACTGACGATGTCACTTTATATGTCAGGGAGCCACAGCACAATCTTAATCCTCTTGTGAGAGAATTTCTGGTGTTTGGCCAACTCTCGGGTGTTAACATTAACTGGGGGAAATCGCAATTTTTCCCACTTACCCCAGCGGTCTCCAAATTTTTACTAGATTTTCCTGTTGAATGGTGTGAGTCTGACCTGAGATATCTAGGTATACAAGTATCTAGGGATAGGGAGGAAACACTTTGACTAAACTACGGCAAAGCTATAATGAAGCTGACATCCAATGTCACACGCTGGATTTCCTTGCCCCTATCGCTGGCAGGAAGAGCATCCCTTGTAAAGATGGTTGTCCTCCCTCAATTTCTGTATTTGTTTCTTAATATTCCCTATTACCCTGGAGCATTCTTCTTCAAAACACTGCGCACTAAGCTAATACATCTAGTGTGGGGCGGGAAACAACCTCGACTGAAATGATCGGTCCTTACGCTGCCCTATGATAGAGATGGATTCGATATTCCTGACTTTGAGATTTACTATATCAGTGTGCAAGCTCGTTATGCCTATCATTGGTTCTCGCCTACACCATACATGCGTGTATAAACAAAAGGAATCCTACCAAAGGAGATGTGTTACCCAAGGGATATGGGAGCACTCAGTGTTTTTTAAAATACCCCTCACACACCAAAAGGCCCCTTGGTGTCATACTTCATCATCGGGGTCTTCGCACCCCTCTAACGGGATGCGGCGTGCTATGACCTACGACTACGCGGGAGGACTGATAAATGACTATGTGTGGTGTGTGTGGTGCATGTGATAAAGCAAATAATGTGAGTGGTGGTAGATAGTGACTGGTTTAAAAAGTACCTGGCTCGTAGGTGAATGAAATTTTTTTTATTCAAGACCTCGGGCTGACACTATTAAAAGAAGTGAAGTGCGAGGTAACATCTGTCCTGATAATGGACAGTACCTCATGTGTGCGTCGACATGTTTCAGAGCAAACGCTCCTTCTTCAGGACGGGAGCACAACGTCCCCACCTTACTCACGTTTTACTAATTAATAACTCAAAAATTAATGTTAGTTAACAAAAAGTGATATTTTTAAGTGATAAAAAGGCTATAATGTGCCTACAGCGGTTTTTGGCTCAGGATACATGCAATTGCATGACCTGAAAAAGAAAAAGAAAAACAGAAATGGTCACCCAAGTTGTGGGTAGTTCTACAGGTGCAGTCACCTGGAACAAACCATATAGCACAGTTTGTCCTGTAAAAGAAAAAACTCACAAAACATACACTACATGGAACACACAAGACTGTCTGAATTATGATATCAGGGAAATGTAGGTCATACTTAATAGATATGGTTTGCTTGCTTCTTGAGCTCACAGGGGCGTCTGGTGGTTAATTGCTATTTTGTGCAATCTGAGTGGAGAGATAAAAGGAGCAAATGAAAAATGAATAAAGGAGTTGATGATCAATTCTTACTCACTTGTTTTGGAAGAGAAGTTCAATTGCCCTGCCAAATATACTCACAGACCGGGGACGAGTATTCACCGTCTTTCCCCACACGCAGCTCCGCTCGAATGGTAGTGCGAGCTTGCTGTGGGTGGTATTTATACCATGTTGTCCTAATTGCTTTAGACAAAATTACCAATTAGGCGGGTGCGATATTCTGTCCAAATATGGGTTTTCCGCTAGCTCAATTACCGGTTTTCTAGTCTCTTGCACCTAAACCAAATCATTTCATTTGGAAGGGGAAATCCCGTTCCTACTCGGGCGCTGCCGCTTAGCATCTCGGCTTCGCGCATGCTCCGTTGATTCTGTCAAAGGCGCGCATGCTCTGCAAGGAGATATTGGTTAGCCGCGCATGCGCGGTCGTATAGTTGGACGCCTGAGTCTACTGTGCTCAATATGAATAGAGGACTCTGTGGAAATGGTGCCCCATGATCTCGTTTAGGTCAATGCAGGTTGAAGTTAATCAAGAGGGTTAATGAGTTAATTTAAATGATGAGGGATTTCAAAAACTACAGAATTCATGCCTGTATGATACTCAAATAAAAAACAATCGTATTGTTGCAGTGACAATGGTTCCCATAGGGCATAATTATAGGGGATGGTAGTCTTAACATCACAAGCGATAGAGGGTAACATTACACAATGTATATGGGTACATGGCTCTTGCTCAGAAAAGGACAGATTATTTGGACCTTCTCAGTTTTTGTGTTGCCCTTAGTTGGATAGTTGTGGCCACGGAACATCATCATTGAGTCCATGAATATGCGTGCCCAGGCGAAACACCCATCTTTGTTCCTTTTGGAACAAGCTGTTTTCAGATGGTAGTGATTCCCACCTTAGGTCATTGACACAATGCTATTCTTCTAAGTAATGTGTTGCCATCTTGGTGGTGCTTTTTTTGCACCGGACATTACTTTTGTGCTCACTTAGTCTTGTTTTCACTGCCCTAGTGGTCATCCCCACGTATTCCAAACCGCATGCCACAGGGAAATTTTCCCTGTGGCAATTGTAGCAGTTGTCACCTGACAAAAAAGAGCAAGACTCTCACATTCAGAAACGGCACAACTTGGGAGCAACGACGTTTCACTAACTGTAACACCAAAAACGTGGTCTACTTAATAACCTGTCCTTGCGGTTTGGAATACGTGGGGATGACCACTAGGGCAGTGAAAACGAGACTAAGTGAGCACAAAAGTAATGTCCGGTGCAAAAAAAGCACCACCAAGATGGCAACACATTACTTAGAAGAACAGCATTGTGTCAATGACCTAAGGTGGACAATCATTGAATCACTACCATCTGAAAACGGCTTGTTCCAAAAGGAACAAAGATGGGTGTTTTGCCTGGGCACGCATATTCATGGACTCAATGATGATGTTCCGTGGTCACAACTATCCAACTAAGGGCAACACAAAAACTAAGAAGGTCCAAATAATCTGTCCTTTTCTGAGCAAGACCCATGTACCCTTATACATTGTGTAATGTTACCCTCTATCGCTTGTGATGTTAAGACTACCATCCCCTATAATGATGCCCTATGGGAACCATTGTCACTGCAACACTACGATTGTATTTTTATTTGAGTATCATACAGGCATGAATTCTGTAGTTTTTGAAATCCCTCATCATTTAAATTAACTCATTAACCCTCTTGATTAACTTCAACCTGCATTGACCTAAACGAGATCATGGGGCACCATTTCCACAGAGTCCTCTATTCATATTGAGCACAGTAGACTCAGGCGTCCAACTATACGACCGCGCATGCGCTGCTAACCAATATCTCCTTGCAGAGCATGCGCGCCTTTGACAGAATCAACGGAGCATGCGCGAAGCCGAGATGCTAAGCGGCAGCGCCCGAGTAGGAACGGGATTTCCCCTTCCAAATGAAATGATTTGGTTTAGGTGCAAGAGACTAGAAAACCGGTAATTGAGCTAGCGGAAAACCCATATTTGGACAGAATATCGCACCCGCCTAATTGGGAATTTTGTCTAAAGCAATAAGGACAACATGGTATAAATACCACCCACAGCAAGCTCGCACTACCATTCGAGCGGAGCTGCGTGTGGGGAAAGACGGTGAATACTCGTCCCCGGTCTGTGAGTATATTTGGCAGGGAAATTGAACTTCTCTTCCAAAACAAGTGAGTAAGAATTGATCATCAACTCCTTTATTCATTTTTCATTTGCTCCTTTTATCTCTCCACTCAGATTGGACAAAATAGCAATTAACCCCCAGACGCCCCTGTGAGCTCATGAAGCAAGCAAACCATATCTATTAAGTATGACCTACATTTCCCTGATATCATAATTCAGACAGTCTTGTGTGTTCCATGTAGTGTATGTTTTGTGAGTTTTTTCTTTTACAGGACAAACTGTGCTATATGGTTTGTTCCAGGTGACTGCACCTGTAGAACTACCCACAACTTGGGTGACCATTTCTGTTTTTCTTTTTCTTTTTCAGGTCATGCAATTGCATGTATCCTGAGCCAAAAACCGCTGTAGGCACATTATAGCCTTTTTATCACTTAAAAATATCACTTTTTGTTAACTAACATTAATTTTTGAGTTATTAATTAGTAAAACGTGAGTAAGGTGGGGAAGTTGTGCTCCCGTCCTGAAGAAGGAGCGTTTGCTCCGAAACATGTCGACGCACACATGAGGTACTGTCCATTATCATGACAGATGTTACCTCGCACTTCACTTCTTTTAATAGTGCCAGCCCGAGGTCTTGAATAAAAAAAATTCTTTCACCTACGAGCCAGGTACTTTTTAAACCAGTCACTATCTACCACCACTCACATTATTTGCTTTATCACATGCACCACACATAGTCATTTATCAGTGCTCCCGCGTAGTCGTAGGTCGTAGCACGCCGCATCCCGTTAGAGGGGTGCGAAGACCCCGATGATGAAGCATGACACCAAGGGTCCTTTTGGTGTGTGAGGGGTATTTTAAAAAACACTGAGTGCTCCCATATCCCTTGGGTAACACATCTCCTTTGGTAGCATTCCTTTTGTTTATACATGTTAGTTTGTGGAGTAAGAATCCTACTTCGTTTACTCTACCTCCCTTCTTTGTTGATTTCGTACACCATACATGCCACAGATAGCCACTGAGGATTGGTTGGCACATCCTCTCCCTCTTAGTGGCTTCATACACGGCCCTCTGAGTGCTATAGAAACGCCTTTTACAACAGTAACTTGCACAGTGGATGCATGGAGACGTATGGCTCGTCACATAGAATCGCAGTTGTATTCTCTGCGACTCCCGCTCACATACCACCCACATATGGTCCTTCTACAGAAAGCGGGCTTTCGAGCCCTGTGCAAACGGCTCCGTGTTGTCACATGGGGGGATCTGTTTCATGAGGGAAAGTTGTGCACGGTGGAACATCTGTTCCAGGTTGTACGCCCCATACCACTAGATATTTTCCGATATGTGAGACTGAGGCAGGGCATGAGGGCGATCCTTCCTGACTTCCCCTGTGAGCCGGAAATGTTTGCTCCCTTGCACTTTATACTAAGCTCTTCAAATGGTAAACACCTGGTGTTGGGTATGTATTGTACCATACGGTCACAGTCGCATGGGGTGGATAGCTCGGCTCGTACTCACTGGAGTGAAGATCTGGAGCAAGAGATTACTGATGATCAATGGAAGTATTGTTGTAGCGTCACAGAATGTGTATTGGCTAGTTGTAGGTTTAAGGTCATACATTACAAGTTTCTACAACGTATCTATTACACCCCCGCCAAAAAATAAAAATGTCACCTTTCAGATAATGACAGATGTGACAGGTTTAAGAGGGCTGGAGCGGGATTCCTGCATTTGGCATGGCAGTGTCCGCCGATATGGGAGTACTGGACGCAGGTGCACGAGGCCCTTGAACACATGCTGGGTTCTACATTGGAGAGAGACCCTTTGATTATGCTGTTGGGATATACCGCACAAACACCCAAACACAGTAGAAAATTCCTAGATATTGCATTATTGATGGACAGACACAGAGTGGCATGCCGGTGGGGTAGGGGGAGGGCCACAACATTTAAGAATGGTTGCGGGATATTATTTATTGTCAGGAGCAAGCATCTGTTTATGCGTTGACACTACCGATGGCCTCTAGACCGAGAGATGTGTGGGGACCGTTACAAACATATCTATTGAAAGGGGAGGAGGGAGAATCTGATTCGTCCTTAATGCAGGAGGAGTAATTGATGGATGCTGAGGGTGGCTTAATATAGTCCTCTGGTGGCGTCCTACTGTTGGGATATTACCTATGCAAACTATATGTTAGAACATCTTGAATGTCTATCTTCCTTGCTGTTGGGCTACGCTGTACTGATCTATTTAGCATCTCAGTCATGATTACTGGTACGTTTCTTAATGTCCCTCAGTTGCTGTGATACTGCTTTTCATTCTGAACTACTATATGTTGTGGTCTGATGATAATGTTGGCGGGACATGTGGGGATGAAATGTTGTTTATGATGCATTTACGGAGACGGAATGGATACGAAGTCCCTGCATGCTGTCACTTTTGATGTGCATGTCATTCTGTGCAAGTATGTGTTCTTATATTTTTTTTTGTCTGAAAAATGATATAAATAAAGTTAAAAAATATATATATATATATTTGTAAATGGTGAATAGCCAAAAGTAGTAAAATTAATCAATAGTGTAAGATTAAACTTACCCATGTAGCACACTCATAGCTATCTTGGTGATTAGCCCAGGTAGGAGTTCAATCATCACTGAACTGGAAATCTACAGGTTTACAACACTGTCAAGGTGTACCAAAAAAGCTGAAGTTGTCTATTTTGGCAAAATATTCATACACAACAAATATGTCGTACTGCACAATGCACATTGAGAAACGTTGAGGGGGGGGGGGGGGGTCTGGGAGGCAAAACAGAATCTTGAGTGTGAAATTCCAAGTGGAGAGTGACTCACTTCAGAAAGTCGAAGTAGCAGAACGATTTCAAATGAATCAGCAAAAATCGAAACAAATTGTATAGTCCACAAATGGAATGCAAAAATGTATTCAAACAAATGGAATCCCTGATAAATGCTGGGACACTTGGGGTAGAGAACCATACATGCCAGTACATGACTGTTTTTTCCTAATGCATGTAAGAGTATAGTTTTAGTAACTCTCACATGGGTGGGTTTCCTTCCAAGTGTTCAGGAGAAAAGCTCTTTCCTCTGAACACAATCCCTTAAATAAATATATTTGCCATTTAATTCCTAAAAGTACACTTCAATAATGGCCAAATCATCCACCATATGCATGATTTAAATCAGGGTCTCCAACCTTTTCTATAACTTTAGTTACTTCTGATCTGTGAAAATAGTCATGACATACTGCCTTCAGCAATTGTTGCAGTAGTAACCACAATCGAAATAATCATAGTAGTGGCTATTAGTTGTGGTCATCCAGATGTATGTGACATTATTGAGTGATGACAAAATATCATATCCAGAATATTAACTAATAGAAAAAGTACATTTATCAGTAATTATTCTAAACTCCTTAAAATGTACATATCTTCAAGGTATGTACAGCTTAAAGATAAATAGATGTGGAGTTAAGATTGTAAATAAAACTTTATTTACCTTTACATACATACCTTAATGATATTGCAGTAGTCTATATTCTGGATACAATATTTTGCCTGGATGATATTTAAAATGTTATATTTTAGTAGAAAACCTACCGACCCCATCGCATAAAACAAGATTACTAACAGCAACGTCAGGAAAAGATTTTTAATATTAAAAGGCCTCCCCATGCCTAATGACATAACAGCCACAGCAGTAAGTGACCGCACGCACAAGGGAAATACAAAAATCTACAAATATCCACTCGGTATGAGCTATCATTCAATTTCAGCCTCAATATCCTTTAGATTTTCTTATGTTTTAAAAAACCAGCATGTTAGGTTCTCAAAATATGTGTTTTTTCTATCAAATATGCGCTTTCCATTTTGCTTTAACCCACTCAAAGAAAATCTTGTCCTTTTCTTGCAAAGTGACCTTCAATATGGCTACAGTAGACCCTCTGAATTGAGTACTGTGCTGGGCTGCATTTCAGGGAGCTAATTCCAAGGGACTGGCGAGCTACCCGTTGGAGCCCCCGGGTTTAAATCCTTAACACAAGTGAAGAGCACCAACACCTACAACTTCGATGCTAAATGGAAACATGTCCATGAGTTGTTTGCTTCGTTAACATATGGGTAGTTTAATTCTCTTGGACCCATGGGAGCACATTTTTGGAGTGAGCTCTTAGTAAATATATAAACTGCTGCATTCCAAGTTGAATGTGATTGTAAGTTTTTTGATGTGCCCTGTAGTGACCAAGTCAGCTGTTAAACTTTGTTGGCATGTCTGTAACATGTCCAACAAATGTGGGAAGGGCTATCCATAATGGAATTTTGGAATACAGAAAATAGTGCTCCTGTAGTACTCTTTGACATACTCATATACCATTGCGAAGTGGAACCAAAAATGTTAAATGTCAATAAAATGGGAATATTCAGTAACTGCTCATATACAGGTAGAACAAATAGAAAGGACTCTCAATATTTGCACTTTTAATAATAGTGTTGGTCTTTTTGGCCAATTTACAAAGGCTTATAGGTGTGTGCAATAGAAGACCTCTTTAGTACTACTTGCCATGCTCATAATGCTTTTGAGAATAAGTCCCAATAGGTTCAGCTATATTCTATGGTGCATGTAGGAGAACATCTTTGGACTGTCCTTTTAGTAAGTGCACAATCACTTGGTAGGTGGTTTCTACACCCGTCACTTATCGGAATAGATCTATTAACTACCCTTCTGAATGACTGTGTACATTAGGCACCATGAACATTATGCATACGTCCCAATAGGCACTGTGTTGCTGTACTTGATATGGACATCTATCTGGGAGCTGCGCCTTACCTCCTTCCTAAACGGAACATCTCACTAATCCTAATATCAATTATCAAAGACCAGGATGACTGCACTGCCCGGTAAACATATATGCCAAACTGCCCTTCTATTCTTATCTCACAATCACAAGCAGGAATACAGCGTATCAAGTTGTCATTCCCCAAATTTAAGTTCACCCAACGACATACATTATAAAAATATTGTGTTATATGGAGTTTTTTTTCTTACGTGCACCTTTATAGTCTCTGTAAAAGTTTTTTTTTAATATCTCAAAGGCCACAGAGGTAAACATGTCAAAGAGTCTTTCACTTAATTAACTTAGGAAACAGCCTTTTCAACGCAGCATTTACCACACATGTTATTACCATGCATCCTTTACCACACAATGCCTTTACCACGTATTGCCATTACCACGCAGGTCGTTACTACGCATATGCCTTTAACGCGCATGCCTTTACATCGAAGTGGTAAGTATTGAGAGCTACCACACCTACTAGCAAGGACATACAATAGTGAAAATGAAAAATGTTTTGTGATCCGGCCAAGAAAGTTTAGGGAGTGGTAGAAAGAGGCATAAAGTGAAATCAAGACTAGACAGTGTTTGTATTTTCTAACCTTTGCATTTGGTGGCGGGCTCCTAGGTAAAACTTTGTGCTTCTGCACGTTTTTTTATTTATTGTTTTTATTTTAAAAAAATCAAGCACTTCTTCCTGTTGTGCTTGATCCTAAGAGCTGCCTTTGAAAGGGAGAGAGAGCAAACATCACCCATTTTCGGCACAAATGTTTGACGAGGTCATGAAATTATGTATTCTAATGATAATAACTACCTTTCAAAACATGAGCGTTCATTGGTGCACTAACACATTGGAGTTAGAGTATGTAATATACCCTAGAATTATTTCTTTACACAAAACCCAGGCTTCGTAACTCAGACATTTATACTTTTCATTTTGCGAATGGTAAAATAAGCAACAGTTTTTATCACATGACAATTTTTTTAATTATATTAGTTTCAGTGTCTGGAATTCTTGCTATAAATATACGTACTATTTGCAGCCATGTCTAGCCAGAGGGTTTTCACATAATTGGAATCCCAAGCACAGTATAAATAACATCGGCTGTGTTCTATTCAATGTTGCACATTTCATGAGTTACCGGTGATGCAATTTTAGGAAATTACATGTAGCTACGGAAGACATTAACTCTGCCACTCCTAAGTATTGAACCTTTTGTAGTGTATTTGTGTAAACATGTTTTCAATGCATATAATGGCAAACATTGTTTTGGTGCCATTTTTTCTACCTACCGAAGAGCAACGGAAACAGATCCTATTCAGTGTTTTACATTTCAAAAATAGAACTGTGTTTGCATTCCTTATTATATAAACAATAAGTGAGGTGCCAATCAGTTTCAACATACAATATTTGTATGTGCCTCTTTAATAGTTCAAAAAGGTGATGTAAACGTTTTTTATGCAAGAGGGGCAAATAGTTTGAAATGTTCATCCACGTATTAGCATAATCTTTCATAATTATTATTCCAGGCATTTTTTCACTTATCTCCTTCATTTTCCAGGCTAGGGTTGTTCTGCCTGAAATGTATGCGGGTACAAATGGCTGCTGTGTGGCATACTGCAGCTCAGACGCGTTGCAGATCAGGGATGATGTGATGAATCTTGAATAAATGTGACCCCTTGAAGAAGGATTGCACGAAATGCATTCGAGCAAAAAGCAAAATTCGGAAATATAGTAGGAAACAGATGATATTTTTGTAAGAAAAACCCCTCATATTTCTGCTTCATACCAGAGAAGGACTTAAGTCTATAAATGTATAAGCCTGGATTGAGACAATAACGTGTGCTGTGCACCCCGTGACGCGCTCCTAACTCTAGATAGTGCATATTCGTGGATTGCTGGGACTTCCAGGCTGGAAGGAATCTTACTCTGAAAAGCATAACTTATCTCTGCGGTACACTGTTAAATAATTTTAAATGTGCCACTGTAATGTCACATCTTTCCTCTACGTATTCTTTGAATTCTCAGAAATAGGAAAGGGGGGCCGCATAAACAAATCAAGCATGGCAGCAGATGTCTTACCACTGACCCTTCCCTATAGTCTACCTCACAGGTGGGCCAGTAAGCCATCTGTCAGTTGTCCCACACTTCACACCACTTGTCTATCTACACTTGAAGGAGGCTAAGGGAGATCTACTCGTGGTAAAACACTTTGGGGCCCATTATGATGGCGGAAGGACCACCACTGCCAGCCATGTGGTGGCTGTCCTTCCACCATCGGACCGAATTTACCCCCCAGCCACATTACCATGGCAGGGGGATCCAGACTGCGACCGTGGTGGACGCAAAGACCGTCTGCCACGGAACCACCACAGGTAATCGTTCTGATTGCCTGGCGGAGCGGTCTACATCCATAAAATGGTGGTGGTGCCTAGCAGGCACCGTCTGCCAAATTAGGATGCTTTCTTCAGCCAGCCTTTCCATGGCGGGTAAACTGCCATTGAAAGGCTTGTGGAAATTGGCTATGGGTGCCCGTTGCGGGCCTCCCTTGAGTCTGGGGGTGGTGTTTGTGCACTATACATTTCACTGCACCAAGTGGCAGACACCGTGTGGTGCCTGCGACGCAGTGGAGTGAAATGCACAACATGCGTTTTGAACATCATAGCGGGTGCTGCAGTCAGCAGCACCCGCTGCAATGTTAAAGTGCAAAATATGACCACCATGGTGGCAGTCGCATCCTAATTGGGTGTGCGGGACCACCGCATGTATTGTGAACAGTCCCGGTCACCACCATGATGGCGGACGGACTCCATTCCGTCTGCCATCGCAATAGACCTCTTTGTCTTTTCTCACATCGAACTCAGAAGAGGACACAGATGCAATATGCCTTGCAGCCTTTAAATTAACAGAAGGGAGCAGGATATAGAACGTGTACATGCAGAAAGAACTGTTAGAGCACACCGCTTGTAAGAATATCACCAAAGACTCTACCAAATATTGTTTGGACCCCTTTATAGATCAAGAAAAAAGAGATAAGGTAAACCTGTTATACATGGTAAAGTATATGTGATTGCTGCTGATCACCCAGTCAGCCTTGACTGGTCGCTTCAAATGCAAGAAATTAGCTGCTAGTAGCACATTATTAGCCATATCTTCATCTAAAGATGCCTCCTCATAACGTTGTGAACAATATGAGCCACCACAACCCACTCAAGATAGCATTTGAGGGGCAAACCAGATGATTTCCACTTGCATAATGTTAAAGCAGAGGTGTCAGAGAAATTATACCCTAAGGAGAAGAACACAAGATATTAATCTACACAGTCTTGGACTGTGATACGTTAATACTGGATTCTCCATCCATGGTATTGTCCATATGTGTTTAAGAGATTACCTCACAGAATAGGAAACAAGGGTTTAGACGTGCAGTAGAGAGGATGTATGGTAGTTTGCTAGATTTACAATTAGAGAGAGAAAGAATTGCAGAATGTACTCAGTTTCTCACTGTTCAGCAGGAAGTAGGTTTGAATTTGCGGAATTCTCATTGACACTCGACAGAGGAAATCCTTAGACAAACATGGTATGATTCAAAAACACTTTTCTATGAGTAGTTAGATCTTAATACTGTCTTAGGTGTGAATGACACCTGAATAACCAGGTCTCACGCACAAGCCTAATTCTAAGAGCAGTTGTGTGTATCCCTGAGAAGGTGAGACTTTTTCCAGTTTTCCAAGGCAAAGTGTGGGCCCTTCCATTGCATACTGTTGCATTTTCTAGCTCTCCAGGGCATAATAGGGGCCTGTCCATAGTATGATAAAGGCCTTCCAGACAACATTCTAGCTATCACAAGTCCAGTACAGGTATCCTTGACATAGTGTGGGCCTTCATAAGAAAAACTTTGCTAACTGTTTCCTGATGGGGCCAATGGAAGAAAGGTGACAATGCTTGAAATATGCCCATTTGTGTCAAAATTCTGACTATCCTTAGTACAATGATGGTGAGAACCCCAGACATAAGATCAACATCCATGGGATTGGATATTATTGACATTGGAATGAAAATCTGCATCTTTCCATAAGTGCAAGTATTACATGAAAGTATATGAGAGTGCTTGTTAAAAAAAGGAAGGGTAAATATATTGGTTACATTTCTAATCATTGATAACTACCATGGTGGCTTCCACAACACTAGGCCAAACATCAATTGTATATGAAAGAATGTCATACTGCCACCTCAACCTGAATAATCAATGTATTTGCCACTATTGACTTTTTTGTCTATTTTCATATGTTTGTTTCCATGTGTATTTTCATTTGTAGTATTGTGAGTGTTGCTTTACTTGAAAACAACCAATAAAATATTTTTTAAACTAAAAAAAGGAAGGGTAATATTTGTATATCATATCTGTTTTTGCTAAAAAACAAATCTGGCTTTTACGGACACAAAGCTGTTCTTGTTCATAGGAATGAGAATCTTCTGTTTGAGGGAAATTAGCTTATTTACGCTAAATGCATTTTTTTGCATTTCATCGTTATACATCTACATTTTCAGAAAATGGCAAGTTTATGTTACTGACAAAATGCTTGCATCTCTGAAATGTAGTCAAAGCTAATATAGGGATAATTCATGCTGGTCTTAGGTGGCTTATTGTTGTTTCTCTGTTTTTGGTTCCGTGTTAAGCGGCTGTTATTGCTTTGGCTGTTACTTTATGATATACTAAAAGGCATTTCCTCATCCATACTGATATAGGTTTATATGATATTGTTCCTAATATGGTCTGTGACCTGAGTATATTAGATTGGTGTAACAAATAAGCTGTCTGCTAGCTATGCACTCTGTATAAGTTAGGAGTGTCATTACTATATGAATCATGGAGACTTTTCTAGTTCTGATGTATATCGCTTTTGATTGTGAGATTTGTATACTTATTTGTTGTTTTCCAGCCTACCTCTACAAATAGATTCTCTATTAAAACATTTGGCTGATGTCAGAAAGTGGGTTATTAATCTGAGTATGAGGAGCCCTTACCAACTTAATAAACACTCTCTGGTTAGCTCTTAATAAATGTCTCAGTGAAACTCTACTCAACCCTTGCATGCAGGCCCCAGAGAAGTGTGTGTTAGGTTGAAGCAGTACCATAAAGCCATGAAACAATACAACATAATTCCCACAACTTTTAGGGGAATAGAGGATACGTTAAAAAGCAAAAAGATGCCAAAATGATTAAATAAATAAAGAACAGATATGTGATTTTTTTTTAAGGCAAAGCCTCATGGAAAATAGTGTCTTCTTAAAACAACTGTTCACACTTGCCCGATACATAGTACTTAGTTGTGTTTTCAGGCTGACAGCAATGGAGGCTAAGTCAGATAATGCAAGCTATCCCTGTCAAAGATGTTACCTTTGAACTTAGACTCTGAAATAAAAGTCAAAATACTTCAGCACAACAAAGTACAAAGTAGAGGCCAGCAAAGGTCCCTCGAAATGAGATATGTCATCAACGTGATTCATCTGAAGTGATTGATTTGGGCACTACAAGATCTGAGTTGGAGAAAGCTGGATTTTGTAATTGCTTATGTCACTTCACTATTGGAATAGATTTGCTGCATCTCCCCATTCTGAAGTTCCACCTTCAGACTTAGGGCCCAAGTTTAGAGTTTGGCAGGTGGCCAACGGTTTGTCAGGGTGGCAGAAAACATTACGTCTTCCACCATGGCCAAACTCTGTCTACCATATTTAGAGATCACTACCAGGCCAGCTGTGATCTTTGTGCCTTCAGAGGAACCGCTGTCTCATGGGGGTTACTCTGAAGGCACTGCAAGTGTGGTCCGCAGCAAGAATCTTTGTTTTTCAAAAACAAACTCCCAAACCTGGATTTTGTTATTGACAAACAAAAAAACTAATGACCCTTGACTAAAAGTTTGCTGAGTGGCTGCGATGTTTCATGTGGCCACTCAGGAAATATTTTAGTTTTTTAATTCAAACTTCAAAAGTGGGACCCATGTGGTCCTGAACAGAAAAAAAGTACATCAGACCTCATTCCTCTCGCTGTAAACATGGTGAATGGTCTAATGGACATACAACTACAATCCCAACTACATCAAGTCATCAGTGTAGGGTTTCATCCAGTGGAGACATCTGGAGATCCACTGTCAGAAAAAGAAAAACTGGTGGGCCTCATGACTCTAAAAAGAGCTAAACAATATGTTGGACAAGATACTCTGCCAGATTGTGGCAGAGTGCACTGTCGGCCAAACCCTAAATAAGGTTGTAATTCCCTATTTTCTCTAACGGCTGGGAAAGTTTCAACTAGTCCCTCCTGTGGCCATCAGGACCTCAGGAGAGGCTTATAGGCACCATGTCTCTGTCCAGCATGACCTCCTTCAAGGTCACATCTTCTGTAGTCAGCTGGGCCTTGCTGGAGTCAGGAATCCTTCTGCTCTTTGTGCCTATGATGCAGGCAATCAGGAGACTAAACACTTGACCTTTAGATAGAAGTTTCAGTCCAATTTCAACTGTTCCTGTACCCCACCCCGATGGCTAATCTTGGTTATGTGGCCAATTTTTGATAACACCCCGACCTTCATAGGCCTTGAGGCCAAGCCATTCCCCATTGGAGTGCAAGGACATTGGCTCGAGATAGGAATGGGCTTTGAGTTTTTGGAGTTGTGATGAGCGGAAAAACTGTTTCTAACCCACTTTTGTCCCATGCAGTGCAAACTGCATTATACAAAGTTATCAAAAATTAGATTGTTAAAACTGGAAGGAAAATAACATTCTTCCAGTTGATGTAATTTCTTTTCGACCCAGCCTGTTTTTGGAGAATCTAACTAAAACCTAAACAGTGAAAAGAGCTTTTGGACATCCAATCACTGTGATGGCACACTATTTCAAATATGTAGTGTACTATTTTTTATATATATATACCTAGAATCCAGCCATTTGGCCTTAAAAAGCACATTTTAGGAGTGGCATATTAATTTATAACATAGGTTGTCTTGTACAGCAAAGTGCACTTTTCCTTCCTATCAGTTACTGAAGTGCTTTTAAACTGCCACCCAAGCAGAGCACTTTGGTGTGCTCCTGGCCGACAAATATTTTTGTCAGTAAGGTTATAGTGTTTACATATTGCAGTCTGCATTAGTAGAGTATTAACACATTGCAGCCTGCATATACGATTAAATGCCACTGGTAAATTGTCTTTGCTATCTACCATGGCCTTACAGGTAGGTTGAATAAGACAATTAGATAAATACAAGGCACAACATATATTTTAGGGGGGAGCATAAGCACTGTATTACTATTTATCACTGGAATAGCACTGGAATAGCATATAGAGTGCCGCAGCAAGACAAACAAACCAGGGAAAGGGTGGGGACCACAACAGCTGAGCATATCATCGGAAAAGGCATGATAGAAAAATTAGGTGTAGAAAGGTTCTCATATGGATATTTCATGTCGAATTGCCTAACTAGATATTCCCTCTAACATTTAACTTCCAGTAATATGTATAGCCCTTTTGCCGATCTTCAGGAAAATTGTGCAGAGAAATATTTTTTTTTGCCACTATTTCTTCAAAGGCTTCTAGTTGAGGTTAAACTTCAACTCACCTGGAGAGTGCAAAACTTGCCTCTCATAGCACAAATGTGTTTGCACTTTTTATTGGTATCCATTTAGAACCTGTGCATTTTTTGACAATTTGTGTAAAATTGTGCCGTGCATCAGTCAACCCAGTTTTCCCCCAACATTTCCTTGGTGGGAACTCTGAACTGCCTTAATGGAGTTCAGGGTTGCTCACTTTGCTCAGTATGTCACCCATATTTGAAGCATTACTTTACAGCTAACACTTTCACTCTTCTAAAGTTCAGCAGCTGCCACTGTATATGGATGTCAGGATTTACCCCTATTCTGCCTTCGTTTTCTATTTATTTCTCCTCAACCTGTTACTCATAAATGTAGAATTATGCAATGTGAAACAAGTCAACTGCGATAATATTATTCACACATATAATAACAAAGAAGTAGAAAACAGGAAGTAAAAATTGGGATGATAAAGATGTTGTATTGAAACATATATTATGTGGCTTATTGCAGGCTTGAAGGACTGGGAAAAAAGATTAATAATTTCAGACAGAGCACACATTGGTGAGTATAATTCTTTTTTTATTTATTAATTTAGTTCTACAGCAAGCTCTTTTTAGGTCAAGCCTATAGCGGCAGTGCCCATGCGCTGCTCGCTTTGTGAGGCATGCATTAATGGAGTATGGAGTGGAAGCTCCGCCCACTCTCCGCCCATGTTTTTAATTGGCTTGTGTAATTGTCTTTCGTAAATGCTGCCGTCTCATTGATTATGAGGTTTGTTAGTCCCTCCTTATTAGGGCCATGTCGTCATTTGTCGTCTCCCATTTCTACTGGCTCCTTTATTTCGAGTGTTACGCAGTACAGTACGTGTTATTTAGACTGTGAGCACTACTTTGTCCGAGACTTCTCGCCCCCTTCTCCCCCCTCACCCTGACTGCACCCCTGTTGTCCGTGCTTTCCCCCTCCCATTGTTCGTGATGCAATGCAACAGGTCTCACGTAAATGCGAGTCCTATTGCATTGCAAATGCTTGTTATAAGCAGCCCATCACTTGTTTATTTAAGCAGCATGGCAGCCTGAGCTGGGATGTTGACGGACATGCTGTTCTTTTGTTCATTGTTTATTTTTGACAGCGGATTGAGTGAACCATCACTAGAACAAAACTCTGGTTCAGTGCTGTTTGATAGAAGCTTCTTTGAAGTTAATGTAGCACAGAGCATTCAGACTCCTCCAACATGTGGGCCACGCTGTGTCTATCGGTCAAACGATTACAACTGCAACTAAATCTGCTACTCACAGCTTTTACTTCAGCCTCCTACTTGTTTAATGAGGGATCCTGCTGCTTTCTGCTCCTTTATGGGCCCTGTCCTCTCTAACAGACATCACTGATCATGCTGAAAGAACAGAAACCTGGCTGAAGTATTCCAAGAATGCACGACTTTCATTTCTGAAACTAAACATATTGATGACTGTTCGTTACCATGAATTTACTACCTTGCTATTGTATCCTATACAGATGTCTCACCAAATGAGAAATCGAGAGCACTGCAGTTTTGAATTTGTAATAGTAGGGTGTGTGGATGGACTGGCCTCTCCTTTCAGACCTCTCTCACAGATGGCAGATTTACATAGTAGTGTGTAGAGAGGGACTGCCTGCTCCTGTCAGAGCCCTCTCTAAGATGATGGGTGTTATTAGTAGACTGTGTGAATGGACTGGCCTCTCCTTTCAGACCTATCTCTCAGATGATGACTGTAAGTAATGGAGAGTGGGGATTGACTGGCCTTTATTTTCAGACATATATCTCAGATGACAGGTGTGCATAGTAGGGTGTGTAGAGGTACTGCCTCTTCGCTGAGACTTCTCTAATGATGGGTGTGTGTAGTAGAGTGTGGAGAGTGACTGGCCTGTCCTTTCAGACATCTCTCTCAGAAGATGGTGTGGTAGTAGGGTGCAGGGAGGGACTGCCCTCTCCTTTTAGACCTGTCTCTCTCAGGTGATGACGGGTGTGCATAGTAGGGTGTGTGGAGGGACTGGTCTCTTTGGTGAGACCTCTATATAATTATGGGTGTGGAGAGGGACTGGCCTCTCCTTTCAGATCTCTATCTTAGATGATGGGTGTACATAGTAGGGTGTGAGGGGGACTTCCCTCTCATTTCAGACCTATCTCTCAGATGAAGGGTGTGTATAGTAGGGGCGACTGGCCTCTCTTCTGAGACCTCTCACTGTAATGATAGGTGTGTAGTAGGGTATGGGGAGGGACTGGGCTCTCCTTTCAGACCTGTCTCTCAGTTGACGGGTGTGCATAGTAGGGTGTGTCGAAGTACTAGGCTCTCTGGTGAGACCTCTGTGTAATTAAGGGTGTGTAGAGGGACTGGCCTCTCAGACCTCTGTCTTAGATTATGGGTTTGCACATTAGGGTGTGGGGAGGGACTCAGCTCTCCTTTCAGACCTCTATCCAAGATGATGGGTGTGCATAGTGTGGTGTATGGAGGAGCCTTAACTCTACACACAACTCTTCTCAAACCAATGAGCAGAAATAGTAGAGTCTGATAAACACCACCACCAGAGAGACTCCTTCATACAGTAATAAGTGCATATAATAGAGTGTATTCAAATATCGCCTACTCCTTCATACTTTTCACAATTCCACATGATCGTAAATAAAAAAATATATATATTTAAACGTCTAGTCATCATAATACTTATCTCTCATACACTCTCTCTTAAAACCAGGGACCACAAAATGCATTCCTACTAATAGAGTGTATTGAAAACTCGTCTACTCCTTTTTACTATTTGTAGTGTTGGTGTGCGTAGGGGCCTGTGGAAGGCCTATTCATGCCCTGGACGCTTGCGCAGGGGCAGGTCGCGCTCCAACAGCGACTCACACACACAACTAGGGATAGTCGGAAGTGACGTGCACGAGCGCGCGCCTTCCTTTTATTCAGTCCCGCAGGCCACGCCTGGCCTGCGGATGTAGGGGTGCGTGTGCGTGCGTAAACTAGCATGTTACAGCATTACATCCCTATCCAACTATATAAAATTTCACAGCGTCTAGGCATTGGGTGTAACAATACTTAAAGTTCAAAACAAACTGCTCCTGTACTTGCGTGTCCCTTGGTGGCATCTTCAGGGTCTCAGCAAACAGGCATAGTCTTTCAATTACTGACTTGGGGGTGGATTAGGCCGCAGGTTGTACCTCTGGATGTTGCCCCTGCCACATTCCAGGGGGTGAGGTGTGTCTCCGATGGTGTTTGACACGGCAGGGGATATACACTCCAGCTCAGGTCTCTCTTTTGGGGTCCCTGCTGATGGGTTGCTTTCGTCCTCATGGGTCGTAGCTGCAGGTGGTTCACTATTGCCGTCCGTCGTTTCCAGACTTGGTCTCGGCCCTGGTTTTATCGCTTTAAACCAGGAGATGTTTCGCGATACCTCCTCTTCACCCCTCTTTGCAGTAATCATAGTGCCTTTAGTGGCCGTTATGGTCCAGGTGCCTGGTTGATAGCGAGTCTGGAACTTCCCTCCAGGGCGTCTGTTTCGTATAATTACTCGGGCCCCCGGGCATAGCCGCTTTGGTGTGGCTCTCCGGCGTCGGCTCGCTCGCTGGTTGTTTTGTCGTCTCCGTTCTTGGGTACCGTCTGTGTTGGCCACGTCTGGCACCCCCCCCCCGGGACGGTGGGAAGGAGGTCTCGGCGTTGTCCTGGGAACATGAGGGTCCAGGGGCTCCTCTGGGTGGTGCAATGTGGGGTTCCCCGATATTCCCGCAGAAAATCATGCAGTCTCTGTTCGGGGTCAGCTTGTTCTACCACCGCTATCCGTAACATCTTATTGAGGGTCCGCATAAATCTCTCTACTTCCCCGTTGGCCTGGGGCCATTGGGGAGTGATGGGTCGGTGTATGATGCCCCTGGCCTTGAGGAATGTGGCAAATTCCGCCCCCTGGAACGGCGGTCCGTTGTCGCTCCGTGTTTCCTCGGGATATCCGAACATGGAGAATATCTTTTCTAGCGCCGGACCTACGTGGGTGAATGCCGTGGAGACGACCTTCTCGACCAACGGATACTTGGAGTAAGAATCGATGGCCACCAGTGTGTGTCCTTCTCCTGGGAAGCTTCCAAAATCAATGCTGACCTTGGTCCATGGGGTCGTACATGCTTCTTCCGTGATTATTGGGGCAGGTCTTTCAGGATCGCTTGTCAGCTGGCAAGACATGCAGCTTTGCACGTAGTCCTCCACCATGGTTTCCAATTCAGGGAACCACACCTTCTCCCTCATGCGTGCCTTCATTTTCGTCGTGCCTTGGTGGCCACCGTGGGCAAGTTGCGTGGCCCGGTACCTGAGGCTCTGCGGTATCACCAGACGAGACCCTCTCAACAGCACTCCTTCTTCCATGGCACTGAGTTCATGTCGGACATGCCAGAACTTCGTGAGTGCCTCTTTGTCTGTGGCGGTCCAGGAGTTGGGTGGGTGTAGGTAGTTAGCCCAGGAACCTTCTCGAACGGCTTGAAGCGATCTCGTGTAGATGTTGTCATCAGCGGCTGCTTCCTTGATTTCCGCGATAGTCATGCATTGTGGGCATGAGGTGAGGGCCACCCACCGGGCGTACTCCTCGCAGTCATCATCTACTGGTGCAGGCTCCTGTGGTGAGGGGTGGCGCGACAGATAGTCAGCAGGATTTTTGGCCCCTGGGCGATATACCACCTCCATTTCGTATGGTTGCAATTGAATCACCCACCGTTCAATGCGCGGTGGTGGGTGAGGGGCAGTTCCCTTGAAGAGGGGTACTAGGGGCTGGTGGTCTGTGACCATGACGAATGGGTGACCTTGTAGATATAGGTGAAAATGGCGGCAGGCCCACTTGATGGCGAGAGCCTCTCGCTCTATCTGGGCGTATCTGGTCTCGGTTGGGGTCAGGGCCTTGCTGGCGAAGGCCAGTGCTGTCCATTGCCCGGGTTCATGTTCTTGGGTCACGACGGCTCCCAGGCCCACCGGGCTGGCGTCAACAATCACCTCAGTGCGTTTCGCGGGGTCGAAATAAGAAAGAGTCGCTTTTTCCAGGAGGGCTTTCTTGATTCCCTGAAATGCTTCATTTTCTTTCGGGCCCCACTGCCACACGGCATCCGTTTTGGTCAGTGCCCGCAAAGGTTTGCTCCGTGTGGCTAGGCCCGGAATGAACCGGCCACAGTAAGTGGCCATCCCGAGGAAACTCCTCACTTCCGTCGGGGACCTTGGCGCTGTGGCGTCCTTGATGGATTTGGACTTCCTCGGGTCAATCTGAATTCCCTCCTGGTTGAACACATAGCCAAAGAACTCAATGGAAGGTTGGAAAAACTGACATTTGTCTTTGTGGAGCGTCGCTCCATAGGTGCTCAGTCTCTTCAGGACATCCCGAAGGTGCTTGTAGTGTTCCGACGCGGTGGCGGAGTGAATCAAAATGTCGTCGCTGACATTTATTACCCCCGGTAATCCAGACAGGAGTTCTCTGATTGTGTTCTGGAATACCTCTGCCGCTGAAGAGATACCGAAGTTTAGACGTTTGTAGCGCCGGAGGCCAAGATGGGTGCTGAACGTGGTGATAAATCGTCTCTCTTCTGCAAGTGGCAACTGATGGTAACCAGCATTGAGGTCAATTTTGGAAAACCACTTCGACCCGTTTACATCGGCCACTATGTCGTCCATCGTGGGAGTCAGATGTCTCTCCCTCCGGATAGCCGTGTTTGGTAGCCGCATGTCGATGCACAGGCGAATTTCACCCGGCTGCTTAGGCTTCTCTACAATGACCATGGGCGAAACCCACGGGGTCAGTCCCGTCACTTTCTCGATGACACCTAGGCCCTCTAGTTTTTCTAGTTCCTTTTCCACCAGCGGGCGAAGGTGAAATGGTATCCGGCGGTGGCGTAGTGCTGTGGGAGCAACAGATTTGTCAATGTGGAGTTTGATAGGTTCGCATTTTATGCACCCAAGGCCTCTGAACAGTTCAGGAAATCGTTCCAGCAACTCATCCACCTGGTGCGCTCGGATGCGGTTGGCAAATGCTATCAGTTTCAAGTCCTCCGCTGTGTGACTACTTAGCAAAGTGTCCGCTTCTCGGTCAATTATGTGAACCGTCGTCATTATTTCCGACTCGTCAGCCTGGATAGGTATTATGATTTTTCCCTTGAGAGGTAGCGGTGTGTCCGCTCCATAGGCGAAGATTCTTGTCTTGGATGGTAGTGCCTCCGGCCGTGGGCGTAATTTGTTGAACTGCTGCAGACCCATGACATTAACAGTGGCGCCCGAATCAATGACCGCCTTCACCTCGTTTTGTCCCATCTGCACGACGCATGTTGGTTGCGGCCGTCGTCTTCGCTTGAGCTCCCGAGCAAAGGAAATGACATATGCCTCCTCATCCTCCGAGTCTGAGTCATCGTATACTGTGGGTAGGTGTTTTTCTGCCCTCGCCAGGGGTGGATCGGTCAGCGACAACTGGCGAACGGCCTTGGCGGGCGTCCATGATCTCTTGGAGTTCTTGGGCTGGATTTTCCTGCGGCAGACCGATGCGAAGTGGTTTGGGATCCCACAGCTCGCACATGTTTGCCCCTGGGCCGGGCAGTCCTTGGCCGCATGTGGTTCATGGCCGCTGTATCCGCAACGGGCTTGAGGCAGGTCTCTCCGGGATCCTTTTTGCGCCGGACCACATGGTCGGGGTCGCACGGCATCTGCACGTTCCACCTTGATGGTTTCGGTCTTGACTGGGGCTTTATGTAGGGCCTGTTCCATGGCCGTCGCTCTGACGTTCGAGAGCTCGTGGGATCGGGCCAAGATAAGGATGTCTTCTAGTGAAATCCCTGGTTTGCGCAGGATTAGTCCTCTCAGTGTTTTGTCCTGACACCCCTGAATGATCTGTCTTCTTATGGCCCTCGGTTGATCCTCATCGGTGGAGCTGGCCAGCTCCCTGACACGGGTGTGGAACTGATCCATTGACTCACCTTCCCGTTGGCGTGCTTGCCCCAATTTAAATACTTCAAAGTCCACGTTTAGCTGGGGATCAAAATGGCCGTTGAGGGCGGCAACCGCTGCGTCGTAGCTGTCTGCTGCCCCTGTATTGGGTAGGTGTTTGAACAGTCTAAAGATGTCATCCCCCGTGTAGTGAAGTAGCAGTGACCTCTTCACAGCATTATCCGTCTCCCTCGTGACTACGAAGTAATTCTCTAGTCTCTCGAGCCAAATCTTCCACCGCGGCGAGGCCGTGGACGGGTCTATCGCCTCACTGAATGGTGGCAGCACCCCGGTCGTGGCGTGCTGAAAAGGGATGTTGATGACGGGTGCTGGTGGATCACCATCCCCCATGATGATGAAGCCTCTGTGGGTAGGTGAGGTGCGCCCGGAAGATCTTCTGTCCCCTTACTGGTCGCAGTGGCGTGCGTTCTGTCCTGTATTCCCCTTCTTCTCCCGCCCTTTTGTGGCACCACGTGACAGTTGCGTCGCTTACTGTAGTTCCGCCTCGCGTTCAGAGGGTTGTTGGCGGTGCGAGGGTCGTGTATCCCTCCGGGGTCCCCTGCCAAGCAGCCTGTGCGCCGAATACGTCCTCCTCCTCAATGCAGCAGCGACCTCCAGGCCTACCATAGGCCGAAAACGCGTTGCACGCGAGATGCGTGAGGTTTTGCAGGGTGCTTTCCGCCGCTCACGCGAGATGCGTGAGGTTTCGCAGGGTGTTTTCCCCCGCTCACGCGGGATGCGTGAGGAAGAGCAGGGAGCGGCAACGGCCGCGGAACACGCAGGAAGCGTGACGGAAGGCAGCCAGTCGCACTCTGCGGGACAGCTGAAGCAGCAGCAGCGGCGGCCTCTCCCCCTACGAACCAGATGCGGGGAGGACACCCAGGCTCAGGCGAGGGGGCAACAGGGGCGGAAGAAGGAGCGCGCCGGCTCCGAGGATGTAGGCGCTGCGGCCCGGGGACACGCGGCAGGTGCCGCGGACAGGAGCAGGAGGCTCCGTCAGACCTCCGGTGCACGGGCGAGGGTTGGGCCCCCTCCGCTCGTTGCCAATGTAGTGTTGGTGTGCGTAGGGGCCTGTGGAAGGCCTATTCATGCCCTGGACGCTTGCGCAGGGGCAGGTCGCGCTCCAACAGCGACTCACACACACAACTAGGGATAGTCGGAAGTGACGTGCACGAGCGCGCGCCTTCCTTTCATTCAGCCCCGCAGGCCACGCCTGGCCTGCGGATGTAGGGGTGCGTGTGCGTGCGTAAACTAGCACGTTACAGCATTACACTATTCACGATCCCATGAGAGTCCAGCGAGATAGTAAAAGTTAGTTGAAAACCATATACATTTATTATCTTCACAGTAGTTATCTCTTAGTTGCCTCCTCTCCAAATATTGGGGAACAGCATGCCTTTCTGCTGCCCCCTTATATAGCTATTTTACTTCATTTGCACAACATCTTACATTTTTCACAGTAAACAGTATTGGCGGCCGTTTCATTTCTAATATTCCAGCCAATCAGAGCACTCTCTCTCGTGTGACACACAGGAGTCTCTCACTCCTGTGAGATTGTGAAGGCTCACAGGAAAGATTGGCCTCTCGAACAATCACAGGGCTCCAGTTTCAATTTTGTGCTCTGTGGGAATCCCGCGGGTCTCTCGCAAGCCCAGCTAACAAAATATACATTTATTTCTGATCCTTATATCTCAAAAACTACTGAACGGATTTACATCACATCTCCAAAAGCACAATCTGCAGACCAAGATATAGCCGAATTTGGTGTAATTCCGTTAAGCAGTTTTTGCTGTAACCTTGTCTACAGAAGTGTATGGAAAATGCATCGGGATTTTGGGTTTTGGGACCCCCCTTTGTTTTCGGGCCCCACCGCATGGACCATCAGAACATTTTCAGGAAGGAGCTGAGTGGATAAATGTTTTTGGGGGAAATTTTGTGAAGATTCATCAAACAGGACCAAAATTATTAGCAAACTAAGAAATGCTCCATCTATGAAAAAGCAGACATAAATATATACACATTCGTTCCACCTATTTTTTGGCTTTCCCCTGAAACAGCTGATTGTCGTTCTACCACTCGTTGGGGGGGTCTGCTTGGACAGCTCCATGTAAACATCCACAAATCCTGTAACTCTTGTCAAATCAACAAAGTACCAGGTGCAGACTTCAGCAATGCTCTCCAAACTTGATTTATTGAAACGTCTGCTCCACCATGACATGTTTTGCCAGGGCCTAATAAGGCCCAATAAAAAAACAGTCATTTGGGTTTGATGTACCCGGGGCCTGTTGAGGGTCAGGGAGGGTGCCAAGCAGTGCCCCTCCACTTTTGGAAAAAAACGCCCTGGGGATGCATTACCAGGGGCCTATAAAGGGCCAGGAAGGGGGGAGACGTCTCCCTTTATTAATTACTCAGCCCCAGGGAATGGGTGTCCCCGAGGCCTAATAAGACTTGGGATCCATGTGGCCAGGGCCTGTGCCAACCCCATGCCATGCACGGCAAAAGTCCTGCAAAGCAAGGGATTGGCCCACTTTGAAGGGGTTGGCCACAGGGCCTGACGCTGCAGGTTTTACATTTACCTCTTGTAATAAAATATTACAGAACATTAAAAAAAACTTGAAATTCACTGAAAAATACAAAAGGTAAAGTAACATTATAATTAGATAAAAAGATCAGTAGCAACATAACATTTGAAACTATAAAAATCCAAAAATCACAGAAATTCTCCAGTTATAGTTATCTCATGTAACTATAACTTGTTGTCTGTGGACCCGACCACCAGGGGCCATAAATATTTTTAAGGGGAGGGGGGTTGTGTGGGCCCCCTCCCCAACCTTATTAGGCCCTTATGACCCCATCCTCTAGGGCCTTTTTTTTATTAAAGGGGAGGAAGCCATACACGCCCTTCCCCGAGTCTTGTTAGGTCCTGGGGACCTCCTCACCCATGGCTGTTTCTTTTTAATTAAAGGGGAGGGGGTCACATGGGCCCATCCCTGAGCCTAATTAGAACCTGGGGCCCCGTCTCCCAGGGCTTATTTTTATGAAAGGGGAGATGGGCCTCGTCCCCCTTCCCCAACCCTTATTAGGCCCCCGGGACCCCATTTCCCATGGACTTTTTTTTTTAAATAAAGGGGAGGGTGCCACATGGCCCCCCTCCCTGAGCTATATTAGGCCCTGAGGACCCCATGCCTCATTTTTTTTAAAAAGGAGGGGGGGCTGAACGACCCGGCTCCCTGAGCTATTATCAGCCCCGCGGACCCCATCCCCCAGGGCCCGTATTATTAAAGGTGGGTGCCCTGGAGCCCACCCAGGACACCCACCATAGTATTGTTGGGGGCGCAGTAGGAGCACCAAGGCCTCCTTGGGCCCAGCCAACTCCCTGCATGTAGCAGGAGCCGCATTACTCCCCCATATGGAGAAGCTACTAATGCTGCTCTCTGTGAGCAAGAGCAACAATTTGATCTCTTTTGCTGCCCGCATCAGTGTAGGAAAGGAAACAGATCAAAACAGATCAAAAGTCCACTTCCAGTGGACTGGAGCATTTTTAAAGGTCCCGTCCGTGGTTAGCAAACTTAATGATTGCTCCCTCCTGGTGGGGGATTCAAAAAAGCTTGTGTCAGGCAAGAGCAAACACTGATTTCCCTCTCGCTCTGGTGAAGGGGTGGGATCCTCTGGACATAGCTTGTGAGCCTGGCGGTAAGGAACAGTAAATACATTATAATTATCCCCTGCCTTGAGAGAAGACTCCCATGGTGAGGGCAACATTACTTTTTTCTTTTTAAAAAGAAAATCCTGTTTGAGAATTTTTTTTGAAAACAAGAATACTGTTTGCTAAAGGTCCCAGGATCAAACAATAACATGCACTTGCAAGAACCAATGTGGCGGTGGTTCCTGACAATACCTTTATAAATAACTGCTTGCTTGGCAGTCATTTATAAAGTAGGTAGGAAGTCTCTCCACCATGGATTAGGAGTACTTTTCTCCCTCCCATGGAGGACTCATGGGTCACCCACCGTGAATTAAATGGAGGGTGGGAGGTTAATTAATTAATAATTGAATGACAGTTATTTATTGAATTGATCATTAATTATTTTAATTAATAATAACTATGTGAAATGATGAATGTTTATTATTTTTCATTACATATATCTGAATAACACAGTCTTAAATATACTCCAGCTTAGAACTGGTGAAAGTCAAGCATAACACATAGTCAACCACGGTTACTGCAACACCCTCCCATAGAAAATAAAGGAGGCAGATTCTTATACTAAAGCTCATATGAATGAAGTTGAATAAAATGAACTTATTTTAACTTTTCAAAAATATAAAGAAATTTCATTTAATAATAAAAAATACAATAATGAAACTTAAATGTTAGTTTATTATAAAATATGTAAATAACCTTTTTTTAATTTAAACATTAATATAACCTTTTTAAATACTTAAATCAATGTAAACTAATTCTAAACATTCTAAACATAACTTTAAATAGTTTTACTACAGATTACTTACTTAGTTTTTTTTAAACTTTAGGGGGTAAGTTGTTTATTTAAATCTTAAGAAAAATAATTTTACTTTAATTTAATGAATTAGAAATGTAATTGTTGAAACATTAAATTTATAAGGATATAGATTTTTTGGGATCACTGACACAATATCGTTGTAAGGAATATCATTGTCAAAAATATTGGAAAACCAATATCATTTACCTCAATATCATGAACCTATACTTATAATGGTAAGTACAAAATGATCAGAAAAAATATATTGTTGACACTTATAATTTATATATACACATAAGCCATTTCTTCACTCAATTAAGACACGCACTCCAGTGCGTAACAAATGATAAGGCATTCGTAATGCTTTTGCAGATATTTAATCCAGTGCAATCACTAACTAACAAGGGTTGCCTTTTATCCCAGTATTCTGTCCTTCGGCCAATCAACTTTGGCCCTTTCGAATCATGGAAATTGTAGTTCATGTGTCATCTACAAAGGGAATACCATTACAAACAAAAACAACTCATTTCATGCCAATCACAGTGTGGAAAATAATAATAGATATGCCCTACTACTCCTAAATAGGAAGAGTTCTAATGAGGTTGAATCCTGACACTTTGGAGGGGTAAAATGTACTATTCCACTTCAGTCTATACAACAGTAGGGAAAGTGTTGGATTTCGGAGGGGTGAAACTTACTATTCACACACTAGTTTGTGCAGCAGTAAGGAAAGTAAGTAATGGATTTCAGAGGGGTAAAATGTACTATTTCCACTCCTACCAGCGCAACAGTAGGGAAAGTGTCAAATTGCAAAGAGGTTCATTTTACTATTCCTACTGCAGTCTAAACACTAGACAGGAAAGTATTTAACCCCTTCGCTGCTCATGACGAGCTCAGCTCGTCATGCAGTACACTGATCGTGTGCTTATGACGAGCTGACCTTGTCATGAACAATGGTAAATCTGGGCATGCAGCACAGGAGGGGAAAACCTCTAGCAGCCAAGGTGTTAAAGCAACTAAAATATACATAAAATAAACAAGTATTCCTTCAATTATATAATTAAATTGACAATATAATTAATTGTTAATTATTTATTCCTTAATTTATTTCCCACCCTATCACCCTACAAACCAAACATCCTGCTATGACACTGTAAATTACTATAAAATTAAATAAAACAATATAAATGGCTTAACATTTCAAGCTAAATTAAAAAAAACTTTTGTTTAAACAATAGTAGCACATCAATATTTTTATTTTTTTTATTTTTTTATTAAAGCACCTTATGAGATTTGGGATGGAGAGATGCAGATGTCTGAGCCACAGAAATTGTGGCATCTTTCTTTTAAGCTGCTTTATAAAATAGTTAAACCATCAAACTTAAAAAGAAATCACCTCTTTACGGTTAACAGGCTCTATTGGACACCATATAAATTAGCAACGTTTGTAACAGATGTCCCCCCAAAATGTTGTAGATGTGGTGTGCTGGGTGCTGATGACAGACATATGTTTTGCGAATGCCCTCTGTTAGAGGATTACTGGTCCACAGTGTTAAAGGCTATAAATGAAATTTTATGTGCCAACATTAAAATAAGCCTAGCATTCATAATGTTGGGAGCAGAAGATAAACAGAGTCCGCCCCTTACTAGTGATAAGCAGGCCCTGCTCTTTTATCTTTTATCTTTTATCTTGCTAGGCGAAAAATTTGTAAAAAAAAATGGATTGAAGCTGCCCCACCCCTTTGGATAGACTGGCTACAGGCGGTAAAAAGTACTAGTAAAATGGATACTGATTTAGAGACCAATACGCATTCTAAGATGTGGGAGGCTTTCCAGAATTAGAGTGGTATTATAAGAACGTAAAACCTAACTCTATCAGTCCTATGATTACACCTGCGTGGTACGT
This sequence comes from Lissotriton helveticus, assembly GCF_964261635.1. NCBI lineage: Eukaryota > Metazoa > Chordata > Amphibia > Caudata > Salamandridae > Lissotriton > Lissotriton helveticus. Next base: position 462,314,652 of record NC_136070.1, read on the forward strand.
GTAACCAGGGCACTGGAAGGGCATGTGCACAGGTCTGTTGAACTATTGCAAAAAGACTGGGGAGGTGCAGAACAGCTGGCAGGGTGTTATTTGCATACAATGGTGGTATGAGGACAATTTTTTTTTAAAGTAGCACCTCAAATTAATATATCAACTAAAGCACATTCAAATAATAAAAAAACGATATTTTTAGCCACTAATTATTTGAAATGTTATCAAAAACCTCAATATGATTAGAATGATATTCTTGTCAACAATATTTGTGCATCACTATATTTGTGTATCAAGATATTTATAGTCTGATATTTCTATCTACCAATATTTTTCAGCTGATATTTTGTCCAAATCCCTACATTTACAAAAAATATTTGATATTAATTTACAGTCATATTAAACATGAAATATTTTTACTAATTTTTATTTACGTTTAACAAACATTTAACCTTTTCCCCCAAGCTTTAGCATTGGGAGATCTCCAACCTAGTGTTGGAGGCTTCTACCTACATGTGAAAAGTTACAAGTCGTAGCTTAACACTTGTAAATTAGGCTCTCCATTCTCTATAGGGCAGGTAAGTCTGCAACAGGGGTCCTCAAACTGGGGCTCGCCCTCCTAAGGGGTGGGGGGGGTCCTCTGAAGTGGGGCAACAAAGTTTGTAGACCATGGGTCTTCATGTTACAGTAGCTTTACATTGTTTATGGTGACTAGGCAAAAGTAGTAAAGTTACTAAAAGTGTAAGAGTAAACTTACATATGTAGATCTACTCACATATAAGTTTACCTTATTGAATAGTTCCCTTAATCTTTCTACTAGTATGGGGTGATCTACACTATTGAAAGCCCCAGATATTTCTAATAACAACATACAGGATGCATAATTCTTGTTATTTGCAGCTTATAGAGTGGCAGTTTAGTCTCTGTTTCTGAAAGAAATTTTAACTTTGACATCATCTTCTCATCATGCTCCCTGACTAGTGTTTAAGATTACCTAAATTCACAAAACCAGAAATGGTTAAACAAGGCATTTTGCTTTAAAATGTAGTTCTGGAAATCTTTAAATGCCAGCTCATGCCTCTTCAAATGCATCTGATGTCTGCTAGTATAGTCACCCTCTTAGGCAGGAAGTTGAGTTAGGCAGTCTTTGCATGGTACAGTGAAAGTCACTGTTTTCCAATCTTTATTCATTTAATGCTTTGGTTGCCATGTAATTCTATTAAAACCTATTTAAAAGCTTAGAATCTATTTACCTATTAGCCTCTCACACTTTGAGATGCACTCGCCACTTCCAAACACATCCAAAAAGATATAGCTATCAAATTGTTAAAGCCAATAAACATGTTCAAATAAATGAACTCCACCAAATACCTGGTTATTTCATTTGCTGACTCTGGATGGTCTGAAATATACAAAGTTGCATAAGCAGATGTGAAGAAATAGAAGACAGAACTAATAATCTAAAAAGTCTTTTTGTAATGCTCTAATCCCATTTTAGGAGTCGGCAAAACTTTACTGACTCCTAAAATGTGATTGCGAATAAATGCTGATTAAAGGGGCATGTTGTAGGCTACCCTTCCAAATACCAAATCAGTATACCATTTATGTTTTGCAACTGAAATTCAGTTTCAAAACGTTGAAAAATTACCGACACATGAGACAGGAAGGTAAGCTAGTTGCAAAAAGTGTAGTAAGTCATTTGAAAAATAGAAGGGGTCTCCATGGGGTCCTTCCCCTTTGTGAATGTTATAAAAAAGTTTGTTGGGGAGTAGGCAGTGGTCCACTTTTTTACAGAAAACTGGATGCATTTAAAAACATTTACTTTATTATAAGGCAATCAGAGGCACAGCGATCTGCTCAGCTTGGCAAGTCAACATTGTTGTGATTGCCACCAATAGGAGTGAGTTACTGTTTGCGACAAGCTCTTTAACATTCATGTAAATGTAAATGTACAGGAATTTATACAGCGCAACTCACCAAGCGGTTTCTAAGCGCTTGCTTTGGGAACCCGTCCTGGTATTCCCCTGTGAGATACCCACGGCAGGGTATCCGCAAGGTGAAAGCCAGGCATCCCGCCGCGAGGGGCCGTTGTGGAGATTAAGCAAGCTATTGCCCAGAGTCGCAGAGTGTGAACCCGTGAATTGAGTAGGCACCGGAGCTCGGATTGTTGAGTCCATGGACATTTTAGGACTCAAGACCCCGCCGAGCCGGGAATTGAACCCTGGTCCCGGGCTGACCTCTGCTTCCAGGTCTGCCTCCTCTAACCAGTGAGCCACACTTCTCCGAGGAAGGTTGCATCATGACCCACCCTGAATCAGAATTTTACGAACAAACTATTTGTACCTAGGTTAGTTCATAAAATTCTTTACTGGTTGCAACATACTAGCCGCATATTATTATATTATTACCAGTGTTTGCAAACAGTATTTAGTACATCCGCCCCATTTTCCTTTGCATCCTCACTTTAAGGGATGTTTTGTTTTCAGTGACCTTCACCTACTCTGTAGGGAATCACCTCACATGCAAGCCACTTCCTCATAACTCATGCAAGCTCAGCAGAAAAGCCCCCTTGTTCCCTGTATCCTGCAAACCTTAAAATGTTCATACAACCACTGTGCTGAAATAGAAACGGAAAATGTGGTTAAAGCTAACTAATTTCTTGACAAAGTTTATTGGTTCCAAAATAATAGAGCCTCTAACAATCACCCTACAATATATTTGAGAAATTAGGTAATTGGCATTTTACACTACATCAGATTACTCAATGTACACAATATGGGACTTTAGATCGGAGGCTTTCAGACCGAGATCGTCGGTTTCAATTCTGACAGCTTCATTACAATGGAGGCTTTTGGTTTGAAAACCAGCCGGACATTCCAGCTGGCTTCCGATGGGCTCAAGGAGCCCATCTGCCAGTCAGAACTGAGACATAATCCATATGGGTGGCGTTTTACACCGTCTGAATTACGTTGTCAGTTTCCAGCAGGTTTTCCATGCCGGGAAACCCTGTCGGAAAGCGACTTTCGGGGCCCCTAGCAGGGCCTCTTTAGACAGGTGTCAAGGGGAGTTGATCCCTGCACTGTGTGGCAGGCACCGTGAGGGTCCTGCCATGCGGCCCAGGAAAGAACACAAACTCCCTTTTCTGTATGGGAGCTTGTGCTGCGACCGGTTTCTGACCACAGCACAAGCTCCCATACAGAAAATGGAGCTTGCGACTGAACTATGTGCGGTTGCATCATAATTAAGCAGTCGGGACCACCAACCAGAGGTCAGTCAGATCCGTATCCATAATGGCCCTGCACTGTGTGGCAGGCACCATGAGGGTCCTGCCACGCGTTCCAGGAAAGAACACAAACTCCCTTTTCTGTATGGGAGTTTGTGCTGCGACCGGTTTCCGACCACAGCACAAGCTCCCATACAGAAAATGGAGCTTGCGACTGAACCATGTGCAGTTGCATCATAATTAAGCAGTTGGGACCACCAACCAGAGGTAATCAGATCCGTGCGTCCGCCTGAAATCGCAATAATTCCCTTAGACTCAAAGCGTTATCTGTTGTGTGTGCCTCCAAATGTTTGTGCATCTCCCCTTTGATGCACAAAACCAGGTAGGTCCTTGGTATTGATCCAGCGGGCTATAGAAAATATATCATAAACTACGCTACCCAATTTCATAACCTATAAACAAAATTCTAAACTATACATGGACCCATTTATGAACCTGATATATTTTTGGGCCTACTGAATCAGGTGGTCAGAATAAATCTATATACACATTATCTACACACTATATACAATTTTATACATTTGCAGAAAGAATATTGTCATTAGAATAAAACCCAACCATTTAAACGACCACCATAGGCGACGTGATCTAGCTAAAGGTAACCTATACTTCTAAATAACCAAGACCAGCTTGTTTGTCAAAAGTAAGATTTTATTTTCTAAATTATGGTATATAAGTTGTAAGTTTTATAAATGAAATTTATTAGCAATAAAGCAAGCATGATAGTAAGAAATATGGAAAAATACAATTTAAGCAATTGAATCAATTTTAAAGAAATTATATAAAGTTTAGCATTTCTAAAACCTATTTCCCTAACTGAGCTAAATAGACAGAAATTAAAGTAAAGTTCTTTGAGGATTCTTACGTGCTCCACGCAAAGTCCAGCAGCACATCACCCTCATCGGAAAGTCAGAAAGCAGCAGCCAGCCCAACCCTAAGGGCATGACTTTTTATACCTTTCTACGCTAACTAAACTAGCAAAGGAAAGTTTTCAGAAATACTCGACGTCCCATTGGCTGAGAGTGACAAGTGACATGTCACCCGATTCTTAAAAAGTTCCACAAAATCATGTCTTACAAAGACCATTGTCTCTTCCACGTGAAGCCAGAGGCTTCCTGCGATTGCAACTTTGTTTTAAGTCATCCTCGCAGCTTCCATAGTCTTACAGTGCAACTTCCGCGGATGCCAAGTTAAGGACTGACAAAAAGTTCACTTTCGACCTTGGCCATGTCCGACAGAATGATGTCAGCTCATCAGTTTTTGCCTTATGAATGCAGCTTCAATAAACGTTTTAATTCAGAATGGGCGTCTCGTGACTTTCTGCAGAATTATAGATCAGCTTTTATTTTGCGGCTCAAATAGCTAGGCCTCAAAAGCAGGCAACTTATGATTTCTAGTATAAAACAAACACAAGAAAAGTATTAATGTAAGAAATAAAGTATATTCTGTATCCACCCCATGGTTTACTAAATAATTAACCCACCCGATTAATCAAATGTTACCTAGCCATTGCAAACAAATAAAGCAGCGTTTATATTTACCAGTCTCCGTTTTTCAATGAGACCCATATGCACCTAGAATAGTAGAAATGACATCACACAGACAAGAAAAAGCAAAACAAGCACATGCTTATTTTAAATATGCAGCAGTTAGTAATGACAAAAACGAAAACAATAAATTATTTTATTATTTTGCACGAACAAAAAGATGCAACATTTATGCACGTTTATGAGCACACATGTTAGTCCCCCCACGTGTAAAGTTTAATCTAGGTTGTATTAGCACGACATATCACAAATCATTAATAATTTTATTCATGTTATGGAAATGTGACTTTGCGAGTTTAAACAAAATTTTGTTTTCTATCTCGCTCCATCAACTCCCTCATCTGGTGATTAACAAATCACCACACCAGCACTCAAAAATTTGGTAAATTTAATTTATAAGAAATCGATTCAAATTCATTGTATTAGTAAACCTAAAAGTCTGTTTCAGCATAATCCTTGCAATTAACATGACGCTCTCTATGTAACTCCTGCAACTCAATCTCCCTTTCCTCTTCTTTTCTGAGTTTATAAATTCTCTTCTTTTCTCTTAAATGCTTCTTTCTTTTATGCAACAGACAACCTACTTTAGTCAAAATAAAAATGAATATAATTATAATCAAAGGTGCCAGAATCTTGCCAAGAATTGAACTTCCGATATTATGAAACCAGTTTTTAATTGCTTGAAACCTATTTGAAAGTTTCCCAGTAAAATCTTCTTCTTCTAAAGGAATTATTTCAGAATGCATTTGTGTAATATTCTTAATATACATTTCAATATTTTTACTTTCATCCGGTATATATGTACAGCAATGTTGGACATGTAAAATGCCACAGACTCCTCCCTCCTTTGCTAGGAGTATGTCTAAAGCAAGACGGTCTTGAATTACCATGGATCTAATTGCAATAACTTCAACATTCACTAATTGAAATCCATCAGCAGTGTCAGTTGATAATCTATCAACTATAGTGGACAATTTTCTGATTCTCCCTGCATTTAGGGTTATACCAACAAAAGGTATTACAGCTTGGAAAATATCTCCCAGAACTTCAGTAAAAGTTTCTCTTTTAGCTCTATTTACATAATTGTGAATTTTAAATAATCCTTCTGAATCTCTGTCAACATGAAACACTTTAGGAAAAACAATTCCCACATAACAAGTTCCATACCAATGGTCTGGAAGGTTGTAGTAGGCTTTGTCACCACAGACAAAATAAATTCCAGGAAAGATAGGATCTTTTCCACCTTTAAATCCCCAACCTCCCATAATCTGATAAGTATCTTCACAGTTGCTTGCACCTACAAAATAATTATCAAAAAGTGTGTTATCTCTTCTAATGCAAAGCTTTCCACTAACAGGTTTGTCTATGTGAATTGCAATATTTTCAAGCATTTTGCCATTTAGTTTCTCATCCTCTTTTTGCCAGAATGATGACTTAGTCTGCTTGACTAATTCATTTCTCTTATAAATTGCTCTTCTCTCCTCAACCATATTCAGAAATTTCTTCCCTTCAGCACTTAATTTACATGTTAGATTATTCTTGTAAGCATACTCATAAGTGAGTTCGTTAGTAACAAGGAAATATTCTCTTAATTGTTTAGCTTTCTTATGCTTATTTAAAGCATTATCAATCTTGACATTAGCAAAAATCTCATCATAATTTGAATAGTAATATTCTAAACGACCGGTTTGATAAAATAAACTAGTTAATACACTACATGTAACAGCATAAGTGAGAGGAAGCATATTATATGTTACTCCCTCAGAAACAGAAGCGGGCAACTTAACGCATACATAACAATCCTTTGCATCCATTACCTTTACATATTCACTCAAAAGCTTTGTGAAAGTATTGCTTGAAAAATCACCTATTGATTTATCTTGATGAATGTTAGGCTGATGATCAATTACTTTTGCAGATGCACTATGTTTAGTTTGGCTAACCAGAGCTTTGCTTGTTAAATTAACTTTGTGTAATTCTCTATTCATTTCTAAAGGTATAATCACAGCTAGTACCAACCAGAGCAGAACTAAAATGAGCAGACATACCAGAGTCATCTTACAGCATCTTTTAAAAACAGAACATCTTGAAGTGCTCTCCTTAATGTAAGGCATTTTTAGGTTAGTTTTAGCCTCAAAAATAAAATAAAAAATAAATTTTAAAATTTATATACACCCCCCTTTTAAAATATATTTTTCTTTTATAACCCTAAACAAGATTTCTTCGACCTTATGTCATACATAAGTTTTCTTCTACTAAACAGTTTTTCTTCGACCTTGTGTCAACTAACAGCATTTCTTCAGCCTTTTGCCAATTCAATAAATTTGTACTTCAATCATTGTCACTAATTTCTTGGATTTCGTTTTCTTCTTCACTACTATCATATATGTCTATAACAGGTGGAATTACTAAGTAAGTCCACTCAGGAGACTTGTATTTTTGGTTTGGTCTAATTATCCTCTTCCCTTTTCTTGATATTACTTCAATTTTTCTTCCAACTCCAACTTCTTTTCCAGGACTCTTTTGACTACTGATTTCTTCAACTTGTTCTATTGGCTTTTTAATCAATCTGACTCTCAATCTTCCACCAGGCCAGTAGTCTGCTTTTCTCACGTACTTTTTCTTTGGTTCAGAATTATTCGATTCAGATTTCCAAGTCCTTTTCTTTCTGCTTTCACTTCCACCTTCCACGTCACTTTCCTCAGTTTCGTAGTCTGAAATTTCAATTGACTCAGGAACTTCTCTATTCGGCAATTTTACTCCTTCAGGAACTTCACTTTGTCTTCCATCACTGGTACTCGGTAATTCGTTCTCCTCCTCTTCCTCAATTACCTCTAGCTTCCCAGATTTCGGATTTTTGTTCCTTACTTCAGAGCTTGTTCTCTGCCTTTCGATACTCTCCTGGTCTGAAACTTCTTTTGGTTCAGCTTCTTTGTCTTCAATAGAGACAACCGAATCCTCAGTTATCTTTCCTTTTAGCAGATTCTCTTCACCTTCAGAATCTATTTCAATTATTTCTAAGTCTTTTCTTGTCAGATTTCCATTCACTGGCACAGTTTCCAGATGTCGACTTTCTTGTCGATCTTCAGAATCTGGAATTACTTCACCTTCTGTTCTGTCTTCTGCTTCAGAATCAGAGTCATCTGTGGTATCACTTTCAACATCAGAATTCTCAGGAGTTGGTATTGGAATAGTATGACTTGGATGAATCCAACGCTTCAATCCTCTGCACTTTACAGCATTAGTAGTGATCAAGATTACCTGCCTAGGTTTCTGCCATCTAGGAGATAGACAATTCCTCCTCCGATGTACTTTCGTTCTGACCCAGTCTCCAGGTCTCAAATCATGTGTCAAAACTTTGTCATTTGATTGAGCTTCAGTTCCCACCTGATTAGACACAGAAGTTACCATATCAGATAACCTTTTACAGTAATCCAAAATTGCACTGTCATTTATGCTCAACAGTTTACCTACAGGTACAAAAGCTTGCCTCATAACTCTTCCCATCAAAATTTCATGAGGACTCAAACCTGTCTTTTTATCTGGTGTACTTCTTATTGACATCAAAACAAGTGGAAGAGCATCAGTCCACTTCACTCCTGTCTCTAGACACATTTTCCCAATTCTGTTTTTGATAGTTCCATTTATTTGTTCAACTACACCTGATGCCTCTGGTCTGTATGCACAGTGTATTTTCTGCTCAATACTCATAGCTTCGCAAATTAATTTCAACAGTTTGTTATCAAAATGACTTCCTCCATCACTCTCAATAGTGACTGGAAAACCGTACCTTGGGATGATTTCTCTGAGCATTAGTTTTGCTACTGTAATTGAATCACAATGTCGTGTAGGAAAAGCCTCTACCCACCTTGAGAACAAGCATACAATTACAAGTACATATTTCAAACAGTTGTGTAAGGGCATTTCAATGAAATCTATTTGCAACCTGGTGAAGGGACCACCTTCTCGACCAATTATTCCTGTCCCCACCACTGATTTTCTGTTTGGATTCATTTGTTGGCATGACAAACACCTTTGACAAAAAGATTCTGCAATGGTTCTAAATTTGGTATTGAACCATGTTTCTTTAAACAGTCTGACCATAGAATCTCTTCCTAAATGTGCAGGACCATGATATAATCTGGCCATGTCAGAAATCATGCAATTTGGTAAAACTACTCTCCCATCTTTGTAAACCCACACTCCATCTTCATCACGTTGTCTACAATCTGATCTTAACCATAGGTCTTTTTCTTCATCTTCTGCTTCGTTTTGTAAATCTCTAATCTCATTCCATGTTTCTACAACAGTTGTTAGCATTAATGAATTTGAATCAGTTTCTGTACTTCTATTCCGATTGTAAGAATAATTTTTCCTTGCGCAGTACTTTGCTGTTTCATCTGCGAAGGCATTTCCTTTGGAAATATAATCAGTTCCTCTAGTGTGCGCTGCACACTTGACTATGGCAATTTCTTTTGGCAATTGTATTGCTTCAATTAATCTTCTAATGAAAACAGCATTTTTAATTGGTGACCCTGTTGATGTCATGTATCCTCTCTGTGACCAGAGTTGTCCATAATCATGCACAACTCCGTACCCATACTGGCTATCAGTAATGATGGTAACTCTTATATCCTTTGATACTTCACATGCACGAATTAAAGCAATCAATTCAGCCACTTGTGCTGAACGAACTCCTTCAAGACATGATGCTTCTTTAATGTTTTCAACTGTACAAACTGAGTATGAAGCTTTCAAGACACCACCTTCGGATCTTAAGCATGAGCCATCTACAAAGTAGACAAAATCCGATTCAGGCAAAGGTCTGTCTTTGATGTCTTTTCTTGGTTTTGTGCAGAATTCCATGACATCTAAACATTCATGTTCTGTCTCAATGTCATTAACGATTTCTGAATCAGGCAGTAATGTAGAAGGATTCAGATTCAAACATCTTGAAATTGATACATTATCTGCTCCTAGTATGATTTTCTCATACTTTGTCAATCTGCTACTTGTTAAATGTTGAGTCTTACCTCTTGTCAGTAATATTTCAACTGAATGAGGCACAAAAACTTTCACAGGAAATCCCATAATGATTCCTTCACTTTGTTCAAGACTGATACTTGTAGCTGCAACTGCTTTTAAACAACCTGGTAATGCTTTTGCAATTGGATCAAGAACTGCAGAGAAATATGCAATAGGTTTCTTTAGGTTTCCATGTCTCTGAATTAACACAGATAATGCACATCCTTCTCTCTCACTGCAATACAGTTCAAAATCTTTCTCATAATTTGGCATACCCAAAGCAGGAGCTTGGCATAAGCTCTTTTTCAAGTTTTCAAAAGATTCCATCTCAACATCACTGAGAATAATTGGATCTTTTACATCTGATTTGGTCAGTCTTTGTAGTGGTTTCGCAATTACTGAAAATCCACTTATCCATTGTCGACAGTAACCTACCATTCCCAAGAACATTCTGACCTGTCTTTGTGTTCTTGGCGGTAACATTGCTTGAATCATTTTTATTCTCTCTATTGTTACTTGTCTTTTTCCCTTTGCAATTCTGTGACCAAGATATTTCACTTCCTGTTTGCAAAACTGTAGTTTTGCTGGGGACACTTTATGTCCTTCTTCTGCAAGGCGATTTAACAGAATTATTGTGTCTGTTACACAATTTTCTCTTGTCTTTGCAGCTATTAACAAATCATCAATATACTGCACCAACGTAGACCTACCTGGTAAGTCTAAATCTTCTAATGATCTTTTTAACAGTTCGTTAAAGATTGAAGGACTTTCTGTATAGCCCTGAGGGATTCTTGTCCATCCAAGGGTCTTACCTTGGAATCTGAAAGCAAAGATTTCATAACTGTCTGGGTGTAGAGGAACAGTAAAGAATGCATTGCAAAGGTCAATGACTGTGTACCATTCAGCATCATATGGAATCTGAAATAGAATTACTGCTGGATTTGGAACCACAGGACAACATGGAATAACAATTTGATTAACCTTTCTCAGATCTTGTACGATCCTAAATGTTCCGTTAGCCTTTTTAACTCCCATAATTGGTGAATTACAAGAGCTACTCTTCATTTCTTCCAATACACCTTGCTTGATTAATTTTTCAATTACAGGTGTAATACCTTCAATTGTCTCTGTTTTCATTTTATATTGTGGAGTGTTTGGAAATTCTATTCCCTGCTTCAATGCAATTTTAACAGGATCTACGTTTTTCATCAGACCCATCTCATTCCCAGTAAAATCCCATATTTCAGATTTCACTGTTTCTTTTAGCTCTTCAGGTAAATCTTTTTCTTCAAATGCAGGAAACAATTTTGTTTCTTCTGCTTCCATCATCATCATTGTCATTCTGTACAAACCATCTTCCTCCATTGTTTGTAATTCAACTCCTTCAGGAGAACAATATATTCTGCAATTCATTTTACATAGGATGTCTCTACCTAATAGATTTACTGGACTACTATTACAAACCACAAATCTGTGTTTGTCTCTGTAATTTCCAATTTCAACTGGTACTGGATCAGTTAAGTCTGTTTTAATTTGCTGATTACTTACTCCGACAACTTGGATGGTATCCCCAGAGAGAGGTAGGTTTTCAATTTCCACTGATCTAACAGTAGAACGGGTAGCACCAGTGTCCACTAGAAAGGTGATGTCTACATCATTAACTTTCCCGTTTACATAAGGACCAGACTGGTCAACCTCAAGAGTGGCTCCAACAACACACTCTTCCTCCTCTCTCGGGCACCGTCAGCAATAATCATCAGAATCACTGTCTTGGCTTTCTGTTAATAAAAATTGTTGTGAAGCATTTTGCATTTGAACCCTTTGCTGCTTTTGCTGTTTTTGTGGTTTTATTACCTGTTCACATCCCTGAAATCCCACGTTTGGATTATATTTTTGAACTCCCCCACAATTCGGAAAAGGTGGTTGTGGCAACTGGTCCTGTCGATTATTCACCTGTTGTTGTTGCTGTTGTTGTAATTGTCGCTGAATATTAAATTCATTTAACCCCTGTTGCATCTGTAGCTGTTGCTGCACGTTAACACCATTCTGCATCTGTGGATTCAATAAGGGATTCTTTAAGTTTCTAGGAGGATGAGGACACTCGTCCCTCCAATGTCCAATTTCGCCACAATTAAAACAAGGTAATCTTTGTTTCAGCTCTTCTATTTTTGGGCTAAATTTCTTTTGGAAATTATTACCTTTAAACTTTCCTTGTATCTGGTTCGTATTTCCAGTTTGAACAAAATTAGTGTTCTTATTTCCCATGCTGGCAATCTGTTGCTCAGCCACTTTTACCTGTGCCCACATGGCTTTCTCCTTCAGCTTCTTCTGTTTTACTTCTAATTCATCGCTACAATATTTTGCTTTTCTCAGAATATCATCTATAGATAGTGCTTGCCATCCGACAATGCTAGTTCTGATCATTTCTCTTATTTCAGGTTTTAGTCCATAAACAAATCTATAGATAAAATGACTCATGTCTTTCTCATCTAATTTTTCATAACCACTGTATTGTTTAAAGATTAACAGTAGTCTTTCATAAAAAGAATGAACTGATTCTTTTGTTTCCTGCTCTGTTCTTTCTATTTTAACCCAATCAACTTCTTTGGGTGGAATTTTGTTTTTCATCCAAACAATTACTTTCTCATAAAAATCCATTACAAGTGGATTTGGGGCACCTGTTTCTTTAATTCGCTCAGGTTCTGTTTTTGGCCAACTAATAGATATTTTACATTCTGTCCAAAGATCAGATGGAACAACAATGTCAAAAAATCCATCCAAATCAATCCACAGAACTTTTGACACTTTGATAAATCTATCGACTTGCCTGTACCACTCAACAGGTTTCTCTCTTAATTTAGGAAAATCATTTGTGAATAACAGAATGTCTTGTCTCGACCATGGGACATGAACATATCCTCCACCTGCAACTTCTCTCATTGGAAATTGTTTTGACAATTTTTCCAATCTTTCATCTTCCTTTCTTTTGGTCCATTTCACTCTCCATTTGTTCAGTTCTCCTAGCTTTTTGATATAGACAATTAAATCTTTAATGTGAACTATTCTTCCCATTGAGTTCAAACTCTCAATGTCGCTTTCTGAGAAATCTAATCTGTAATGTTTTGCAAAATTCTTTTGTTTACTCACATCGATTTCAAGTTCTGCAGCTAGATCCTCTAATTGATCATATTTATTTTTCGTTTTCCATTGAATACTTTTGCAAATGAATAATAGTTCATCATCCCGATAGTAATTTAAACTATCTGGGCCAATTGTTCCAATTATTAATTCTTCTATATTTGCTTTTAATTTGGCCACATCAAGCTTCGGTGTGGTTACCCTGACTTCAGGACTCCCTACATCTGACATAGCACCCATTGGTGTTTTTGGAGATAAATCCTCATTAAAGGTTAAATCAGGCATTCTCGATCTAGAAGTGTTTAATTCAGTCAAGTCTGAATAAAATTTTTCAGCAGGCTTTTGAATTTCTGTATTTAAAGGAATAGTTAATCCAGTTTTGTTTGTATTTCTTTGATCAAATACAGGTTGAACAGGACCTATTGTTACTGGAACTGTGACAACTTCCATGCCTTTTGTCATTCTTTTAATTAATTCTTCTTTAGACCTTAAGTATTCATTATAATCATCATCCTCAACATTTCTTGTCTCTCTTGTATAATCTTTTGGAGGTTCCCTTGCTCTTGGAGTCATTGAAAAATGTCTACCCTCATTTCGAGCATTCTCAAATTCTGGTCTTCTAGGAGTTTCAGTAATTTCACAATTATTTGGATAAAGTTTAGGAGCTTCATTAATTGGAGGTGCACTCGGTGAAGTTTCAGTAGAAACCACCGGAGTAGACCATGATCTAGAAGGTCTCAAAGGCTGATTAGACTGTTTATTACAGATGGCTTGCGTGACTAATTTCTCGCCACACAATCTATACCGGTATAGCTTACAGATAGGCACGAAAAACGAACTTAACGAGTGTTAAAACATTGATCCTATTTTCATACCATGACGCAATCCTTAGCAACCGACATGTTACCTTGGTTACCGCTTAGCAACCATCCTCTGCTACCAGATAATTGATCCAGCGGGCTATAGAAAATATATCATAAACTACGCTACCCAATTTCATAACCTATAAACAAAATTCTAAACTATACATGGACCCATTTATGAACCTGATATATTTTTGGGCCTACTGAATCAGGTGGTCAGAATAAATCTATATACACATTATCTACACACTATATACAATTTTATACATTTGCAGAAAGAATATTGTCATTAGAATAAAACCCAACCATTTAAACGACCACCATAGGCGACGTGATCTAGCTAAAGGTAACCTATACTTCTAAATAACCAAGACCAGCTTGTTTGTCAAAAGTAAGATTTTATTTTCTAAATTATGGTATATAAGTTGTAAGTTTTATAAATGAAATTTATTAGCAATAAAGCAAGCATGATAGTAAGAAATATGGAAAAATACAATTTAAGCAATTGAATCAATTTTAAAGAAATTATATAAAGTTTAGCATTTCTAAAACCTATTTCCCTAACTGAGCTAAATAGACAGAAATTAAAGTAAAGTTCTTTGAGGATTCTTACGTGCTCCACGCAAAGTCCAGCAGCACATCACCCTCATCGGAAAGTCAGAAAGCAGCAGCCAGCCCAACCCTAAGGGCATGACTTTTTATACCTTTCTACGCTAACTAAACTAGCAAAGGAAAGTTTTCAGAAATACTCGACGTCCCATTGGCTGAGAGTGACAAGTGACATGTCACCCGATTCTTAAAAAGTTCCACAAAATCATGTCTTACAAAGACCATTGTCTCTTCCACGTGAAGCCAGAGGCTTCCTGCGATTGCAACTTTGTTTTAAGTCATCCTCGCAGCTTCCATAGTCTTACAGTGCAACTTCCGCGGATGCCAAGTTAAGGACTGACAAAAAGTTCACTTTCGACCTTGGCCATGTCCGACAGAATGATGTCAGCTCATCAGTTTTTGCCTTATGAATGCAGCTTCAATAAACGTTTTAATTCAGAATGGGCGTCTCGTGACTTTCTGCAGAATTATAGATCAGCTTTTATTTTGCGGCTCAAATAGCTAGGCCTCAAAAGCAGGCAACTTATGATTTCTAGTATAAAACAAACACAAGAAAAGTATTAATGTAAGAAATAAAGTATATTCTGTATCCACCCCATGGTTTACTAAATAATTAACCCACCCGATTAATCAAATGTTACCTAGCCATTGCAAACAAATAAAGCAGCGTTTATATTTACCAGTCTCCGTTTTTCAATGAGACCCATATGCACCTAGAATAGTAGAAATGACATCACACAGACAAGAAAAAGCAAAACAAGCACATGCTTATTTTAAATATGCAGCAGTTAGTAATGACAAAAACGAAAACAATAAATTATTTTATTATTTTGCACGAACAAAAAGATGCAACATTTATGCACGTTTATGAGCACACATGTTAGTCCCCCCACGTGTAAAGTTTAATCTAGGTTGTATTAGCACGACATATCACAAATCATTAATAATTTTATTCATGTTATGGAAATGTGACTTTGCGAGTTTAAACAAAATTTTGTTTTCTATCTCGCTCCATCAGTATACAATGTTTATGTATGGGATTACTTGGAGAGGTATTGGGGCACCAATGACTACAGAGGTCCAAGTATCTTGCGAAACATCCATCTTTTTCCATATTTATCGTAGCAAAATTTGACCTTACAAAGAAAGAGACATCTCCAGCTGTAGCAAGCTTGGTGGGCTTGAAAGTCGAGACTGAGAGCATCCAGGATGAGTAATGGATAGGGTTCTGTGGGTCTCTGGATTTCTTTCCTAAAGTCCCAATCATTCCTGTCCCGAAAAGCTTACCGAGAGGTTTTCCACTTATTGCCTTTGGACAATTTTTGTATGCATATCCATGATTCTCAGGCTCTCCCATTCATCACATCCTCCATCTTAATGTGTATATGTTTAACCTACAGAGGAACAGTCTTAATGACCTTGAGTTCAATGCAGCAAATTTTCTTTAGTCTTTTTTATAGCGCAAACCAGACCCAAAGATATTGAGGTGCTTCACATGAGCACTGTTTACATTACATTAGTTCATATTCAAATTTTCCAGTCACAGGAGATGTAGCACCTGATTACTAGCTTGGTGGTGTGGCAGCTGGCCTCCACGCCAGTGCCCAGCTGCCACACGGCCCACCAGATTATGAGTTCATTCATGGTCTGGTGGGCAGTGCTTTGATGGTCCCACGATGGTGCCTTTCAAAGGCTCATATCAGAGCCTTGCAAAGTATTGTCCCCAAGGTCCTAGACTTGTCTAGCTCCCTAGCCAGTTACCTACTGTTCAGCCTATTATTGACATTGAGAGGAAACTTGTTGATGACTACCTCTTTATTTAGTGTGCGAAGATCTACATAGAGGCGCAACTCCCCCCTTGTTAAAGGCTTAAAGATCCTGGTTGATAGAAGCTTATTTTTTATGCTTGTCAGATGCTTTTGCATTCCCTGCAGAGAAATTCACAGTTGTGTCAACTGCTTATGAACAGTTTCCCCGTTCCACACTCAGTGTCCAAATTAAAATAATCTTTTGCTGTTTGTCTATTGTTTTGCAGTTTGTGACTTTCATCAGGCTGTTGATGGACTTCAAGAAGTACAACGAGAAGCACAAGAGGGGAAAAAGTAATTATATATCATAATCTTAGTACTGTTAGCAACTTTTAAATTTTTAGGTTTAAATCATTTTTATTGAAATTTTTAAACAAACAATGTCATAGATAACACGGTAAAAATAGCAATGGGATAGCGCATGGTCATTAAACTGGGTACCAAATTAAATTCACTGTAAAGTCCCAACCTCTGTCCTCCCACACACCCACAAACAAAATAAAAACCAACAAGAAAAGGAAAGGGAAAGGGTTCTCCTTGGTTGTAATCTATAACATGTCGCCACTCTCTCCCTTTGCTCCTTCGTCTCTGCCCCTCTGTCCCAGGGGTTCAGCTGGTAGTTTGTGGTGACTCCCCTTCCGTGTCCGGAGCAATGAATAGGCCAGGGTAGGGAGTGAGATTATCAAGTCACAATAGTCACAAGTATTTAGGGCAGGTTAGTTCCCTCATCTCTGTACTAAGTATAGATAGGAACGGTGCCAGTAGTCTGTAAACGAGTCCCCCTTCCCTTGTAGTGTGAGTGTACCAGTCTTGGTGCGTCGGAATCTTATTGGTGCCCGAGTGGGTTAGTATGTTCTGGAGTGCTGCTCCCAGCGCTATACCCATCTGCCTCTGCGGGATTTAAGAGGGAAGGTGATATTGTTAGGTAAGCCTTATACAATATAGGCTTGAAGCGCGGGATTTATGTATTCAAATGGCTATCAATGTCCGATAGGACTAGTTCCCAATACCTAGAGAGGTGTGCACATTCCCATAGTAAGTGAGTTAAAGTTCCCTCCTCTCCGCATTGTCTCCAGCAGTGTGAGAGGCAGTTAGGATTATATCCGTGTATTCTGGGCGGGGTGAGGTACCAATAAGTGTCTATTTTGGTTGCAATTTCAATACTAGAGACATTCCGTGCTGTATGGCGCACGCGGTAATAGATAATCGCCCCATTCCTCCTGCAAGAGTGTTCGGCCCAGCTCAGTTTTCCATCTTCGTTGCCCGGACGTGGAGGCCGCTTGCTCAGGGGGCCGCAGCATACGATAGAGTTTAGTGATAAGGTGCGTATTTGCTGTCTTAGTGTGTAGCCACCTTTCGTATGATGTTAGCTTTCTCTGGGCCTCGGGATGAACCTGAAGGTGCATCACCCAGTGTCTCACTTGGTGGTAGCAGTATCACTCAGACTCAGGCAAAGCGAATGTGGATTTGAGATCAGCAAACGTTAGGGGGCCCTCTGTGTCAAACATGTGCCCAATGGAAAGGCATCCATGCGCCTCCCAGTGATGGAACACCTTCCAGTCCAGTCCGGGGGAGAATTCCTCATTGCCACTTATGGTGGTGAGGGGTGACAGAAAGGAGGTCAAATTATACTTAATCACCATGGAGTCCCATGCTCGCAAAGTCGTGTTAATGATTGGTGAGTTATGTATGCCTTCTGGACGCTGTGATTTGCGTAGAAAGGGGACCCCCCCCATAGAGCCTGCCCTGCGAGCGCCCGCTCAATAAATAGCCAGTGTTTCTCTGACTTGCTGCACAACCATTCCAAAAGAATGCGCAACTGGGCGGCCTGGAGGTAGCAGATCAAATTGGGGACTCCCAATCCCCCCTCTCCAGTTGGTCTATAACTTTTCTCCCTGCTCATTCGGGTCTTCTTATTAGCCCAGACAAACAAGCAAATCTCCTCTTGTAATTGTTTAAGGATTCCTGTGGGGTGGTACAGGAAGAGTTTGAAATATATATATACAGGATTTTGGGTAAGATGTTCATTTTAACCTCTGCCACTTTGCGCAACCAGGAGAAGTTGGCCAGTTCCACATGCACCTGAGACAGGTGCTGTTTATAATTCAAAGCTGCTGTGTTATGGGTGGATTTAGTAAGTTGGATCCCCAGGTATGGAATAGATCCCATGTCCCACTGGAGCGGGATTGAGTGTGCCAGAGCTTCCTTGGTGGACTGATGGAGTGAGAACCCCATAGCTTGGGATTTCGCCACGTGGATTTTGAAGCCAGACGCTGCCGCAAATCTCTCTAGCTCAGCGAAGAAGGCGGGGATAGATCTCTGAGGTTTTTCCAAAATGGCAAACACATCATTAGCGTATAGGCTTATGGCATGTGCGTCCCCCCCCAAACTGCATTCCGCAGATCTGTTGGTTCTCCTGCACTCTTTGTGCCACTTGCTCCATGTAGAGCGTGAACAGCAGCGGGAAAAGCGGGCACCGTTGCCTAGTGCCCCAGGAGATCTGGAAAGGCTCAGAGGAGCGCCCGTTAACACACACCATAGCACCCATTTTAAACAACGGCCTACCACTCTGAACCGCGCCAGGACAATCTTCAAGTACCCACAATTCACCCGATCAAAGGATTTTTCGGTGTCAATCGATACCATAACCCGTTCCGTGTCCTGGCGTTGCACTTTGTCCAGAAGGCGGAATATCCTCCTCATGTTATCACTACATTGCCTGGTGGCTACAAAGCTGGACTGATCCGGGTCTATTAGTCCTGGCTTCATTGGACCTAAGCAATCTGCTAATATGCCTGTGAGAAGCCTAAATCGACATTTAGGAGTGATATTGGTCTATAAGAGGCACAGTACCTGACATCCTTTCCTGGTTTTGGGATCACTACGTTAGAGGCACCCATCATTGTCGGAGGGAGGGCTCCAGTATCCCCTATTGCAATATATAATCTAGTAAGGATGGCGGCAAGTGATGCCCAGAAGGTCTTGTAGAAGATATTAGAGAAGCCATCCAGGCCCGGTGATTTGTGAAGTTTGAGGCAAGATATAGCCAAAATCACCTCCTCGATTTGGATGGGCAATCAAGGCTAGCCGCCTGGTCTGGAGTGAGCTTTGGGAGGTTGGCTCCCTGTACGTGAGAGTGGGAGTTTTGTTCTGGTAGTTGTTTTTTTTTATTTTTTATTTTTTTATTGAAGTCCTTTAGTGACATCATTAATCATAGTACAACAACTAAATTTATCAAATGTCATATCATATAACATAGTCAGCCGGGGAATACAACCATCCATTGTCGTTAATTTTCATCTACAATATCTTATATACAATTAATCAAATTTTCCTAACCCCCCTATCTTCTGAGCATAAATTTGTTCGCTTTTCCTAACTCTCTTTATTTTCTGTAGCCATTCCTGCACAGAAGGGATCTGCTCTAAACGCCAATTCTGCAATAGCAGCGATCTAGCCACTGCCATTGCGATATACACAAGTTTTGCCAGCTGGTCTGAAAGCTTAAGATCCGGATCGAAACCATACAACATTAGTTTTACATTCAAGGGAATCATAATTTTATAATAAGTTTGAAGAAAAACAAAAATTCCATCCCAGAATGTCTTAATTTTGGGAACAATGGACCATTATATGAGACCAGTTGGCCGGAGCATATTGTAAACATCTAAAACAATTAGATGAATTATTAGTATACATTTTAGCGATAACCGCAGGTGTACGATACAGTAGCCATTTACTGAAAAATAGCATTCTGCGCCAATTGGCGCCCCTTAGTACACTGATATTAAATTTGTTAATGGTCTTCCAAGTATTCAGAGATAACCCATGATTTTCTTGTTCCTGCCATTTTCTAATTGCTTTTAAACTTAAATCCCCCTCCTTACTCTCCGCTAAGCAGCGCTTCCATTCCCCGGGTTTCCTTAACCTTGGATCCGCGAAAAGGTCATTAGTTAATTAGGTAGGTTGACTAATCTGTGTAGAGTCCATTTGCCCCAAAATTTTATAAATCATATTTATTTATTTATTTATTTGTGGGTTTTTATAGCGCTATGAATAAACTCCCGAAGGAGTATCTCCGCGCTTATGGTGCTTAGAGTAGAAAGCTTAGAAACGTCCCACATGAGATGTATTTTATGACCAGAGACCTAATAAAGCCGACGGATGAGTTTTTAACATACGCCAAACAGGAAAGTTTTCAGACATTTCCTAAATTCAAGATGATTCCTACATAATTTTAGAGAGGGCGGGAGGGAATTCCAAAAACTAGGACCTATCACAGATAGAGCCCTACCTCCTTGCCTAGTTTTTGTGATTCTAGGAATGTTTAACAAAAACTGTTCACTGGACCTGAGGGAGCGAATAGGAGCATATGGAACAAATTTTGTAGCCAAATACTCTGGTCCCAAATCATTAAGGCCTTTATGGATAATACAGCCGATTTTAAATTTCACTCGTTGCCGTATAGGCAACCAGTGAAGTTTCTGCAGTAAAGGTCTAGAAGGAGACCTAGGAGGTGCATTAAGCACCAACCTCGCAGCTGTATTCTGCACCACCTGTAGGCGGTTCAGAACCTCTTCGTTAGCTCCTGCCAGGAGGCCATTGCAGTAATCCAGACGGCTGATAATCAGAGCCTGAACCAGGGTTCTCCTGTAAGAGTCAGGGAGGAAAGGAAAAATCCTCCGAAGGAGACCTATTACGTGAAAACATGTTCCCACAGTAATGGAGACATGATGTATCATAGTCAACTCTGGTTCCAATCTGACTCCTAGATTCTTTATCACTGCTTTGGGCTCAGGAACTGGGCCTATGTCGAGCGGCCACCAGTCAGGGGACCATTGGACCTTTGCATCACCAAAAAGCATAACCTCCGTTTTTCCAACGTTGCATTGGAGGAAATTGGAGGACATCCACTTTGCAACTGCCTTCATTCCCTCGGAGAAAGAAAGTATTATCTCCGGTGTAAGATGTTTAAAAGGGAAGAGCAGCTGCGTATCATCAGCATATGACACTGGATGGAAACCGTAAGCTCTGGTTACATCTGCCAAGGGGGCCACATAGGAGTTAAATAGGGTCGGGCTCAGGCATGACCCCTGTGGAACCCCCTTGGTGATGTTAACCTCCTCCGACCGATATTATAAGAATCTATCAAGAGAAAATTCCCATGAAATAGACGTGCCAATTCTGTCAGGGTTATCCACGATCCATTCCTTAAAAAATCCATTAATGTAATAAACCCTGCCCGCCCCCAGTTTTCAACTATCTCCGGCCCTATTTTAATCCCTATGAACGAAAATACACTAATCAAAGGAGTTGTTAAGTTAAAGAGGGGAAGAGAATATCTTTTAAGCATGGCACCGCGTTTTTTTAAAAAACAGGTCAGTGTCTTATAGCGAACACATTTGGGCGATTTAAGTACCTGAAGGGGGGAGGGTATCTGAATTTCAAGACAAATTAAATCGAAAAAGACATTTATAAATAGATTCTGGTTGTGAGTTTGTTTTTGAATCTTAACAGATACTGTGCAATATATGCATTATAGTAATCCCTAAGATTTGGTAGGGAAAGGCCTCCTTGATCCGAGTTCTCATAAAGAGTCCCCATTGCGATTCGAAGTGTTTTTTTTGCCCAAACGAAAGCTGAGAACAAAGATTCTACCTTAGAGAAAAAAGCGCCGGGCAAAAAACAAGAGATGGTGAAGGACCAAAAATTAAATAAGGGAATGATGGACATTTTTATGAGCCCGACCCGGCCAAAAATGGATAATGGCATTGAATTCCACCGTGCGAGCATTGTACGAACTTTTTGAAGAAGGGGATCAAAATTTAGTATGTATAGATCTTTAACTGAAGCGGAGAAAAAGACCCCTAGATATCTTTTAGGTTTATTATTAATACAGCTACTTATATCAGGATGAAGTTCTGGGTCTATACCCCCAGATACTAGAATTTCCGTTTTCTTTTTATTGATCCGATAACCCCCCAAAACATCGAATTGTTCAAAAATCAGAAGAGCCTGTACTTGAGATTGCATGTCGGATTTGATTAACAACATGATATCATCAGCATATAACTTAATCTTGGCCATAGAAGTGACGGGAGGAAGAATATTTACACAATTCCGAATTGCTACTGCCAATGGTTCAATGAAAAATGCAAAAAGAACCGGTGACAATGGGCATCCTTGCCTCGTGCCCCGCTTAACTAACACTGATCCCACCGTGACTGTATTTATAATGACATTGGCTTTGGCACCCGTATAAAGGTTCCGAATTAAATTTATAATTTTTTCTGGGATCCCGAAAGACTGCAAAATAATAAAAAGTGGGGCCCAAACCACCAAATCAAAAGCTTTTTCCGCATCTAATAACAGAATGAATGCAGGAATCCCCAGTGTCTCCAAATATTCTAAGGCCTCAATCAAATAATGTGTATTAGTTATCAGTTGTCGACCTGCAATGAACCCATTTTGATCAGGATGGATGAGATCTGTTGATATAGAGTTAAAACGCGTTGATAGTAGTTTTGTTGTAATTTTATAATCGGAATTTAGTAATGTGATAGGTCTATACGAATTCGGATCTTTAGCTTCTTTCCCCTTCTTCAAAAAGCTCACCACGGTTCCTTCCCGAAAGGAGTCTGGAATTGGACCGCCATCCAACATAGAATTTAGTAATTGCAAAAAGAGATCGGAAAAAGCACTAAAAAAACCTTTAAAAACTCGGCAGGTAGCCCATCAGGGCCACAAGCCTTGCCCTTTGGAAGGTATTTCACCACCAGCTCTATCTCTTTCATGGCAAATGGACTCACCATTATCCGTTGTTCTGTTTGGGAAAGAGTAGGTAGTGCATATTTTTCAAAAAAATCAGTTAACTTTTGATGGTCTATATTGTGTTGCCTACTGTAAATATTAATATAGTGGGAGAGCATTATCTTCCCTATCTCAGCCGACTCTGATGTTTCAATATGAAACACTGGGCAATTTAAACAACGGATCAAATTTGCGGCGGCTTGTTCTCTAGCCTGCCAAACTACTTTCCTCGTAAATTTTTTGCGATTGCCTACGAAAAATCTCCTCACTCTGAGCAAAAAAGTTTGCGCTAAGTTCCCGCTTGGCTTCATTTAATTGATTTTGAATACTTCCAGAGGGGTTCTGCTGCCTTAAGACAGTTAGAACCTGTATTTTTTGTTGCAACGAGTTCTTAATGGACCTAGCGGCGGACAGTTCCGCTGCATCTTTCCCTATAACTATGCCGCGAATAAAGGCCTTCAAAGAATCCCAGACGATATTGAGGGGAGCCGTTTCAATATTGCGGGCGATAACATCTTTAATCTCTAATTTTAATGATGCTACCCACGTTTCATCAAACAAATATGTTTTGTTAACCCCTTCCATGCTCATGACGGAACGGTTCTGTCATGAGCGTCGGTTGGCCTGTGCTCATGACGGAACTGTTCCGTCATGGTTCCATAAGCCCAATGGAACGTTCAGCACAGCGCAGGAATTTGCGCCACGCTGAAGCGGTTAAACACCCATCGTTTGGGAGTTCTCATGTTTTCCCCCAGAGCAGACTCCATGACTAGCATTGCGTGGTCAGAGAATCCATTATGCAGAGTTCTCTGATGACAAAAATTAAGTTGTCTAGAAACAAGAAAAAAATCAATAAGGGAGGAGGACTTTAATCTCCCCGACCAGCAAGTATACTCCTTTTTTCAATGGGTTTTGCGTATGCCATGGGTCGCAGAGATCAAGAGTTGCCATGTTATTGAAAATGGACTTCAATGATTTGGGTTTAAGCTGCTTTTTTAAATAGGTAGTGGAATCCAACTTTGAATTCATAAGAATATTGAAATCACCTCCAATAACAATATCCCCTCCCACCATCAGTAAAGATTGAAACAGGTCCTTGTAGATTCCGGAATTATCATCTACTGGGGCATAGAAACTAACAAAGGTCTTTGTCTATTTTGGATTTTACATGTAGCCCAGCACCAACGTCCCGAGCCACCCTCTTCTCTTTGTATAATTTCGGCATGTATGTTCTTATTTAGGAAAAGCGCAACCCCCCGCTGAGACTCAGTAAACGAGGAAAAGCCTTGATATGAATCCCATGATTTAAACATTGAGAATTCTTCGATTTTTGTAGCCGGAATATGTGTCTCCTGTAACATTATTACAGCGGGTTTTTCAGTCTTGATCCACATTTCTATAGCTCGCATTTTTTTCTTATTATTTAAGCCATTAACATTAAAAGAGATTATTTTCAGACCCATTCTAGTAGACATTCAGAATCATGTAAACTTTGGCATGAACATTGCACGTTCTCTGTCTATCCACACTTTCATTTGTCTCCTGCAAAAACGGCCAGAAAGCCCCTCAGCCAAGAAAAAAAAAATAGCTAACCAGAAATAACACCAAGGACTTAATTTTTTCCATTCCTTTTTTGAACCCCCCCACCCGTGCCCCCACCGACCCCATTCTCCACACCACCCGTGGACCCTACTCCTGCTTCCCTACCCCACGCTAGCCACAGAGCCCTATCCCCTAACATTGGGGTGTCGTGTTATTACACCCCTTGCCCCCCGGACCCCTTGCCCCTCACCCCTCCTCCCCCCCAAACTTCAAAAGACACATCTTGAGCATTTCAGATTGAAAGAGTTTAAATAGCTTAACCATATCTAGCCCTTCTAACCATGAGAAATCTCCCTAAGGAACTCCTGCGCTTCATCAACACCTGACAAGATATAAAATGTGCCCTTAACCAAAACTTTTAATTTAGACTGCTGGGCAATCATGGCTTGGGCTCCCTTGGCTTTAAACAAATGGAGAATTTTAACGAACTCCTTCCTTCAGCAAGCTGCAGCGGCGGACATATCGGAAAAGATTCGACATTTAATAGTTTCATTTACTGCGAATTGTCTCTGTTGAATAGCCTTGGATAGGATTGTTTCTTTTATCCGGACATCTGAAAAATTCAACAGAATTGTGCGAGGGAGTGTGGAATTGGGGAACGGCTGGGCCGGACCCGATGAGCTCTAATGATCGTTAAGTTCCCCTTAAATTCTGGGATCACTTTCTGCTGTAAAAAAGAAGTGACCCAGTAAACCATATTGGATCCCTCTATTCCTTCCCGGAACCCCCACTATTCGGAGATTAGATCTTCTATTGTAATTTTCCAGATCGTCCAGTTTTATACCCAATGCCCTTGTGGTCTTAAACATAACTTTAACATCTTTCTTGGCCTCTGTCATTTGATCCTCCAGGTTAGAAATTCTGCTCTCAGCCTCTTGCAAACAGGCGGGGAAGGTAGAAACGAAATCTTCAATTTTGTCCAATTGCTGATGTATTGAAGCCAGTTCAGCTTTTTGAAACCTTTTCATCTCCCTCACCTCGTCTAAAATTAAATTCAGCATATCTTTGACTGACATCTGCAATTCGCCCACAGTCTCGGTGTCCATATCAAGAATAGGGCTGAATGGGTCCACTGAATCCACAGATCTGAGGTCAACTTGTAACACTGCGACATTCGCCAATTCACCCCCTCTTTTACCTACATGTACAGGGCTTTTTTTGCCTTGAGGTGAAGTGGTGGCGGACATTGTATTGGCCGCCACATTTAGCGCCGGATCCAGGTTCCCTGATAACACCATGAAAGCCGATGCTCCTGGAGAGTGGCTTGGTTCCGAGAGAGCGGCAGGCTGAGCCGTGCTACTAGCAGAAATCATAGTTGGCTTGTTCTCGAACAAAGGAAATTGCTTTGAAACTTTAAGCACACCTGGCGTTTTAACCTTTTTTGCTTCCTTCAAACCATCTTGAGTGGATTGTCCAGTCAGAGCCACCCCCAAACCAATCTTCATTTTCCCTGTCTCCCCCGGCCCCAAATTATCTCCTGGGCTAGTTTGGGCAGGTAGATCTGTGAGGGACCCCTCCAACTCATCTGAGCTCTCAGAAGAATGTATAGAGACCTCCTCCTTGCAATCATCTTTATCCGCTTATTTAGCGGCATCTGCTGCCTCTTTGGCCTGCTGACGGCGGGCCTTCGCCTTGATTCGTGCATTCAAAAGTTTGCCCATATTCTGCTCAACAGTGGTGAAGATTACTATAAATTTGGTGAGCCTCTGAGCAAAAAAAATAGGAGAAGCAGAGCATTCTGGATATTGAAGTCCTGAGTACCAAAAATGCTAGAAGCTTACTGATTCCATCCGACAAAGGCGCAATGCTAGAGACCGTATATCCGAATGTATAACAATATGAACACGTTTTTAACGGGAGAGTTCTTTCCCCTCCCGCACTTGTACCCAAACTCTGAGCCTGCCGCTGCGCACGTTTGATTCTGTGCGTTAATGTATATTCTTGAAAAGGACTCATCCGCCGCCACCAACACTGGGGAGTCGTTTAATGTAAGGAGCGCCTTTATGGCATTATCTAGGAGTTTTATCACCTCTGGCCACTGCAGCAAAGTATCACGCAGTCGCCAGGTGAACGATAGTCATTCCGATGGGGGGAGTTTGAGCAAAAGGGTCAGCGACGCATGATCAGAGTGAGAGTGTGGCTCGATGTCTGAGGTTAGCGCATGGGAGAGTAGGGAGCGTGACACAATAAAGTAATCAATCCTAGCATATGTTTTGTGCGTGTGCGAATAGAAGGTGTAGTCTTGATCATTAGGGTGCATGTGATGCCATATATCTACTAATCTCAGATCTTGCAGCCATTTCTGCCCACTAGTGTAAGGGCCCCAGTCACCCCGTGACGGTGCGCAGAGCAATCTAACAGATTATTGAATTCTAAATTAAGGTCACCGCCCAGTAGGCATCAAGCTCCATCACCGCCTGCCTCAAGAATATCTCCTGACCCTCATTGGGCACATAGATAGAGCCAAGGTTGTAGTTATGATTGTCAATCGGAATCGCAAGAGCCAAAAACCCACCCTTGATTTCTGCGAGCTTTGCCCTCTCTTTGCCCCTAAAAGAGTGCAAGAAGAGAATAGCCATGCCTGCTGCTTTGGTAGAATGCAAGGAGAAGTACTGTTGGGGGAATGCCCGCGGCCTAAGTCGGTGAGTGTCTTTCGTCAGGAGGTGGGTTTCTTGTATTAGGCAGATTTGTGCTGCAGTGTTCTAGATAGGACTGGACAGCCCACCTTTTAAATCAGGCCAGTTAGACCCTTCACATTCAGAGAAAGGATTTTAATCTCTTTTATAGCGCCCGTAGTGTCCTAAAGGATCTTGGTGTGCAAATTGGTAGACCCCTGCCTGCTCCCAGCTAGAGACCCCATGAATCCAGTGCTCTCCCATCGCAGATGGCCACTGATACAGCTAGAGCAGTAAAGAGCCATGACCCAGGAGAAAAAACAAAGTTGACAAAGGAAGAATAAAAAACCCCAACAAAGAAACCCCTACAACAAAGTCTCAAGGAACAGAAGTCCAACATCGTGGAGTACGAGTGATCCGAGAGCTGAACCCCAGCTCCTGATGGGGAAAGGGAGATGTTAAGGGTGCTCATGGCCAGTGTCTATCCGCGCCCCTGGACAGACCAGGCGTCCATGAATGATATGTGTAGATTTGGGCTCGCAAAATGAGCGTGTTACCTTGTATTACTCTGAATGTCCATCCCCCGATGCTCCCCTTGGGAGGGACTCCAAGACTGCCTGATGCTCTTTTGTGATGGTGGCTAAGTCTGGTTTCAGTGAACTATGAGTGACCCAGATCTGTGTCCAACCGTGGCCGTTTCTCCTGTTCCTGGTTGGCTTACTTGGTGGTGTCCCCCCTGCTGTAGTATCTGCAATGCCCAGAAGCTTGCTGGCCTCCGCAACTGAGCGAGGCTGGCGAAGTTTGCCGTTATGTGAGAGAAACAGTCAAAATGGGTGACTCCACGAAAAAGCCACCCCAATGGATCGTAGATGTGCGGTGATGGGTCGAAACGCTGTCTTTTTCAACAGAGTTGGGTCGGCCAGATCCTGGTAAAAAGTGGGTTTCCGATCTCTACGTTTGAAGGTGGAAGTCACTCTGTCTGAACGCAAGATCCGTTCCTTCAGCTGATAGTTGAGACTGCCGGACTGCCCTGTGCGCCCCTCATACCAGGTTGCTGGAGGGGGAGGGCTGCGTGGAAGAGGCGCGTTGTGGATGAGACTCTTGCGGGGGAGAAAGGACCGGACGACAGAACAGCGCACTGGATGTATGTGACGCCCCTTGGGTCGGAGCGGGCTTGGTCCCCCCCACACGTCCCGGGGCAGCGCTGGGAGCTGGAGTTTGAAGCTTCATGAGTGCTACTCATCCCAATTATACATTGACAATAAATCATATGTGCCCAGGAATCTCTGCTGGGGAATTATTGCAACGTACTTTATGAGTGTGGAGTGGAACAACGCCGCCAAAGTCGCATTTTCTACCTCCGGAACTTTAATAATTGGATGAAGAGTATTCTCATTGGAGAGTCTATTGAAAAGGTGTGACAGAGGAAAAGAAGAGATATCACAGCTATGGGGGAGATTGACTTTGGGCTCCCCCCTTTGACTATCACCTACCCAGCCGGACTTCGGGCTAACGCACCCGCGTCTCTCCTGACCTTACCTTCCCCCTCCCCCTTCCCCCAACCCTCCCCCTCTCCGCTCCTACTCTTTCCAGCTTCTGTCCTCTGCCCTAACATGCCCTTGCCCTTTGTCCCCACCCTGTTTTTTCTGTGAACCTCTTCCCTCGCCACTTGAGACTGATCTATTTTGTCTGATGCCCGATGGAGCTACCTGGTTTAGTTATAGGGGAGATGGGCCATGGATTCCCTCTTTGGTCGTCACCTACACAGTCGGTCTTTAGACAGACTTCCTTTCGTCTCTACGGTTGTCTCTTTCCTTATCCTCACTCTCTCTCCTCTCCTCCCCTACCCCCCACTACTTTCTCTCTCCTCTCTCTCCTCCCCTAATGTATTGCTGACTGTTTTATTTAATGTTTACTTGTTGTTCTTTTTCTAGTATATTGTTGAACCACATTGTTGCACTTCCTTTCGTCTCTCCTGTCGTCTTCCCCCGCATCCTCCCTCCATTTATGTCTCTCCTTCCCTCCTCTCTCAATGTATTGAGACCGAACTATTTTGTCTGATGCCCGATGGAGCTACCTGGTTTAGCTATAGGGGAGATGG
Source organism: Lissotriton helveticus (assembly GCF_964261635.1). Taxonomy (NCBI): domain Eukaryota; kingdom Metazoa; phylum Chordata; class Amphibia; order Caudata; family Salamandridae; genus Lissotriton; species Lissotriton helveticus. Next base: position 462,344,044 of record NC_136070.1, read on the forward strand.
GCCGTGGATTCCATCCTTGGTCGTCACCTACCCAGTCGGTCTTTAGACAGACTTCCTTTCGTCTCTACGGTTTTCTCTTCCCTTATCCTCACTTTCCCTCCTCCCCTACGCCCCACTGCTTTCTCTCTCTTTTCTCTCCTCCCCTAATTGTATTGCTGATTGTTTGATTTACTGTTTCCTTGTTGATCTTCTTCTAGTATATTGTTGAGCCACATTGTTGCACTTCCTCTCGTCTCTCCTATCGTCTCCTACCGCATCCTCCCTCTATTTATGTCTCTCCCTCCCTCCTCTCTCAATGTTTTGAGACTGAACTATTTTGTCTGATGCCCGATGGAGCGACTTAGTTTAGCTATAGGGGAGATGGGCCGTGGATTCCCTCCTTGGTCGTCACCTACCCAGTCGGTCTTTAGGCAGACTTCTTTTCGTCTCTCCTTATTGTCTCTTCCCTAGCTCCTATCCCCTTTCCCGTGAATCTCTCCCCTCGCCTGCTACTCTGCCTACCCCCTGTCCTTTGTGCTCTTTGACTAAGCACTCCTTCTCCCCTTGTTGGGGAAAGATCCAATATTTATACTCTGGAGTCTCAGCGAACCCGCTGAGTGAGTCCACTACGCCAAGGGAGCCACTCACACTTGAGGTATGGTATGGCACCCCTTGCCAAAGCCTTCCCTCTCCCCTTTATGGGGAAGGATCAAGTATGTAGGCCTTGGAGTCTCAGAGACCCCTCTGAGAGAGTCCACTGCGTAAAGGGAACCTCTCGCAATAGAGATAGGGAAGGGATACCACTTTCCCTGGGATCACAGCTTACTGGACTTTGGACGTTGCCTTGACTCGTCTACCGGTTTGTCTCCCCGTCACCTTTCCCCTACTCTACCCATGCTGTGTCTCTCACCCTCCTCTCCTCTTTCCCACCTTCATTATCTGTATACTTCCCCTACTCCAACCCCCTCCCCTGAATCTCTTACCCTGCCTTCTTTTCCCCTTACGTATTTGTGCTTATTGTTTATCTCGACCTTACAAGTAACTATGTTGCCATGCTCTAAGAACTGTGTAACCTTTGTAACGATGTAACCTGTAACTATGATCTGATGCTCATGTAAAGCGCTCTGATACCTCTGGGTCTAGCCAGCGCTATATAAAACTTTTTAAATAAATAAATTAAATAAATAAATAAATAAATAAAGTTGAGGATGCAGGTTAGAATATCTGCTGGGGGAGTCCAGCGGCCCTCCGGGACCCCACTCTGTGTGTACAGTCTAACTGAATAGAGAACCCCTCCGACTCGCCGAGAAGTGTGCGAAACATGTCCACCACCATAGCTGCAATATCGGAGTCCTCAACTCCTGATGCAATGCCACAGATGCAAATATTATTGCGGCGGGACCTGTTTTCCAGGTCTTCTGTGTGCACCTGAAGGTCCAGATTTTGATCTCGCAAGCTGATGACCTCCTGTTGGAGGCTCTCAAGCTCCTCTGCGGTGTTCGACTCATGGTTCTCCAGAGAACTGACCCTCTCTCCCAGGGAGTCCATGTCTCGCTGCACCTCTCTCAGGTCCAGAGATAGTTCCCTCTTCATGGTGGAGAGGTCCTCTTGTAGGGAGGAGAAGTGGAACTCCAAGAAGGAGTGACTAACTGGTTCCTCCGTGTCCCCCCCTTCGCCACCGTCGGATCCCCTTGGGTGGGTGGGTTCTCAGACTGGGGCATCCTCAGGAGCATGTCCTTGACCAATCTGTCCTTCTTCAATCTGCCTGCTGCCATGATTGGGAATCACCTCTATGACCCACCTCACCTCCCTCTGTCTGCATTAGGTACACTCCGCAGGATTCCCTTAACAGCAATGGGCAAAACCGTTACAACCCTGGCTCACATACATCCGAGTCGGAAGGGGAGGATCGCTGTGTGCTAGGCCATGAGCTCTTTCCACCACCCCACCTAGTTTCCAGACTGGTGGCTTAACATGCAGGGTATGATGGGACCTCAGGTGTCTAAGATCAGGCGCAGCCCCGGCGCAATCCTACTGGGGGCGATAGACCTTCGCCGCCAGGACTCAGGAGGGTGACCTGAAGTTTCAACGCCAGCCCCTCCGGCGTGGTCATCAAGGTGCAATCATGCTCTAGCTTACACAAGCTGGGGCCCCTCTAGATCTTGGCACATTGTCAGCAGCTAGCTGATCCTACTTGGCAAGCTTACTGTGTTTCTTTGCAGACTCAGTTCTGCCACTCTGGAGGGGGCCCTCCCCCACCCTCAGTCAGGAGGCCTGGTCTGTATCTGGACCGGGAACTGGACCTCGTCCTCTGCTCGGTCACCTCCTGGTCACAGTGCTGAGGCTCACTCTGGTGGAGGAGGGGCAGCTGGGCGTCCAGTAGCTAGCAAGCAGGGGCACTCACAGGCAACCACAAACTTCACCCTAACCGGGCAGTCTCCGCTGTGCTCGAGGCACACACTCTGCAGCAGCCCTCTAGGGCCGCGGCGCTTGCCACTCCAGCCGACTGGCGTGCTCCAAAGGGCTCCCCAGTCCCACACTCCGTACAAGCAAGGGGCGAGCTGCTTTCAATACTCCGAAGCAGGAGCAGGATGAGAGGCCAGTCTGCGCCAACTGCCGATGCAGCAGACCTCCCCTGCAGACCTCGCCTTGGAGCCCGGGCCGGTCTCTGCCCCAGAGCTGTGTGGGTCACCACAGGGGCTGCGGGTGGAAAAAAGGAGACAGTAGCTTCTCCAGACCCCTCCAGGTAGACCTGTGGCTGTGCCCCGATCAGCCTGGGGCCTCCAAGCTTCCTTCCTGCAATCTCCAGCTGCCGTTATTGCCGTGCACCACTTGCACAGGACTGGGACCACTGCAACACCTCCCGGTATTGGGGGGGTGAGCGGGGGGCCATCCCAAGGGAGTCTCCTCTCCGCCTCGATTCCCTCAGGGCCGTCACTCAGGCTCACTCACAGGATCCCAGCTCGCCATGTCAAGTCGCAAGGGCTGCACGGGCGCAGCCTCTCTACCGCGGCAAGTCACTCTCCCATCTTGAAGTGGTGCGTGAGTCCGGAGCTCCGGGAATGTTCATCCGGAGGGGACACCTTACTTCGCCTGTCCCTCCTGGGAGGAATTATGCTGCTGGGCCCCTCTAGGCGCTGTTCAATCGCCCATTCCAGTCCGGCGGGAGCGGAGAGACGGTAGAACGCATCATACCGCCCCGCCATCTTGGCCATGCCCCATCAACTTTAACATTTTTAAAGTGATGGCCGATCATTCACGTGTTATTCTTCCTACAGTTTGTATTCCAGTGCATTTTTACACAGAATTTCTACATCTACAAAAATACAGAGAAATGCATTTATGGGAAAACATATGTAACCAAACTAAACATCACTTGAGATGTGGTCAAATGAAATAACACACAAAGGTGATGGGAGGAATGCTTGCAGATAATCTAAACAACTGGCAATCGCTCTGGGTAGCATTTCAACCCTTGTTTTTCACCCACTGTGCAAATCAGTACTAATTCTGTTCCTCATGGGTACATCCTAAACTGCCAGGCGAGACCCTGTGTGCAAGTTGTGCCACAGGATCAAAGCTATACCTCACTCATGAGGCCTAACATGGATGAAACCGGTATGGGGTGGCTTGTGTTCTCTTCTGGAAGTCCCCAATGTGTAAAATTAAATGTATCTGTCATCGGCCAATATTTTGGATCGGCTTTTCGCGGTGATATTTACAGCGATCAATCGGTTATTTTGCTAGTGAAAGCTATTAGATCTTGAAAATACAGCTGGTGTAAACAAGTTGCTGTATTTTTTGCTGCATAACACATAACCTTCAACTAGTTTAGTGGCTAATGTATATTCCACTTACTGTTTTGCGGATTGGATTAATTAACAGTTTTTGCCATATATTTTACTCTATTTATTGCATATGTGTTAGAGGTGCTGGCACGTGTAAATGTATTTTTGAGCATATGCTTGCTAGCCGAGGCTGCAATAGTTCTTACTACACCAATGTGCTTAAGCGTGATGTTTCAACAGTTTGCGCCAGTGCATTATTTACCAGAGGTGAAGCACAAACCTCAAAATGTTGATATAGGATTGTTTTCCTACTCAAAACCTGTCTAGTGGTGGAAAGTAGACCTAAAGTAACACAGAGTAAAGCTATGCATAGCTTTGCGGTATTTACATCACGGGCTGCCCAATGAGTGATATGTGGGTGTTCCCATGCAACCACCCAAGAAATTTGAAGCAAAACCCTATCTACATCTGCAGACAGGGCTTTGCACCAAATATAAATGCCACCGTGAAGCAGGCACGACATTTGAGAAAAGTTGTATTTTCTCAAAATGTTTCTTACTTTGCTTGTATGCTGTACTGCACAGCACACGAACTCAGAAAAGTTTGGAATTATTTTTAAGCATAACTGTGTGTACTGGAAGGGTCCCCTTGAAGTTTAAAACTATGCTACACATCATACACTCACCATTGCACTATATTGCAAGAGTATATATGATGAATGGCAGCCTATAGTGCACCAGAGCATGGGAAGGGAGCAAGATATGGTGCTGTCCTTCTCTCTCCCTATCAGGCAATGCAGTGCAGCAACTTTGGTTGACTGCGCTGCATAGCTGCATAGTAACAGCTACTTAATTCAGACAATAGGAAGTAGAGATAAGAAAGAGAGTGGGAGAAAGGGGAGCATGTGAGATGGAAAGGAGGAGAATAAGAGAGAGAGAAACTGTTTTGTTATTTGGGACATGGTATATTTAAAGACCAATATTTGTAGGAGAATGACCCAAGATCATAGAACAAGAGTGACCAAGGGAGCAAACATAGAATAAAGAGTGACCAAGGGAGCAAACGAGAAAGATTGTGACTCCTCGTACTACTGTTCATTGAGTGTTTATATAATACTAGAAGGGGCAACATATGATTTTAAGCACATTAATTTTGAAGCAGCTATGAGCAATTAGTCAAAGTCCAAGTTTTAGGGTTGACCATCTACCATGTTAGACCACTATACCACTGAGGAATGCTGCGAGTAAGAATCATAGAAGTGGTAGGCATCATCTTGCAGTGTTAATGGTCTACTCTCTAGCAATTCATTAATCCAGCAATATTCTTGAGGAAGCGGGACTTCAAATGGCATCCCCAGCGCAAAGAAAACTGATTTAAGAAAGCCAGTGAGTTGTTTGAGCTACTGCAAGGCGAACAGGAGAAAATGGTTTAGAGTTTGCAGCCTGTGTCCGAGCAAGAGTAACAGAGAAGCAAATCTGTCATATTTTGTTAGCGAATACTAAAGTAACACAGATAGCAGGGAAGTATTGGAGGTTGTATTGTGAGGAAAAAGTCAGAATGCACCAATTAGGTTTTCTTTTTCCTTTTTATGTGGTTGCTCTGTTTCAGTTCACAGAAGCTAAGGGCCGTATGTAGGTAGCCCAATTGCGATCGCAATTTGGGCAGTGTGCTATGTAGCACACAAACACCCACACGCAAAATAAGGAATCGCAAAATTTGCGATTTTGCGCATGCATTTAAGGAATCCAAATTGCGATTCCTTAAATGCAATGTAGGTAGCACCCAAGTGGTGCAAATTTATGCTTAACGAATCGCAAATTACCACCAACTTCAGGTTGGTGGTAATTCGCGATTTCTGTGAAAAATTCACTTTTTTGCATTTTTCAAAGTGCCATGTGGCCCACATACATGCCCTTAGCGCATGTATGTGTGCTACATGTGCACACATGTTAATTTCAGGGGTGCAAAAGGGTGTCCTATTAAAAGCCTTGCAACCTTGAAATTGCATTCTCAATTTGCGATTCTCTAATTGAGAATCGCAAATTGAGAATGTCTTCCCATTCATTCCTATGGGCCTTCTAGCCCATAGGAATGAATGGGAAGGTATTCCTTATTTGCGAATCTCAATTTGCGATTTGCAAATAAAGAATAGGTGGGATTCGCAAAATATTTAGCTAATCCTACCTACATTGCTTTTTGCGATTCTCTAATTGTGATTCCCTAAAAATAGCAATTTGAGAATCGCAAAACATATATTGACTTTAGTTGCCCTGTCTCTTTCTCTACTGGAGAATCTTTTGGGTATAAGCATAGTGAGGGCTCCAGGTTCTGTCACAGGTGCTATAAAGAGTGAACATGTTTCAGTCTCTCCTCCCACTCCCTGTACTGCCCTCCTCCATCTGAAATGTCTTGAGGCCTTATGTAGGTAACCTAGAGGCAATCCCACCCAAGGAAGGTGTCTCTCTTCACCTCCCTTTCATCAGGGAGGAGAATGGCCTCATGTAATTTCCTGGTAAGGTTTGGCTCATGCAGAAATGCACAGAGAAGCTCTATTTTCACTCACTTCATAGGGAGACTCTTTACCTCTCAAACGTGTGGAAGGCGAATACCAGGCATGGAAAGAGACACCATATGGGCACCAACATACAGGTTAGGGTGTCAGTCCATTTTTCCACCACTCCTGCCTCTGAAGACTACATAGGGGCTAGTGATGAGTTTGGCGGTCTGATGGACCACCAAGCCTGCAGTGGTGGTCCGACTGCTGCATTACGAGTTGGGCAATTTGACAACCATAGGACTGCTGTTACCAGCAGGGATTCGTGATCCCAGGCAGTCTTGCAATGGTCTGAGGCCTGCAATATGCAATATTATGAGTTTCCTCATCGCCACAGTTTTCATGGCGGTAACCCTGCCATGAAAAGTTTGGTGGTAAGTAAACTAAGGGGCCCCTCCAGGGCCCTCCTGTTGCCTCAGCACCAGGAGATGCATGCCAGGGGGCACATGTTGTGCTCCCCTATAAGAATGCACCCCCAGTACCTGCATGGCATGCACTTAGCAGTCCATGCCATGCAGTAACATGCTGTGGCGCTCCCACTGCGTTGCTTAGATATGCGCTCATATCTGCAGTGGCTTAGATATGAGTCTTTGAAAGGCACTGTTGTGGGACCACTGTCACTGAACCACTGACCTGTATTCTAATCGTAATATGGCGGGTGGTTAGGCTATGGGGTTAGGGGTCTTGGACAGAGCGCTGGCGTGGGGGCCAGCTCCAAGACCGCCAAACTCATAATCAGGCCCACTGTCTGGAAGCAGTGATTCAGACCCTGGCGAGATCCAATGAACCATTGCATTATCTTGATGCCTGGGGGAATTGTGTGAAATTGGTTTGTCCATTGATTGTATCCAAAAAGTGTGTGTGTTTGGGTTTTGTAAGCCAGGGAAGTTTGTCTGTGAGGCTGGGAAATTGTAGCACCTGCTGACCCTTGGAGATCTGCCTTAATTAAGAAATCTGACAACATCTGAGAAGATATAAGAATATGTTATGACAGGGAGACATGATCAGATAAACAAATAAATAAGTGCATGTTTCTCCCCAACAACTGATATTATCTGCAGTCTCAAAATAAAGACCATACACTATATTTATAAACTTTTTGTTCGTATAACAAATAGTTTTTTTGTATAAATGCTTAAGTAGGTCAACAGAGCAAAAACTTAAAGTAAAATATTTATTAAACACATAAGTTTAACATATACATAGCATGTATTAAGAGGTAGAACCGTAATAATTAGGGGTAGATTGACAGTATTACTAGGGTCAACTGCTTTGCAAAGCGGCTCAGCGAGTTGAGTGCCCACTGCTGGCTTCTTGCATGGACCTTATGTACAACTTCTCTCTATTGAGTTTGAATTCTGGCTGCGCCTACTCACACTTTCTTATATCAAAATGTAATACATTGCGTACTATTACACTGAGTTAGTAACGCCTGATGTTTACAGGATTAAGAAACACAGAAAGGATATGGTTATGAGAAATAGTTCATGTTGCTAGTCCTTTTTATTGCTTGATGTATACACTTTTGTTTCTTCAGTATTGGAACTACAAGGAAGGGAATTGGACCAACATATTCATCAAAAGCATCACGAACAGGTCTTCGTGTGTGTGACCTCCTAGCTGATTTCAATGAGTTTTCGCAAAGGTAAATTTCAACACTTTTCACAAGCAAGTTTTTTTAATTGAAAACCTTAACTAGCTGTTAACTTAGCTATAAATTTCTTTATCTTAAATGTATTCAAAGTGGTTTAACAAAGTTATTGCTTTTTCATCACCATATGTATTCTGATGTCGTCATAGGTTTAAGAATTTAGCGCTCCAGTACCAGTCCATGTTCCCAAGTTTGGTCGTTGACGTAGAAGGGGAACTAAAAAAATTAAAGGTACCTCTTTTCATTATTATAAAACAGTATACATTGATGTTATTTGATGAACTACTGTCACTTTATTTTGCAATTTCTCATTAGGCTTCAGCAGGAAGGTTGATTTCCATGGGTAACAACTACAGATGAGGGACAGTATCTGTAGTTATGGACTAAATTCTGAGCAATTTGATAGACTTTTTTGCACGCCACCAATTTAATAAATGTGCAACCTAAGTGATTTACCCATGGACGGAAGGTGTGAAGGGGCATGTGTAGTGGCATAGCTAGGCAGTGAGGGGCAGGTGAGGCCAGTGCTAACTCTTCTGCCCCGCCCCTCCCCCCCACTATTGCAGCAGTGACAGCCTCAGCCATCAAACACAGAAACTGCCCTCATAGCCTATGACCAGCAATATTGTCCCTGTTTACATTTCATGTTTTACTTACTCTTGCTTTTTCCTGGATGGTGTCTTAATTTTTTTTTTTTTATGCAACATATTATTCATGCACAGCACATGCCTTGAAATGAGTTGCTTCTTGGTATCTGTGCGAGTTGACGTTCTTCTGGGTGGGTGTTTATAATGGGCCAAAATTAAGAGCTGGGGAGTTCAGGCCGAAGACAGTCCAATTTTCACAGTACCTGTTAATTGTCCCAAAGGTATAGGAAAACATGTTCATCCAATCCTTGGCATCTCTGCAGAGCACAGAGACCAATTGTCAGGTACACCAATTTTAATTGTGATGCCATACGAAAGTGTGAGAATGAGATACACAACATTCAAAATGTTGGTGGGGGAAAGTTAAAGACAATGCAGTGTTTAGACATGAGTGGATGCATTGTGTGTGTGGTGAAGTGAAGTAAAGTAAGTATGTGCTGGAGAGAGTGAAATGAGGGTGCTGAAAAGGAAAGACACATGATGTGAGATATGCAGATGTAGTGTTTCAGAGGAGATAAAGTTCGTGGGTGTCTAACCGAAAGACTTCAGAAGAGAGTGGTGTGAAGAGGAGAACGGGAATAGTTGAGACATGCCAAAGACCACCACCCCTGCCACAAGCCATAGTAATTCTTTTAATTTATATTCTGTTTAAAAAATGTAAATAACTTTGTGTAAATATATATATTATTATATATACAAATATATATATATATAAAATATATATGTTGGCCGAGCATGGAAAATGTTGCGGTGATTGGTTAATGAGGTGCAAAGATAAAAGGGGGTGGTCCCAAAACTTGTTTGGGCACCCATGCATTTTTCAATGGACTTTGTATGCATGTGTAGTGGCCAGACGCCCACTTGGATTTCCATGATATTTGGCAGTATAACACATTGTGGCGTGCTGATGATCCTTTTGGGTACTATAGTTAAGTATTTTTAAGTTATAATGCATTTTAAATAAGTAGTGTCTGTTGCTGTGGTATTTTTACAACATTTCATGGCATTTCACAGTATTTCACAGAGGTTCTGCAGTACATAACGATGACAAGGCATTATGTGATTGGCTAATGACTGCCTTTACAATAGTTAAAGGCAACCAATTTGTTTTTAAGTACACTTTGGCTGTGTTCTCTGCATTGCACTCTTAGACATGGGTAAGTATTAGGCTTGATAGTTTTCTCCTACCTATTACCACTTTATTAATGTGGTCATAGGTGGGGGAAATATTTATGTTTCTATTTTTTTTCTAATGTATGTAGTACAGCAGTATTTCCTAGGAAGTACCACTGTGCCCGCTAAAATATAGATGTTAAAAATTTAAAATAAACTGTATTTCACTATAATTTACAAATATAGTGTACTTTAAAATTTTAAATTTATAACATTTAAATGTTCACCAGAATGTCTGTAGAATACCTACAAATTACTGCACTGCTTACATTTGTTTACAAAAATAGAATTTCCCCAAAGCTGCAGTAAACATATACAGAAAATTATAAATTGATTTCTCGAATTATGATCACTTTCATAAAGTGATAACATGTAGGGAACAACAATAAAATCTAATACTCACCTTGATATAAGGCCCTAACACAGAGCACAGCAAAACTGTGCTGAAAATTACATGGCTTCCTTTTAAGTGTTGTAAAGACAGCCATCCAATCACATAGTGCCTTCTTATTGGCATGTACCTCAGTATACCACGAAGTTACCATGGTATACCACAGCACAATATATTACTAAATATTTTAACACTTAGAACTTTAACACTAGTCAGACTATTTACAGCTACAAGCAAAGATTAGCATTTATACCTCATAATCTTTATTCTTGGCACAATACATGAACATCCATTCACCCACTTTCAACTTACATTTGTTTCAAGTACCATACACAACTCAACTCTATGCCACTCCACTTCATCTCTAAGCTTTTATACTCTGTCACTCCACGTCACTGCACAATAAGCCACTCCAACTTACGCTAATCTACTTTACGTATGTCACACCACGCTATGCTAATACACCATACCCCACTCCACGCCACTCTACTCTGCACAACTCCACTGTATGCTATTACACTCTACACCTCTCCCTTGTACAACACTGTGGTTTACAGATTACACTGTACACTGCTACACTGTATGCAGTTTCCCTATATACAACTCCACTTTATGAAACTCCACTCTATGCTATTCCACTCAATGCCACTCTATTCACGTCACTCCAATGTACACCACTCCACTATATGCTATTCCACTCTACGTCATTTCACTGTATTTCACTGTATGCCCCTCCACTGTACGCCACTTCAGTATATGCCACTCCACTTTACGGTATTACTCTGTACCCCACACCACTCTACACCACTCCACTCTACGCCACTCCAATGTACACCTCCAACTGTATGCTGTTACACCCTACCTTTATTCCACTGTAAAACAGTTCACCTTATGCAACTCCACTCTCCGCTATTCTGGTACTTGGCAACATATTCTACGTCACTCCACTGTAAGGCACTGCACTCCACATTATTCCACTTTACACCACTCCTTTATACACTACTCCACTCTACACCACTCCACTCTACACCACTACAGTCTCCGCTATTCCTCTCTACACCATTCCATGGTATTCCATTCAACAACACTATAATGTACGCCACTCCACTGTACAATTCTCCACTGAATGCTACTCAACTGTACGCTATTATACTCTGTGCAACTCCACTTTATGCTGTTCCACTGTGTACCCTCCACTGTATTCCACTTCAGTATATGTCACTCCACTTTACGGTATTACATTGTACACCACACCACTCTACACCACTCCACTCTATGCCACTCCAATGTACACCTCCCACTGTATGCTGCTATACCCTATGCTATTCCACTGTAAAACAGTTCACCTTATGCAACTCCACTCTCTGCTATTCTGATGTATGGCACTCTACTCTACGTCACTCCACTGTATGCCACTGCACTCCACATTATTCCACTCTACACCACTTCACTGTACACTACTCCACTGTACACTACTCCACTGTACACTACTTTACTCTACACCACTCCACTCTACACCACTACAGTCTCCGCTATTCCTCTCTGCACCACTCTACGCTATTCCATTCTACAACACTACAATGTACGCCACTCCACTGTACGATCCTCCACTGAATGCTACTCAACTCTACTCTATTACACTCTGTGCAATTTCACTTTATGCTGTTCCACTTTATGCCACTCCACTCTAGGCCACTCCACTGTATGCAATTCCACTGCACACCACTACACTGTATCTCACCACACTCTACACCACTCAGCTGTACACCATTCGATTTTATGCCCCTCTACTGTACACTATCCCACAATATGTCACTCCACTCCACACCACTCCACAGTATGCTAGTCCACTGTACACCACTACACTCTACCACACTCCCCTGAATGCCACTACACTCTACCACACTCTCCTCTACGCCACTCCACTCTACACCACTCCACTGTACTCTGTTCCACTCTACGCTAGTCCACTGTACCCCACTCCAATCTATGCTACTCCACACCACTCCACTCTCCGCTATTCCACTGCACGGAACTACACTCTCCGTCACTCCACTATATGCCACTCCCCTCTGTGCCACTCCAGTCTACACCACTCTACTGTATCCCACTCCACACCAATCCACTATATGCTATTCTTCCGTATGTAACTACACTCTAAGCCACTACACTTCATGTTATTCAACTCTACTTAACTACACTCTATGCCACTGCACTTTACGTTATTCCACTGTACACAACTCCACTCTACCCAACTTCACTCTACACTACTGCATTTTACACCATTCCAGGTTACGCCACTCCACTCCATGCTATGTCACTCTACTACACCCACTGTAAGCCATTTCACTCTATGATATTCCATTTCACTGTAAGCCACTCCACTCTCCACCACTACACTGCACACCACTCCACTCTACACTTTTCAACTGTATGCCACTCCCCTCTACACCAATCCACTCTACACTAGTTTACTTTATGGCACTCCAATGTAGATTTCTACTCTGTACACCACTCCACTTCACTCCACCCCATTCCTCTCTACACTATTGTATTGTACACCACTCCACTCTATGCCACTAGACTCTATGCTGTTCCATTGTATGCCACTCCACTTTACATCAATCCAGTGTATGCTACTTCACTCTATGGCACTACACTCTGTCCCACTCGCATATATGCTATTTCATTGTACGCCACTCCACGCTACATCATTTCACTCTACCCTATTTCACTGTATGCCACTCCACTATATGCCACTACAGACAACACTATTCTACTCTACAACACTCCACTCTATGCTACTCCACTTTATGCCACTCCACTCATCACTACTCTAGTCTGCACCACTCCACTCTACACCACTAAACTCTAATCCAATGTACTGCACTCCACTCTATGCCACTCTAGTGTATCAAATACACTCTTCCCCACTGCAGTCTACCACACTCCTCCCTAACCATGAGCGCGAAATCCGTTCCGCTCGTGGATTTTGCGAATTTTTGGTAAATTCGGGATCTGCGAACTCCCGCGAATTTACCGAGAATTCGCAAATTTGCGAGCGGCGGATCCGGGGGCAAAACTTGAAACCTGGCCTGTTGTAACTATTTTACGATGGCGCCGGCAAGCTGCCAGCACCATCATAAAATAGTTACTAAGTTAGCTTCAACAGGAAGCTCTAATCGATAAAATAAAGCAGGTGCCTGAGCACCTGCTTTATTTTATCTATTAGAGCTTCCTGTTGAAGCTAATTTAGTAACTATTTTAGGATGGCGCTGGCAGCTTGCCGGCGCCATCGTAAAATAGTTACACCATGCCCTTTGGTGTGCTTTCTTCCCAAATCTACCGTCGAAAATCAGCTGTGATGCTGGATAGAGGCCTTTGCATCCTTGACTTTCACGAGCGCAATCCCTTTGCTGTTCCTGTGACCAGGAGGGTCTGTCTCTTCATCTACTGCTCTGATCGGTCTCAGACCTTTTATACACACAAGAGGCATGTGCACTCGCATGGAAGCCCCGCCCACACACTCGCGGTGTGCACCGTCTTCCCGCCATTGACCCACTATGATGGACAGCTCACCCAAGGGACCCCTGCGCCCTTCGGGGCGATTGCATAGTAACACACACATGGTCGCTGGAACTAGTTGAAGCTCAAATTCAGTGACTCATTCATCAGCCCAAAAACAATCGTGCGCGTCATCGAGGCTGTGCAGGTGTGCCTTCTTCCCAAATCTACCGTCGAAAATCAGCTGTGATGCTGGATAGAGGCCTTTGCATCCTTGACTTTCACGAGCGCAATCCCTTTGCTGTTCCTGTGAACAGGAGGGTCTGTCTCTTCATCTACTGCTCTGATCCGTCTCAGACCTTTTATACACACAAGAGGCATTGTGCACTCGCATGGAAGCCCCGCCCACACACTCGCGGTGTGCACCGTCTTCCCGCCATTGACCCACTATGATGGACAGCTCACCCAAGGGACCCCTGCGCCCCTCGGGGCGATTGCATAGTACACACACATGGTCGCTGGAACTAGTTGAAGCTCAAAATCAGTGACTCATGCATCAGGGCAAATCCGCAGATCCGCAAATCCGCAAAATCCGCGGATTTTGCGGATCCACGATCCGCAAATCCGCGGATCGTGGATCCGCAAAATCCGCTCATGCTTACTCCTCCCTATTGTATTCCACTCTACATTCCGGCACTCAACTCTACTATTCTCCGTTCCAGTCTACACCGATCCATTGTGCGCCTCTCCACTGTACGCTATTCCACTGTACACCACTCAACTCTAGCCACGGAGGCGTGCGAGTTCAAATAATTTGACGGTGTTGCTTGAATATTTATTCTTTAGATATATACCACACTTTATAAATTCTAAACTTATACTTTTAATTTATAATTTATGCAACACCTTCAAATGATTTATTATGAAAGTGTTGCATAATTTATCAATTAAAAGTATACGTTTAGAATGTATCATTTTTGTGTGGTTTAAGTTTTGTTTGTATCTAAAGAATAAATACAATTATAGTAATTTAAAGGTGGATACTAAGGAATAAATATAAGATGTAACTATAACTTCAGAATGTTTAATCTTTGTGTAGTTTAGGTTTGGTTGTATAGAATAAATAAAGTGTTCCTAAGCTTTAACTTTCATGATTGCCATTGGATAAGGATCCACAACTTGAATCGGTGGCCCCTTTTATGCCTTCTAAAAGTCACTTCTAGAGATGACACTAGTTCCAAGGGCTTCCTAGACAATATTCTCCCTAGTCGAATTTGAGGGGGGCATGGAAGAAATGAGTTTAAATAGCAGCCACCAATGTCCATTGGCATTTAGGCTACTGCATTCCTCCTTTAACATCACCTTCCACCCACATACATTCACGCACACTGTCCTGGCATGGGCTATGCCCCTTCACACCACCTTCAATTTACTCGTGAAAGCTCAGAATGCAGGGAAATAAGATAAGGAAATGCAGGGAAACGAGCCAATTTCTGCATTATAACTTTCTGGTTGGCTGAGCCCTTCTCAGTATTCTGTTGAGGATGTTGGCTGAGCCCTTCTCAGTATTCTGTTGAGTATTTTTTGCTCTTGTTAAAATGTTGTAATGTAGGCAGTTCACACGGTTTGCTACTATTTTACTCTGAGTTGGTATTAACTACTGTTCTTCAATGTGTACATCATTGCCTACGAAACCTTGAGCGAAAATCCGATTGTTTGGATACTGTCCAGAAAATTTCTCCGCCCCAAAACAGTTAAAAATCACAGTGGATTTCATTCTTCTTTCATCCTTTGTGCAATCTTGTCAAACTTTAGGCATTTCAGATCGTATTGGTTGATAGTGAAATTTTCTTCCTTCCATTTATCTTCTACAGCATGCTATGCATATCCCTTAAACCAAGGCACCTCTGCCTACCTATTTCTTTGTCTCCTTGACTTTAAATTTCTCTATACCTTTGTGCTACTACTCTCCTTACCACACTTTAACCATTCTGTTTTCATGTTTTATCATCAGGTTTTGACTTATAATGCTGAAAGAGGGCATCTTACACATCAAATGTTGAGTTGCCTGAATTTTATCTGCACTATTAAGGGTAAAGGTTATGATATGTATGTTCTTCTTATTGCAGATGTATGCTGAGAAAATTCGACCAATGGTGCGTGATGGTGTTTATTTTATGTATGAAGCGCTTCATGGTCCCCCAAAGAAGATTTTGGTTGAAGGTGCAAATGCAGCACTACTTGACATTGACTTTGGTAAGTTGACTAAAGCAATCACACTGATTGACATCCAGCACATCTTTACAATTCATGAATTGTATTGTACTGGTAGTTATTTAGGGCCAGATGTAGGTAGGTAGGTAGGCATTTACCGGTCGGTAACGGCCGAATTCGGCCGTTACCGACCGGTAAATGCAATTTGAGATGTAGGGCCCTGTATATTACAGACTCGGTAAATTTACCGATAGGTAAATTTACCGATTATGTAAAATACCAAGTCGTATTTTTACGGAATCGGGAAAATTGATATGTAGGTGGGACTCTTCTGAGTCCCACAAGCATTAAAAAATCGGTATTTTACCATCAAATACTATTTGATGGTAAAATACCGATTCTGGTGTGCTTGCACATGTGTGCATGCACACCTATGCCATATGACAGGCAGACCTGCCCTTAGGGCAGGTATGCCTGCCACATGGCACCCGAGCCTCTTTTGGGGGTGCCAGAGGGTGTCAAAGTGACACCCCCTGCACCCTTGTGACTATCGGTATTTACCGATGCGGTAAATACCGACCGGTAAATGCCCAATCATTCCTATGGGCTTCAAAGCCCATAGGAATGGATGGGCATTTACCGGTCGGTATTTACCGCATCGGTAAATACCGAATGTTTCCGATTCGGTAAATGCACATCTGTATTTACCTACATCTCGGTACTTTTATTTTACCACTTCTTAAATACCGAGTCGGTATGAAGCGGTATTTAAGAGGTGGTAAAATAAAATTTACCTACATCTGGCCCATAGTGCTTTCCAATCCTGACGAGACACTAAAATGCCTTCTGGGTGCATTGCACATTACTCTGTGGGTCTCCTACAACGTTAGAGGAATTTGTAATACATCTGAGTCAAAATTTGACATGAGTGTAGTAAAACAATTGTCACGCCATTTGTAAGCAGTTGGTATGAAATGTATCTAGCCATCTGTTATATAAAGCTTTCACACATACTGGCATGCAATAAGTCCTGCATAGGTTATGCAATCATGTAGGGGGCCAGTCAAGTGATTATGAATACAATCATGTAGTGATCCAACCCATCAACGGACGTCCTCCGAAGAAGTACCTAAAGTCAGATGTGAGCAGGAAAGGGCCCCGGGGAAATCCCTAAGTTGCCAGCGTACCTAGCTGGAACAAGAATATTGAAAGTTTTTTGGGAAACACCACTTACGGTCATGAAAGATGAAGCCTTGATGAAGTTCCCACAGTTTATGGAATGAAAAGCGTTGGCTAGACAGTATATGTTAATACAGAAAAAGCAGTGTAAAAAGAGAAAATAAAGGTTTAGATAAAATCAATCAGCTTGATTGGACTTCTCTACCTGGTGCAACACCATATGCTTTACTGATGGAAAAAGCAGGCTGCTGACAGTTGCTCTGTGGGTCAATGAAGAAGACAAGAGAAGAGCACCCTCTTAGCCCAGCCTCACAAAAAAATAACACAATGGTGGCTGCTGCTCAGTAGAGAGAGGAGCAGAATAGGGACAGCTACCAGAAACATTGTGTGGTCCAGCTGTGGTGCCTCACAGGGTATCCACTGCGGAGAAGGGGTGGCTCAGTGATGGCTGATATTGGCACAAATATCCCAACACCAAAGGCAGAATAGTGCTGGAAAATGGCACCCACAGGAGGAAGCCTGCACACTGCATGGCTAGGGCGAGGTAGTATCCTTCATAATAGTAGGAGAGGCTCAAGTTTAAGGGTATAGAAGGTTTTTTTGGTCGCGTTGGGTAATTTCACCTCCCCGTCTTTAACACTCCCATGTGGGGTACCACAGGGTTCTTTTTTAAGTCCTACACTTTATATGTGTCTCGGAACTGGCATCTCTCACCAGATCTTTTGGAATGGCATTAACATCATACGCGGATGACACCCAAATTGTGGTAACCATCAGCAAAAATACAGTACCACCATTAAATAGATTTAGGGACTGTAGGACAGCAGTCAGCTCATGAATGAGCTCGCACTGCCTCAAGCTAAATTCTGCGAAAACAGAGGTGAATCTGTTCTGTAATTTTTCCCCCTCCTGGTTCCAGATTTGGTGGCCAGATGACCTGGGATCAGCACCTATCCCAGTCCCCAAAGTAAAAAATTAGGGTGTAATGATAGACCAGAAACTGGATTTTGAAGCTCAAGTTAAGGCAGTTTCGTCATCATGTTTCTTTCTGCTTAAAGCAATTAAGAAAATCCTACTTTTGATCCCAACAGAAAGCAGGAAAATGGTAGTCACTTCCCTAGTCCTTTCTAAACTGGACTACTGTAATGTGTTATACCTTGGTACGCCCATGAAGCAATTGCGTAGACTCCAGATGATCCAAAACGTGGCCGCAAGGCTTCTCCTGGGAATTCCCAAATTCTAGTCTTTGGGAACCCATCTCCAGAGCCTGCACTGACAACCAATTAAACGTCGGATCAATTTTAAAACCCTGTGTATTACTTACAAAGCACTACACGGGACTGGCCCTCAGTTCCTGAAACACTCTTTGCAATGGTACTCTCTAAACAGATGCTTAAGATCACAAGAGGCAAAAGTGATACTCACTCAGAGATTCTTCAAAGCATGCTGGGGTGGTAGAAGATTTGTGGTGGGAGCTACAAGGCTTCAGAACTCCCTCCCGTTCAACATCAGAAATCTGCCTTCCCTAACTCTTTTCAGAAAAGCCATCAAGACCTGTTTATTCCTTGACTAATGCTTTTGTTTGTATTTCAATTTGCTAGCACCAAGACACCACTGGTATTCGTGCACAGTATACATTTTTTAACATAACATAACATAACACTCAGATCACGAAAGTCACAATAATTAATGACTGATTAACATATCATGGGTGTGTGTGGACCCCTAAGACTGGAAAAGAGAAAAGAGGAATTTCCTACAGGGATGAATAACAAGAGGGCTCTAGGGATGTGTAAGAGTGCTAGTCAGAGGCCGCTGACAATTCCCAACAGGTCATTGTACGGGGACGACTAAAGCAGTGGACAGTAGACTGATGGCCAATTGATTTGTAAACTGGTCATGTACATAAGCAAGGAAGTTGTCTTTCCTTTAAGCCGCTCCCCCCGGGTTAATCTGTTTAAAGATAATCTGAGTGGCCTTACCAAACGTACCTGACCTCCTAAGTACTGGGCCTGTTTTCATTGTTGCTAGGGTATGATCATGAAGAGATTCGGTTAGACAGGGTATATCGACCAGGTCAAAAATGGCCATCATAAGCTCAGAGGCCATGTGACATTATCTACGAATTTCATTACTTCTTAGAGAAATAAGTGTTACTTCAGGAGGCAAGCATAAGACCGGAGAAAGACTTCCAGAACTCTACAGTCAAAATCTACCAGGATTAATCACAATCCATGTTGGCACAGTGCTCAACCTTCAGAACAATCACTGAAAAGGTTCCAGTATAGGTGGTGGTTTGGCTTTTGAATATAAGTACCAATCCTACCACCTTACAGATTGGTTGGAAGCAGCACATATTCTGTGACTTGCTGTTCCAGAGAGGAAGGATGCATCTAACAGACCTGTGCCTCACCCAGCCCAAGACACCCTGACAACTGGGGGCCCTGGAGTATGGTAGAAGCAAGGATTGTGAAGGGAGAGAGGAGTGTGTGGAAAGAAGATGAAACACAATAAAGAACACTGAGATATAATTTGCCAAGGTGGGGGTCGGCCCCACAAAATGTTTAGGTGGATGTGGGTTCTGTGAATTATTGGGTCCCCATTTTTCTATGTTGAAGGGCTTGCTTTCTGAGCTTACCGTGAACCCAGTGAGTTTTGTGAGTAATAATACTTTTGGTTACAAGCCACAAACATGTGATACAGTGTGAAAAGCTATATCAGATCACTCCTAAGCATTTGGAGAAGATACATAAATATGTTAACTAGAAGGGGGGTGAGGGGTGTGGGGAGAAGAATATCTATATTCCCTGAACTTGCCACCTTAGTCGAGGAGTCATTGAGGTGGGGTGGGCTGGCCTATACTGTACAGAGAAGGTAGGGTTTTATGTGGCACGTTTGCGGTCATGAGTCAGTGTTTCTGGTTGGCGATCCTGCATTCAGTACCCACAGGCCTTTATGATGTGAAGTCAAAGGGAAATTCAAAGAAATTCAAAGATGTTATTTTTGTTTCTTAACGTATAAACTTTGTGTAAGAAATTGGATTGTTGGTTGACTGGGGTGTGAGCCCTGGTCAAACAGTAACCACAACCCTTGAGGTACAAATCTAGCATAAATGAACCTATGTTCTACCCTCTGGTGGCTTGGCACAGAACAGTCAAGCTTACTTCAAAGGCAATGTATAAAATATTTGTGCAACACTTCACTCTGTAATGAGTGGGACCACCACACCGAAAATAATATCACACCTAGTTAGAAAAATAAAGTTATTGTTAATAAACAAAAGACTAAATCTACAAAAATACAATCAGTAGAACCAGAGATATGCAAGTGTAAAGATTTCATTAAAATAGTGCCAAGAAGCACAAAGCACCAATTATGGATATTTCCTTCACGCCAGACTGAGACAAAGCCACAGGTTCAGTCCGACTGCGATGGAGCGTGGGCCGGCTACAGGGACCCACTTAGACCCATTGAACAGAGTACCTCAAGTCTTTGTTTGTGGAGCATTGGGAGAATCTGCTTCAAAGGTGCATTGCACAGCCAATATGATGCATCGGTTCCGAGATGTGGTGAGGCTGCAGTACGAGATCCTGTGCAATTGAGGATCCCGTTAATGAGGGCTTGCGATGCAAAGTCCGGCATTGAGAATGCATTACACAGTCAGGGTCATGCGTCCCTTCCCAGGAGCTGCAAGACTACGATGTGGATTCTATCATTGTGGCTGGCTTGGTTGAGGGATGAGAGCACTTGCACCCAGGATTTGCCATGCAGTAGTGATTCCTATGGGGCGATGGACTGTAATGTGGGTCTTTGCGGTGGTACCGATCCACGCAACTATGCAGCGGTTCTGCTTGGGGTTGTGCTGTGCTGCAGAGGAGATGCATCATTCTTGAGGATCCACCGAGTCTGCAGTGCACTTTAAGCCCACTTGCAAGGGTCCTGGACTGGGGTGGCACCACTTGGCAGGGTCCAGGTGCTGAGATCGAGGTTGTTTGAGCCTGCTGCCCCTGAGACTCAAGTCAGAAGCCAGCCAACTAGCCCTTGAAGTTACTCAGATTGTCCTGGGTTCAACAGATGCAGGTACAGTCTTTCTTACCCAGGCAGGAGTGCAGCAGGCAACAGGTCAGAACAGCAGGGCATCAGTTCTTCAGAACAGCAGTCCAGCAGAGTAGCAGTCTTTTCAGCAGCACTGCAGTGCTTCTTCCTGGCAGGGTATCCACAGGTCCAAGGGCAGTCAGAGGTGCAAAAAATAATTTCTTCTGTATGCCCCCAATTTTCGCTTAAAGACTGTGGGTGAGAGGTCTTTTTCCATTGCATTGCACATTCGAAGGAATCCAATATGCTGAAACTTTAAAAACACTGAAGGCTTTGTTATTTCCAGCTCTAATAACCCCTTTTTTCTGCAATTGATTTCTACAGTATGTCTATGTGGAAGTGTTGAAACACTTCGGGTTTTTAGCACTGATATCCTAGATAGGATGATATGATATATAGTGTGCCTTACAAATGCTTAAACTAAATGAAACTACTTATGAGTAATGCCCCATCTTTAATAGTGGAAGAAGCTGTGATAGGCAAGATAGACATTTCAGACCATGCCCTCATGATGCTGAATTTAGATATGGGGAAAATACACCCTAGAGCAATTTGGTGGGTGCTACACCAGGTTATGCTAAAGCACCCTGGGGCTTATTTATAAGCCATGTGCGCCGCAGGTGTGTCACTTTTTCCCATGCTGAATGTGATGTACCTGTGGCGCAAGGGGTTTGTAAATAAGACCCCCTGTGTTCTAAAAAGAGTTAGGGAAACAGATTGAGGGGAGAATCTCCAGAGGGAGTATGGAATGTGCTAAAGGAAGCAATGAGGGGAAAATGTATTGAGCTTATGTGACACCTCATGCATTCCTAGAGCAGTAAAAATTTGATTGGGTGGTAAAATACCGAATCTGTAAGGCTTTAGGGACTCTGAAGAGTCCCACCTACATCTGGCCGTTACCGAATCGGTAAAAATACCGATTCGGTATTTTACAGAATCGGTAAATTTACCGATTCGGTAAATTTACCGAATCTGTAAAATGATACCCCTACATCCCAAATACCCATTTACCGGTCGGTAACGGCCGAAATCGGTTGTTACCGGTCGGTAAATGGCCTCCTACATCTGGCCCTAGGAGCGTAGAACACACACCCACACACTTATAGGTTATCATATGCTCCAAAGAAGCACAGTTCAAATATAGATGTAGAGTTTTTAATGGCATGATCCATAGGAAAAAGAAATAGATCAGTGCCTCGTGAGGTGAGAACTCTCCTAGGATTAATCAATCCTCGTAGGCATGATGTGACGGTCTGTACTGCTGGCCCTCCTTTTTAGGTCTCTCCCACTAGACAGATCAAGCTGCCAGGATGTGAAAATACATATTGTATGTTTATACTGGGCTTACAGCCCTTTCATTGCTTCTCATTAGTTGGCTTTACTGTCACTTTCATTTGATTTGAATACTATTGGTTATCTCGTGGGGGCACTTTGCTTACTTTAATTGTGTTTGTCCCTCCCCTGGAGCATTGCCTCATTACTTGTTTCCTTCCAATTCTTTCTGTTCATGCACTATTATTTTCTTTTTAGTTAAGAATTGAATGAGAGTATATGTATTTTCCAGTTTTCTCCCTCATGTACTTTTATTCCCCCCTCCAACATGCTCCGTGCTGCACTCTCTCACCCATGTGATTCTTCCCCATTTTTTCCATGTTGCGCTCCCCCATGGTGTGCTGCTCACCAGTGTTGCATTCTCACTCATGTGCTTCTCCCTTGAGTGCTGTTTCCTCCTACAATTGACTGCTGCACACCCAGTCTTTTTTAATCTACCATTTCTTTTTTTGGTTGGAAAACAAGACAGCATATTGCTGGCCCACCCACCTTAAAAGCACTTTTGTGCTACATTTATTAATACTTTTTTTTACTTACCGATGCATCTCAAATCGATAAATAAAAAAAACACCTGAGTCATTTTGTAGGCATGCATGCGTAATAGAGCATGCATGCACATCGAACATGATGTTGGTGCTGTGCTGCTTTATCGCATTTTTTTTATCTTTTCGCTATGCTGTACAACATGGCTAAAAGGCATTGGCAAGTCCAGTAGTTCCCAAAGGCGAGACCTATTAGCTTTACCAATGCTTGTTCTAAATTGCTTGTTATGGCCTCACAATTGAGCCAGGTGATGCCTTTCTTTAATTGTTTCACCTCATTATATGTGTGTAACTTTTTTGCTAACTTCCTTGTGTTAGAAATGGGGTCTCTAGTTGGCAGAGGTAGTAGGTACCTTTGTCCAAATAGGGACCCTTGCTTCTAGTCAGAGTAAGGGGGATACACACTTTAGATAACCCCTGCTCACCCCCAGGGTAGCTTGGCCCAAGCAGACAGACTTATTCCAAAGGCAATGTGTAAAGTATGTGTACTCAAAACACACAGTAATACAGTGATCACAAATGGACACCACACCAGTTTACAAAAATAAAGTATCTTTATCTAAACTCAACAAGACCAAAATGACAAAAATCCATGTAATAAGAATACGACTTAAGGTTTCAAACAACTTGGCCCATAGAAAACTATGGATGCGTGATTTCTCTCAAAGTACCTGTAGTTCTGTAGTTGCGACCAAATTTACTTGGCCAAACAGCTGCAGAGATGGGAAGCACCGAAAAACAAAGAGATGCGTCAGTTCCTGAGACCCTGGGTAGGCAATTCAACAGTTCTTCTGCACACAGGAGAAGCAATGCGTTGAATCCATTCTGTAGGGGCAAGTGATGCATCAAATCTGAGTCAGTTCTGATCCGCAGGTGATGCGTCAGGAAAACCTGCTGTACAGGTACGATGCGTGGAAATCAGGAATGTGTCGGTGATTGGTGGGGCGGAGTTAAGTAGCGTTGTGTCGGTTTCTTCAGCTGCGATCCCTCGATGCCTCTGTTCTTGCAGCAGTGACAGGTGCTGCATCGGTTTCAGCAGCAGCTTAGCGATGCGTGGAAATTCTTCTTGCATAGCAGTGCTGTGTGGAAAAAATAGCCAGAAGAAGAGACGATAAGTCAATTTTCTTGTAGTTACGTTGCTTTTCCAGCTCTCAACAGCAGGAACAACCTCCAGGGGCCCAACACAGTCAGAGGCACACCTCATGGCAGGTCAGAACTCACAGCAAGGAAGTTCAGGGGAGCTGGGGGTGAAGTCTTTGTGTCGCTAAGATTACAGAACAGGAGGCGAGCTCTACTCAAGCCCTTGGAGATCTTCCTCAAACAGAGGAGCACAGCACAGTCCTTCTCCTTTCCTTGGCAGAAACAGTTACTGCAGTCCAACCCTAGACAGCACACAGCAAAAGGGCAGTACTCCTCCTCCAGTTTCTCCAGCTCTTTTCCTTGGCAAAGGTTCCTCTTAATTGCCGAAGTAGTTGTAGTGTAGTTCCTATTATCCCAATAGGCTCTGCGCATTGGAATAATACCTTCAATAGTATAGGCCTAGACCAGACGTTAACTAGGTCTACTACTGTCGATATTAGACTTTAAGTTTTGGGTTTGCCAGCTAGCTCAGAGTTCACTAGAAACTTTCTCGAATAGGCAAGGAGGAGTTGAACCTCCCTGGATAGACAAGAAGGGATTTAGTTTCTGACAACCATAGAACATGACAACTTTGCTCTCTCCTAATCAAGAGTGTATCTCTAGAGTCGTGTGAAAACAAAAGACGACTTATTTTACTCAGTCAGTACGTGCATTCTTAGTCCCACCAGATTGTAGAGAAAAGGAAGAGACGGGCGTGTTCAATAAAAGATGTTATTTATTAATCAGTCTCTTTTCTCATACAAGAGAAATGGATCTATATTATTGCAATACTTATGGTTAAGTAAAGTGCATACATTAAAAGCAGAAGTATAAAATAATACTGTAAAAACATTGATATGGTTTTTAAGCCATATGATGGTTTAAAATGGATAAAATAGATACATACGCATATACATTTGACTAATCGTACTCAACTGGTGTTTCTAACTACGCCTACCCCGGTGTACCTGACCTAAGCCTAATACGTGGGCGGGAATAGAAAGGTACAGTTTAAGTTAAGTTTGTTTTGCCAAGTGACTGACTAAAGAATTCTCTGCAAGGGGTTATTCAGTTCTGTACCTGGAATCTAGGATGAATGAGGGATGGTATCTCTCGTCTCTGGTCTCGATATTCCAGGCTGCCTGCGAGGGCTACCCGGAAGCGCCGGAGCTGGATTTTTCGGCAGGAGAAAGCAGCGTCTCGTTCTCAGCGCGTCAGGAAGGCGGGGCTGCGCCAGCGGGGTCTGCTCTGCTCTGGGCTTCGGCAAGTCTGGCTGCTCCGATCTCGTCACCACCGCGTGTGTTTGCATAGGGCAATATCGGTAATATTTATACCTTTAAGGTGCCGAGATTGACGTAAGGATGGACATAGATACGTCAATAAGGATGTCATACGACTTGGTCGTTAGCACATTCTTTTGCTGAAGTTCTCGGTGAAATCAAAACAAT
Organism: Lissotriton helveticus; assembly: GCF_964261635.1. Classification (NCBI taxonomy): domain Eukaryota; kingdom Metazoa; phylum Chordata; class Amphibia; order Caudata; family Salamandridae; genus Lissotriton; species Lissotriton helveticus. Next base: position 462,369,660 of record NC_136070.1, read on the forward strand.
GGCCGCAGGGTTTTTCCCAGGTTGTCATAGGTTTGATTTGTTTTGAGAACTCCGTATGCCTTATCAGGGGCTGGAGGAATATCGCTTGTCTAATTAGATGGCAAGCGTTATGACCTAATCAGATAACACGTTCCTGTGCCGTAGTGTGGCTTAATCAGATAACGGTTCCTGCATCATGGGGGTTTTCTGCCTCATGGGATGGCTGCTAGTTAACTTGTTAACCAGAATAGGGTCAGGAATAGGGGGATCGATACAGAACCTATAGGAATACATCACACCCACTCCACGCTAACTATGGACATATTTACGAATCTATGCATAGTAAAACATATTGTAGAGTATAGTGTATACCTTACCACCCCAAAATACATAAATGCATTTTGAAATTATCAAATATACGGAAAAAACAGTCACATGTAATATATGCACTCAAGCTGTAGAATAATGCTAAAGTAATCACGCATATCTATACATTATCACTAATTTGTATATGAGAATTTACACATGAAATGACTCTTAATACAGAAAAAAGGTTCGAGACCATTCCATCACAGAATAAAATAATTATGAACATGCCAGCGGGCAGCTAATGTCTATAAACTATCTAAAATTAGAAATTTTAGTTCTCTAAGAATAGTTCTTACTTTAAGCAGAAGATAAGTGTCCCGAAAAATTCGAAAAATATTTTGGGGCTGCTGTAAAAAATTGCTGTCCGTGAACTGGAGGGAAAATTGTTCATGGTATTTTGCTTTTCTAGTTGAAGGCCAAATTCAGGGAACGCCGTGTGTGAGCTTGCTCAAAAGTCTCTATTTCTGCTCTGGTGAGAACATCATATCATTTAGACTGTCGAAAAAGCTGTCAACAGCTTCCTGGGAGAGTTCCACTAACTCGGAAAAAGGTGTAACCATGCATTCGTGCGCATGATTGTCTCCATTGACATTTTGATTAGTATTGCTGACAGAAGGTCGTACCTGATCAATGCTGCTTTCATCTTGAACTTCACTACCCCTTAATCGTAGTGGTGAAGCTTCCACGAATGCCGTCATCAGGATTGGTAGCCGTTGAGGGCAGCACAAAGAATGAGCCTTTATTGGACTCAACAATGTTTCTGCATCCATTGGCGCATCTGATTGTAGCGTCAGACAGGTGTCTAACACGCATTCTTCTCCGCATAGCAAGCACCTTAATACAGGTAAAACACATCGTTGCCACATTGGTCGAAATGAAAGAAACCAAGTCATGTTCAGGTCTCTAAGCCGGGATAGTCCCAGGATTTTTGATATCCGGTCCCGGTATCCAATGGCTAGGATTGTTTCTTCCCTTGTCGCAGGTGTTTTGTCTGTGACATGGTTTGCCATAACGAAATATAAGGACTAAGAATAGGATTCCTGCAATTAGTCCTAAAATGAGGGGGAGTCCGCCAAAAATCGAATGGACGAAATCTGGAAAAATACCCAGTATGGCTTTGAATGGTGTTAATGCCATCGAAAATACTGTCTTAAATACTTTTGAGACTCCACTGGTATCAGAAATATTTAAGATTTCATTCAGGATTTCTGCGAAATGTATGGGGGAATTAGTTGATAATAAGGAGCGAATCTCTGCAGTCGTCCTTGCGACTAGGAGATCATACGTTTCTTTTGATGACGTGAGCCTTGTCGGCGTCTGAAGAAGCACTGTTTTCATTCTGCTTAAAGTATCTATTCGAATAGAAGTAATTTTCAAGTTGGGCCATGCCCTTGCCTCCCTGTCTGGAAGGGAGCTGGGGAACAATAAGCGTCCACAGCACTTGACCTTCGCAGTCGTAGTTACGAGATAAGGAGTCCCGGGCATAAGACTACAACATCTGCGGTCCACAATTAGAACGTAACTCCCATTATAGAGTCTTTGAAAGAATGGTTCTATCTCTGTTGCAGGTGCGCCTAGCTGGTGACATGAAAGGTTATTTGAGTTCCCTTCACAGGCTCCATGTAAACTAATTCCATTACACAGAAGTGTACCGCTTAGTGACATCGCACAATTATTGCCACTAAGAAACACTTTCTGTCCTTTATTACTGACACATGCATGTGAATAGGGCAAGTTCCATGTTGTTTTAATGTACCCTTTTCCCAATTTTTCGTACATGCCAGCCTGTATATATTTTTGGCAGTATTGAAACCTGAAGGTTGATATTGGAACATTAATTATCCCATGTATTATCCATTCACTGACAGGTCGTTCTGACATTGTCACTGGTAATCTCTCGAGTTTCTCAATGCTCAGGATTGTATGATCAGCACCCTTTTGTGCCATACTGATTTGTTTATCAGTGAGGTTAAAGATATTGAATAGTGACGTTGTGTTGATTAAACGCCAAGGCACATAGCCTGAACGCAGATTTTGTAACGTCCAGCCAAGCTGTACAATAGAACGCAATTGGGACTGACCGTGTTGTAACAACAGTAAGTCTTGCGATATTATGTCGATTGCTGAAGAAACAATGCTGTCCAGAGAAAAAATTCTGGAGGACAGAGTCATTAACCCATTGTCCACTACAGAAAGTGATTTTTCCAAATTAATACGGTCAATTTCCCGTATACTTTCTGCTGTCTCAATTTGAGTCACCTTCCAGGCCTCGTTGTATGCTGCATATACAGAGGCTGCTATGAAACGTTTCTGACGCTGTTTGCGCGGTCCCATAATGAAATCACGCAAGTCAGCACCATCAGTAAGTGAAGTTAGGTGTTGCTTAATTTCTGCCAGTGTGGAAGTTTGTAGCCACTGAAGGCATAATTTGCCCACACTGTAGGTGGTTATTATCCCTGGGTGTTGTCTTTGGGAATATCTAGGGTCTGGCCTGGTCATTTTGAACCCCAGTGTTTTGTTCAGGAATCTGTCTCGACAGTTATTAGTATCTGTGGGCCAGATCAACCACTTTTTCCAATCAGGATGTGTTCTGTTTTGGTTTAATACATAATTTACGTCTATCTCTTCATCTGTAGAGCTATTGCTGTTCATTGTTGGTTTTGGAATAGACGGTTTATTTAAGTCTTTGATTTTGGCTAAGCCAAGACAGGTAGTTTGTTGAACAGTGTCATTTAAAAATATAATTTGTTCTGGGATCATGCAGGCTCTAAACAAAGATTCTATACCCTGTACTTGCCATTCTTTTGTACCCCAAACACTCTTTACTTCAACATTTTTGTCCCAATAATAAAAACCAAAAGTATTCATTTGTTCAAAGAATGAGTCTGAATATATCAATTTCGTGTTTGTTATCATGGTCTTTGTCCCTGTCTTATTTGACAATTTGAAATAAAATGTTTCAGCATTACTTGTGTTAAAACCTGAAAAGTATGAATATTTGTCATAAAAGGTTCTTGAGCTTCCTTTTGGAGGGGTTGCACAATGTTCCCATTGATTATAATTTAAAACATTTCTAGGTTGTGCAGATCTATGTAGAAAATGGTTACCATAGTGGTTATAACAGTACATACTATCATAATTTGTCGAACCCTGCAAATAATCATGTTTGGTAAATTTAGCAGACATCACTAAGTCAGACATCATATTATTTATACTTTCAAAGTCCCAATCATCAGCAAATGAGCTTGGTTTTACAAAGTCACTCAACGAGATCTTAATTTGGTGTGGATATTTCAGGATTTCAACCGGACCATAAATTTCGTAGTCAGTGTTGTCCCATGCTACCCCACCCGGTATAGGATTGGCATTTTAGCATATTTTCCCTCAATGAAGCGTCCCAAAGTTAGTACCATGATGAGCCAAAGTATGAGGATAAATGCACCAAAACCCACCCAAAATTCAATCCAAGGAGAAATCAGATATGTTTCTTTCAGTTGTTTCAAAAGTACTTTAACTTTATCTTTAAAGGTTTTTGTTGATGGCTGTGTTTTTGATTCAGTGAAGCCTTCAGAGGAATCATCGAAGTTTATGAAGTAGCCGGATGCAGTTCTGTCAATTGTTCCAATTGCTTCAGGATTACTGTTTCTTGCATAGTCGTTTGTTACTTCATTATAGATTGGTGTGTCTCTGCTAAATGTTTTTATTTGGGTTTTCAGAGGTCTAAGTTCCATTGCATTGTTGCATAGTCCTTGTTGTAGTTCTGTAGGCGTTTCGAATGTGATTAGCCTCTTAGATTGAACCTCTGTGTTTGTAGCAAATCTTGGTGTTCTACTACTTATTGGGAGTCCACTTGGCCTACTATTTGTTATCGGCCACATGATTGTGGTTTTACCAGGTCGATGGATACAACTCGGTTCTCCTTTTTACCAGCAAGCGGCGGTAGTACAACTGATCTTGTCCCGTTGATAGACCAGACAGGAACTGCTTTTCTGTAAGAAGGCCCAAATTCCTTCTTTACCGCGATCTTTTCTCTGACTAGATCCCCGACTTTTGGAATCCAGACAGGTCTTGCTGGGACAGGTGGTGGTTCTTCAGTGGTTGTTGGCTGCTGTTTCAACTTTATGTTGCTCAGGTCTTTTCTTGTTTCGTTTAAGTCCTGCAAAATAGCCAAACGATCTTTGATATCAAAGCTTTTTTCCTTCACCACTGAAGTCTGACTGTCGAGGTCTAAGACTAACATCCTAGTTCCAAACAACAATTCGTACGGACTGAATCCCTTCAGAGAATTTCTTGGCAGGTTATTTAGACTACGTTGGACACTTATTAGATGTTTGACCCACCCAGCTCCCGAACCTAATACCTTTGCCGTTATAGATTGCTTTATGTCACGGTTTTTTCTTTCAACAATTCCGTTCCCCTCAGGGTGAAATGGACAAGAGTACCGCAATGTAACGCCCATGCTGACCATGGCCTCCTTATAAGCTCTAGAGCTAAAAGCAGGACCATGGTCCGAATGCAGCATGCCAATTGCGTATGTGCCGATAAAGACTCGCAAATCTTTTATAACAGTTCTGGTGTCAGCCGTTCGCTGGGGCCACATCCATATGAATCTCGTGCATGAGTCCACTGCAACCAAGATATATTTATAGTTACCATCCCTTTGTAAGGGACCACAGTGGTCTAGGTAAACACAGGCTAATGGTTTATCCGAGATTAGAAGGGGCGTCTGCGCTGGACGTCTCACCGTTGATACTTTCATTCTTTGACATATTTCACATTCTAAAACATAGTTCCTTGTTTGTCTTCTCATTTGTGGCCACCAGTATCTCTGTTTTAATAATGATACTGTGGCTGAGACGCCAGCATGTATAGAAGCAAGCCCTTCGTGTGCCGCTATTATCAGTCCTAACCTATGTTCCATGTTTGGAATTGCCCTATCCCCCACTCCAGGGATTCGAGCAAAAGGAACATTGTTTGCATCAGTTATGTATGAGTATTTTACTGGAAAGCCTTTCGGGAGTGTTTCTATCGAATCCTTTTCTGTAGCGTTGACAGCCTGTAATATTTCGCTGTCTATTTTTGTTTTTGACCGTGTGATGGCAGCTACGGAAGCCGTTTGCACAGCTGCCTTCGCGGCCTCATCAGCCAATGAATTCCCTGCAACGTGAACGCCATCACGTTGATGACTCAGCGTATGTATCACGTGAGTCTTTGGTAGTTCTTTTTGTAACAGAACTATTTCTTCCCAAAGCAGTTTTTGCTTTATTGTTGCACCTGTGTCATCTTTGTAACCGTTTTGAATCCATGTCTGCAAATCGTTGTTATATGTTATATGATTTGACGCAGTAATATGAATCGGACACTATAAGTGTCGGGAATTCGCGATCCGCATTATCTAGCACCATTTTCAATGCTATTATTTCAGTCTGTTGTTCTGAATTAGTTTCTACTGAGTGTGTTTTTGTTAATAGAGGTCTTAGTGTACCTCCGCGCCACACTTCTTTTGTAATCTCACATGTGGGGTTGTATGCTTGTTCTCCCCAAACGGAGGGTTGAGCATGTCCGTCTGTATAGATTACACAAGCGTATTGTCGTAAGGGCAGAATGTCGATTGGCAGAGGGAATGTTCTTTCATATTCTAGATTTTTCAATTCCTTTAGTTCTGGATCAAAGTAGTAGTATACTTTGTCCGTTGTAATTGAATTCACCCATTGTATCCATTCCGGATTCAATGTTGTTGTTGGTAAATTACACGGTGTTGTTAATGCCTCAAAGGCTGATTCTGCTGTTCTGACTGTGATGTGTCTACCGTCCTCTTGATCTTTTTCTCTAGCTATTGCGGTTTGAACTGCATGAACAATGTTTTCTGTAATGCTGAATTTCTTTTCAGCTTCTGTGTACAAGTGTGATTTGAATGCAATTGGTACCTTTTCTCCCTCATTAGAGGTCAGGTATGTGAATCCGCATCTTCCTGGGATGACTCGAATCACAAGATTGCGTGTGTTATCACGTGTTTCTAATTTTGTTTTAATTAACATGTCTGTTTGTAAGGATCTCAGAATTTCTGTGTGTATTTGAGTCCAATTGGTTTTATTAGATCATAAAGGGGTTTGACCCTTTCTGCGTAATTTGCAATGTATGTTCTTCCGAAATTTAGGAAGCCTAGAATTGACTGTAGGTTTTTTAGTGTTCTAGGTGCTTGTAGTACGGCACATTTCTCTAGGAAATTGTCAGCCAGGCTTTTGCCTTCAATTGATAATTCATATCCTAAGAACAGGACTGTTAGATGGGCAATTCTGGATTTTTTAAAGTTGAATTTGTAACCCTCTGCTGCGAACCCAAGTATTATGGTGTTCACTCTCTTCAAGTGAGTATCCAAGTCATCATCTGTTAAGTATATGTCGTCGACATACGATAATGCTTCGTCATCATATGTTTGTAGTAATTCTGTTACTCTCGCTGAGAATACCCCTGGGCTATTCTTGTACCCCTGGGCTAACCGACAGAATTGTTTTTGAGTGCCATTTATTGAGAACGCAGACAAATATCTGCTCTCTGGTGCTATGTTTTGACAAAAGAATCCATTAGAGATGTCTAATGTTGTTTTGTATTTTTTGCGCACTATGTTATTCATTAGTGCAGCACTATGCGAGTTTTGCACTGCAAAAGTTTTGCAACATGAGTTAAGGTGTCGGTAATCCAAAACTAGACGATATGAATTGTCTGGTTTGGAGACCGGAAACAAAGGGTTGTTCATTTGTGAGGTGCAAGTTTCAATCACCCCCTGGTATTCTAATTGATCTAGGATTTCTTTTACCTGTTTTTTAGCTTCTTGCTTAATTGGGTACTGTCTTTGTGCAGTAGGTTGTGATTTTAACTGGATTTTGTGAGGAGGAGAGTCCTCATCCCATCCTACATGATTTTTATATAAAGCAGGAGCTTGAGCTACTGCCCACTTTCTTGCAAGTGTATATTTTTTATGAATTGGAATATGATTTGAGAAGGCAGGCATAATTATTTCTTCGCCATGTGGGCACTCCCTGACGAACTCTGGTGGCCAATCTTTTTCAGCTAGAAGGATGTCACAGCCCTTGGAGAGATTATCCCAAAAAAGGCCCCTTATTTTCCTAGTCTTATCCCCTTCTATACGTAAAGTTATTTCATATATTTTGTGAGGTTTGCTAACTCTGGTGTCTGCAGTTTCCACCTGAATGTATTCATTCGTGTCCACTGTCTCCAGATGATTCATAAGGACTTTGCGTGCTATGCTCACTTCTGCTGCGCTGTCTAGCATTGTCTGAGCCCATTCTCCGTTTTTCAGTTGTGTCCTCAGTATTCTCGGCATTGTTAACTACCTTGATACTGGCTACCTTCTTTTTTTGGAAATTGTAGTTTCTTTTTTAGATGAGCAGATTCCTTGTCTTTGGACTTGGCGTGCTCTTCTCTTTGTTCTGATCGTCCTCTTCTTTCCGATTTCTGCGAGGAAGTCTGAAAAGATTGAGAGGGACGTGTATCAATGTCTGGATATCTATCAGGCTTCTTTATACTATCCCTATTTCTAAGGTTATATCTTTTCCCAGAGGGGTCACTTTGGGGTGACCTGTGTCTTTGGTTCGGAGATTTTTCTCTCCGCCGAGGAGACCTTCCTCTGGAGTGGAATTTCTTTTCTTTAGGATTGGATTGTTTGTTTCCATCCCAGCTCTTTTTTTGTGATGTTGAATTATTATTAAAAAATATTTTTTCAGGACTTTCAATCAGTTGTGGTTTTACTGGTATTCCACCTAAACTATCTCTACCTAGTTCCTCATAGGATTTTTCTATAATTCTGGCAATTTCAGCTGGTTGGTCTGCTATATCTGTCTCCTTTAACCTCTGGCGGATCGCCACGTTTGCTGCTTCTCCCTTTATGTTGGCTAATAATATAGCCGAGACCTGCTTGAAGTCTTTTAGTAATTTCATACCAAGAGTTAAAGCGGGTTCTGGACCGTATTCGTCTTGAATTTGTTTTAGCACATCTGGTATTACCGAAATGGATGGAACACCGTGCGTTTTTGTGTAGATGGAAGTGGAAGCGAAGACTGTACCCCAAGTGTCACAGTCCTCCACGTGTGGTGCGATTCCCATTGGAAGACAGATAGTCAGAATTCTGTGTTTTTCTAACGGGGTGGTGTCTGGAAACACCGCCTCTATTTGGGTGATTTTTTGTGCTAACCAGAATGGTATTTGTTCCCGTTTAGCTGGTACTTTACCTAGGCAGGATTGTATGTTCTGTGGTGTAATTTTATTTGTGTTCCCCTGATGAGGGGTCAGCTGTGGAATTTTAATTGCTGGTTGAATTGTTGAAGTCCGCATCACATATTGGACTAATTGTCTATGTAATTTTATTAATTGTTTTAGCTGTGTTAAAAGCTCTGCTGCAGACATCCCATCGATGTCTGGATGGGGTGTGTATCCGGCTAGAACCGGCCACGTTGCTCCTGGTCTACCTAATGGCCCGAGCCTGGTGATGTGATTATTATGTTTTAAGGCGCCATTAAATAAGAGCAGATGCTCTTGAAATTTAAGTGGTACTTCCACCTCCTCGAAAGGAGTGTACTCATTAAGAGGTTCCTCTGTTTTGTAATAGTGGTAGACCTTTGTTACAGCATTTGCTGCTGGAAAGTGTATCCATGAATAGAATACCTCTGTCTGCCGATATTCGTGTGCCTCAATTACGAATATGACTGTGCCACCTCTAGGTGTCAGTCCATTTTCTATAAGTTTTAAAGTTATAGATTTTCTTATGTTGACCGCGATGAGTATTATATCTGGGTCAGCGTCTTGCAGTGCATTATCAGCTGCTGCGAGTTCAGTTACTATTCTAACTGCCTCTCTTTCTCCTTCAGTGTCTGACATTGTACTGTCCAGAAGGTTATTTAGTTTGTTTGCAGATCAGGTTCTTATGGAAACAAAGATTAGATGCACAATATTTTGGAACAGTGTATCCTTCAACGTTGACTAGACCAAGGACCATACATAGGAGTTTCCTCCTGCGAGGTCTGGCGGATATTACCTTTCACCCACTCCAGACGTCTTTGGCGTATTATGGGAAAAAAGGGGTCTGAGTGAAAAAGCACGACTGAGTTACTCTAAATGTCTTACGTTAGTTTTATCGCCTTATCCAAACGCGTTGGGCGCCATGTAGTGTAGTTCCTATTATCCCAATAGGCTCTGCGCATTGGAATAATACCTTCAATAGTATAGGCCTAGACCAGACGTTAACTAGGTCTACTACTGTCGATATTAGACTTAAAGTTTTGGGTTTGCCAGCTAGCTCAGAGTTCACTAGAAACTTTCTCGAATAGGCAAGGAGGAGTTGAACCTCCCTGGATAGACAAGAAGGGATTTAGTTTCTGACAACCATAGAACATGACAACTTTGCTCTCCCCTAATCAAGAGTGTATCTCTAGAGTCGTGTGAAAACAAAAGACGACTTATTTTACTCAGTCAGTACGTGCATTCTTAGTCTCACCAGATTGTAGAGAAAAGGAAGAGACGGGCGTGTTCAATAAAAGATGTTATTTATTGATCAGTCTCTTTTCTCATACAAGAGAAATGGATCGATATTATTGCAATACTTATGGTTAAGTAAAGTGCATACATTAAAAGCAGAAGTATAAAATAATACTGTAAAAACATTGATATGGTTTTTAAGCCATATGATGGTTTAAAATGGATAAAATAGATACATACACATATACATTTGACTAATCGTACTCAACTGGTGTTTCTAACTACGCCTACCCCGGTGTACCTGACCTAAGCCTAATACGTGGGCGGGAATAGAAAGTTACAGTTTAAGTTAAGTTTGTTTTGCCAAGTGACTGACTAAAGAATTCTCTGCAAGGGGTTATTCAGTTCTGTACCTGGAATCTAGGATGAATGAGGGATGGTATCTCTCGTCTCTGGTCTCGATATTCCAGGCTGCCTGCGAGGGCTACCCGGAAGCGCCGGAGCTGGATTTCTCGGCAGGAGAAAGCAGCGTCTCGTTCTCAGCGCGTCAGGAAGGCGGGGCTGCGCCAGCGGGGTCTGCTCTGCTCTGGGCTTCGGCAAGTCTGGCTGCTCCGATCTCGTCACCACCGCGTGTGTTTGCATAGGGCAATATCGGTAATATTTATACCTTTAAGGTGCCGAGATTGACGTAAGGATGGACATAGATACGTCAATAAGGATGTCATACGACTTGGTCGTTAGCACATTCTTTTGCTGAAGTTCTCGGTGAAATCAAAACAATGGCCGCAGGGTTTTTCCCAGGTTGTCATAGGTTTGATTTGTTTTGAGAACTCCGTATGCCTTATCAGGGGCTGGAGGAATATCGCTTGTCTAATTAGATGGCAAGCGTTATGACCTAATCAGATAACACGTTCCTGTGCCGTAGTGTGGCTTAATCAGATAACGGTTCCTGCATCATGGGGGTTTTCTGCCTCATGGGATGGCTGCTAGTTAACTTGTTAACCAGAATAGGGTCAGGAATAGGGGGATCGATACAGAACCTTTAGGAATACATCACATAGTCTAAAGTTCAGGGGTTTTAGGTCTAATACTTATACCCCAAAATGTCTTTGTTCTCTTTGTGCAAAGGTATTGGAGCCAAGTCCAAACCAGTTCTGTCCTCACTGGTGCAGTATGACCACAGGGGGTTGAGGCAGTATTTTGCAAGGAGAAAGGCCCTATTCAGGTACAAAGCAATCTCATCCCAATACTCTAAATTCAAGCAAGCTCAATTCAGATCAGCTCTGAGTCATCCAAGAAGGGCCAGGCACACTTCAACCCCCCCAAAACTCCCTAGTGGCTGTCTACAGTGAATGCACATCCCCAGCCAATCCAGAACCAGATGGTCAATGCAAAAACAGGCGGAGGCACACAGAATGGTTAAACAGGAACATGGCCACTTTCTAAACGTTAAAGAGCAAAAGGGGGAGTTTGGCCCAAAAGACAGTAGCCAGGTGGGGCCGAAATAAGTAGTGCACAACAGTGGACCGGGCTACTGCTTACCAGTTGAACCAATGATCACTGGAACCAATCCAACTAGATTGGATTATATATTTAACCTTTTAATATCTCATTTTATAAATATTTTTCTTTTTTCTGAAATAGTCTGATACGAGACAAACACTTATTCATTCAAGAGTGAATATACAATACAAATACAAACAACAACATGTAATATACATTTAACATTCCTACATGTGAAACAAAACAAATTTCTATACACCAATCTTAATTCACGAAAAGGGGCAACCCCTTCTAATTACATTCCTTTCATCATAGAAGGAGGATGCCCAACATTGGGAACAAAAATGAAAACAGCCAGGGTTAAATTAACTTTATAATTCCCTCTTGCTGTAAATAGCCAACATATGGCTCTTCCTCAATGTGATTCCCATATGCCCTGGGGTTTAGGTTTGCTTACCAAATAGAGTTCTATCACTTGTAAAGTCTCATCCTGAGGTATCTGCGTGTCTAATGGAGTTACATCTAACGAAACCATCCAATGTAGTTGATCTTCGAATGCAGGGCCCTCAACTTTATTAATGAAGTCAGTGGTATCTCTCACGTATGACTGGACTTCAACTAGAAATGGCTTTAGAAAAATATCTACATATTTCGCGATTGGTTCCTGCATGGAGTCACAACCGGAAACAATGGGCCTCTCCAGTGGATCAATCAAGCCAGTATTCCTTCAATGTGAGCTCAAATATTGTATTATCAATATATGTGCATTGCCATTCCTACTCACCCAGGGAAATACTGGACTCAAGCAAAGAAAATTATCTTATATTTTGCATTATTATATGAATTGACTTGTAACACATGCACTATGCAGATATAACAATCTCAGACATAGCAAAAATACATTTACTGAAAGCACCCTAGCACGAATCGGACACCCATGAAGCCATTTACAAGGGAAAAAGAGCAAATCAACAGTGCCTGTGTAACTGAAAGAGTTGTTTATTTTTATGGTTCAGTAACATTATACTTGAAACACTAGTCACAGTAGAGTCACAACACATTATCACATAGAGCTGCACATCCCTGCACACACATGAACGTCCATGCCTGTAAAACCTAGAAAACTGTTATACACCAACAGTCTGAATCCATATCTAAAACAGACCGGAAGTTGCTCGGCCTCTGACGGCTGCAAATCTGACAACCTGCCAGAAAAGCTTCACCTAATAGATGTACAACTACGCCTGTCTTGTGTGCTCATGGCATATGTGCTTATCCACGATTTCAGGAGGAGGAAGAGACTGAAACCAACACAGACGAGGAGAATCCAACAAAGGGAAATACTCTGTTCTTCTTGCACTGGGAATGTATACAGACATCACCCACCTCCTAAGATTTAGGGCTAGATGTAGGTAAATGTTATTTACCGATTCATAAATACCGAATTTTACCAATTCGGTATTTATGAATCGGTAAATATGAAGGGGGGAGATGTAGGTATTTCCAGATGTTGAAATACCGATTCGTTAATATTCGGTATTTAACGATTCGGTAAATACCGAATCGGTATTTCCTATTGATTCCTATGGGCTGTGAAGCCCATAGGAATCAATGGGAAATACTGATTCGGTAATTACCGAATCGGTAAATACCGAATTCTGCAAGGGTGCAGGGGGTGTCACTTTGACATCCTCTTGCACCCCAAATACAGGCATGTGTGCCATGTGGCACACAGACATGCCCTAAGGGCATGTCTGTCTGTCACATGGCATAGGTGTGCATGCACACATGTGCATGCACACCTAGATTCGGTATTTTACCACCCAATTGAATTGGGTGGTAAAATACCGAATTTGAAAGGCCTTTGGGACTCAGAAGAGTCCCACCTACATTTGGATTTACCGAATCGGTAAAAATACCGATTCGGTATTTTACAGAATCGGTAAATTTACCGATTCTGTAAAATGAAGGCCCCTACATGCCAATTCTTAAATACCGGTCGGTAACGGCCGAAATCGGCCGTTACCGACCGGTATTTAGGCTCCTACATCTGGCCCTTAATCACTTATCTTCTAACCATTGTTTAACACAATTGCACTCCATGAAAGAGAGATTACCTTTTGCTGTGTCTTTAAAGCGAAATCTGCTATGCCTACTCTGAAATTATGCTCAAAGGTTCCTCCAGAAAATAACCAGAGAAACACTTCATATTTCACACCCACCAGGCTGCAAGCTTGTGTGGCAGGTCACAGATGGGCATAGACAACACGTATTATGCTACCTTAAAACAACACAGCTCAGAAGCCGAGAGAGCAGCCGTGGCCCGTCCATAGTGGCTAAGGGGCCATGCCTGCTCACCTTTTGCCCATCAAGAAGAGTGTGTGTCAGGCTGAGCAAAGGTTTACCTGACAAAAACTCTTTATTTTCAGGTTAGGCAGCCAGGTGCTAGACATGCACTAAATGTGAAGGCTCTTGGCTGCCGTAGCTGAACTTTGCTGGGCCTAGGATGTCACAGCTCCTGTGGGCGTGACTTCCTTAGATCGGCAACATTCCTCGAAGCCTTCCCCCTCATGACGAGGGGGAGCATTACTAATTGCCTCAGACCAGGGCGCTTCAGATTTAAGCCATGAAGTGCCCAGGGTCAAGTGTCAATCAGTGACACCTTGTCACAGAGTCGGTTGGGGTCAGCAACTCTCACCGACCCCTTTCCACTCTGTGATGAGTAGGGGCTGCTTCATCCCCTCATTCGCTGACCTTAGGTCCCTTAGGTCCCAACCCTCCGGGGACCTCCGATGCAGAACTGCAGGTAAGTATGATTTTTTTTAATTCATGTTTTGTGCATGCATGCGTGCATGCATGTGTGTATATATGAATATTTGGTAGGGAGTGTTGTGAATGCGTGTGTGTGCTCACAAGGCAATTGACTCTGTCAACCAAACCATTGGCTTGAGGTCTGAACAGAGCCACTCTTTCATGTTTGACCCCCACACTACACAAGAATTCCTTCATTGTCCTAGAAAACAACTGCACCCCATTGTCAGACCGTAGGATTTTAGGGATACCCGCATTTATGAACACCCTCTCCAAAAATACTATGACTTTCTCTGTATGAATGGAATCAGTAGTCTCAACAACAAACCACTTGGAATCCACCATTATGTATTTACTCTGCAACCCAAGTTTGGATACCGTGCCCAAAAAATAAATAGCCACTCTCCCCAAAGGCTGTTTGGGCAGGACCACACAGCTCAGAGGAGACTGTCTTACAATTTTGTTTTATCAATATTGGCACAGCATGGCACTCCTTAACTACCCCTTCCACATCCCTGACAATTCCAGGCCACCAAAATGATTGCTGCACACGCCTTTTAGTCATATTGAGACCCGGATGCCCTTCATGTGCAGCATGGATTATTTTCCTTCTGAATTTCTCAGATGGTATAAACTGTTCCTCCTTAATAGTTTCCCATCACACACACTCAATTCCCCCTCCACATGGAGGTAGCCTTTATACCGGACATCATTAGCTTGATCCTCCTCCCAACTTTCAGACACACACTTGACCACCTATAGCAATAAATTATCTACCGACATCACCTCATCCCATTCCTCCTGCCCAAGAGCCACTTCTTCACTCCCCATCTCTTACCTTCTCAACATCTCCATCTGTCCCTAGGCCCATCTCATCCATTGACATCCTTGACAAACAATCAGCAATCACATTCTTCAATCCCTTAACGTTCTCCATTTCAAAATTATACTCGAACACAGACAACATCTACCTGGCTATCCTTGGCAGTATATTTCCCTCCAAGCCCTTGCCCCCTTCAAACAAATTAATAAGGGGCTTGTGCTCAGTATGGACTTTAAAATGTAAACCCCAGACAAAGTATCTGAAATGCTTTACTACGTAGCAATATGCCAGGACTTTTCTCTCAATAACTGAATAGGAGACTTCAGCATTCTGAAGACGCCTAGAGGCAAATCCAATAATCCTATCCTGGCCATCCTTCACCTGAGTCATAACTGCCCCAATTCCCAAATTGCTTGCATCAGTTGTTATGTACATCTTAGCCATAACGTTAAAGTGACCTAATGTAAGAGCATGAAGAATGCCATCCTTCACTTCGCTGAAAGCCTCATCAAAATTCTTATTGCATATAAAAGTTGCACCTTTTTTCATCAGCAATATTAAAGATTTCACAATCTCAGTAATTACGGCCACAAATTTTGAACAATATTCTGGTAACCTAAGAAAGGACTTAAATGTCTCCTTGTTAAGTGGTGTAGGGGCATTTTTCACCACTGAAACAATATTTTTCTTTGCCTTGATTCCATATTTGGATATTTCATGTCCCAAATATGTAACCTGTGTCCTTCTCAGTTGACATTTTTCTTTCTTTATAGTCAACCCATGACTTTCCTTTGTTTCAACACCTTATCCAACTATTCTTCATAGTCCACCCCATTTTTCCCTACAATCAACACATCATCCTGAAAACAAAGAACTTCAAGTCCCCCAAATATCTGTTGCATGATATTTTGAAAATGGCTGAGGCCAATGCTAACCCAAAAGGGGAAACATCCTTTACAATGAAACTTTTACAACGCAGTGCTTTTACAACGCAGGTTTTACAACGCATTGCACTGGGGGGCGCTCTAGGATAGGGAATAGATTTAATTTACTATCCAACACCTTCCCTAGTGTCCATGGGGACTGGAGCTGGAATAGTAAATTAAACTATTCACTATCCAGCACCCCAAAGCGCTATGCGTTGTAAAGGTTTGCGTTGTAATACTTGCGTTGTAACAGCATGCGTGGTAAAAGCATGCGTTGTAACGTCATACATCCACCCAAACGGCATACTACAATGTCGGTAGGCCCCCAGCAGTGTAACAAATGAGGTAAGATGTTTGGATTCCTAATTCAGAGCAATCTGATGATACACCGCAGATATGTCAATCACACTAAAAATGTTGCCCCCTCCCATAGCTGTCAACATTTCAGAAATGTTCGGTAAGGGTTGTCTATCCTCCCATATATTTCTGTTCAGGTCATGTCACTCCACACACAGCCAAATCTTGACCTCCTCCTTAGGCATTGCCACCACAGGGCGCCAACCATTTCAAAGCCTCAATAGGCCCGATTATACCCTGCTCCAATAACTTCTCGCCAAAACGCCAAAACGCTACACCCTACCTGGGAGCTTTGGAGCTGCTGCATCAGCCTGCCCTTGCCCGTGAGGGGTCCGCCGCTTCCCGCCATTGCTCGCTGCACCCGCTTTGCGGGTGCCGCTTTGCGGGTGCCGCTTCGCGGTGAGAGGCGAGGGGCTGGAGGAGTCGTCTGGTCGCCTGGGAGGAATTACCGGAGGCTGCGGAGGGAGCGCGCCAGCAGGGACTCGGAAGACCAGGAGTCCCTGCGCTGCACAGGTGTGCTCGGCCGCGCCCCCAGCAAGACACGCCCACCGCGCCTGCAACACCCTTCACTTAACCATCACGCCGGACGCCCAGCGGGACGCGAGCGGGACGCCGAGCGAAGCCCGAGCAAAGGGCGGGCAGTCTGTGGCAGTCAGGGGCTGACAGTGGCTGGGCAGGGCCACGTCCCTAACATTTCACTTGTGGACCTGCTAGGTTGCGTGACTGTGGCAGAGGGAGCATATCCTACCATGTCTACCCGCTCCGGGAAATTGCTCAGGAGTGGCGGAAGAGGGTGGAGCAGCTGGGAGTTCTAATATAGGAACTATGGACCGTTTCATAACTAGAGTAGCAGCGGTCATTGAGAAGGAGATCGTGATGACCGAACGTCGCCTCTCGGAGGTCTACTTACCAGCTAGACGCTCCTCCCTTGGTGCTGTGGCCCAGGCCCTGTCCCCAACTTCTGGACGGGTTCCATCTCTTCACCCCTTAGACGCCCCAGTGCAGCCTCGACTGTCGGCAATAGGAGCAAGTATAGACAGAATAAAAAATCTTGCTGATCTATTGCCGGCGGTGGTTGGTATCGAGGTGGCGGGAGAAACAATTTCTCAAGCTTCACCGTGCCCCGCCATTGGCCAGACTTCCCCACCGCTACAACAGGCCCCTCCTACGGATATACGACCGCTCACCCAGTTTCAAGGCACTACAAAGCAGGCGAAAAGGAAAAGGGTTATGAGCTTACGCAAAGGTAGTCACACCACATTCCACAAGCGTGCAAGAAAGCAAGGGCACAGGGGTTTTGGGTCAAAACCTGAAAAAGGCCTAGCTCAAACGACTAATGGTAGGGCAGGGGAGCCTCCTGTTGTGGGAACAACTTCAGATAATCCGCTTGTACATTCCAATGCCCATGATAGGGTAGCCGTCCCCCTAGAACCCGATTCCCTCAAAATAATTACGGACCTGATTAAAAGCCTATTGGTCCCGCTGACGGATCAACTCAAGGGTTTGGGGGCGAGAGTAGATAAATTCGAACAATCTACCCTTGATAATTTTTTCTCACTTAAGACTCTTATTAAACACCAGTCTAGAGCAAGTGAGGATTTTGCGGGTAGGAACATGGGAAAAGGATTGCCTTCAGTCCCTGCCCCAGCGCAGGTTGTTCCAATGTTAACCATTCTCCCTGATGTAACACCTTGCAGGGACCCATCTCTAGTCCCCCCGGTCACTTCCACTCCTAAGCCAGGTCCTGCCCCTCATACTTCCCATACAATAACAAAGCCCCCCGTGGTCTCTAAAAATCAACTTAAGAAAACACCTCAGGTAAAGCCAACGGCAGGTGCAAGTTTGGTTAAAAGCAGCCAAACTGCACAGACGAGTGTCAATGTCAAGGGGGTCGGGGCAGCACCTCCAGCTAAGGTCGACAGATGCAACTTGGCATCTGACGCTACTGTAGTTGCTCCCCCAAAGGCCACCACTCGGAGCCCTCCGGTTAATCTCCCCCCTGATTGCCATCCCTATGTTGTAGTGCTTGTCAATGTCCCACCACTGAAGGCTAATCAGCTTGAGACCCACCAGGCCCTAAAAAACAAGAGTCTCCACTGGTTAAAAACAAACAAACCACTTCCAATGGGTGTGGATGGATTAATCCTCAGTGTCCGTAGGGTAGGTTGGGTGGGACAGGGCAAAAAGCGTTTGGAGGGAGACTGTATTATTATCAATTTCCAGGACAACAGAGTGGCGAAGATAATTTGTGGTCAAAATCAAGAGGTGAGCGGCCCTGGTGTTAGAGTAGTGGATTTGACTTATTTTTACCCTAGGCCGGTAGCCAAACTTTTTAGGCCTGTCACTGGGGAGTCTTGCTTTGCCCCTGGTGGAGGCCCATCAAGAGGTGGACTGAGGTGGCCCTGCAGGTGTATACCCTCAGTATGGAGTTCAACCTGAGGGCCCTAAATGGGAGGACAGAGTCGGACAAGGGGGGGGGGGGGCACACCTACAATAGGCCCAATCACACATCAAG
Organism: Lissotriton helveticus; assembly: GCF_964261635.1. NCBI lineage: Eukaryota > Metazoa > Chordata > Amphibia > Caudata > Salamandridae > Lissotriton > Lissotriton helveticus. The sequence continues at coordinate 462,388,435 of NC_136070.1, forward strand.
AATTGACTACATCTTCCTTGATGTGTGTCTGTGGAACTCGGTGAGGGAAATGGTTGTGGTCCCCTCAGTAGAGAGTGATCACAACTTACTTTCCCTCACTCTAGTATCCTGGTGGACAGCCGGAAGGGGAGGCTTGGCTCCCTCCTTCACAGCAGATCTGGGCGAGTCGCAAGTAGCTCCTTGTGGGAGGCGGATAAGGTGGACGAAACTCGCCCTCTCTGAGGAGAAGGTCGCAGCAATAACTCATCTCCTAGCCCTAGCACAACTTAACTTGGGGACCATTACAGGAGGGACGGGGGCGGTTTGTGGGGTTTTTAGTGACCTTACTAAGGCCCTATCTAATCTGTTTACTGTTCACCCAAGAAGATTAGGGACCAAAGAAAGGCAAATAAAAGTTAAGGGATGGTATACCTGTACATGTAGGGCGATGAAGACTAGACTGGTAGAGGCAGTCAAATCTAAATCGCAAATTAAGATCAGGGAGGCCAGAAAGGCTTACTCCAGGACCCTCCAAATTGCCAAAAAGGAATGGGAGAAAAAGTTCTGGGCGGACCTACTGGCTGCCAGTAAAAGCAAGGACGCAAGAGGGTTCTGGAATCTGGTGGGTTCCCGAAACAGACCCGATGAGACCCTGAAGACATGTAACATCCCTCCCCAGAACTGGTCAAAACACTTTGGGGCCTTATACGCTCCGGTAGAAGGCCCCCTAAATGACCCAGCCTCTTTCACTGTCTCGGTAGGGGACGTTAATCTCGATCTTTTTACGGCACGGGAGGTAGAGGAGGTTATCAAGTGGATGGCACCGCGGAAAGCAGCAGGCCCGGATGGGCTTCCAGGAGATCTTTTGCGTGCATACCCATTTGACTGGGCCATTGTAATCGCTGCACTTCTAAATGATATTATGAAGGGTGGCCCAGTTCCTGACTCATGGAGGGGGGCGGTGGTCGTCCCTATTTATAAAAAGGGTCCCAGAGATAGCCCAGGGAATTACAGGCCAATTAGCCTGATCGACTCCTCCAAAAGGTGGCAGGAAAGGCAATTTTGGGAAAGATTCTCCATTGGGTGGACGAGAACAGAGTGCTATCTGATTTCCAGGCTGGTTTCCGTTCTGGAACGGGCACCATTGAGCAGGTCTTCAGGTTAGCAATCCTAAACTGGAAGGTCGTGGAACTAGGCAAGGGCAGTCTTTACTTGGCCTTTATTGACCTGAAGACTGCCTTTGACCTGGTCCCTAGGGAGGAACTTTGGAGGGTACTTCAGGGTCTGGGGCTGCCCCCCTATATTCTGTCCCTACTCATTAAACTTCACACTACCAACTATGCCCAGGTCCGTTGGGGGAAAAATGGGGAAACAACGGACAGGATCTCGGTCTGTAGGGGCGTCAGACAGGGTTGCGTGTTAGCTCCAACACTCTTTTCGCTTTACGTCAACGGGGTTGTTGAGCATCTGCAGCAAGAACCAGTGGACGCACCCTGTCTGGGGGGAGTACGGATCCCTACTCTGCTGTTTGCAGATGATACTCTGCTTATTTCAAAAACTCCCCAGGGACTACAGAAACTATTGACCCACTTCCAGGACTTTTGTCTATCCAGAGGTCTGGTAATCAACGTGGATAAAACTAAATATTTGATTTTGAACCCTCCAAGGAGACTAGGACGCCCGCCTGTTTTGAACACCGTCCCCTTGGAGAAAGTTTCTGAATTTGATTACCTGGGGCTGCGTATAACTGACAATATGAACTGGTCTTCCCACATTGACAAGATGGTCCTGACCCACAAAAAGGTAGGGGGCGCTCTGCTTAGGGAATTTCGAGCATCACCCAGACACTTTGTGAGACCTGCTATCGAGATTTACAAGGCCAGAGGCGTAACCTCAGCATTGTACGGGGCCGATCTGTGGGGCCACTGTAATCTAGAGTCCCTATCCAAGGCTGAGAACAAGTTTTTGAAGGTCCTCCTAGCCCTCCCCTCGAGCACTCCGACAGTCCCGGTACTCTTGGATGTCGGCTGCAAGAGTATTAAAGATCAGGCTCGCCTTCGACCATTGCTTCTTTGGTCCCGTATATGGAGGGTCCCGGAGTTAAAACCTTATGCCGACGGCTTGGCAGAGGTAATGAGCACGGGAGGCTGGGCCAAGATCAAGTGGCTGAGGGACACCAAAAACCTTTTGGGAGAGCTGGGCCTGGGGGACTGTTGGACTACAAAATCTGCTACACCAAAGGCTGACCTCAAAAAACTTTATTGGGACTTGGTCTCTGGCAAACTTATCAGGAACCAAAACCACTGTAATATGACTGCAGCATTTTTGGAAATAAAAGATGTGGTAGCCTACGAACCCTACCTGGACTTAATCACCTTGCCAGTTGATAGGGCCCTGTACTTCAAGCTCAGGGTAGGCACCCTCCCGATCGGGGCCTTTGTCTCAAAATGGAAATCCGGTGTTCATCTATCGCCCTTCTGTGCCCTTTGTCAATCTAGGCCAGAAACGGTAGCACACATTTTTTTTGAGTGCCCGGACTATATTAATCCTAGGCGGTATTGGCTAGAACCTCTTTTTAGACGCTTGGGAACACGTAGGCATCTGGTTGCACTACGTATTTTATTGACTGATACCACCCCTCCAATTGTTTGCGGTGTTTCCAAATTTTTAAACCGCTCATGGTTGATTCGCTGCAAGAGACTGTCAATTTCAATTTAATTCACTTTTTAGCTAATTTACTTAGGGCTATATCCTATTTTATTATCTTAGTATTATAATGTTGACATATCTATTTACTGTCTTTGAAATGCTGTTTTTATATGTATGTATGCTTTCAAGATATCTTGCATATCGAATAAAGCTTTCAACCAACAATAAATAAACATTTATTTGGTTCTGACAAAAAAAATAAAAAAAATAATAATAACTTCTCTAACTCCTTCTGTAAAGGCTCCCTCATTAGATGGGGGACATTCCTTACTCTAAATACAACTGGGGTAGCATTTTTCTTTTTTTTTTTTTAGATGAATCCGTTGTGAGAAACCTTCAAGTCTGCCTAACCTGTCACTAAACACTCCAGGATACGTATGCATTATCACCATACCATACCCTTCTAAAATATCACCATCCTTCTCAACATTATGCACTCCCAATGTCATAATTGGTATTTCAGCAACACACCGACCAGAATGGTTTTGTGCCGGCTCGTAGCACCTCACACAACATCTGGCACTTGTTTAGGGTACAGAGTTTCACCACAAGTCGATGGCCCCATTCCGGGTGCCTGGTGCTCGACCTCGAAAAGGCTTTTGATTCCGTAGAATGGCCGTACTTAGTGTCGGTGTTGCAGAAATATGGCCTAGGCGATGATTATATCCAAATGGTGGAGCTGTTATACCAGCTGCCCACCGTGCGGGTCCGCACAGGCAAGCTGTTATCGGACACTATTCGAGTGCGCAGAGGAACCTGGCAGGGATGCCCCCTGTCCCCTTTAATCTTCTCACTGGTGATGGAGCCCCTGGCGGCGCAGTTGCGAGCCTCTGGCGTGGACTGGGGTATCCCTTAGCTGATGGCTTACACGCAGTATCGTTGTATGCTGATGACCTATTGCTCTATGTCAGGGACTTGACCTGCTTCCCATTGTCGCTCACCGCCGTCTTCTGCACCTTCGAGGCGATGTCGGGGATCAAGGTCAATTGGGCTAAGTCTGGCGTGTATTCCTTTGATGCTGCCACACCGGAAAGTGCAATTACCATCCAAGGTGAAAGGCTTGACTGGTACCCGGCCACGTTCCGCTACCTCAGAATATATGTTTATAGAAGCCTCACTGATGTGTTGGAGGGCAATCTAGTACGGGCAATCTCCTCCCTACAGGCGCAGATGTCTTTTTGGCAGACTCTCCCCCTGAATGTGCCTAGCCGAGTTACTTTGACGAAAATGATAACGCTGCCCAGATTATTGCTAACCTCCCGGTCTATGTCCCCACACGCATCTTTCGAGAGCTAGAGACCTCGGTCCGGAACCTGATCTGGAATGCGGGAAGGCCCAGAGTGTCTTTGAGGACGCTTTATGCCTCTATAGATGCTGGGGGCCTGGCGGTTCCCAACCAGGAACTTTACTATTTAGCGGCACAGCTGCAGTGGGTGACCGTCTGGCTGAGCGGGAAGAACCTGGGAGATACAGCCACAGATACCACTGTCATGACACTCACACAAATACACACATTGTTCCACCCTTTGGCCAAAACCCGTTGCCCAACACAGTTGCACTTAGCAGTACCAACCAAGGGCTGACTCAGACAACCTCCTGGGGGCTCCCCAGCCCCTGTCACCCTCAAACCAGACAGTCAATCCACAAGCAGGCCCAGGCACACTCCTGGAGCCAGGCTCCAGCCAATCACGTGCCAGCAGACTTACTACACACGCACACCCATGTCTAGAAGTGGCACTTCCACACTAGACACATTCATGCCACATACATCATTACGCAGCATTCAATCTCACGAGTTCGCACATACCAAACGCGACCCTGCACTCCTCACACATCAGGAACTACCATGGCCATACATTTTCCCTATGCATTCCTATGGGAGGGCAGGTCACTCATCACACATACACAGAGAGCTCACGCACTTTACACTGTACCACAGTGAAAAAGTGCGCAGAGACCTAAAATCACCAACACCAGGTTACAAAAACAGGCTGGGTAAAAGCAAAACGTTTCGGGGTGAACCTGCCAGAAAAGGGCCAGGTCCAACAATGATCATACAAATATATACTTTAGAGACAACAGTTTGCTTCAATGGTATTGCATACGTTCCATGTTTTACAAATCATACGGCTTAAAAAATCAGCCGTGAAGTTTCTTGTGCCTGGCACGTATTGCACCTCATACATAAAGTCTTGCAGCCTCATACATAAAGTCTTGCAGCCTCATGGACAACCTTGCTATCCTTGCTGTGGCATTGGTCAGACCATCCGTTGTAAGTAACTTCGTTAGAGGTTTATGGTCACAGCGAACAATAAACTTCCTTCCCCACAAAAACATCCTGAAATGCTCTAAAGCCCACACCACAGCAAGGGTCTCCCTTTCAAAAACTGAATAACGTTCTTCTGTGGGAGAAAGGGACCGAGAAGCAAACGCTATGATGACCTCTGTTGTTCTCATTGATTTGGGTAAGGACACTACCCAAACCCTTGCTACTGGCATCAGTTGTGACTATAGTATCAGCATTAGGATCAAAACCTTGCAAACTAGGAGCCTGTGAAATCGCCTTTTTAATTTCATCAAACGATCTCTGGCACAGTTCACACCAATTAAATTGTACCTTGTTCTTAAGTAGAGACCTCATAATATGTTTTTTTCTGAAAATCTATCTACAAACTTTGCATAAAACTCAGCAAGTCCTAGAAATGATCTAAGATCTTCTTTACATTTAGGTGCAGGAGCATCTCTAATTGCACTCACCAAACTAGACTTTGGCCTTATACCAGATGAGCTAACTTCATGCCCCAGGTAAGTAACACTCTTCTCCGCAAACTTACACTTGGAAGGTTCTGCTGTAACTCCCTTATTATGCAAAATACCCTTTACCTTCCTCAAACGCTCATCATGCATCTTCTTGTTTGGGCCCATTTTAAGGATGTCGTCCTGAAAAAATACTACGCCTTGCATATCACCAAATAACTCATGCATACGCCTTTCAAAAATGGCCGCAGCGGACGCTAACCCAAACGGCATGCGGCAAAATTGAAAACACCCAAACGGAGTGCAAAAGGAAGTAAGGTGTTTACTCATAGGCGGCAAGGAAATGTAATGATACGCACAAGACAAATCGATAGTTGAAAACCATTTAGCCCCTTTGGTCAAGGTAAGCATCTCATCGATCCTAGGAAGAAGAAAGCGATCAACAATTATATTATCATTCAAATACCTTAAATCTATGCACATGCGGATTTTGCCATTTGGGCGTCTGGCGATAACGATCTGAGAAATCCAATCAGACGCCTCTACGGGTTCAATTATTCCAGCATCTAACAATTTATCAATCTCTCTCTTTACTTCATCACAAACGATGAGTGGAATGTGACGAACCTTATGTACCTTTGGAATAGCGCTAGGTTTGAGTCTAATTTTGTGTGAAAAGCCTTAGAGATGCCCAATACTTCCATTGAAGACTTCTGGAAATTCGTTCAAAACCCAATTCTTTGTGCTTTCAGATTCACACATGACTAACACCTGTTCTGGGCTTTTAGGATTAAGAATTATGTCAAGTGAGTGTTGATCCTTTCAACCCAAAATAGGTGGTCCATCTTTAGCTACATACAGTTTACATACAGCTCTTCTACCTTTAAATTCAAACATTAAGGATCTAAATCCTAACATTTCAATTTTTTGTCCAGTGAAACTAGCAGGAATTTCATCCATACGTTGAAGTTGCGGCCCAATTTCCCTTGTAAATTTCTTATCCCAAGTAGATTTGGGTATTATAGTAAACGGAGATCCAGAATCCGCTGTTAATTGTAGATCTATACCACCAAAGGAGACTATATATAAAGGTTTGTTGCTATCATCACCAGTAATATTTACAACTACATGTCTCGCTTTGTTGCTTGAAGGATCGAACTCCTCATCACGATAATCCTCATCATTATCTGATAAGTCAGAGTCATCATTAGTTACACAAGTTACTCTTGTTTTCTTTTGAAATTTTCTTCTACATTGTTTAGTGAAATGACCAATTAAGCCACAAACCGCAGACTTTGAAGACTTAGCAGGGCATTTATCGAACCTGGCAGTATATGATGTGCTACCACATCTGTAACAAGCGAAAAATTGAGTAGAGTTATCTTCTTTCTTGAAACTAGGATTTTGGTGTGGTTTCCAATTTTGATAATTTTGATATTGTTTGGACTGTCTCACATTAGTATTCTTGTCTCTCCTTGTGTCATTGATCTTATTAACAGTTACTGGCTCATTGGAAGAAGAGACTGCTTTGGCACATCTATCTGAAAGTTCTGCTTTTTTAACTAATGTGATAATGTCTTTGAGACATGCATCCCCTTCTATCCACAACTTGTCTTGGACATTCTTATTCTTACTACACATCACAACTTGATCCCTAATCATATCATCATGCAGGGGTCCAAACTTGCACTTGATGGCCAAATTCTTTAGAACAGAGATATAATCTTCAATGGTCTCATTTGTAATTTGTTTACGCTTATAGAAGGCGCGTCTAGAAACTGCGACACATACAATTGGGGAATAATGGTCATCAAGATCAGCTGTAGCACACTTAAATACATCCAGATCTCCACTTCTTTCAAACTTTTGCATCTGTAGATACACTCTGAGACCTTCAGGTCCTAAACAATGCATTAACATTCTTTTTTTTTTTTCTGGAGACATAATACTGCCATTATCCTCTAGAGTGGCAATATAATTCAAAAAATATTCTTTCCAATCCAACCATTTGATATTAATGTCAGTAAAGAGAGCTGTGGCTGACCAAGGTTCGCACTCAACTTTCGCAGTAGGAAGAGTTTAAAAAGTTGTGCAAATCATATCCAGGGCTAGCCACACAGAAGCTCCACTGTCTGGGCAAATACCAAGTTGCATGAGTGAAGGATGGTGCACCAAAGAAAGAAGTCCGTAGTAAATATGGTAAGTAGAAAAAGTTCCTTTATTATTAGAAATCTTTAAAAGGCCTCAGCCAACGCGTTTCGTCCCCAAGGGGGACTTTGTCAGGGCAAAAAGAGAACGGCAATATTTAGAGATGAACCCAGGACCTGCTAATCCCAAACAATGTGTCCACGTCGTAGGTGAGTGAAGTTCTCAACCTAATACGTATTAAGATATTGACGTGATCAAAGTAAAGGTAGATCAACGCGGTTGTAGTAACACCTGAATCTGTCTGAAGATTTACAGAAAATGATAATCTAAGTGCTTGGTCCTCGTGTCAAAAAGAATAGCAGATGAGTAGATCAGGGGACCTCGTATAAATAGCACAGTCCCTGATTGGTGGAATAGATGTCACACCTGGACTGTAAGGTTGTTGAAAATAAAGACCACCCGAACAGTAAAGCCGGAGATAGAAACTGCAATTATGCAAAGAACAGCAAGGGATAAAGGCATGTATCAGTCCTTTTCACCACTTCAATAAAATTCTCCCCATAGTAAGGGAATGTCCTGGGTTCGAAATAACTATCTTCAGTTTGAACTTCTGGCATTCAGAATTTATTTTCAACAACCTTACAGTCCAGGCGTGACTTCTATTCCACCAATCAGGGACTGTGCTATTTATACGAGGCCCCCTGATCTACTCATCTGCTATTCTTTTTGACACGAGGACCAAGTACTTAGATTATCATTTTCTGTAAATCTTCAGACAGATTCAGGTGTTACTACAACCGCGTTGATCTACCCTTACTTTGATCACGTCAACATCTTAAATCATATTAGGTTGAGAACTTCACTCACCTACGACGTGGACACGTTGTTTGGGATTAGCAGGTCCTGGATTCATCTCTAAATATTGCCGTTCTCTTTTTGCCCTGACGAAGTCCCCCTTGGGGACGAAACGCGTTGGCTGAGGCCTTTTAAAGATTTCTAATAATAAAGGAACTTTTTCTACTTACCATATTTACTACGGACTTCTTTCTTTGGTGCACCATCCTTCACTCATGCAACCATTTGATATTAGGTTCACCTGGATTAACTAAAAACTATTTTGGATCACTCAAGGTAATACTCATGTTACTCTGTGATGAAGAAGCTGTCATAATACTTGTGGAAGCTGTTCTTGACTCTCCATCCAATTCTTTTTTTTTAACACAAGAACAAATGCATAATAAAAACTTGTAATCTTACTGTATAAGAACGATGAAGTCTGGGAAAGCACAGGTTAATTCCTTAAAATTGCTGTTGTTATCGTGTGTAAGAATGGTAAATTATAAGCTTTTAAAAGTACAGGTTAACTGCTCGATTTCCTGTTGTTCGCGCTGAATAAAGAAGAAGAAGAAAAAAGATTAAAAATGGCCGACACCTTGTGTGCCCCTTGCGTGACCTGTGACGTCAATCAGTTGAATATCTGGTGAAGACAACAACGCGTGCCGGTTGTTACACATGCGCCGGTTGTTTGAAGGGAACCACGCTGTGACGATGGCAGCAAGGTCATGCTCCACGCTTCTGATTCACAGGCAGCTCCCGGCTCAGATTTTGAAGGTAACAACGCACTCCCAAGATGCTGGCTAACACTTGAGTTCACAGAAACTTGGAAATAAACACAGCTGGATCGCATTTGTCATCCGCATTACATTTAAAGATAAAGAAGATTGCTAAAAGGCTGGCCGCTCATTAATTTTGACTGCTTTTAAACGAAGTAATATCGAAATAGATAGCAGTATTAAAAGTCAGAATAAAGAACAACTCACTGATAAAAGGATGTCAGGAGTATTTTTCTTCCATGTAGAGTTGAATAAGCCAGTTCAATTTCTTGAATTTTCCCAGTAGTTCGTTCTTTTGTTGAAAATACAAAGTTCATTTAAATTCCTTATGAAGCTTGCACTGAGGGTTCCTGGTCCTCGTCGCCAAATCAGTGTAGCAATGAAAAGTACACCAGTAGATCCTTGTAGTTAGGTTCTTTATTAAAACCCCCAGCACAGAGGAATAAGTCATACAGCTATCAAGACACAGAGCTTCTCTAATAACAGCTCTCTAAGAATGCACATACACATATAAACAATTCTGGAACATACTCAATGTTCCACACAATACAGAGATCTTAAAGTGATATACTTACACAGATCCTAAAGTGATATACTACAGTCACCCAACAGGTGAGGACACAAACTAAGGCACAACTGGATGCTGTGTCACCCATAATCTACCAGGCAAGGGAAAAGAAGAAGTCAACCATGATTAGATGCTGTGTCACCAGAGATCCTCGAGGCAGGCGCTAGCACCCACAAGATGATCAGGTAAACAAGTAATGAGTGTGCAGTTGGTATTTGAAAATAAACATGCAGCAACAGTTGCACCCGTAAGGTAACTGAAATTTGGCAATTTCAATGAAGCAATCTCAGCCGGCCAAAAAGCAAGTCTCAGAAGTGCTAAGCTGCACGTACGTACAAAAAGTCAAATCCAGGATGAAACCTACCGCTTTTTACAATAAGCTTGTTGTTACTCTCCTAATAATACAGCATGTCGCATAGAATACACAATTAAAGCATCAATTAACTCATGGTCAAAAATGGTAAATCCGCCATTGAGTACAGACAGCAGATGCTTCTTTAACGATCAATTAGAGCACTGGGCACCATGAGTTTCATATGTAGATTGGTTTGTAGAGGAATTAAATAAATCCTTACAATTCCTTGTCCAAGGTCGAAGGCACTTCACGTCTGTCCCCTGCACAGACCTCAGGTTCAACTCGATGCCAGTTATGTGGAGATCCACATAGACATATGTAGAGTAAAAGTATGTTTATTCTTTATCAAGTACCTCCAGCTTACTCCTCCAATTTCTCAGCTTCAACTCCCTCTCCTTCAAAGGAGCACATTCCTTCCCCTGGTTCCAAGTTCTATCTCATGTCGAGGATTCCAACAACTCCACAACCACCCTCAACATCCCATTGGCATTGTGCGCCCACCTAAAGGTCACATGGTCCAGACCATTTTCTAGATCATGACATAGTTCTGCCACCCTGGACACATGATCAGAATCCAGATCTATGCAAAGGCACAGATAATAGAGATAATAGAAGGTCCTACTCCATGAGTCACACATGCCCCACCTCCCATTTAGTACTGTATGATTATAGGCTCCCCCTAAAATTAGAAAAGTGTCTGTCTGCTCTATCACTGTGGGATTTGCTCATCAGAACAGGCTGAGAAATTGTGTCAGTGACCAAATTTGCCTTCCGGCAAGGAAATGTCAAAAGCCTCCTAGCAATGTAAAATGTTCCAGTCAGAGCAGATCGTCGTGAAAAAGGATCTTCACTTCGTGATTTCAGGAAATAGGACTTCTTTCTTCCTTCCAGTGGTGCTACTGAATATTGATGCCCAGAATATTGTGGTACAAGAATATCAAGAACAGAATAATGCAGGACAAAATTTCGAAAGGTAAGTGCATGTAGGGAAGAATAGATTTACTATTCTTAGCTCATAATTCCCAGGTAAAGAAAATCTACACTTATTTACCTAACAGTATTGTTTTTGATATTTTGTCCTCGATATTCTGGGGTGAATATTCAGGGTGCACAGCCTCCCCTCCATTCCCCAAAGAACACAATTAAAATGACGTTGTGCTTATTACCGGTAAGCATGCCTGAATAAACTGTTGTATTTAGAGATCTCTGTTTGGCCACTTCAGTGCTGGCACCACAAATGTATGATTGTTTGTTCTTATATCCGTTCCTTCAGTTTACCCATGCAAATGAACAATAAACTAAGGGGCTTATACGCGAGAGGGTACGTCACGTTTGCACCACACAGTAATGCTACATGTATGAGCAAACATCCACGTCAGATTTTTGAAGCTGTGAAAAGGCAATTTGCGTGGCCTGAGTGGCTTAACAAATCTGGAGTAACAGAACTCAGCACAAATCACTGCATTGCATAACTCTGCCCTGGGATGATGTTCATTGAGTGTTGCGTGGGTGCTCCCACATAACGCTCATGGATTTTGGGAAACTTGTAAACCTGGGGATGCTCCAAAATGTTACACCTTCTCAGGGGAGACATAGTGAGGAGCAATATCTCTATTCCTCCTCATTTAATCTGTGTGTGCCGCTTTCTGTAGCACACATTGAAAGAGGATTATGCTTCTGAGGATTGTTTTGGTGCAGGAAGGGACACCTTCCTGCGCTAAAACAATCCTCTATACAACACAGGCACCCTTGCACCATGGTGGGTGCCTGCATTGGCGCTAGGCTGTTCAAAGGGCGTCAGCCAAGGGAAAGGAAAGGAAATACGGTGCATTCCTGCCCTTTCCCTGTCATACAGTGCATCGCAGTAAGGTGACCTGCTGATCTGCATTGCATCACAAGCTCATAAATAGGCACCTCAATTTAGGGAGGCAAGTATTTATGGCACAAGGATATACATGCTGAAGCATTTAAAAACACAAAAGTATTATTTAGACATTGTTAATCTGTTGAAAATGTAATATACATATTCAAAATTGGATATTCATGCTACCACGTAATAATAGTCTTCCTTCATGCTAAACCATTTTAATTAATCTTTTTCAGGTACTTACCCATTTGTGACATCATCAAACTGTACTGTGGGTGGTGTGTGCACTGGTCTTGGTATACCTCCACAGAATATTGGCCAAGTCTACGGTGTAGTAAAGGCTTACACTACTAGAGTTGGGATTGGTGCTTTTCCCACAGAGCAAATAAATGTAAGTCTTTCATGTAACAAGGCTATATAGTGTTAATTAAATATGTTATTACTTGCAACTGTGGTTCTGCCATCAGAAAAACATAACCTTGTCCTCTAACCTCAGCAGTGTCTCCAGAGTCAAGATCCTGAAGGATGATGCAGTTTAGCAGATACTGAGGGCCTCATTTATGAGGATCCTTGCGGCAGCGGAACGTCACTTGTTGTGACGTTCTGTGGCGCAGGAGCCTGCTCCATATTCCTGCCCTTTTCTTTTGCCGTTGGGCAGCACAGTAGGAAGGCCTGCTGGGCTGCCCTATGGTAAAAACACATAAATTAGGCCATGAATGGGTAGAGATGCTTACAGGCTGATCAAAGTCCTTTTAACTAGGTTTTAGTGGGTGCTGTAAGAAAAGGAAAGCAACAGGTTCTATGACACTACACTATTGACACATTCAATAGACCAAAACACTGGTTCATTCTCTGGCATTTTGTCTCAGTTCAGTGTAATTAATCTGTCTTTTTAGTAATGTACATTTAAGAAATCTATCTATACCCAAATAGATACCAGTTACAGGAGTCTTGCAGTACATGTTTATTGCCAGTATTCAAGTCCTTTGGTAATCTTTTTTTAAATTACCCCAAATAATCAAGATCTTCAGACTTATACCATTAATTTTACTGTACTACATCACAAAGGCCCTTACCAACAATCACTTGGGTATTTGTAGGCAACTTCTTGCGCCTCAAATTGTTTGTTTCCTTGCAAAGGTATGTTTTAATGTGTTAATGATATTTGGGACATTTGTGGACAGACTAAAAGGGGTTTGAGCGTGTTATTGTTCTCTTTGCATCAAGAATTATAGGGACTTCTCTCTTAGGACTCTTTTGAATGTAAATGCTTCCTTCTAGAAGTAGGCTCACATAAATGCTGGCCAAAAAGTATAGACAACTTTTACCTGAATCAGAAAGGACACAAAATGTAAGTTGTTTCTGAGTGACCTGAGTTGACAAAAAATAATTTCTTTATTATTTATTTATTTATTATTTAAGCTTGTAGAGCGCGACAGCTACCCGTAAGGGTCTCCCGGCGCTAAGATACTGCAGCTAACAAGAGATGGTTGGCCATGTAGTTATAGATCGAAAAGCCAGGTCTTAACGGCTTTACGAAAACATATGATGCTGTCCTCAGACCGAATGGCCAGAGGAAGGGAGTTCCATAACTTGGGCCCTAAGTAAGAGAAGGAGCGACCTCCCATTCTGGAGAGCTTGATCCTGGGAACTGAGAATAGGCATTGAGAGGAAGAACGGAGGGAACGGGAAGGAAAATAAGGTTTTACTAAGGTCTGTAGGTAACTCGGAGCCACCTTATGCCTGATCTTATGCATGTAGGAGAGAAACTTAGAAGGCGCCCTGCAGCGTTTTGGACTAGTTGAAGGCGTCGAGTGACAGCCTTGGCCGCCCCCAGGTAGAGTATGTTGCCATAGTCCAACCTGGAGGTGACCAAGGCACTCATCACCGTCCTTCTTGTGTCATCAGGCAGCATCCACAGGATCTTGCTAAGCCAACGTATAATGGTGAAACACATGGCAGATACTTTGCTGACTTGACATTGCATTGTCAGGCCCTTGTCAATGACAACGCCTAGATTTCGTACCTGCTCCACTGGTACAGGGAGGGGACCTAGGTTTGCTGGCCAGTGTCTCGAGGTCCACAGGTTAGGCTTCTGTCCTAGGACAAGGACCTCCGTCTTCTCGCCATTCAGTTTGAGGAGGTTGTGATTCATCCATTTTGCTATTTCACCAAGACCAAACTGAAGGCGGGAGGAGGAGGCCTCACCGCAGTTCGTAAGCGAAAAGATAACCTGGGAGTCGTCGGCATATGTGAATAACGTGAGCCCGACGTCATCAGCTATATGAGCTAGGGGGGTATCATAAAGATTAAAGAGTAAGGGACTAAGAACAGAAACCTGAGGGACACCATGGTGCTGTGAGTAGGTATTGGAAGTGGCAGACCGGGAGAAAATTTGAAAGGTGCGTTTGGAAAGAAAGGAGGCCAGCCAGTCCAAAGCTAGTCCTTCCACGCCCATGGTGGCTAAGGCGTCAAGAAGGATTTTTTGAGGGATGGTATCAAACGCCGCGCTGAGATCAAGTAGTATCAGCGCAGCCGTTTCACCTTTGTCGAGCAGTGACCGTAGGTTTTCAGTAACACCTAGGAGAGTGGTCTCAGTCGAAAAGCCCGGCCGGAAACCTGACTGTGAGGGATGAAGTAAGTTGTTGGAGCTCACATGCTGAGTAAGATGAAAATGGATGTGACGCTCCAGGACCTTGGAAAAAGCAGGTAACAATGAGATGGGGCGGTAGTTGACAAGAAGTTCGGGATCAGCGGTTGGCTTTTTTAAAAGTGGCGTGACCATAGCATGTTTCCAGATGCCGGGGACCATGGCAGACTTTAGTGATAGATTCAGGATGGAGCAGATTTTAAACAAGTGCAGGGGGTCAAGCGCCCTAAGTACAGAAATAGGGAGGGGATCCACAGGGGAGACAGATTTTAAATTACAGAGCAGTTCCTGAAAACCCTCAGGCTGTAATTCAGGCCAAGCTAAAAGCGGGTGGGGAAAGGAGGTCTCGGGTCGGGGTGCTTTTACTGCTAGAGTGGGTTGGACTATGGTCTTGTTATTAGAGTTGCAGGTGGAGATGTCCTGGTGGATCTTCTCCACCTTGCTTAGGAAAAACTGGGCAATTTCATCGCATTTCCTGTCTGTCAAAGGAGGAGATTTAGCTAATGTGGAGGAGCCTGCAAGATTTTTCACTAAGCTGAACAAGACTTTGGCATTGTCAATGGCATCTGTTATGGATTTCGTCACAAAGTTGGCCCTAGTAGAGGCGCACGCTTTGGGGTAAGATTTTAAAGCGATTCTATAAGTCTGAGCTGCATGCTGAGAATAGTCTTTGCGCCAAACACGCTCAAGCTTCTTGCACCGAGACTTCTCAGCTTTTAGAGCCTCGGTGTACCATGGAGCGGGCATCTTATGAGATACATCCTGCTTTAGAGAAGTAGGAAGGACGGTATCAATGGCATTTTTTAGCCAAAAATCAGTCAGCATAGCAGAAGTTTCCACATCACCTAGTGTGGACAGTTCCAAAGGAAGATGGGAAGCAAGAAATTTATTCAAAGAACCAATATCCAATTTCCTCCATGCCCTGCTCCTTTCCGCATAGTTGCCTCTATATAGAGCTGCAGTGGTGTTCTGCCTGATTTCTCAGATTAGATAGGACCAGCTCATCAGAGCATTACCAACTCAGCCAGAACGTTACCACCTTCCCCTCCCTAGGGCCTATTTACAAGGTTTTCAACATATATCTACCACCTAAGGACAGGGAATTCCTAAGATACATACCCAGACCTCTTATAATATCAGCAATCGGCGGCCTCGCGGTCCCATACGAACCCAGACAACCTACCCAGACGGCAGCAGCAACGGCGATCTCGCGGTCCCAGACGAACCCAGACAACCTACCCAGACGGCAGCAGCAATATCGGCGATCTCGCGGTCCCAGACGAACCCAGACAACCTACCCAGACGGCAGCAGCAACGGCGATCTCGCGGTCCCAGACGAACCCAGACAACCTACCCAGACGGCAGCATCAGCGGCGATCTCGCGGTCCCATACGAACCCAGACAACCTACCCAGACGGCAGCAGCAATATCGGCGATCTCGCGGTCCCAGACGAACCCAGACAACCTACCCAGACGGCAGCAGCAATATCGGCGATCTCGCGGTCCCAGACGAACCCAGACAACCTACCCAGACGGCAGCAGCAATATCGGCGATCTCGCGGTCCCAGACGAACCCAGACAACCTACCCAGACGGCAGCAGCAATATCGGCGATCTCGCGGTCCCAGACGTACCCAGACAACCTACCCAGATGGCAGCATCAATATCGGCGATCTCGCGGTCCCATACGAACCCAGACAACCTACCCAGACGGCAGCATCAGCGGCGATCTCGCGGTCCCAGACGAACCCAGACAACCTACCCAAACGGCAGCATTATGTTATAATCCAGTAATCCAGGAGACAGGAACTTGGGTTAGAAGTAGTTTATTTGAGAACAACTACACAGCTCATCATCTGCCAGCATCTTCTAGTTTAAAAGTCCATCAGTCTTAAAACATAACATTCCACCATGCACAGGATGCACATGACATCACAAACTAGATGCTGAGTATGACAAGCAACTTAAAGGGACACAGTACAATTTACAAGATGTAGAATATAACATACCTCCCTTTCTTCCAAAGGAAGGAAAAATATAAATCAATAAAACTTAAAAGGAAACTTAACAACAGAAAGAAAAAGAGATACTACTCGCGAAACCTACAAGGCATTTTGATAGATCTAGAACTTTTCCTACTGGGAAAATTCGTACTGTTGGCAAGTATGTCACCTTGCTGAGGAGCAACAGAAACCTCTTTAGCTTTCACAACTTTCGAAACATTCCACCAACATCCTCCCTCAACTTGAACAGCATTACCACCAATTCTCACTATTTTGATAGGTTCACTGTACTTACTCCTTCCTTTCTTCGTGTGTGTAGAGTTCTTTATTCTTATAAAATCCCCTACACACAAAGTGACCATTTTTGTTTTCTTTCTTTGATCTAACCAACTTTTCTCCTTATCTTGAGCCACCGTAGAATTAGACTTGACCGTTTCTAAGACAGACTCAAGATCAACAACAGGAGAAGACCATTTCGACATCCAACTGGGTCTAAAACTGGTATTAGCTTTCCTCCCCCTTAAAACTTCAAAGGGAGAAACTTTCGTGGAAGAGTGAGGTGTTGTTCTGTAAGACCAAACCATACTTTCTAAAGAAGCAAGAACATCATGCCTCCCCTCTACAGCCCACTTGACACAATCACCCACAACACGGTTCATCCTTTCAACAAGACCATTCGTTTGTGGATAGTAAAGTGAACTCTTACAGTGCTTAATTCCACACGACTTGAGAAACGATTGAAACTCCAAACTAACAAACTGAGTCCCATTGTCTGAGACAATCGATTCAGGAAAACCTTCTCTCATAAACACCTCCTTGAGGAACTTAACCACGGTGGAAGCACTAACATCCTTTACAACCTTAATTTCGGGCCACCTCGACGTATAGTCCATTAAAACAATAATGAATCTCAAACCTAATGGCAAAACATCAAAAGGACCCATAATATCAATCCCTACTTTAACCCAAGGACTGCTGGGACACTCGATGGGAGACAAAGGTGGGACAGTAATTTTGAATGATTTCTCAGACACAGAGCACACTGGACAGTTCTCAACAAAAGTGCGAATCTCATTGTCCATACTCGGCCACCAAAAATCTTGTCATACTCGACGTATAGTTAGAGAAATTCCCAAATGTCCTTCATGGGACTCCCTCATGATAGTAGGCCTGAGATTATGAGGTGGTATTAGTTTGTCACATCTCACTAAAAGACCATCTTCAATAGAAATTTCAGATTCAATCTTCCAATATGGCTGTAAAACAGGAGATAAAGACTTTTCCTTGGGCCACCCATTTCTGACATAATCGAACACTTCCTGCAACACTTTGTCCCTTGACAAAAACTCTTTCCAATTTTCCTCAGACCCAACAGCTAAAACAGGTACATCTATCGAAGCCACAAAACAATCCTCCTTGTCCTCATCATTCAAATCATGAAAACTTGTACCTTCTTTCACACCATCACTCTGAGGAAAGCGTGACAAAAAATCTGCACGTGTGTTTTTCCCACCAGAAATGTGCGTGATATCGAACTGATATTGGAGTAAATTGGTCACCATTCTTGTGATTCTGGGCGTACAACATTTGCTTGGACCAGCAGACAAAATAGAGACCAATGGCTTGTGGTCAGTAATCAAATTGAAACGTCTACCCCAAACATAAGGTCGATACTTGTCAATAGCCCACACACATGCCAGCAACTCTTTCTCTATAACGGAATATTGAACCTCAGCACTCCTAAGTACTCTGGAAGCGAAAGCAACCGTAAACTCTCTCTCTCCAGAACGTTGAGTGAGAATGGCTCCCAAACCTACCTTGCTCGCATCCACAGTAATATAACAAGGCAAATCTGGATGGAATGGAGTAAGAGCATCACCCTTCTTAAGAATGTCTTTAACTTTAGTAAAAGCACTATCACAATCACTAGTCCATGAGAACTTCGTGGAAAGCTTGAGTAGATTACTGATGGGTCTAACAATAGACGCATACCCTGGTACAAATCTCGAGTAGTACTCCAAAAGCCCCAACAAAGATTTAACTCCTGACCTGTCCCTTGGTACTGGTGCCTTCATAATGGCATCAATCAACCCTTCCCTAGGCTTGATCCCCTCGGAAGACAATAAATGACCAAGGTACTCAATTTCACTGCAACTGAACTTGCACTTTTCAGTTTTTAAGAAAACACCACTTTCCTTAAAAATCCCCAAAACCTTCCTGACAATGTTATCATGTGTCACATCATCCTTAGCATGGATTAAGACATCATCTTGAAAAACAAGAACCCCTTCAACATCTCTCAATAAGTTTTGCATTACCCGTTGAAAAACAGAGGCTGCAGAGGCCAACCCAAAAGGCATCCTTTTGTAACGGAACGTGCCAAGTGGTGAAACAAAAGCAGTCAGAGATCGTGAGTCAGGGTGAAGTTCAATTTGATGATATGCGCTGGCTAAGTCCAACTTTGAAAAAACGTTAGCACCTTTGATATTAGTAAAAAGATCAGTAATCTTGGGCAGAGGATGGGAGTCAACCCAGATCTCTTTGTTTAAGGACCTGAGATCCACACAAACTCTGAGTTTTCCATCCCTCTTACGTGCGACTACAAGAGGAGATAACCATAGTGAAGATTCTGTGGGTTCAATAATTTCCTTTTCACAAAGCGTGGTTATTTCCTTATCACGGTCCTCTCTAATGCTAAAAGGGACACTCCTGAGTTTGTGTTTAATGGGAGTTGCACCATCCTTTACAATTATTTTATGTTTGAAACCTGTGATCTTGCCAAGTTGGTTACCAAAAACTGAAGGAAATTCATTAACCCACCTTGTGTTTTCCTCTCCACAAGAAACAAGTAAAACTTGCTCTCTCATTCCTGGTCTCAGTTGCATACCAAAAAGCCCTTGATGAAACCATCCTAGGATATTGAGTCCATCAACAGCCACATACACTTTACCTCTGATTCTCCTACCCTTGAATTCTAGATAATCTTCAAAGAATCCTGAGAGGGCTATTTTGCGTTTTTGAAATGAAATGGGTTTTCTACCAGGAGGAAACAGAGTTCTCTCACCCCATGTTTCGCGGAACAACTCATTGGTAATTATGGTAATTCTTGCACCAGAATCTACTAAAAGATTAAGTTTCTTATCACCCACAAGAATTTCAACAATGGGGTCTACACAAGTCGATGGATCACCAGTGAGTGGGATAGATGTCTCACCAGATTCTATATCGTCAGTAACAATAGAGATAGTTTCTGTGTCTGAATCTTCATCTGATTCTAAAACACATGCTATAGTCTTCCTTTGAAACTTTTTCTTTAGGCAAACAGTAGCGTAATGTCCCACTTTCTTGCAATAATTGCATGTAGAACTCATGGCAGGACACTTTGAACCTTTGTTGTGAATGGAAGCCCCACAACGCAAACACATGTTGTTTGGTACAGACCCACCATCCTTGAACCTTGTAGAAGAACTATCCTTGAGTTTAGGAGTAAAATTGTTAACAGTTTTAAAAGATCTATTTTTGCTCTTTTTCGACCCCCCAACAAAATTGACACAGTCTACAGGCTTGTCCTCTAATTCTTTCAGAGAAACATGAGAAGTTTCAATACTTTTCGCAATCTTGATAGTTTCATCAAGAGTGGGATTGTCCATAGTGAGTAACTTTTGTCTAGTTTGTTTGTCTTTACAATGACCAACAAATTGATCACGAATCAACTGCTCAGTAAAGTTTTCAAACAAACAGACAGAAGCTAATTTCCTAAGGGTGGAAAAATAAGCATCAACATCCTCACAATCAGACTGTTTTCTCATAAAGAATTTGTGCCTAAGTACAATTAAATTAGGTTTCTTATCAAATCTCAATTTAAGTTTCGTGACAGTAGTTTGATATTCATCAGTAACAACTTCATTATCAACAGGAAGCTCAGGTAAGTGCTTGAATATAGTTCTCCCTTCAAATCCAAGAGAATGTAATAAAAGACATTTCTTTCGCTCAGGACGAAACCTTGAAGCTCCAATGGCACCTAAATAGGTTTCAAAAGCATCAAACCAAATATCCCACTTCACGGGAGGGTCACCAGGACAATCAAGAAAAGCAGGAGGAGCATTAATGGATTGTAAAGAGGACATCCTGAAAATGGAGAAATAGCAAAGACCTGTGAGACAAAGTTAGCCTACAAGCTGGATATGTAAATACGAATAAAAAAAAACTTTTCAGTATGAATAAAATGTCTTCTTCAAATTTCAAATGTCCATTTGTACTGCTCCACCGTAGAGAAAAGAAAATGAAATAACTATAAAATGTCTTCCTCAAATGGTCATATGCCTCGCCCCACAGTAGAGAAGGAAAAAAAAATTTTTTTTTTTAATGATGTCACACTACTGAGGGGAAAGCGTGGGAAAAGAACCTTGTGAAAAGCATCTGGAATTGTTTGTGGGAGAACAAGTGATTGTCAAAAGAAGGAGTAGATTCTTGAGAATGTTCAAAACAAAGGACAATCCAGGCTTGGATACATTGCTAGGCAATAGAGAATCTTCGAGTTGTAAGCAGGTTGCCTAGTAATGAGACGAAGAATGCAGCGTTGGAACCTTTGAGTCGTCGGCTAGTCGCTTAGCAACAGTAGAAGGAGAAGTTTTCTCTTCCGCGTATGACGACTGTTACCCTCGCGCGTGTGTTGAAAAACAAACACATTGAAATGTCAACAGGAGGAGCGAGCCACCGCTCGAGGGAGTTAACGCACGCTGGTAAGGACGTTAACGGAGAGGCCTAAAGTAAACAAACACCAAGTTGTTCGTGTGAAAAAAATTACGCTGTTAACTTGGATTTGAGCATAAGCGAAAATGCTGCTTTGAGGTCGCATTAAACACGCTGCTAAGATATATGCGTGAAAGCATTTAGTGGTTACGGCAATGTAGAAATGCAAGTAGCAGCAACAGCTTTGGCAGTGGAGACATGCGTTAATGCAGAGTCAAATATGAAGCAGTAAGGGTATTTTCGCTTAGCAATAAATCTTTTGAAGAGAAATTATGATGCCTTAGTTCTCAAATAGAGATTGCAGACGCTTAGAGACGTGGTGAAATGTCAGGGTTGAAAGCGCTGCTGAGCTTAATTGAGGAAAAGTAAAAGTCACTTATCTGGAGTTGAGGTTGAGAGGCTGAGAGGCATCTTGAAAGTGGATTGATGATTGAAGGTTCCTTGAGAGATTGAAATTGAAGTTGAAAGAGTTGGCAGATGGCTTGAGAAGAAAAAAAATTTATTTCTTGAGGCTGGATGCGTGGGTTCAGCTGTGTAGGACCGCGTCGCCAAAAATATGTTATAATCCAGTAATCCAGGAGACAGGAACTTGGGTTAGAAGTAGTTTATTTGAGAACAACTACACAGCTCATCATCTGCCAGCATCTTCTAGTTTAACAGTCCATCAGTCTTAAAACATAACATTCCACCATGCACAGGATGCACATAACATCACAAACTAGATGCTGAGTATGACAAGCAACTTAAAGGGACACAGTACAATTTACAAGATGTAGAATATAACACATATCCTATGATTACCATTACATAAAGGGATCAATCTCACTATTCATCAGGGGTATAGAACTACAATATTATAGATCACACAATAGTTGCCAAATTAGATGATGTACAACTTATCCTTCAATTCAAGGGCTCCTCTCTCCCTTATTCAGTTACCACTTACCTGATCAGGGTTAGCATCTGTTCACATAGTAGCATCCGACTAGAAGAACAGGTTACCTTTTCATGCAAGAATAAGAAGTACACTGGTTCACTATGCAAAGGTTATTATCAAATATAAGTTCTCCTCTACCCCCTTGCTCAGTTACCATTCACCTGGACGGGAGACGCATCCGTTCACCTGACTGCACCTGACTAGAAGAAAGGTTAGCTTCATTAATAATAACAACCTCTGCACAATGGTTCACTAAGAACTGGGGTATCTTTATTACAATAACAACAATAGCAACACAACGAAGGAGGTTTTCTTCTGACAAGACATCCGAACCGCGACAACACCAGATCGTCAGGAAAATCGTACCGCTACAGAGAGGATCCACATCAAGTTGGGGAGGCTGGGAGCTGGAAACG
The DNA here is from genome assembly GCF_964261635.1 of Lissotriton helveticus. NCBI lineage: Eukaryota > Metazoa > Chordata > Amphibia > Caudata > Salamandridae > Lissotriton > Lissotriton helveticus. The sequence goes on from NC_136070.1 coordinate 462,411,188, forward strand.
ATCGTCGCCACTGAAAAGAAGTGGGATCCACGCTAAAGCTAAGGGAATGGCTTTATTGACATCCAGCCACAGCAACTCCCCGGAAGCAACTGCCGAGACTAGAATCATGGAAGTGTTCCACGCAGGGAACATTCTGTGTAGAATGCTAGGGCAGGGAGGAGAAGACCCAACACAAAGTTAGTCAGAAGTGCTTCTGCGATATCCGGGCCCGAGCCTTCATGGAGCCAAGACTCCGTAACGAAGAGGGCATCCGGTTGTTCATCATTTAGAAGGTCAAAAATCTCACGTCTGTGCTTAGGTACTGAGCGACAGTTCATGCTGAGAAAATCATATGCTGTTTTTTAAATAGTCGGCAGTTGAGGTGTACAACTATGACAGAGTTGAGGAGCCTCGAGGGACAGAGAGCAATTTGAGCAAGACTATGAGGACTTAGTTGTTAAATTGAACATGGAACAGTCTGCACTGCGATAGGGTCTATAAGCTCACAGTAAACTGGAGCTATAGATGAGCCTAGGAAATGGCTTGGTAATTTGGCCAGGGGGTATGGCCCCTGGGCCCGTTTGGGTGCAGACGGGCACGTCTTTGGCGCGCCCCCGGCACGCCCGCTGCGCCCGCCCGCTGCGCGGACGGGAAATCATTGCCATAAATACTAGGAAAAGTAGAGGAGGGGCCCGGGGGAAAGAAGGCGGGGCGGAAGAACCAGCTGGTCCGCAACCCGTCGCCTCACCCAAGATGGCGTTGTGCCGATCACCGTCTCACATCATCCCCAAAATCGGCAGCGGGACAGCTGAGAGGATCCAGGTAGGTTCTAAAGTGCCCCAGATAGTGCAGCAGCTTTGGAAGTAATTAAAAATTCAATTGTGCAAATAGTGCGAAATGGCTAAAAAATTGCAGCAAAATACATCAAACAAAGGCCTAAAGCCTCGGCTTTCTGCCTCAGGGCTCAGATAGCAGCAAATCAGGGGGGGGGCTCAAGAATAGCGTTTTTTATACTGGCGAGGGCGGGGCGGAAGAACCAGCTGGTCCGCAACCCATCGCCTCACCCAAGATGGCGTTGTTCCGATCAGCGTCTCACATCAGCCCCAAAATCGGCTGCGGGACAGCTGAGAGGATCCAGGTAGGTTCGAAAGTGCCCCAGATAGTGCAGCAGCTTTGGAAGTAATTTAAAATTCAATTGTGCAAATAGTGCGAAATGGCTAAAAAATGGCAGCAAAATACATCAAACAAAGGCCTAAAGTCACGGCTTTCCGTCTCAGGGCTCGGATAGCAGCAAATCAGGGGGGGCTCAAGAATAGCGTTTTTTATACTGGCGAGGGCGGGGCGGAAGAACCAGCTGGTCCGCAACCCGTCGCCTCATCCAAGATGGCGTTGTTCCGATCAGCGTCTCACATCAGACCCAAAATCGGCTGCAGGACAGCTGAGAGGATCCAGGTAGGTTCGAAAGTGCCCCAGATAGTGCAGCAGCTTTGGAAGTAATTTAAAATTCAATTGTGCAAATAGTGCGAAATGGCTAAAAAATGGCAGCAAAATACATCAAACAAAGGCCTAAAGCCCCGGCTTTCCGCCTCAGGGCTCAGATAGCAGCAAATCAGGCCAAGTGCGAGCAATTTTGTGTGTTCCGAAACCAAAATTGCCACCATGGTTGTGGGAAACCCGGGTCTTTTGTGGTGTCCCCCAACTGTTTGCCCTCATTTTGACTACTAGATGCTAGTTTTCTGGCTCTGATTGTTCCCTGGGCTCTGCTAACCAGACCCAGGCCTGAGCTCTATGTTAACGGTACATGGTTATTAGGTATAATTACAATTGGTACTGACAACCTCCATATAAGTCCCTAGTATATGGTAGCTCTTGTACATTTAGAGGCCCAGCAGAATTACTGTCATTAAGTGTGCACTGCTCTGTGGCCTGCTGTCATTTTCAAAGTCAGCCCTGCTTTGCAGGCTGCTTTTAAATTAAAATGACATGCAAATGGAATTAAAGGTACCTCCAAAGTCTTAAACCACCTTATTGTTATATGTAAGTTACCCCTAAGATCTCCCATATGTGCCCCATAGGTAGGTTGTCTTGTAATTATACGCAGAGACATTATAAAAGATGTTGTATTTCCCTGGTGAGGGAAAAACTGCCAATTTAGCTGTTCCCTATTGTAGTGCATTAGCTCCATAGGCAAACATGGGAAAGGTTTTATAAACTTTATTAAAGTCTAACTATTTACAGGAGTGAGCTAAGAAGATACTTTAAAGTGTCTAAATAATAGATAAATTCCACAACTTGCCACGGTTTGATTTACAAAACTATGACAATCTAAGAATTTATAGAACTTGCTTTTCTGTTGTGCCAAAATGCAGCCTTCTTGCAGCCTATTCTGATGCTCAGCCTTTGACAGGGTGAGCCAAACTGCTCTGATGAGGAGTGAAGTGGCCTGCATTGAGACAAATAAGACATCTGGTGGAAGAAGAACTTCTGCAGCCAAGCACAGGACAAGATGGAGGCTGAGTAGCTAAACTGGTCTTCGAAGAGGAAATGACACTTAGGACAGGATCCAGGCCCACCCCCATTTCCTGTACCCCCAGCCAGATGGGAGCCCCTGTAAATAAATTATCAGAGGGGCTGAAAGGTTAGTGCTAAGGAAAGCTAGCCACACAAGTAGGTCGAGTTAGCCAGGCCTTAAATCCTTTGCTGCGCGCGCTGGCCAACGGCCATCTAGAACACTACCTCGGTAGTGCTGAGCACGTCTGTTGGCCGACGCAGCCCCACCCACTCTTTTAAACCGCTGCACCGCGCCGGAATTCACGCCGCGGTTAGGCGGTTAAGCTCCAGGATAGAATTTCTGCATTTTGGACTTTGACAAACAGTGCTTTCCAGGACAACAATATGTCATACTTTGTAAGAAGTGGACACACCTGAGGGTGGCACCCTGTACCCCATTGCCGGGGATGCCCCTGCTTGTCACTCCAGAAACATAGCTAAATATGAGAGACCTGCCCAGCAACTCAGATACCTGCCTGAAAGAAATAAGAAGAAGAAGACTGCCCTGCTGGAACCCTTATCTGCACTTAAAGGATTTCACGCTGAAGGACTGCACCTGCTGCACACTTTGGGCTTAGCAAAAGAAGGGCTTTGCCTGACTCTAAAAGTATGAGGAGTGGAATCCCTGAATGCAGCAGGTTAAAAGAGCTTCACCTGCAACATTTCCACCAAGAAGAACCTAGGTAGACAGCATTCAGTGGACTATTAGGGATTTGGCCAGGTGCACTGTGGATCTTATAGTCCCAACTTCGCAAGGAGCAACTCAGAGATCTGGACCTTGGATTAGTGTTGTGGACCCTTCAAATACCCCAAAGAAGCATCTGGAGAAAAACGACTTCCTGCTGGACCCTTGGACTGCACAAGAGAGGACTGCATTCATAAGGACGGACACCTGCTGCACTCACAAGGCTTCACACCAAATGACTTTGCCTGTCTTAAAGGATAATGAGTGGACTCCCTGATCTGCAACTGATGGAAGGGCTACCTGCAACAGCACTAATGAGGACAACTCCAGCTTACGAGCTTCACCTGGATTTTACGTGGATTGATCAGCAGCATTGTGGGAGTTGTAGTCCCTGACCCCAAGATGCAAACCAGAGTTTCTGAACCCTTGGCTGGTGCGGCGGACCCCTTTCCTGCATAAAGAAACACTTCTGGAAGTGTAACAGTGTTACATCGCAAGTGGCCTGAACTCTTGACAGACTCCCGGTCCAGCAAGACCTTTTTTAACCATTTGAGCGCTATTTGCCTTGAGCGCTATTTGCCTTAAGCGCTAGTTTAACTTTTCATCTTTAAAAATTCATCTCTCCGGGTTCCCTAAATTGTATATTTGTCGTTTTGTTTAAATCATAAAAATATTTCCTATTTTCATAAAGTGGGTTTGTATTTTTATAATGTTGTCTCTTACTTAGTTAATGAATTGGTGTTTTAAATGCTTTACACACCTGTCTCCTAAGTTAAACCTGTCTGCTCAAAGCCAAGCCACCAAGGGTTGAGCAAGGATACATTGTTTTATTTTTTTTAAACCTTTATTGTGCAAAAAGAATACAAATACAGACCTACAACAACCAAGGCCAGTCAGTCATACGAAATAGCAAAAACAGATCAATACACAGCTCATCAGCCGACAACCCGGGGGTCCGGCAGCGTATAAGCACCATGTAATTCGAGCGTATGGCAGGCGCGGATAAATAAAAGGTTTCTTGTTTAATTATATAGAAACAACAAAGGAAAGACACAAAAAGAGAAATCGAGGCAAACCAGCAGTCTAAGGACTGTTACCTGTGGTAGGAGGGACAAATGAGAAGCAAGCATCAAAAAATCATGTAGGAGGGGAGTGGGGACCGAGAGTGAGCAGTATATCACAATAACAGGAAATCAGAGTACTGGAGCGTATAGTGAGGGAGACCGTGGAATGTCAGGGGGCTCCGCAAGGGGAGGATCACAGATCTCTCCACGGTACGAGTTCCATTGACCCCATATCCTTCCCCACTTCTTGGGCCTACCTCGGGAGATGTACACAATTTTTTCTCTAAACATGCACCAGTCCATGTTCGCCTCCCAAGTCGAGACCAATGGTGCCCTATGAGACCCCCACAATTGAGCGATATCTCTCTTTGCAATCATGTTGCCCAGCGTGACCCATTGAGTCTGAGCAACAGTACAGTCATTCGGTTCCCAAATATTCAGCAAACAGCGTCTGGCTTCGGGGAATAGCTCAACACCTGTCACTTCTCCCATCATCGCATGCACTTGAGTCCAGAAAACCACTACCTCCGGGCATTCCCATAGAATATGGAGGAAGGTCGCAAGCAGGCCACAACCACGCCGACATAACCCATCCACAGAATAACCCACATGCATCAATCGTGGACCTGTGACATAGATACGATGCAGAATCTTCAGCTGCACCAGTCGGAGACGCGCCGGAATCGCGACTTCTTTAGGGGAGGATATCGCAGCCTGCCAATCCTCATCGTCCAACTCCAAACCGTCACCAATCCACGCCTCTCTTAGCTGTATAAGAAGGTCCAAACGGGCATTAATACGTTTTTTATATATGAGGGAGATAGTACTGTCAGGGACATGTCCATCCAGCACTCTATCCTCCAGGGGAGAAGACTCAGGGATCATAGTACCAGCAGGGAAGACAGAAGCAAGTGCGTGGCGGACCTGAAGATATCGGAAATATTCCCTATCACTCAACTTATACTCCCGTTTAAGTTCGTCAAAAGTTTTGACTCTGTCAGTGGCCCAAAGATCACCCACTCTGCTGATACCAATAAGGTACCATCTATCGAATCCCTTCGAGGACCACAGACCACCCAATCTCTCAGCTGCATACAGGGGAGTTGCCCTAGTCAGTTTATCAGTCCAGCCCGTGGCCGATGTTGCACTATCCCATACACGTACCGCCACTGCGGTGGGGCCCGTCAGACTCCTCCTGGCGGTCTTGGAGTAGAGCGCCCTAGTATAATCGCCCCCCGGCAATTGCCACCTATCCATATCATAAGCGGGATTCGGGACAGGACCATACATGGCGTGATTAATAGCACTTAACTGAGCCGCCCAATAATAGCGTTTGACATCCGGCAAGGCTATACCGCCGTCATACCAGGGCAAAGTTAATTTCGCCAACGCCATGCGTGGCCTCCCGCCCCAAACCAATTTTCTCTGGAGGCCCTCGATTTCACGGAAGTAGTCAGCCAGGACCAGATCGAGCGTGTTCTGGATAGCGTATAGGAACCGGGGAAGAGACATCATTTTGAACAAGGCCGCTCTCCCCAAGGGGGACAGAGGCAATCCACCCCACGCCGCTACATCCGACCGAAGCCGGGCAAGCGGAGGCAGTAGATTCCACTCATATCGTACCCTGGGGTCCATAGAAATGTAAATCCCCAAGTACTTGAAACCAACACTGGAAACAGGTATAGGGCAGACACGGGGCAAAGAAGGTTGTCCACCAGTAAGTGGATAAATACAGGATTTAGCCCAGTTGATAACCAAACCAGAGTTCCTCCCGAAAGAACTCAGGACGCCGAACAGAACACCCAATGACTTACGGGGAGAACTAAGGTATAACAGTATATCATCGGCGTAAAGCGACACCCGGTCCTCGAAAGCAGAGGACCACCGTATGGCCCTGAGCGAGGGCTCCCATCGGAGCCATGCGGCAAGGAGTTCAAGAGCAAGTGCGAAAAGGAGAGGCGACAAAGGGCAGCCCTGCCTCGTGCCACGCCTGAGGACAAAGGGATCCGAGGCCCTTCCGTTGACCACTACCTGAGCCAGCGGTTGCTCATACAAAAGTCTAACCCACCCGATAAACTTAGGACCAAAGCCGAACTTGGCAAGGGCAGCCCACAGATATGGCCATTCCACCGTATCGAAGGCCATCGAGGCGTCAAGTGAGACCAAGATGGCCGACTCCTCAAGAGACCCCGCCTTCGCCAAGACACCATGAAGACGTCGAAGGTTAAGCGCGGTATTGCGGTGGGGGATAAACCCGAATTGATCAAGGTGTACCACATCGCCGATCACCGTAACCATTCGGCTCGCCAGGATCTTAGCAAGAACCTTGGGCTCCACATTCAAAAGCGAGATCGGTCGATATGACGAACAGTGTTCACGGGGCTTTCCATCCTTGTGGATGACCACAATGGACGCCAGTCTCTGATCCCGGGGAAGAAGCCCGAGATCTCGCGATGCCAAGAATGCCCGACGGAGGTATGGCGCCATTTTGTCGGGGCACAACTTATACAGCTCGATTGGTAAGCCGTTCGGGCCCGAAGCTTTACCTGAGCGAAGTGCACGGATAGCGAGCGCTACTTCATCGGTAGAAAAATCCGCCTCCATAAGCTCCCTGTCCGAGTCCGACAGACTAGGCAACGTTATATCGCGGAGCAATAGGTGCAAGTCCTCCTCTGGCCTGTCCGAGACCGGCACGTAAACCTTCTGAAAGTGCTGGGCAAAGACCTCCACTATCTCGATTGGGTCCACCACTCGTACACCATCCACCCGCTCAATAACAGGCACCACCCGATTCAATCTATCCCGTTTATCAAGCCAAGCAATCAATTTCCCCGCCTTGTCACCCACATCATACAGGCGCCCCTGCTGCTCACGATTCATCGCCCTAGCCGCATCAGTCACCAGAGCTCTGTATTCAGACTGTTTAAGCGCCAAGGAGTGCAAGCTATCAGGCGTAGTTCCAGACTCCATCCGCTCCTCCAAATCAGAGATATCGTTTTCCAGACGCACCACTTCCATATTTCTGCACCTCCTCTCGCTAGCAATCAAAGAGAGAGTCTGACCCCGGATCACAGTTTTATATGCCTCCCATAAAGAGACAGGGGAGGACACCGACCCTTCATTCTCAGCGAAGTAGTAATCCATACACTTAACCACTTCCGTACCAATGTTGGGGTTACGAAGATGCCACGGATTAATAGGAGCGACCCGGCCCCCGGACTCTAGCCGCACGTCAATAGTAAGCCAGAGTGGGGAGTGGTCTGAGATCCCCCTAGCCAAATGCCTAATTTCCCTCACAGAGACCATCTCTGGCAACTGCCGAGACTAGAATCATGTAAGTGTTCCACGCAGGGAACATTCTGTGTAGAATGCTAGGGCAGGGAGGAGAAGACCCAACACATAGTTAGTCAGAAGTGCTTCTGCGATATCCAGGCCCGAGCCTTCATGGAGCCAAGACTCCGTAACGAAGAGGGCATCCGGTTGTTCATCATTTAGAAGGTCAAAAATCTCACGTCTGTGCTTAGGTACTGAGCGACAGTTCATGCTGAGAAAATTATATGCTGTTTTTTAAATAGTCGGCAGTTGAGGTGTACAACTATGACAGAGTTGAGGAGCCTCGAGGGACAGAGAGCAATTTGGGCAAGACTGTGAGGACTTAGTTGTTAAATTGAACATGGAACAGTCTGCACTGCGATAGGGCCTATAAGCTTGCAGTAAACTGGAGCTATAGATGAGCCTAGGAAATGGCTTGGTAATTTGGCCTGGGGGTATGGCCCCTGGGCCCGTTTGGGCGCAGACGGGCGCGTCTTTGGCGCGCCCCCGGCACGCCCGCTGCGCCCGCCCGCTGCGCGGACGGGAAATCATTGCCATAAATACTAGGAAAAGTAGAGGAGGGGCCCGGGGGAAAGAAGGCGGGGCGGAAGAACCAGCTGGTCCGCAACCCGTCGCCTCACGCAAGATGGCGTCGTTCCGATCACCGTCTCACATCAGCCGCAAAATCGGCAGCGGGACAGCGGAGAGGATCCAGGTAGGTTCGAAAGTGCCCCAGATAGTGCAGCAGCTTTGGAAGTAATTTAAAATTCAATTGTGCAAATAGTGCGAAATGGCAAAAAAATGGCAGCAAAATACATCAAACAAAGGCCTAAAGCCCCGGTTTTCCGCCTCAGGGCTCAGATAGCAGCAAATCGGGGGGGGGGGCTCAAGAATAGCGTTTTTTATACTGGCGAGGGCGGAAGAACCAGCTGGTCCGCAACCCATCGCCTCACCCAAGATGGCGTCGTTCCGATCAGCGTCTCACATCAGCCCCAAAATCGGCTGCGGGACAGCTGAGAGGATCCAGGTAGGTTCGAAAGTGCCCCAGATAGTGCAGCAGCTTTGGAAGTAATTTAAAATTCAATTGTGCAAATAGTGCGAAATGGCTAAAAAATGGCAGCAAAATACATCAAACAAAGGCCTAAAGTCACGGCTTTCCGTCTCAGGGCTCAGATAGCAGCAAATCAGGAGGGGGGGGCTCAAGAATAGCGTTTTTTATACTGGCGAGGGCGGGGCGGAAGAACCAGCTGGTCCGCAACCCGTCGCCTCACCCAAGATGGCGTTGTTCCGATCAGCGTCTCACATCAGCCCCAAAATCGGCTGCAGGACAGCTGAGAGGATCCAGGTAGGTTCGAAAGTGCCCCAGATAGTGCAGCAGCTTTGGAAGTAATTTAAAATTCAATTGTGCAAATAGTGCGAAATGGCTAAAAAATGGCAGCAAAATACATCAAACAAAGGCCTAAAGCCCCGGCTTTCCGCCTCAGGGCTCAGATAGCAGCAAATCAGGCCAAGTGCTAGCAATTTTGTGTGTTCCGAAACCAAAATTGCCACCATGGTTGTGGGAAACCCGGGCCTTTTGTGGTGCCCCCCAACTGTTTGCCCTCATTTTGACTACTAGATGCTAGTTTTCTGGCTCTGATTGTTCCCTGGGCTCTGCTAACCAGACCCAGGCCTGAGCTCTATGTTAACGGAACATGGTTATTAGGTATAATTACAATTGGTACTGACAACCTCCATATAAGTCCCTAGTATATGGTAGCTCATGTAGATTTAGAGGCCCAGCAGAATTACTGTCATTAAGTGTGCACTGCTCTGTGGCCTGCTGTCATTTTCAAAGTCAGCCCTGCTTTGTAGGCTGCTTTTAAATTAAAATGACATGCAAATGGAATTAAAGGTACCTCCAAAGTCTTAAACCACCTTATTGTTATATATAAGTTACCCCTAAGATCTCCCATGTGTGCCCCATAGGTAGGTTGTCTTGTAATTATACGCAGGGACATTATAAAAGATGTTGTATTTCCCTGGTGAGGGAAAAACTGCCAATTCAGTTGTTCCCTATTGTAGTGCATTAGCTCCATAGGCTAACATGGGAAAGGTTTAATAAACTTTATTAAAGTCTAACTATTTACAGGAGTGAGCTAAGAAGATACTTTAAAGTGTCTAAATAATAGATAAATTCCACAACTTGCCACGGTTTGATTTACAAAACTATGACAATCTAAGAATTTATAGAACTTGCTTTTCTGTTGTGCCAAAATGCAGCCTTCTTGCAGCCTATTCTGATGGTCAGCCTTTGACAGGGTGAGCCAAACTGCTCTGATGAGGAGTGAAGTGGCCTGCATTGAGACAAATAAGACATCTGGTGGAAGAAGAACTTCTGCAGCCAAGCACAGGACAAGATGGAGGCTGAGTAGCTAAACTGGTCTTCGAAGAGGAAATGACACTTAGGACAGGATCCAGGCCCACCCCCATTTCCTGTACCCCCAGCCAGATGGGAGCCCCTGTAAATAAATTATCATAGGGGCTGGAAGGTTAGTGCTAAGGAAAGCTAGCCACACAAGTAGGTCGAGTTAGCCAGGCCTTAAATCCTTTGCTGCGCGCGCTGGCCAACGGCCATCGCGAACACTACCTCGGTAGTGCTGCGCACGTCTGTTGGCCGACGCAGCCCCACCCACTCTTTTAAACCGCTGCACCGCGCCGGAATTCACGCCGCGGTTAGGCGGTTAATCTCCAGGATAGAATTTCTGCATTTTGGACTTTGACAAACAGTGCTTTCCAGGACAACAATATGTCACACTTTGTAAGAAGTGGACACACCTGAGGGTGGCACCCTGTACCCCATTGCCGGGGGTGCCCCTGCTTGTCACTCCAGAAACATAGCTAAATATGAGAGACCTGCCCAGTAACTCAGATACCTGCCTGAAAGAAATAAGAAGAAGAAGACTGCCCTGCTGGAACCCTTATCTGCACTTAAAGGATTTCACGCTGAAGGACTGCACCTGCTTCACACTTTGGGCTTAGCAAAAGAAGGGCTTTGCCTGACTCTAAAAGTATGAGGAGTGGAATCCCTGAATGCAACAGGTTAAAAGAGCTCCACCTGCAACATTTCCACCAAGAAGAACCCAGGTAGACAGCATTCAGTGGACTATTAGGGATTTGGCCGGGTGCACTGTGGATCTTATAGTCCCAACTTCGCAAGGAGCAACTCAGAGATCTGGACCTTGGATTGGTGTTGTGGACCCTTCAAATACCCCAAAGAAGCATCTGGAGAAAAACGACTTCCTGCTGGACCCTTGGACTGCACAAGAGAGGACTGCATTCATAAGGACGGACACCTGCTGCACTCACAAGGCTTCACACCAAATGACTTTGCCTGTCTTAAAGGATAATGAGTGGACTCCCTGATCTGCAACTGATGGAAGGGCTACCTGCAACAGCACTAATGAGGACAACTCCAGCTTACGAGCTTCACCGGGATTTTACGTGGATTGATCAGCAGCATTGTGGGAGTTGTAGTCCCTGACCCCAAGATGCAAACCAGAGTTTCTGAACCCTTGGCTGGTGCGGCGGACCCCTTTCCTGCATAAAGAAACACTTCTGGAAGTGTAACAGTGTTACATCGCAAGTGGCCTGAACTCTTGACAGACTCCCGGTCCAGCAAGACCTTTTTTAACCATTTGAGCGCTATTTGCCTTGAGCGCTATTTGCCTTAAGCGCTAGTTTAACTTTTCATCTTTAAAAATTCATCTCTCCGAGTTCCCTAAATTGTATATTTGTCGTTTTGTTTAAATCATAAAAATATTTCCTATTTTCATAAAGTGGGTTTGCATTTTTATAATGTTGTCTCTTACTTAGTTAATGAATTGGTGTTTTAAATGCTTTACACACCTGTCTCCTAAGTTAAACCTGTCTCCTCAAAGCCAAGCTACCAAGGGTTGAGCAAGGATTAATTTTTTTTTTTTTTTAAACCTTTATTGTGCAAAAAGAATACAAATACAGACCTACAACCACCAAGGCCCGTCAGTCATACGAAATAGCAAAAACAGATCAATACACAGCTCATCAGCCGACAACCCAGGGGTCCGGCAGTGTATAAGCACCATGTAATTCGAGCGTATGGCAGGTGCGGATAAATAAAAGGTTTCTTGTTTAATTATATAGAAACAACAAAGGAAAGACACAAAAAGAGAAATCGAGGCAAACCAGCAGTCTAAGGACTGTTACGTGTGGTAGGAGGGACAAATGAGAAGCAAGCATCAAAAAATCATGTAGGAGGGGAGTGGGGACCGAGAGTGAGCAGTATATCACAATAACAGGAAATCAGAGTACTGGAGCGTATAGTCAGGGAGACCGTGGAATGTCAGGGGGCTCCGCAAGGGAAGGATCACAGATCTCTCCACGGTACGAGTTCCATTGACCCCATATCCTTCCCCACTTCTTGGGCCTACCTCGGGAGATGTACACAATTGTTTCTCTAAACATGCACCAGTCCATGTTCTCCTCCCAAGTCGAGACCAATGGTGCCCTATGAGACCCCCACAATTGAGCGATATCTCTCTTTGCAATCATGTTGCCCAGCGTGACCCATTGAGTCTGAGCAACAGTACAGTCATTCGGTTCCCAAATATTCAGCAAACAGCGTCTGGCCTCGGGGAATAGCTCAACACCTGTCACTTCTCCCATCATCGCATGCACTTGAGTCCAGAAAACCACTACCTCCGGGCATTCCCATAGAATATGGAGGAAGGTCGGAAGCAGGCCACAACCACGCCGACATAACCCATCCACAGAATAACCCATATGCATCAATCGTGGACCTGTGACATAGATATGATGCAGAATCTTCAGCTGCATCAGTCGGAGACGCGCTGGAATCGTGACTTCTTTAGGGGAGGATATCGCAGCCTGCCAATCCTCATCGTCCAACTCCAGACCGTCACCAATCCATGCCTCTCTTAGCTGTATAAGAAGGTCCAAACGGGCATTAATACGTTTTTTATATATGAGGGAGATAGTACTGTCAGGGACATGTCCATCCAGCACTCTATCCTCCAGGGGAGAAGACTCAGGGATCATAGTACCAGCAGGGAAGACAGAAGCAAGTGCGTGGCGGACCTGAAGATATCGGAAATATTCCCTATCACTCAACTTATACTCCCGTTTAAGTTCGTCAAAAGTTTTGACTCTGTCAGTGGCCCAAAGATCACCCACTCTGCTGATACCAATAAGGTCCCATCTATCGAATCCCTTCGAGGACCACAGACCACCCAATCTCTCAGCTGCATACAGGGGAGTTGCCCTAGTCAGTTTATCAGTCCAGCCCGTGGCCGATGTTGCACTATCCCATACCCGTACCGCCACTGCGGTGGGGCCCGTCAGACTCCTCCTGGCGGTCTTGGAGTAGAGCGCCCTAGTATAATCGCCCCCCGGCAATTGCCACCTATCCATATCATAAGCGGGATTTGGGACAGGACCATACATGGCGTGATTAATAGCACTTAACTGAGCCGCCCAATAATAGCGTTTGACATCCGGCAAGGCTATACCGCCGTCATACCAGGGCAAAGTTAATTTCGCCAACGCCATGCGTGGCCTCCCGCCCCAAACAATTTCCTCTGGAGGCCCTCGATTTCACGGAAGTAGTCAGCCGGAACCAGATCGAGCGTGTTCTGGATAGCGTATAGGAACCGGGGAAGAGACATCATTTTGAACAAGGCCGCTCTCCCCAAGGGGGACAGAGGCAATCCACCCCACGCCGCTACATCCGACCGAAGCCGGGCAAGCGGAGGCAGTAGATTCCGCTCATATCGTACCCTGGGGTCCATAGAAATGTAAATCCCCAAGTACTTGAAACCAACACTGGAAACAGGTATAGGGCAGACACGGGGCAAAGAAGGTTGTCCACCAGTAAGTGGATAAATACAGGATTTAGCCCAGTTGATAACCAAACCAGAGTTCCTCCCGAAAGAACTCAGGACGTCGAACAGAACACCCAATGACTTACGGGGAGAAGTAAGGTATAACAGTATATCATCGGCGTAAAGCGACACCCGGTCCTCGAAAGCAGAGGACCACCGGTCCTCGAAAGCAGAGGACCACCGTATGGCCCTGAGCGAGGGCTCCCATCGGAGCCATGCGGCAAGGAGTTCAAGAGCAAGTGCGAAAAGGAGAGGCGACAAAGGGCAGCCCTGCCTCGTGCCACGCCCGAGGACAAAGGGATCCGAGGCCCTTCCGTTGACCACTACCTGAGCCAGCGGTTGCTCATACAAAAGTCTAACCCACCCGATAAACTTAGGACCAAAGCCGAACTTGGCAAGGGCAGCCCACAGATATGGCCATTCCACCGTATCGAAGGCCATCGAGGCGTCAAGTGAGACCAAGATGGCCGACTCCTCAAGAGACCCCGCCTTCGCCAAGACACCATGAAGACGTCGAAGGTTAATCGCGGTATTGCGGTGGGGGATAAACCCGAATTGATCAGGGTGTACCAAATCGCCGATCACCGTAACCATTCGGCTCGCCAGGATCTTAGCAAGAACCTTGGGCTCCACATTCAAAAGCGAGATCGGTCGATATGACGAACAGTGTTCACGGGGCTTTCCATCCTTGTGGATGACCACAATGGACGCCAGTCTCTGATCCCGGGGAAGAAGCCCGAGATCTCGCGATGCCAAGAATGCCCGACGGAGGTATGGCGCCATTTTGTCGGGGCACAACTTATACAGCTCGATTGGTAGGCCGTTCGGGCCCGAAGCTTTACCCGAGCGAAGTGCACGGATAGCGAGCGCTACTTCATCGGTAGAAAAATCCGCCTCCATAAGCTCCCTGTCCGAGTCCGACAGACTAGGCAACGTTATATCGCGGAGCAATAGGTGCAAGTCCTCCTCTGGCCTGTCCGAGACCGGCACGTAAACCTTCTGAAAGTGCTGGGCAAAGACCTCCACTATCTCGATTGGGTCCACCACTCGTACACCATCCACCCGCTCAATAACAGGCACCACCCGATTCAATCTATCCCGTTTATCAAGCCAAGCAATCAATTTCCCAGCCTTGTCACCCACATCATACAGGCACCCCTGCTGCTCACGATTCATCGCCCTAGCCGCATCAGTCACCAGAGCTCTGTATTCAGACTGTTTAAGCGCCAAGGAGTGCAAGCTATCAGGCGTAGTTCCAGACTCCATCCGCTCCTCCAAATCAGAGATATCGTTTTCCAGACGCACCACTTCCATATTTCTGCACCTCCTCTCGCTAGCAATCAAAGAGAGAGTCTGACCCCGGATCACAGATTTATATGCCTCCCATAAAGAGACAGGGGAGGACACCGACCCTTCATTCTCAGCGAAGTAGTAATCCATACACTTAACCACTTCCGTACCAATGTTGGGGTTACGAAGATGCCACGGATTAATAGGAGCGACCCGGCCCCCGGACTCTAGCCGCACGTCAATAGTAAGCCAGAGTGGGGAGTGGTCTGAGATCCCCCTAGCCAAATGCCTAATTTCCCTCACAGAGACCATCTTGGGCAACTGCCGAGACTAGAATCATGTGAGTGTTCCACGCAGGGAACATTCTGTGTAGAATGCTAGGGCAGGGAGGAGAAGACCCAACACATAGTTAGTCAGAAGTGCTTCTGCGATATCCGGGCCCGAGCCTTCATGGAGCCAAGACTCCGTAATGAAGAGGGCATCCGGTTGTTCATCATTTAGAATGTCAAAAATCTCACGTCTGTGCTTAGGTACTGAGCGACAGTTCATGCTGAGAAAATGATATGCTGTTTTTTAAATAGTCGGCAGTTGAGGTGTACAACTATGACAGAGTTGAGGAGCCTCGAGGGACAGAGAGCAATTTGAGCAAGACTGTGAGGACTTAGTTGTTAAATTGAACATGGAACAGTCTGCACTGCGATAGGGCCTATAAGCTTGCAGTAAACTGGAGCTATAGATGAGCCTAGGAAATGGCTTGGTAATTTGGCCTGGGGGTATGGCCCCTGGGCCCGTTTGGGCGCAGATGGGCGCGTCTTTGGCGCGCCCCCGGCACACCCGCTGCGCCCGCCCGCTGCGCGGACGGGAAATCATTGCCATAAATACTAGGAAAAGTAGAGGAGGGGCCCGGGGGAAAGAAGGCGGGGCGGAAGAACCAGCTGGTCCGCAACCCGTCGCCTCACCCAAGATGGCGTCGTTCCGATCACCGTCTCACATCAGCCCCAAAATCGGCAGCGGGACAGCGGAGAGGATCCAGGTAGGTTCGAAAGTGCCCCAGATAGTGCAGCAGCTTTGGAAGTAATTTAAAATTCAATTGTGCAAATAGTGCGAAATGGCTAAAAAATGGCAGCAAAATACATCAAACAAAGGCCTAAAGCCCCGGTTTTCCGCCTCAGGGCTCAAATAGCAGCAAATCGGGGGGGGGGGGGCTCAAGAATAGCGTTTTTTATACTGGCGAGGGCGGGGCGGAAGAACCAGCTGGTCCGCAACCCATCGCCTCACCCAAGATGGCGTCGTTCCGATCAGCGTCTCACATCAGCCCCAAAATCGGCTGCGGGACAACTGAGAGGATCCAGGTAGGTTCGAAAGTGCCCCAGATAGTGCAGCAGCTTTGGAAGTAATTTAAAATTCAATTGTGCAAATAGTGCGAAATGGCTAAAAAATGGCAGCAAAATACATCAAACAAAGGCCTAAAGCCCCGGCTTTCCGCCTCAGGGCTCAGATAGCAGCAAATCAGGCCAAGTGCTAGCAATTTTGTGTGTTCCGAAACCAAAATTGCCACCATGGTTGTGGGAAACCCGGGCCTTTTGTGGTGTCCCCCAACTGTTTGCCCTCATTTTGACTACTAGATGCTAGTTTTCTGGCTCTGATTGTTCCCTGGGCTCTTCTAACCAGACCCAGGCCTGAGCTCTATGTTAATGGTACATGGTTATTAGGTATAATTACAATTGGTACTGACAACCTCCATATAAGTCCCTAGTATATGGTAGCTCATGTAGATTTAGAGGCCCAGCAGAATTACTGTCATTAAGTGTGCACTGCTCTGTGGCCTGCTGTCATTTTCAAAGTCAGCCCTGCTTTGCAGGCTGCTTTTAAATTAAAATGACATGCAAATGGAATTAAAGGTACCTCCAAAGTCTTAAACCACCTTATTGTTATATATAAGTTACCCCTAAGATCTCCCATGTGTGCCCCATAGGTAGGTTGTCTTGTAATTATACGCAGGGACATTATAAAAGATGTATTTCCCTGGTGAGGGAAAAACTGTCAATTTAGTTGTTCCCTATTGTAGTGCATTAGCTCCATAGGCTAACATGGGAAAGGTTTAATAAACTTTATTAAAGTCTAACTATTTACAGGAGTGAGCTAAGAAGATACTTTAAAGTGTCTAAATAATAGATAAATTCCACAACTTGCCACGGTTTGATTTACAAAACTATGACAATCTAAGAATTTATAGAACTTGCTTTTCTGTTGTGCCAAAATGCAGCCTTCTTGCAGCCTATTCTGATGCTCAGCCTTTGACAGGGTGAGCCAAACTGCTCTGATGAGGAGTGAAGTGGCCTGCATTGAGACAAATAAGACATCTGGTGGAAGAAGAACTTCTGCAGCCAAGCACAGGGCAAGATGGAGGCTGAGTAGCTAAACTGGTCTTCGAAGAGGAAATGACACTTAGGATAGGATCCAGGCCCACCCCCATTTCCTGTACCCCCAGCCAGATGGGAGCCCCTGTAAATAAATTATCAGAGGGGCTGGAAGGTTAGTGCTAAGGAAAGCTAGCCACACAAGTAGGTCGAGTTAGCCAGGCCTTAAATCCTTTGCTGCGCGCGCTGGCCAACGGCCATCGCGAACACTACCTCGGTAGTGCTGCGCACGTCTGTTGGCCGACGCAGCCCCACCCACTCTTTTAAACCGCTGCACCGCGCCGGAATTCACGCCGCGGTTAGGCGGTTAAGCTCCAGGATAGAATTTCTGCATTTTGGACTTTGACAAACAGTGCTTTCCAGGACAACAATATGTCACACTTTGTAAGAAGTGGACACACCTGAGGGTGGCACCCTGTACCCCATTGCCGGGGGTGCCCCTGCTTGTCACTCCAGAAACATAGCTAAATATGAGAGACCTGCCCAGCAACTCAGATACCTGCCTGAAAGAAATAAGAAGAAGACTGCCCTGCTGGAACCCTTATCTGCACTTAAAGGATTTCACGCTGAAGGACTGCACCTGCTGCACACTTTGGGCTTAGCAAAAGAAGGGCTTTGCCTGACTCTAAAAGTATGAGGAGTGGAATCCCTGAATGCAACAGGTTAAAGGAGCTCCACCTGCAACATTTCCACCAAGAAGAACCCAGGTAGACAGCATTCAGTGGACTATTAGGGATTTGGCCAGGTGCACTGTGGATCTTATAGTCCCAACTTCGCAAGGAGCAACTCAGAGATCTGGACCTTGGATTAGTGTTGTGGACCCTTCAAATACCCCAAAGAAGCATCTGGAGAAAAACGACTTCCTGCTGGACCCTTGGACTGCACAAGAGAGGACTGCATTCATAAGGACGGACACCTGCTGCACTCACAAGGCTTCACACCAAATGACTTTGCCTGTCTTAAAGGATAATGAGTGGACTCCCTGATCTGCAACTGATGGAAGGGCTACCTGCAACAGCACTAATGAGGACAACTCCAGCTTACGAGCTTCACCTGGATTTTACGTGGATTGATCAGCAGCATTGTGGGAGTTGTAGTCCCTGACCCCAAGATGCAAACCAGAGTTTCTGAACCCTTGGCTGGTGCGGCGGACCCCTTTCCTGCATAAAGAAACACTTCTGGAAGTGTAACAGTGTTACATCGCAAGTGGCCTGAACTCTTGACAGACTCCCGGTCCAGCAAGACCTTTTTTAACCATTTGAGCGCTATTTGCCTTGAGCGCTATTTGCCTTAAGCACTAGTTTAACTTTTCATCTTTAAAAATTCATCTCTCCGGGTTCCCTAAATTGTATATTTGTCGTTTTGTTTAAATCATAAAAATATTTCCTATTTTCATAAAGTGGGTTTGCATTTTTATAATGTTGTCTCTTACATGGTTAATGAATTGGTGTTTTAAATGCTTTACACACCTGTCTCCTAAGTTAAACCTGTCTGCTCAAAGCCAAGCTACCAAGGGTTGAGCAAGGATTAATTTTTTTTTTTTTTAAACCTTTATTGTGCAAAAAGAATACAAATACAGACCTACAACCACCAAGGCCAGTCAGTCATACGAAATAGCAAAAACAGATCAATACACAGCTCATCAGCCGACAACCCGGGGGTCCGGCAGCGTATAAGCACCATGTAATTCGAGCGTATGGCAGGCGCGGATAAATAAAAGGTTTCTTGTTTAATTATATAGAAACAACAAAGGAAAGACACAAAAAGAGAAATCGAGGCAAACCAGCAGTCTAAGGACTGTTACGTGTGGTAGGAGGGACAAATGAGAAGCAAGCATCAAAAAATCATGTAGGAGGGGAGTGGGGACCGAGAGTGAGCAGTATATCACAATAACAGGAAATCAGAGTACTGGAGCGTATAGTCAGGGAGACCGTGGAATGTCAGGGGGCTCTGCAAGGGGAGGATCACAGATCTCTCCACGGTACGAGTTCCATTGACCCCATATCCTTCCCCACTTCTTGGGCCTACCTCGGGAGATGTACACAATTTTTTCTCTAAACATGCACCAGTCCATGTTCTCCTCCCAAGTCGAGACCAATGGTGCCCTATGAGACCCCCACAATTGAGCAATATCTCTCTTTGCAATCATGTTGCCCAGCGTGACCCATTGAGTCTGAGCAACAGTACAGTCATTCGGTTCCCAAATATTCAGCAAACAGCATCTGGCCTCGGGGAATAGCTCAACACCTGTCACTTCTCCCATCATCGCATGCACTTGAGTCCAGAAAACCACTACCTCCGGGCATTCCCATAGAATATGGAGGAAGGTCGCAAGCAGGCCACAACCACGCCGACATAACCCATCCACAGAATAACCCATATGCATCAATCGTGGACCTGTGACATAGATACGATGCAGAATCTTCAGCTGCACCAGTCGGAGACGCGCTGGAATCGCGACTTCTTTAGGGGAGGATATCGCAGCCTTCCAATCCTCATCGTCCAACTCCAGACCGTCACCAATCCACGCCTCTCTTAGCTGTAAAAGAAGGTCCAAACGGGCATTAATACATTTTTTATATATGAGGGAGATAGTACTGTCAGGGACATGTCCATCCAGCACTCTATCCTCCAGGGGAGAAGACTCGGAGATCATAGTACCAGCAGGGAAGACAGAAGCAAGTGCGTGGCGGACCTGAAGATATCGGAAATATTCCCTATCACTCAACTTATACTCCCGTTTAAGTTCGTCAAAAGTTTTGACTCTGTCAGTGGCCCAAAGATCACCCACTCTGCTGATACCAATAAGGTCCCATCTATCGAATCCCTTCGAGGACCACAGACCACCCAATCTCTCAGCTGCATACAGGGGAGTTGCCCTAGTCAGTTTATCAGTCCAGCCCGTGGCCGATGTTGCACTATCCCATACACGTACCGCCACTGCGGTGGGGCCCGTCAGACTCCTCCTGGCGGTCTTGGAGTAGAGCGCCCTAGTATAATCGCCCCCCGGCAATTGCCACCTATCCATATCATAAGCGGGATTCGGGACAGGACCATACATGGCGTGATTAATAGCACTTAACTGAGCCGCCCAATAATAGCGTTTGACATCCGGCAAGGCTATACCGCCGTCATACCAGGGCAAAGTTAATTTCGCCAACGCCATGCGTGGCCTCCCGCCCCAAACCAATTTCCTCTGGAGGCCCTCGATTTCACGGAAGTAGTCAGCCGGAACCAGATCGAGCGTGTTCTGGATAGCGTATAGGAACCGGGGAAGAGACATCATTTTGAACAAGGCCGCTCTCCCCAAGGGGGACAGAGGCAATCCACCCCACGCCGCTACATCCGACCGAAGCCGGGCAAGCGGAGGCAGTAGATTCCGCTCATATCGTACCCTGGGGTCCATAGAAATGTAAATCCCCAAGTACTTGAAACCAACACTGGAAACAGGTATAGGGCAGACACGGGGCAAAGAAGGTTGTCCACCAGTAAGTGGATAAATACAGGATTTAGCCGAGTTGATAACCAAACCAGAGTTCCTCCCGAAAGAACTCAGGACGTCGAACAGAACACCCAATGACTTACGGGGAGAAGTAAGGTATAACAGTATATCATCGGCGTAAAGCGACACCCGGTCCTCGAAAGCAGAGAACCACCGTATGGCCCTGAGCGAGGGCTCCCATCGGAGCCATGCGGCAAAGAGTTCAAGAGCAAGTGCGAAAAGGAGAGGCGACAAAGGGCAGCCCTGCCTCGTGCCACGCCGGAGGACAAAGGGATCCGAGGCCCTTCCGTTGACCACTACCTGAGCCAGCGGTTGCTCATACAAAAGTCTAACCCACCCGATAAACTTAGGACCAAAGCCGAACTTGGCAAGGGCAGCCCACAGATATGGCCATTCCACCGTATCGAAGGCCATCGAGGCGTCAAGTGAGACCAAGATGGCCGACTCCTCAAGAGACCCCGCCTTCGCCAAGACACCTTGAAGACGTCGAAGGTTAAGCGCGGTATTGCGGTGGGGGATAAACCCGGATTGATCAGGGTGTACCAAATCGCCGATCACCGTAACCATTCGGCTCGCCAGGATCTTAGCAAGAACCTTGGGCTCCACATTCAAATGCGAGATCGGTCGATATGACGAACAGTGTTCACGGGGCTTTCCATCCTTGTGGATGACCACAATGGACGCCAGTCTCTGATCCCGGGGAAGAAGCCCGAGATCTCGCGATGCCAAGAATGCCCGACGGAGGTATGGCGCCATTTTGTCGGGGCACAACTTATACAGCTCGATTGGTAGGCCGTTCGGGCCCGTAACTTTACCCGAGCGAAGTGCACGGATAGCGAGCGCTACTTCATCGGTAGAAAAATCCGCCTCCATAAGCTCCCTGTCCGAGTCCGACAGACTAGGCAACGTTATATCGCGGAGCAATAGGTGCAAGTCCTCCTCTGGCCTGTCCGAGACCGGCACGTAAACCTTCTGAAAGTGCTGGGCAAAGACCTCCACTATCTCGATTGGGTCCACCACTCGTACACCATCCACCCGCTCAATAACAGGCACCACCCGATTCAATCTATCCCGTTTATCAAGCCAAGCAATCAATTTCCCCGCCTTGTCACCCACATCATACAGGCGCCCCTGCTGCTCACGATTCATCGCCCTAGCCGCATCAGTCACCAGAGCTCTGTATTCAGACTGTTTAAGCGCCAAGGAGTGCAAGCTATCAGGCGTAGTTCCAGACTCCCTCCGCTCCTCCAAATCAGAGATATCGTTTTCCAGACGCACCACTTCCATATTTCTGCGCCTCCTCTCGCTAGCAATCAAAGAGAGAGTCTGACCCCGGATCACAGTTTTATATGCCTCCCATAAAGAGACAGGGGAGGACACCGACCCTTCATTCTCAGCGAAGTAGTAATCCATACACTTAACCACTTCCGTACCAATGTTGGGGTTACGAAGATGCCACGGATTAATAGGAGCGACCCGGCCCCCGGACTCTAGCTGCACGTCAATAGTAAGCCAGAGTGGGGAGTGGTCTGAGATCCCCCTAGCCAAATGCCTAATTTCCCTCACAGAGACCATCTGTGCCGCTGGTACAAGGATGTAATCGAGTCTCGAGAGACTACCATGAGCCCCTGAATGAAAGGTGTATTGGAGCTGTCCAGGGTGTAGTTGCCTCCAACAATCTGCTAAACCCAATGTGTCCAAGAAATTCCCCAGCCATAACTGCGACGTGGGGAGGGTTCTACGAGGGCTACGATCCTCATCTCCACTGACGACCGAATTAAAGTCGCCACCCACTACTAACAAGCCATCGGGGAGTCCGAGGACCACCCCACCCAAATCAGAAAACGTGGTGGACTGTAGACCAGGGGGAACATACACAGACAAAATGGAGATCGCCTTCCCCTCCCACCGACCCACGACAGCGGCATAGCGGCCCCTATCATCCAGCACCTTGTCATCTACTTCGAGGGGGAGGGAGTTTCGAACCAGGATGCCTGCCCCCCTCGATCCAGTGGTGAATCCAGAGTGGGCCACCAAATGGTAGCCTCGTCTATTCAGTGCGTGGCACGTATTTCCTACAAGATGCGTCTCCTGTAGTAAAACGATATCCGGGGAGTGTCGCTTCAAATATTGCAAAACTACCCCCTGTTTTATCCTATCCCCTAGACCATTGACGTTCCAGCTCAGCACCCTCAGCCCCCTACCCCCATCCCAGACAAGAACAAACAGTCCCCCCCACCACGGAACAGCCACAAAGGATAAAACACCGACCAAATCGTAGCCTCGAAACAAACAAACAAGAAAAGACCCCCCCACCACCCCCCAAAGAACCCACGTCACACAACCCCCCACCCTGCACCCATGCGGTAGACCAAAAAGCCACCCCAACTTGCAGTGTGCCTGTCGCCCCATTAAACTAATCTACAAGAAGAGAGAGAAAAACGTCCCCTGAGGAGGAAGAGTCCTGAGTCCCCACACCCCCGGGGCATCGACAACGTATAAACATCGCTACCACAGAGCCACTGCAAAGCGTCCAAGAAATTGACTCGTCAGCACAGACTCACTACTCCTGTTCTTCCAAGCCGCCCTCGGCACCTCTCGAACTCTCAGGGCCGGTGTGTTGTGTCGGCAGGCTGTCCAGCCAGTCACTGGCCACCTCGGGGCGATCGAAAAAGAATGCACGTTCATTATGTTCGATCCTCAGGCGGGCTGGAAAAAGCATGGCGTATTTCAGTTCCATGTCCCTGAGACGTCTTTTCACCCCCGGAAAGCCCATACATTGCTTCTGCACCGCCTGTGTAAAGTCCGGATAGAAACTGATTGACACATTTTCAAACTTAGTGGGACCATTAGTACGGGAGGCCTGCAGGATAGCGTCTCTATCTCGGAAATTAAAAATCCTGGCTATTATAGGTCGCGGAGCGGCACCAAGCTCGGGCTTCCCACCTGGAATTCTGTGAGCACGCTCCACCGCAAAAAGAGTACTGAGGCCCTTCGGTGCCAAGTGATTCCGGATAAGGTCCTCCACCAACAGATCCGTTGGCACGTCTGTAGAATTCTCCGGAACACCTACGATGCGAACGTTATTGCGCCTGGCGCGGCTCTCGAAATCATCCAGTGGACGGGCGAACGAGTCTCTGGCCATTCGAAGATTGCGGACCTCGGTCTGGAGATCCGAGACATCCGTAGTCAGGCTCGTTGTCTTGATGTCCAGGGACTTGACCCGCTCATTGGTTTTCCCCAGGTCCATCCTGATAAGGTTGACCTCAATTGCAACCGTGTCCAACTTAGTAGCCAGAGTTTCATACTGCTGACCCATCGCGGTCTGGATACTGGCAATGGCGCCCATGACATCCTTTAAAGTCGGCTCTTCAGTCGCAGGAGTATCATCACCAGTCTCCCCGAAGGCCTTGCTCGGCCCGCCTGGGGATCCCTTCGGGCGAGTAAAGCGATCTATAGTCTGAGCTTGGACAGCCACTCCTCGATTCGGACCCCTGGTGTTTCGCCTCTCAACGTCCGTCCTGCCCGCCATGATGGGCGACGGGCTCCGACGGGACCTTTGGGATCTGGTCAAAATGATTCACCGTAATGCAGGCCTGTTGAGTCGAGAGGTCGAGGATCGAGAGCCAGAGTAGAATGTGCGACTAGATCAGGGCAGCAGTATTAATCAGCAACGAGTTGGTGTCAACAATGACCAAGATCGAAACCGAAAGTACCACAGGGGCAGCGGAAGTATCTCTCCAGCCGTTGTTGTTCAAGTGCCTCCCGGGTACCTCGGGAACTCAAACCCCCGGAGGGCCTCCGCCATAGGCCTCAGATTACGAGGTGCAGCAAGTCCCGTTCCCGGCGGCCAAATCGGGTTTTAGAAAAATTGTTTGATATCAGCAGGGCATCAGCAAAAAATACCCGTCGTCCAAATCAGGATGTATTTCAGGATAGATGAGGGTGGCGGAAGGGATCTCGGGAGCCCTTTGCTCACGCGTCCATCTTGGATCCGCGCGTAGCTCCTCCTCAAGGATGAATTTATTAAGAACTTGAGTGGACCTTATTTGTAATTGTGGTGTCATTATTGGTTGTAGGTACATACCTGCACCTATTAAAAAAACACCTTCCAACAATGGTTCTCATGAATTCGGATTAGTTTAGGGTATGCTTCCAAAAATGATGCCCAGCAAAAAAGGTAAGACGAGTTTACTCCATTATTGATAATCAGAATCTTGTTTTTTGTTTGTTAAATTTTCATCCTAAAAACTACCTCTTATATGAATGTCCAGAATCTAGTCATGGCTACCCACATCCTGGTCGAATTGAAGAGCCCATGGCTGTCATATAAAATCATGTAGGTGATTTGTAAATATGGTTGTCCTGGAACCTCGAATACAAATAAGAAAAGAAGATGAAATGAAGCACCCTCTAAGCGGTATTACTCCAGCCGTAGGAACATTTAGGGAATCTTCTTCCTATCAGAGTGCTGCTGATATTAATAACAAAGAGAGTATAGTTATTATCCTTTTTTATGAGATCTTTGAGGAATGCTTACCTTTAAATCACCCTGAAGGTTTCAAGTCTCGCGGACTGGAATGTGTGTAAAAATATCACCTTTTTTAAACAGGAACTAACTTGGAGACATTTGTTATTTCTCCAGACATTTCACATTTTACATGAGTGCACTGTTTGTGGAATGTTTTAAAATGTGCTGAAATACAAGATTTTGTACTTGAAGGGTATGCTCCAAGGAAAAATCCTATGTTAAACATCACACAAACACCTCTGCACCATAGTGCAAAGTGTGTATGTGGTTTTAGGCAGCCTGTTTGTGCACTAGCGCATGGCAATGATCTGCAGGTGGCCACTTTTAATAAATATGTCCCTGCATCACTTTCTCCTCTTAGCGCACGAACTTTGGTTGCTGCACTGCATTGCAATAAAAATTAATAAATCTTCCTCTTAGAGTTAGCGTGTTGTGTTTTCTAGGCCTGAGGTTGAGAATGTGTTATGTATCCAAGTCACAAGGTGCGAGTATAGGCTGAGTCTAGACTGTATAGTGGGCAAAGAGGTGACATACAGTAAGTATGACAGTAGTGAGTAGAGACCTGAGTGACTTCTGAATCTGTGTAATCTTTGATGAGACGCACATGGCAACATCATTGATCCTGAATAGGAAATGGGATTGCATCATCAAGGCAGAGAGGACCACTGATCAACTGGACAACACACTGAGAAAGAGGCCGAAGAAATAAGAAGTTCTTAAGCAATAAGAACTTCTTATTTTCCTCTGTCCCATTCTCAATGTGTAGTCCAATTGATAAGTGTCCTCTCGATCTTTATAATGTTGTCCCATTTCCCATTCAGGCCCAACGATTCAATGATTGTTTTGAGGTACTGTTAATAGTTTTTCAGTTGTACCTAGAGCCTCAACTTTCTCCATTTGCTAAGAGCATATAGAGGTCTTGGATGAACATATTGTGGAAGCAGATGAGCTGTCTGTGAGAAGGTATCGAGGGTGAGCGGGCTTCAGATTTAGTTTGAATGTTAATTTAGTCATAAAGGGAGGGGTATAAGGATGGGACCCATGTGATGAAGATAGCGTGGTATATAGCCTATTTAAGTAGTGCACTTAGGTAGTTGCCGATAGGACTACTATGAAAAGGATAGCCCATCTAACAAATGTTTTTTAGTATGACAGTACTATTTCTGTAAATTTTTGAGAAGCTATCCTCTTTGTGATGTAATAAGTAAAATAATGTAAACAAAATTATTACTAAATCTAGGCCTTGCATTGTGTATGTTCCCAGAGGTACTGAATGTAAATTTCTATTTATTATTTATCCAAATTGGTAAATTTGAAGACCACTAAGAGGTTGGTGAAATTCTTGCTTTTTCTCAAGTTTTATTTAGTTGGCAGGGCTCACATTTACCCACACATAATCCATTTGAGGCTGATGACGAAACAGAATAGCATTAGGGACTTTGATGCAGGCAGCAATGAAAATAAATCGTTGTGCACTATGCATGTATTGTATTGTATCGTAGCAGTTCAGTACATCTTCCCTACCTCATGAATACATCTAAGAGCAAAATGTAAACAATAGAAGTAATGTGTCAACTTATAAAATACATATCGAAGGCAAACCACGGAAATATTGAATCTGTCATTTTTATGTGGAAAATACCCCTTTTAGGGGTTATTTGCAACTAGTTAAAACCATATTTTGGCTGTGCATGTTTAAGAATGGACAAATGATGAATTTGTAAATGAGTTTTTATTTATCTTATTGCAGGAAATTGGAACTCTCTTGCAGAGTCGAGGCCATGAATGGGGAGTAACAACAGGCAGGAAGAGACGGTGTGGTTGGTTAGATCTTGTCATACTAAGATATGCTCATATGGTCAATGGATTTACTGCGTAAGAAACACATTTTTGTTCTAGAAAAATATTAAAAATGTCTTCAACAATCTGCAGTCAATGAAACTGTCCAAGGGAGATGTCCCACAATTTAAGAAATGTCTGTGATAGAGAATCTCTATCATAATAAATCTGTAGAAATAAGGCACATCTCTTATTTAAATCTTGGTACCATCATGCCCTTTTCGGAGAGCAGAAGCCTTGAGAAAGTTGGAACTTTAAGAACACATTTTAAGATTGATTTTCTTGTAATTTCATGGGAATTCATTGATACTACATGTACAACCAAGTGCCAAGTAGGGCAAAAGATCTATGCAGTTATTTTATGTTTGGAAGATTTTATTGAAAATAAAACAGGTATAATTAATTATAATTATGTATTAAAATAAAACAAAATGTAATATTAAAAAGCAAACATTTGAAGAAAACACAGGAAAGGGCAGAGGAAAGGAGAAATGTATTGGTCTTCAATACTAAAATATATAAAGAGTGGAGATCAAATAGTTTTAAAATGTGTAACATTAAAACATGTTATCATTAATGAATAGCTATAATAATAATAATACAGTTACAAGATAATCCACCTCAAATTTAACTCGAAGTGGAGTATGTTATTGTACTTCTTGGTACCAATAAAATAACTCACAAAAGCATACATCAAGGGGTTTGCTGAGCTCTTCGTCGTTTAATTCTCACAGTAGATGAAGATTTATAATTGTAGCATGGCACAGGCCCATATAGCATGTTCGACTTTAGAAATGTTTTACTGATGTTGCCTTGGACCTGACAAACCTTTGATTATGACATATACTATCTTACTGTTATGCGAAAGATAATGTCCCAGAATCTTCACAGATTGCATTTATTTGATCAATAACAAGAGCAAATAACAAAAAAACTACATTTACCTTTTATTGATTTGTAGGACATGTTTCTCTAGTTACCCAAGAGAATGTTTTGTAATGGCATAGAGAACTCAGTACTCAAAACACTGTTCATTTTTACACACACTTCAATTCATAGCACTCAGAAATCAAATTCACATTAGAGTCTCAAAGAGCATAACCAACACTGGCTACTGAAATAATCGTTCTTTCTGTGCAGAAAAACTGGCATGTAAAAACACAGTCATGGTAAAAAGTCAGCATTGTACTAGCAGGAATTGATGTATTGAATTGAATGTATTATATACCTGC
This sequence comes from Lissotriton helveticus, assembly GCF_964261635.1. Taxonomy (NCBI): domain Eukaryota; kingdom Metazoa; phylum Chordata; class Amphibia; order Caudata; family Salamandridae; genus Lissotriton; species Lissotriton helveticus. The sequence continues at coordinate 462,439,510 of NC_136070.1, forward strand.
AACCAAAATCTACTCCAAATGTAGATAGCATAAGAGACATTCAAGTTACCCTCAACAGTACTTGTATTCCTTTACTCATCCAATCCAAAAATCCTTTTTATTGGATAGTAGAGCATACACACACTATTAGATCTCAAATGTTTGGACATCTAACGTAGGAAAAGAGTGAACGAATGGAAGAGTGAAAGAAAGATAATTTAAGTAAGAATGATAATGTAGGTAAGAGACCCTATCCACCAATGCCTTCTAATTATTGAGTTATGCAACCCCAGTGCCTTCTAATTCTTGGCTCATGCAACCCAATCCCGGTGTTCCTTATTAACTTGTTTTCAAGTGAACAGATGACCATGCTCCATTTTCATCAAAAATATATTTCCCATCTGAACCATTGATATCATTAATTACCTCCATGTTGTAGAACTAGGTGTAATCCCTTTTTCCTCGAAATTTATGACTTTGACAAACAGAAGGTACTCTCTTACACAGGCAGCTATGCTTCTGTCACATTCCCCGTGGTTGCACAGCCTACACTGACTGCCATGTCAACAGATATTTGTCCCCTAAAAGATTCCTACTTTGGTGCAAAAACGGTCTGTCATGGATGAAGATAGCTTCCAAAAGTGAGTTTCCATCTCGAGACATCATTATTATAATAAGTCATTCTCTGGAGTTATTTCAAGATTGTTAGTAGTTGGATTTATTTGATGCCTACCACCTAGATCTATTTGAAAAGTATAACAAATTCAATGTGAAATACTCCTTCAGGACCTTCTTGCCTGGGGGACTATCCTGGAGGAATATTAGCTAGCCCTATTGTATTCACTAGCTTCTATTCCTGGCCCAGATTTCCTCTACAGACACAATAGGCTCTTACAATTATTAATTCATGCCTTTCTTCCCCTGTCAATACGGCTTCACATAATAGATCACTGACACATTTACACAAGGGGGTCTCTTGCTGCATTCCCCTAGGAACCCCGGAAACTCAGAATTTGGCTTTGTAGACAGGTTCTCTAATACCTCAGTTCTAAATATTTAACCTTTTAAAAGTCCTTTTCAACCTGAAGGTTCTGACTTTGGGCCTGATTTTTTTGTAATTCATTTCTTCTTCAACACCTCTGGCTGTACAACATACCTGGACATGTTAACCTCCAAACCATCTATTTTTTATAAATAGCTTCCATTTCAGTAGCTTGTGCCACTGTTGCTTCCTGTAAAGCTCTCATTATAGTTTCTTTCAATCTGTATTGATTATGTATTTAGACTTTTAGAAGCTATGTACATTCTCAAGCAATATTGATCTGCTTTTAAACCTTGAACTGACTTTGCGCTGAGCCAAAAGTAATACCGGTGTCATGCATTTATTACCACTCTCTGTGAGCCGGCAAAGGGCCGTGTATCAGCAATTGAGCAACGTATCAATTGGCAATTAGGGGTCACACCATTTCCCCCAATTTTCGCTGCCCTGTCCATGGCCCCCGTTGTCCTTACCACGAGATGGCTGCCTCGCATCTCCTGCTTGATGGCCGGGGAATGTCTCCAGTAGCTCCCGGCTGCATCGTACGTGGCTCATTACTTGTCTGCTGATTGCTGCTCCTACTCAGCATGCCGAAGCAGGCCTTTATACTGCCTTGCTGCCTGGGGAGCTGGATCTGTTTCTTCAGCTGGCTGTCCTACAATGGCGTTGGTGTTTCGCTGCACCTCCAGGGTCATGATAAGCGTATTGCTCTGCTGTTTTTCTGTGCTGCAGGTGTCTGCTGCATGGGAAGCCTGTGTTCTAGCTGACACTGTATGCAGCCCAGAAGTGAGGGCGTCTCTGGCCTCGACCTTGTCTTGTGCTTACCTACGACTAGGACTCTTTATAACGAATGCGCTTTTCACACGTTTCAACGCGAACCATACCATCGCAAGTCATTTCAATGACTTACTGTAGGGGGCGCGCTGGATTTAGGAATAGTATTATTTACTATTCCTACTCCAGTTTGTGCAATAGCAGGGGAGGTGTAGAATTGTAAATCCAACACCAGCGCGCACCCCTACAGCAAATCGTTGAAACGGCTTGTGATGTAATGGTCCGTGTGGGAACAACACAGTCGTCGTACTGACCGTGTTGTAAAGGAGTCACGTAGTACCGACATCATTGTAAATGCTGTTTCCCACCTACAGGTACCTACGCTGTTACGCTGGCTGCACTGGTTGGCCCATGTGGTCTGGGGAAGCGCACGATATGCTTACTGATCGCCTGGTGAGGAGAGCCTCACATTTTCTCTATAATAAATTGCCAGTAAGGCCTGCACGGACTTCTTCTTGCACACTGAGGGCTATATGGTTTCCCTCCATGTGATTTTAGCAATTTTGTGGGGGCTTTTGCAAACTTTCCCATGTGACCTGCTCCCCGGCTGTGCTGTGCTGCCTTGCTGGGCTGTCAAAACCTATTGGGTGGAACAGTGTGTGCTCACTGGAAGTCCGTGGGCTTGACCGTTGCTGACCCTCACCTCCTGCACACCTGCTGCCCTGACATAAGGCACTCATTGCATCTGTACCCACCCTTGAGCTGGTTGTTGTGGATGGCCCTCCGTCTTCACAGGAGGCGAGATGGAAGGATTGGGTTGAACATCTAGAAACGTACTTTGCTGTGGTGGCTTTTGAGAATGTCAGAAGGCGCACCATGCGCCTACATTTGGGGGCTGCCACTATTCACAAACTGTGGAAGTCAGTGGTGGGTGGAAGCTGGCCCACCTTTCACTTACAATACTTTGAAACAGGCACTAACAGTTCACTTCAAACCGCTTGCAAATTCTGATTATGAATGGTTCCTGTTACGACAAGCAGCAGCCCAAATAATTTGTGGACACTTTTTGTGCTCACCTGAAAGATTAGGTCAGCACATGAACACTGCCAGACGTTGATGTTGCGATCAGGGCCCAATCATTCAGGGCTGTCTCTCAGCCAAGCTGAGGGAGAACATCCTCCAGGTCCCGGTAGTGTCCATGGCCAATATGCTCATGATTGGGCAATCTAAAGAACTCTCTAGTGTGTGCTGTTCACATGGAGGAAGCTTTACATCAGCAGGTAAAAACGGAGCATGCCAACACGGTAGCAGCAGTGGGTTCCAAAATGATGTAAGCTTACCCCAAGCCAGGTGCAGCTCCCAAGCTGTGTCACTGGTGCCAAGGGCCATATCCATATCAGGGAACCTGCCCTGCATGAGGGAAGAGATGTTTGGCATGCAATAAACTCAATTACTTTGCTAAGGTATGCCGCTCCTCCGCATCTCAGAAAGGTACAAAAACACGAGTTTGTGAATGTCATGGAGACCCTAAGGCTTCCATATGACAAAGAGGCCATGGACGATGATGACTTGGATGGCATGGTGCATGTCGTGTATGCTATGCAACCCTTATGGTACCATAGGAGACGTACTCGAAAATGCACAGTTCTCTTCACGGGCCATCAAATTCCAGCCCTGATTGACAAAGGCACCTTGATTAACATCTTGGCGCAGTCTGTTCTAAGGACTCTCCCTCAACAACCCGTTCTGCACCCCACCTCAACCCAGGTGTTTACCTTTGGTTCATTAATGCCCCTCCCACTAATGGGTGTCTTCACAACTGAGATCACTCATGAGGACCTCTCAACACGTGCCAAAGTATATGTTACCTAAGGAGGATCTGGAATGCTGCTGAGCTGTCGTACGGCGGAGCGTCTCCATTTAGTACCTTTTGCATTGAGGTTGCACTTGTGAGTGTGGACAAATTCACACAGTTGTTTGAGGGCATTAGATGTCTGAGAGAATGTTTGATGCACCTCCACATTTGAGATATCATCCATGGCATTCCATCTCCGCCCAATGGTGGAGGGTGAACTCCGGAAACTGGAACAGGTGGACATTATCGAAAGGGTGGAAGACCCGACCCCCTGGGTGTCTCCGAAAGTTGTGGCTCCAAAACCCTAGCAGCCTGAAGAGGTCCAGATTTGCATGGACATGCACTTACCCAACATGGCCATCCGGCGTGAATGGCATCTGACGCCCACGGTCGATGATATTGTGGCAGAAGAAAGCGGTTTGAGATGGATCTCCAAAATGGGCTTCCGAGCTGGGTATCATCAGCTGCTGCTTGCTCCAGAATCCAGGGCTATTACAACGTTTTCCACCCATGTGGGTGTGAGGAGGTACAAGCGCCTCAGTTTCAGGGTGTCCAGTGCGTCTGAAGTGTTTCAGGACACAATCATAGAGGAGTTGGCAGGACTGGAGGGGTCATCAATGTCACCAATGACATTCTAGTGCACACTCCCACTCTTGAAGAGCATCTCGATAGACTGAGAGCAAAATTTCAAAGATTGTTGGACAGTGGTCTCACTCTCTATAGAGAGAAATGTGCTTTCGTCCAGAAGGAAATATCTTTCTTTGGATAACGTTTTCCTGAGAATGGAGTAATGACAGATCCAGCGAAATTACAGGACATTCAATCTGCCCTTGTCGTGCAGTTCATACCAATCTGTAAGACCTGTGCATTGTTTGGACAACATAAACTAAGGGTTTGGTGCCAAGACTGATTCGAGACACCCTGCAGGATCTGTTGGCCTATAGAACAAGCTAGCTCACAGTGCCACCCTAAGCCCCCTTAACCTAACAGGGAGCAAATGGTTTCTGGCAACCACTGAACATGACAACCCGTTCCCTCAGGGACCGTGAAAACAGTACAGAACCTTTCGCTCAGTCACTCATGCTCACTTGTTCTAGAGAAATATACAGAGAATGCATAGTGGGATGTTATCAATAATATTTATTGAACCAATGTTATTCTGGCATAAAATAAGTGTGCTGCAATGATTAGGAGACAGAAACAGATAAACGTGATTACAAGCACCAAAGCGTAAATAGTAGGTAGAGATCAACCATGGTGTTGAAACAATGTATAAATGCAGGCATATACAACAAGGCAGTAATCAGGCGTACTCCAACGATGTGGACACTACTCTAAGTGTATTCAGATTGTATGTAGGTGTAAAGCCAAGAATCCCCCCACAGGAAAATCGAACTCCATTACTTGATGGGATAGAGTGAAGGACCCTGCCTTAGTCATGAACTGAACACCCAACAGGAAATGTCAGATCGCTGCTTGGTGATTTCTCAGCATACAAGGACCCTCTGTGTCAGCAGAAGTACCTCATCTACTGATCTATCGGATGCTCAACTTTTATAATGGAAAGCAGACTTGTGATGTACGCATAGATTAGTGATGTTGTGAATATGTAGATAGCCCTGTAGCCCCGTAGATTAAAATAGTGATGCCATTTGTACATAGTGAGGAACAAGACCTTGTTTAGGTTGTTCAGGGCATTGTGATAGTGTTGTGCAAAGCTAGATGTAAAGCAAGTTTAGTTTCAGAGAAACTTATCCAACATTGTCATGCGTGCAAATGTATGCAAAAGTGCACAGCTTGGAAATGTTATTCATGAGGACAATGTAAGAAATAAGTTGCTTCGCTACATGGGCCTAACCCGGAAATATGACACCCTGGCTCCCACATGTGTCATAGACGTACCTAGTTTTCTGGGGATGATCACATATTGTTGCTGATTAACTAAGAACTTGACCACCCGCACGGCTTCACTTCAAGAACTGAAGAAAGCATATGCCTTCTGTGGTCCTACCCAAGAAGAAGCTTTTCATGCGACCAAGCAAACATTTCTTAACCCACTACCCTGGCCTACTTTGATCCTCCTCATGACTCTGAAATCTCAGCGGCAGTCCTGTCCCAAAAACAAGACAATAGTAAATGGGCTCCTGTAGCATATGCCAGTCGTGCTTTGACAGATACAAAGCAGCGGCACTCTCACATTGAGAAGAAAGCCATTGCTATTCATTGACGGTGTCGCAACTTTCACATATAACTCTATGATCACCAAGTTCTTAGTCCACATGGACCACAAACCACTGATCCCTCTGTTAACTAGATCGTCCTCAAAATCACCACCAAGAATTGAGAAGTGCATTCTCCCGCTGCATGAGTACCGCTTCTCTGTAGTATACTGGCCTGGGACTGAGAATCTCACCGACTATCCAGGCATGCGAGACCAGGCACAGTCAATGAAGAGTTAGATGCTGCTGAAGTGGAGGAGTATGTGAAGCTGGGGATTGAGACAATGAGATCTTTGCCCATTACTCTGGGGGAGATTGTTGAGGCTACCAACCTGGATGAGTGTTTCCAGTTGGCAATTTTGACTATGGCATCAGGGAACTGGAACACCTTCACTCACAATGCGTCCCATCGAACTTTGGAGGCACGGCAGGTCCTTCTGTTGCTGCAAAATGTCAGTCATGACCTAGCAGCTGCAGGACTGGCAGAGCCGTCTGCACCTGCTATCACAGAGGCCATTCCTCTGTTTCCGTGGCATCAGCCAGTGCTGATTTTGGAAGCCTACCTGATGGTTGGCACATGCTCGTGATAATGACTTTTCAAACTATCCTGAGAGAGAAATTCTTGACTCCATGACTGCTGGCCAGACTATAGCTCAACTAGAAAAGGTCATGGCTACTCATGATTTGCTGATTGTACTCTTGACAGACAATGGACCTCCATTTTCCAGTCAGGAGTTTTCTGACTATATGACCATCAGGGGTATTCATCACTGGAGAATCACTCCCTGATGGCTGCGAACTTTGAACAATGGCATGAGTATTATGCTGGCTAATTACCAGAACAATGAACATGCTCTATATGCTTTCCTTTGAGAATATCAGCTCACTCTGCATGCCACGACCACAGTGAGCCCCAGCAATCTATGCATGAACAAGATGGTGGGTCACACCATTCCCCATGTTTTGGAGCAGTCACAAATCCGAGATGAGGTAGCAGAGGTCTTAAACCAACACAAAGTACAGAACTACAAAACGTCAAGAAGGAGAAGAGCCCAGCAGAGGCATCTCCAGGTTGGTGATTTGGCACTTGTCAGAATCGGCAACCGGGTAGCAAGTTCCACTTGCCATTTGAGATCGACCCCTGGATAATCAGTGCTGTTATCAGCGGCGGCTTCTCCACTTTGGCGGAGTAGCATCTGCCCGCAGAAGCAAAAGGAAAATAAAATGCCAATCTTATTTTTCGTCCAGCCGAGTCTTGGGAGGTGGGGACATTGCACTGCACCAGGGAGAGGAGGAGTGGTGGGCACTGCTGCCAGTGCGCATGACGATTTGGCCAGCCGTCTTAGGCTGGATAAACCATCATGCGCGCTGACATCTCTCCAACCCTGATGTGTTGCTGGGTAAAGAGATCAGCAGGCACAGGCTCTCAGCTCCCAATTATGCGCAAAACCAATCCCAATCTGCTCAATCTCCACACTGCTCTCATGGGTATGAGAGCGGTGTTTGGATTGGCCGTGTGGGAGACTAGGAGCTTTAGCCTGTTGCCAGAGGAGCAGAAGACCAGCGCGCAGAGAGGCGAGCAGAAGACCAGCAGTTGCGTTTTTTAAAATTGTTTTGTTTGTTACAGTCTCACGCCCAAGCTGCCCCCAACGCTGCTTCCCCCGTGCTACCCCAACACTCACATATCCCTGACACCAACCGCTACTGCCCTTTATAGGGGAAATGATGACTGCAAAGAAAGGTGGTGAAGCCATCACCAGGAATGTATCATTCTTTAAGCACTACAGAAAACTCCAACTGTCTGATGGCAACCAGTGTGCAACTCCCGTGGAGGAATTATGATGTAATGATGATACCCTCAAGGGGAAACTCTAACACATCACCCCTGACATAGTCATTGGAGGCAGATGTTCACCAACAGTCTCCTGGTTCACGTCCACCTCACCTGGAGATGGTCCTAGAGCCAATCTAGCTAATATCCCTGCTACAGAAGTCTCTCTCCAATGTAAAGAGCCAGCTGAGGACATCTCTGCCATCCATCATTAAGGGGAGGCGAGATATCCTCTCAGACTCTCAGACTGAGTCCAATGGGCTCTACAAGATTGAAGGATTTTGTCTTGAACTGAGGACGTATAACTCAGAGACGTGAGAGTGCACAGTTGTTCTGTTTTTGGTTTGTACGCATTTTTCATCCATGTTTTCCAATGTTTATGAAAGTGTTGGCTTTGATGTAAGTTAGATGTTTTCTTTTGTTTTATTTTTATTTTGCTTGGGCGAAGGAGAAATGTGTTGGGAAATGGGTCATCCCAGCATGTAAGGAGGGGTGTTTCACATGAAAACCCTGTTATAGTTGGCCACAATGGTAATGGCTGTTAAGTACACGGGACAGCAGCGTTGCATCACCCAGCCTGCTGTGAGTGCAGCAGGCACACACATTAAAAAAATGGTAATAAATACCATTTAATAATAAAATGGTAATAAATACCATTTAATAATAAAATGGTAATAAATACCATTTGTCAATAAAATGGTAATAAATACCATTTTATTAATGTGTCCCAGGCTCATTCTGTTACAGCACGATGGCAGGGGGGGGGGCTGAAAAATGCAATTGCACTATTAATGCAGGCCCCAGCAAATATGCAAGTCAGATTGGCCAGCTGCCTAGCGCCGGACTATCTGACATGCGCACTTCAAAGCCTGCAATCCCAGGGCTGTGAAACAGCAGAGAGATTGCAGCTGCAGGCCCCCCAAGCCTCAAAATGAGTGCTGGGTTAGCCTGCTCCAACCAATCGTAGCTCCAGAATTGGATAGTTTTGCGTTTGTACAAGGAGGGAAGTCCTTCCCTTTACATCGTGTCAGTACATAGGAGAGCGCCAGAAGGAGGAAGGAGACCGAATACAGAGCCTGCGGCCAGCAAGCCAGCAGGACCAGCATATATGGTGAGTGTTTTGGCCATTGTGCGCAGGAACGCCTCCTAAAAGTGGCTGAGTGAAATATACAAGATTTCACTCAGTCACTTTTGAGCCTATGCTGCGTCAAAACCTTGAAGCAGGCGTAAGGATTGACACAGCATTGTGAAGATAGGGCCCCCAGAGCATTGCTCGAGCTGCGTCGCGCTTGCGACGCAACTCCAGCAATGCGCCCCTTTATGGCACAGATGCGTCACGCATCTGTGCCGTTTTTGACCCATGGTGCGCCGCATTGTAAATGTGGCGCATCCATGGTGGCAGAGCCGTGGCGCACAATAACTGGCACATCCCTACTGATATGCAGGGATGCGCCAGTTATTGTAAATCTGCCCCTATCTTTTGGAAAATAGCCATTTTTTTAGTGCCTTCAAAACAAATGAGAGAGAGTGTGTGTGTGATTTTGTCAGTGTGTGTATGCAAAAATCGCAGGTGAAATCCGGCAGACACCTCACCATACCCGACTGAAAGCACCTGTGCTCAATTATTCATCTGAAAATTCATTTTTACGGGGTATAATACCATGCACGCCTCTTTCTGGTGACCACTGCGGTCTATGCCTACACAGTTCTATCTTCTTCTACGTTCCCACTACTAATGGTTACCTTATGCCAGATATCCGACCTCCTTCACCCCAAACAGTGCCCCTAATTAAACACATACTCCAAGCGGTCTACAGTCTGTGCGCTAATTTATAGCTTGAAACTTCTTGTACATACTGGTGGTCAACAGAGGGAGCTCTAACCATGTTTTTAAGAAGTTTTGCGCATTGAATAATTCCACTTCATTTCTAGAAGCAGGTGTTTTCCACACAGTAATACCAAGAAATGTACATGCTCATTACGGGTTGTACGGAGGGGTTCTGAGAAATGTGTCTCCACACAATTAATGACATGTTTTATCCTGTGAAACAGAAGACCCGGTATTTCCGTGTCAGATTCGGAACCTGTTTTCCTGTCACAAGCCGGTGGGACATGTGAACAGAACAGGAAAAGGGTCAGAAATTAACACAACCATGCAGTAAAAATCCCCATATTTCTGGAGGCGGTACTTTCTATTGTGGGCCGAGTACAGTTCATTCCATTGATCCATGCATAGTCGTAGCTTCTACGAGGCTAGTAGTTCATCTGCTGCTTTTTGGTTCCTCCAGCTCCACTCAGACATCCAGACAGGGACTGCAGCAAAGCACTTCGTGCGGTAACGTTGCTCACTCCTTGCACCTTCCTTCCAGACCAGCAAGGCCCATCTGCCGCTTTCAGTTACTGCTTGTGACCTGGGTGGTCCAACACTCGCCTACCAGCAGCCAGGAAATCCACTAGCAGGAACAGGAAAGGTCGTTTCTGAGTTGCCCTTTCCTGTAGGAACTCTTGCACACTCACTGCAAACACCCAGCAAGATTTACCTCAGATTTATGTTTTACTTCCATGTGGACCAGTTACCTTTTCTCATTCTATGAGATTCCTGAGGTAGGAAATCTCTCTCTTTTCTCAGCAGCCAGTTGGCTCTGCAGTGGGTCTCTCAGGCAGCTCGCTTCCTCCTGAAAAGCCGCCGAAAAGAATCGTCTCACTTAATCCAAAGAGCTGAATGAAGACTGAGGGGCATATGTACAAGCCACTATCGCTACGGAAAGGTCACTTTTTGTGATGTTCCTGTGGCGATAGGGGCCTTGCCTTATGTACAAGGCAGCGTTAAGCCACTTAACGTGGCTAAACGCTGCCTTGTACATAAGGCCCCCTTTCACGCTATGTTTAGCATGAAAGGGGCGTGCAGTGGGTGTTGTGGTGGGCGTTCCACTGCCATACCCATTGTATTTGACGCTGCCCCCTATGTACAAGGGTGGCGTTCATAGGAGGCAGCGACAAAATTAAGACCAGGAAAACAATGGTCTTAAGGTGGCGAGACGAGGAGAAATGCATTATTTCTCCTCGTTTTTGCTTTTTCTATGTGTGCTGCCTTTGTGAAAAAGCAAAATGCCATGGTTCATTTATGTACAGGAAGGTGTCCCTTCCTGTACATAAACAAACCTTTTTAAAAATGCCATTTTGTAACTTACATATGTGCTGCATGAAGTAGCACACATGGAAGTTACAAAATGGCATTTTAGGAATGTTTATGTGCACAAAGGGACACCTTACTACACATAACCAATCCTCCCCTGCACACAGACACCCTTGCACTCTGGTGCAAGGGTGCCTGCGTTGGCGCTAAGAGTGAAACTTAGCGCCATTGCAGGGGGAAACGCAAGGCTGCACCACATTCTGGTAAATATGGTGCAGCCTTGCGTTTCCGAAGTTGCGAACCGTGTCGTTAAGCCCAGGAGGCTAACGACACGCTCCGCCACTTCGTCGTACATATGCCACTGAGTAAATAATAGACGATTTTTATGGGATTTATTTAAACTGCTCATACTGTACAGCCTTGCCCTATGTCCAGAAGATAAGTTGCTACCTTAACTGATGAGTTTACCATCATTTTAGGTTTTTAATCGTACCTTGTTACCCAGTATTGATTCCCACATCAACCTCATATAAACCTTTGCTGAAGTTTTAACTTTTTTTTTTATTGAAAGCCAACACCGTAGTGCCAATGGACACAGGCGACAATGGATGTCAGGGTTCTCTAAACAGGAATTTGCATTAGAGGTCCCAGACACTAATGAAGCCAATTTCCCAGGTAATTAACCTCACTACCTCCAGGAGCTATAACCCTAAATATCCCTAGACACTCCTGACAATGTCTACCTAAAATATGAAGCATCATTATTTGCTCCAGGTGTTAATGAACATCAGTGAGCTGCACTAAAGATCCTCAACAGGCCTAGGCACAGGAATGAGCATTAATGATGACCCCAGATAGTAATTCGGCCCAAAGCTCCAGCCTGTTAGAAGCCCTTGAATGGAAGGGGCATGACTTACCTTGGAGAGGTTCAAGCAATTGTTTTGTCAGTCTTCGGTTCCTCGAAGAGTATTCAAAATGAAAATAAAAATGCCAAAATACTTTTTAAAGAAAAATGTAGGTGACTGTGATCATAGTGAGTGATAAAAAAATAAAGAACTTGCCTTTTTTAAAAACTTGTAGGTCCAGTTTTTGTAAGGCTTTGTGCCATTGTAGCATCACAAAAGTGAAACAAAGCAAAGCATTGGTATATACTTTTCAGTGCAAAAGGTATTTTGTGCTAGAAAGGTACAGTTTTCACAGCGCAAAAATAGAATTGAGGTACTTTACGTTTTTTGCGACAAGGAGGCTTTACCGGGGTGGATCACTGCTAACAATGATCGATTTTGTCGCAAAGCCCAATCTACTAAAATAGCAGGATTAGTCTTTATTTTGAAAACGAAATACCTCTTGAAGCAGACGTTAATAGGGGCCAATATTTCATTTGTCAAAAATAATCCACACATTCCATCTGTGCTGAACTGCTCAGCACAGATCCAATTTCTGGGATCTTTCAGTATTTTAAGGCCTTTGTCATTTGCTTGACGTTTTTATCAATGTAAATTGAAGCAAATGTGATTTGTTTAATAATACTTCGACATTGTCCGGGGATTCTGGGTAATAGGAAGAGACTAATTTGCATAAAATCAGACAAGATGTATTTCATCATCACATCATCTCACTGAACTCTATAGTCCAAAATCATGTTTTTTTTTCTGACCTGTCACATTCATTGAAACCATTGAAGCCAGCGGATGTAGCTGATCTTTCATTGCTCTAATACTTATTTCTGCTTTCTCTAGTCATTTGTTGTATCTAGTTATTTCTGCTCTAACCATGTTCATTTCTAAGAATCATTTGTCCTCATTACTATTGCTTTTGGTTGCTATTATTTATCTCATTATGGCCCACAATTACAGGATTAGTGGCGTTTTAATTTGGCATGCGCCTGGTGTCACCTTTATTTTTTGGTATCCATCTCAATTAAAGCTTCCGTTTTTCTTTTTTTACTGATTTTTACAGAAAAATACAGATAGAAAACAATGGGCCCGATGTAGGTGGCAAATACCGGTCGGAAACGGCCGAATTCGACCGTTTCCGACCGGTATTTGGCATCTTGAGATGTAGGGGGCCATTTTTACAGATTCGGTAAATTTACCGAATCTGTAAAATACCGAATCGGTATTTTTACCGATTCGGTAACGGCCAGATGTAGGTGAGACTCTTCAGAGTCCCTATGGCCTTACAGAATCTGTATTTTACCACCCAATCCAATTGGGTGGTAAAATACCGATTCCAGGTGTGCATGCACATGTGTGCATGCACACCTAGCCATGTGACAGACAGACATGCCCTTAGGGCATGTCTGTGTGCCACATGGCAAACATGCCTGTCTTTGGGGTGCTAGAGGGTGTCAAAGTGACACCCCCTGCACCCTTGCTAAAATCGGTATTTACCGAATCTGTAATTACAGATTCGGTATTGCCCATTGATTCCTATGGGCTTCAGGGCCCATAGGATTCAATGGGCAATACCGAATCGGTATTTACAGAATCGGTAAATACCGAATCTTAACGATTCGGTATTTACCGAATCTGAAATACCTACATCTCCCCCCCTCTAATTTACCACTTCTAAAATACCGATTCGGTATGATTCGGTATTTTAGAAGTGGTAAATTAGATTTACCTACATCGGGCCCCCAGTGTTTCCTGTCCGTATGTATTTTTAGAAGCTGAAAAATACTGAAAATGGTGCTTCTTGTGATAAGCTTTTTAAGTGGGGAGACACTTGCATTTGGCAAATTGAATTTCACGGACTACGGAGCCCAGAGGATAGCGGGGCACCAGGAGGCAGCCCGCCCCTCCCTCCACTCACCGGGTGCCTATTTGATCTCTCGTGCCTCTCGCTTCGCGGGAGACACTTGCACTTGGCAGATTGAATTTCACGGACTAAGGAGCACATAGGATAGCGGGGCACCAGGAGGCAGCCCGCCCCTCCCTCCACTCACGGAAGGATAAAACTGTGTTCATCTTCCCGCGCCGCGGGACGCGTGAGGGCGACGCCGGGCTAAGCCGGGCAAAGGGGCGGGCCGTCTGTGGCCGACAGGGGCAGAAGGAGGCTGGGCTGGGCCACCCCCCCTCCAAGCCCCCCTGGAAGCGACTACTTGGTTTGAAACTTTTATTGATGTGGTAATGACTATAAACTCTTAATCAGTCAAAGCTTGGCCCGTTAGTGTCCTGTCTCTATTAGACGGTTCTGCTGTTGGGCCCTACTTTCTATTATCTTTTACTGTTTGTTCTTAAATTCCTAAATTTAATTCGCTTCTCAAAATTGTGAATATTTGAAAATATAATTGCTCAAGCACTTAGTTGAGCAGCATGGGCAAACCTAACCCCACAACTTCTCGCCCCACGACTAGGCAAACAGCGGCAACGACCCAACCACTGCCGAGCCTAACAGCTATCGATAAAATGCTCCAAAAAACTATAGGGGTGGGGGCAACCGCTATAGAGAACACGGAACGGCGACTCTCAATTACTCCTGCTGTGCCCCCCCTGTCTACCGGGGATCTCTCCGTAGCCACAGGCAACCCCCCTGAATTTACGTCTTTTTTTATGCCCTCTTTCGCTGAGCTACCATGCACTCAGATTGCGCCAGACGTGAATGTCTCTATAGAGGTTGAACCATCCCCTCCCACCCCGGCAGGCATAAATACCTACAAACCTCGGGGTAGAAGTAAGAAATAGAAACCTGTTAAAAAACCAGCTAAGAGAGTACTATCTACACCCGATCCTCTACAGTCCGACTCTGGCTCCCCTTTCCCCATCATAGGACCTCATGTCTGGGCTACTCATCTAGTAATCGATCTCCAGGCCCACATGGAACAGTTTATCAACTCTCATTTTAAAACCTTGTCTAGCAGGATTGATAAACTAGTCTCACTGATAAATAACAAAGGCTTAGGTGGAGTACAGCCTGCCACCTCAATGGGGATTTCTGCCACTAAAGTGGCTTTAGGTACAACCAAGTCGGCCAATAAAGGCATAAATCCAGGCGATAGCACTTGCCTTGAGAACCTTACAAAAGACAAGGCCCCTCTATACACGCAGAAATCTACCTCTGCCTCGACTGGTTCTGGTCTAGCTAATCGACCCAATGTGCTTCCAGCTGCATCTGGCCCGATACCTTGTGCTCCACTCCCTACCCCAAAAACCCCTGGAAAACAGCGCCCAGAACCGGGTAGGTCTCTTTATAACCCTGCTTTGAACCCCTTCGAAAATGGACCCCAAAAAACTCCTCCCTGCCCCCAGCTACCTCCTGAAGCATCTCCGTATGTGGTGGTGCTCACAGGAGTACCTTTACTGGTTAGCGAGCAAGGTGAAACATATCCTGAGTTAAAGAATAAAATCATCTTCTGGCTAAACAGATTAAGTATGGGCAGAAAATGTGTTCCGCTTCCCGGAATTTGCAGATTTTCCGCGATTTCGCGATCCGCGAATCGCGCAAAATCGCAGCAAAATCCACGAATTCACGAGCGGGACGAATTTTGCTCAGGAAGCACTTACAGGGTTTCAGCAGGTGCCCAAGTTGAAGCTAATTTCTTTGTAACCATTTAACTTCAACTTGGGCACCTGCTGTAACCCTATAAGTGCTTCCTGGCGCCCCCTTGCCTAATTGCAACAATTCTCTGACCATGCTCTGACCCTCGAAGCAGGGTCAGAGAATAGTTACAAGTAGACAAGGAGGCTCTGTGAACAGGAGAACAGGAAGCACTTATAGAAAAAGCAGGTGCCCGAGTTGAAGGTCAAATTCAGTCAGCCCCAAAAAATCACTGGTGCTTCATTCTCCCCATCTGCTGCTCTGATCGTGCCTGACCTTTTATACACACAAGAGGCATGTGAACTCACATGGAAGCCCCGCCCACACACCAGCGGTGTGCAACGTCTTCCTGCCATTTACCCAAAAATGTGGACAGCTCACTCAAGGGACCCCTGCGCCGTTCGGCGCGATGGCATAGTAACACACATGGTCACTGGAGCTTCATTCTCCCCATCTGCTGCTGTGATCGGTCTCTGACCATTTATACACACAAGAGGCATGTGAACTCGCATGGAAGCCCCGCCCAGACACTAGCGGTGTGCACAGTCTTCCCGCCATTTACCCACTAATGTGGACAGCACACTCAAGGGACCCCTGCGCCCTTCGGCGCGATGGCATAGTAACACACATAGTCACTGGAGCTTCATTCTCCCCTTCTGCTGCTGTGATTGGTCTCTGACCATTTATACACACAAGAGGCATGTGAACTCGCATGGAAGCCCCGCCCACACACTAGCGGTGTGCACCGTCTTCCCGCCATTTACCCACTAATGTGGACAGCTCACTCAAGGGACCCCTGCGCCCTTCATCGCAATGGCATAGTAACACACATGGTCACTGGAGCTTCATTCTCCCCATCTGCTGCTCTGATCGTGCCTGACGTTTTATACACACAAGAGGCATGTGAGCTTGCATGGAAGCCCCTCCCACACACTAGCGGTGTGCACCGTCTTCCTGCCATTTACCCACTAATGTGGACAGCTCACTCAAGGGACCCCTGCGCCCATTCGGCGCGATGGCATAGTAACACACATGGTCACTGGAGCTTCATTCTCCCCATCTGCTGCTGTGATCGCTCTCTGACCATTTATACACACAAGAGGCATGTGAACTCGCATGGAAGCCCCGCCCACACACTAGCGGTGTGCACAGTCTTCCCGCCATTTACCCACTAATGTGGACAGCTCACTCAAGGGACCCCTGCGCCCTTCGGCGCGATGGCATAGTAACACACATGGTCACTGGAGCTTCATTCTCCCCATCTGCTGCTGTGATCGGTCTCTGACCATTTATACAAACAAGTGGCATGTGAACTCGCATGGAAGCCCCGCCCACACACTAGGTGTGTGCACCGTCTTCCCGCCATTTACCCACTAATGTGGACAGCTCACTCAAGGGACCCCTGCGCCCTTCGGCGCGATGGCATAGTAACACACATGGTCACTGGAGCTTCATTCTCCCCATCTGCTGCTCTGATCGTGCCTGACCTTTTATACACACAAGAGGCATGTGAACTCGCATGGAAGCCCCGCCCACACACTAGCGGTGTGCACCGTCTTCCTGCCATTTACCCACTAATGTGGACAGCTCACTCAGGGACCCCTGCGCCCTTCGGCGCGATGGCATAGTGACACACATGGTCACTGGCGCTTTATTCTCCCCATCTGCTGCTCTTATCGGTCTCTGACCATTTATACACACGCGAGGCATTTGAACTCGCATGGAAGCCCCACCCACACACTAGCGGTGTGCACAGTCTTCCCGCCATTTACCCACTAATGTGGACAGCTCACTCAAGGGACCCCTTCGCCCTTCGGCGCGATGGCATAGTAACACACACATGGTCACTGGAGACACCTCTTCTGGCACTTTAGGCAGCTGTAGTGCAGGAAAAGCACTATACATTTACCCAACGAGGTAGCACTTACTGATTAGCCAGTAGAAAGTACTCCAGTTAAGTATGGTGCAAAATCGCAAAAAAATCCCCGATTTTGCGGGGAAATTCGCGAATTCGTGGATTTTTTTGCAATTTCGCGTGAATTCGCGAGCCGCTGATTTGCAACATTTACCCATACTTAACACAGATATAGACCCTTAATGAGATCGGTATAGTGGGAGATCCTATTTGCTCGAAGAGTTAGTTGGTTAGGGGCCGGGCCCAAAGACATCTCTGGCGACTGTGTAATTATGAATTTTAGGGATCCTGGAGTGGTTAAACATATACTAGGGAATGGAGGGCCTTTTAACACGGGTTCAATCAATACTTGCCACCTGGGGTATTTTTACCCACGACTTTTAGCACCGGGTAGGCCTATACCAACCTATTTCCACCAAGGCAGACGGGAATTAGATTACAATATACCAGTGACCAACAGATATAGTGCCTTGAGCAATGTGGATTGACTACCACCTCTCCCGGGCCCAGACGGAATGGTTTCGAATCTACCCAGGAGCCATGTTGAGGAGGGTTTGAGTGATGAGGTTGGGCCCCCAGAGTTGGTTACAATGTTTAAGGCATATAGTTTGACAACACTACCATCATCCGTAAATATCGGCCCCATAGGAGGCGAAGGGGAGTTGGATACACATACACATATAGCACCTCCACCCTCTAACGGGTCTCAATCCACTGAAGATTTCCCAGCCAGAGTGGTGAGTCGTAGACCACTAATCGGGTCTTGGAATGTAGCAGGGCTAGGGTCTAAGCTGCATAACCTGGAGTGGGGAGAGTTGATGGATAGTTATGATTTGTGTCTGTTCCAAGAGACCTGGCTGCTGTCTGCTCCTGTTAGGGTGGTTTCGCGACATTCCATGTACCGGCTGTGCAGGGACCCAGGGGAAGACACTCGGGGGGGGGGTGTATCTGGGTTGCTGCGCACTTGGGGTGCTCAGTCAAGGTAATAGACTCCCATTGCCCGGATATTCTTTGCACTGTACTTAATTTTTTGGATGGTTTGACACTGGCAGTGATTAACATATACTTACGCCCCTTATCACACCAGTTGGGCTTATCTACTTTAGAGGCCCTAGAGGCCCTTTTTTTCTCATTTCCCTCATCGTACCATAAAGTTATCGGTATGGATTTTAATTGCCATTTTGAACCGCTTCTCGGGATCCCCTCAGTAACATCGGATGAGGATGATACTTGGCTTATTCCGGAATGCATTATGTACCCGGTAAATCGCTTATCGCCTTTGGCTCATACGATCAACAAGCTGGTTGTAACACACTCCCTTAGGGCCTGCAATGGCAGACTCCTTTCAGCTGTCCCGGGCACAAGTACTTTTGATAGACCGGGGAAAAGCACGACCATTGATTATATCTTGGTTAATGTAGAATTCTGGACCCAACTGAGAGCTTTTTCTGTTATCCCAAGGGTTGATAGTGACCACAACCTACTGTCATTAGAATTATATAACACATTGGGTCACTGAAACGAATTGGGAGCAGCGGAGACCATTACTAATTCGAACCTTGTTATAGCGGCGGGTGGCAGACGCATTAGGTGGGCGAAGGTCGCGCTAGCTCCTGATGAGCTAGCTGAGATATATCATCATGTTGCATGCTCCTTAGCAGAGGTTAGCAACATCTTGAGCCCCAATTGTGATCTGCCCCATCATCAGGTTCTCCAGTGCATTCATAACAAGCTTCTCTGTACTTTGGCCGATTACTTTTATACTACTGATATCAAGAGGCCAAGGGTAGAAAAGCAAGACCATTGGTTTAACAAAAACTGTAGGGTGGCTAAAAATAACATGATAAAGGAGGTAAAATCAGGGTCTCAATCAAGTATCAGAAATGCTAGGCAAACATACAAAAGACTGACCATGGAGGCCTGGTCGTAGTGGGAGGCAGCAAGGTGGGAAAGCACCAAAGTAGCCCTGAACGCTCGAGTCTACAGGTCCTTTTGTAATCTAATTCGATCATGGTAGGCAGAGGGGTCGTCTGCTATTGCTCCTAATCTTAGTGAAGAGGTTTGGCTAGCCCATTTTAAGCCCCTCTATTCAGTAAGTGACCCTGCATCTCCAGTAGATCTAGCTGATCAAAACAGTACATATGGACCAAACCGCCTGGAGGGCTCGGGTCTTGATTGTCCACCCTGCATCCTGCTTGAAATCCAGCAGCCCTTAGAAGTCTGACTTCGGGGAAAGCACCGGGCCTAGACAGGATCCCTGGTGATCTTTACCTGAGTGAACAGAAGGTTTGGGCTCCTTATAGCTGGGTATATTCCAATGCCATCCTGCAGGGCCTGGAGATTCCTCCAACATGGCTGGGCGCTGAAATTATACCCATTCATAAAAAGGCTTCCCCTCTTGACTCGGCCAACTATCGCCCCATTAGCTTGATCGACGTCCTCCAGAAATTATTTGCCCGCCTCCTATTAACAAGGTTGCAGAGTTGGATGGATGATCATCACATCCTAACCTCCCTCCAAGCGGGCTTTCGTGCAAAGGTCTCCACTATCGACCAACTGTTTAGATTACAGTTGGTCTACTGGAAGACGGTTTCCCTTGGGGCGGGTAGTCTGTACTTGATTTTTATGGACCTTCGGTCTGCATTTGACCTGGTCCAGAGGGACAAGCTTTGCGTAATACTACTAGAGATGGGTGCCCCGGCCTATTTGTGCCATCTATTTAAACGTATGCACCAAGGTACATATGCAAGGGTGAGGTACGGGAGGAATGGGGAGTTGTCGGCTCCGTTCCCGGTGGAAAAGGGAGTGAGGCAGGGGTGCGTGCTGTCCCCCTCGCTCTTCTCCCTCTTCCTCAATGGGTTGATCGAACACTTACTGGGAGCGAGAGACCTAGACTCTCCAAGCTTAGCAGGTCGCAAGATACCTGCCCTAATGTTCGCTGATGATAACCTTTTACTATCAAAATCATCCACGGGTATCTAGCGAACATTAGAGGCATTTTGTTCCTTCTGTAGATTGAGGAATTTGGAGATTAACCTCTCCAAAACTAGGTTCATGGTTTATAATACCAAACTATCCAATTGTCCTCACCCCCACTTGGATGGAACGGTGTTGGATTGAGTGTCTACCTTCGATTGCTTGGGGGTCACACTAAACGATAGAATGGATTGGGGGTCTCACATGATTAAGGCTAACCTGAAGCTGGCCCAATCATCTGGCGGTATCCTAAAGGTCTTTAACGAGACCTCTCTTAAACTGTTGGGTCCGTCCGTGGAAATCGATAAAGCCCAGGCGAGAGGGGGTGCGCTATATGCTGCAGACTTATGGGGACATGTGAGCGCCGCCCCTCTATCCCTCACTGAGAATAGCTTTATCAGGCGTCTTCTGAGACTTCCCCCGTGTACCCTCCTGACCCCCTTACGGCTGGATCTAGGTTTGGTTTATATACAGGAGATTGCCTCAAATCGCCCCCTTCTGTTTTGGAGACGACTTTGGTCCACCCCAGAGCTCTTAAGCTATAGGGAGGACCTAAGGGATCTCCTGTCCAGAGGGGGTGTGGGGAAAATCCCCTGGTTAATCCACATTGAGCACCTCTGTCAGGTTCTTGGTATGAGGGACCTGTGGTCTTCCCCTGAGGAGACCTGTGTCTTGATTACCAAGAAATCGTTGAGCTTGGTACTCAAGCGTTACCGAATGGAACTCATACTAACAAACTCCTCTATGGATAGGTTGACAACACCTTTGTGGATATCAAGGCCCACCCCTATTTCAAGAAATTCTTGGATGATATCCAGCCCCCCTGGCTAAGAAACTATACATTCAGTTTAGACATGGTTCATTGCCTGTCAGGGCTGTAACACACAAGTGGTCAAATGTCCCAGGTTCAGCGAGTTCTTGCCCAGGGTGTGAGGGCAGCAGAGAGACAGATCTGCACGTTCTGCTCTTCTGCACCTCCTATTCCAAGGCAAGAGCCAAATGGATCATCAAACTTTGCAAGTCCAGGAGTCTCAGGGACTACATGGAGGTATACCGAATTCTTAAATATGACATCACACCCTTAACAGTGTTCGCAACTGCTAGATTCCTCCTGTCCATGTGGTACGCAAGGTGCGCATAATTAAAAAATGAAAGCCCTCGCACTATCGCTCTTGTAGTAGCATAAATATTGTAATACATGAGGTTCCTACAAATAAAATGCCGAGGGACTGTCCATTGTGAGCGCTATTTTAAATCATATAGATCCTTTTTATATTTGTAGTTTCACAATTTTCTTAATCATTTTATGAATATACTATGTTCTAGGACTGCAATGTATTAATGCCTAAATTTCTCTATTTTAACCTGTAAATGTGTATATATGTCTTTTTATGGTTTTTAACCGATAATAAAGCTTTTTGACTGACTGATAAGCTTTCCATGCTGTCTTTCATCAATTCCAGGCAATGGCTGAACAGATAGACAGCATGGAGAGTTAAAAAACAGGATGAGATTTCCTTAAATACATGCATATATCAGCATATATTTGTACTATTAACGCTAATATGTACCTGTGAGTTTAGTGCTTTGTTATAAGTGGCTGCTTAATTTGCTAAAATGTGAGAGGCATCCATGTATGAATGTACGTCCAATAGTTAAATATACGTGGAAATATACTATTTTACGGCTCCTATTATACTCAAAACACAAAATACATATGGATAAATACCAGTAAGATGACGGAAATGATAAAAAAATGAATACCATAAAGCCACAAGCCCCAATCTTAATTTATAAAAACATTGCTTTTTATTTACTATTGATAGAGCGCGGGCTCACCTGCTCGTTTTACCATACTCACCAGGGCCCATAAAAAACAACATACATACTTTGAACAGATAAACCTACGCTTAATCAATTTGTTTAACCATTCAGGACCTATACCATTTGACTTACCAATCCTAGTCACCGGTACCTAGAGTCCTAAAGGATCAAGGGTGTTAGCATAATAGGCAGTGTTATAAATATTTGCACTCATTAAAATGACCACAGACTCGGGAAAGATTTAAACGCTTTATCAAAATATTTTCTTTAAATGTCATAGTCCATACTACATTAATTAGAACTTGATTAGAAAGAATAAAATCACTGCTAAATGATGTGAAAGTATCACGAAATTTTCTTTAAGCATTGAATTATAGGAAGGGTAAGAAGAGGGAAATAGCACAATAACATACCCACTCAACTTTAATATTTACCTAGAATGGTGTGAAGACCAACCCTGGCCACAGGCTGGGATAAAGGACAGGACCCCCGAAAATGTAGGTGCCAACAGGATAGAACAGGTGCAGACCAGAATCAGGATAAGTACGGACCAAACAGGACCACTGCAGGTCAGGACCAGCACCCACAGCTAAAGTGCAACGCCTGCGTCACATCCCTCTCTGCAGCTAACAGTCGGACCCCGATTGGGTTAGCGAATCTTCTCCCTCAGGCACAAAACTGATCATTATCAAACTCCTTCCATAACCCCGATTGGGTTATCGAATCTTCTGACAAAGTGCTCTGCCAGCACCTCTGCTTCCGAATCTTCTGACAGAGTGCTCCGTCAGCACCTCTGCACTCGATCGCCTATTGAGTGCGTTTGTTTAGTGACAGGTCAGCTATTCGGACAAGTCGGACAATCTAACTAGCTAAGCCTACCTTAGTTATACAATTTTTCAGGGCAGTGTACCACTCCCCAATGTTGCAAATGTGTGAATTCCCTCAATTTGATTGGTCAAAAGAGGAGGAGAGGTCATTACACCATACCAGTTATGAGATCATGCTCTTCAATATACAGATCGATGTTCCCTCCCAATATTTTATTTCCCATGCACTTTTATTCCACCCGGCAATTAATGTTTCAATAGTAAATACAATGTATAAATTGACATCCTCTTGGAGGTTCAGGAGGTCAAGTTCTCACGCATCTTCTAGCAAGTCTGTAGCTGGCATGAATTCAATATCAGTGCTTCAGGAATTTGAGCTTCTCTGCACAGGCGCAGTTCCTCCAAAGATGGAGTTAAGAAGTACATGACAGGCCCAAAATACGATACATGCAAAGTAGAAGAGAAACCGTTTTAGAACAAGAAATAAATGAATGCACTGTATACCACTTATCTCTACTCTATCCCCATTACTTTATTTTAACTACAGCGTTAGGAGTTAGGCAGAATGAACAACTTAGTAAAAGCAATAGTGCAAGCTTTAGCACGTTAACACACAGAGTAGCCATCTTAGTTCTTGTGCGCAGAAGCAAAGTTTTCCACCCAAGCAGAGAGAATACATCATGTCCCGTGAGTGTGACAGAGGAACGCGCAGAAAAATTCCTGCGTTGTGGCGGCCATTTTGGGTTAATCCAGTTACAGTTAGTAAAAGCACATAGACACGCTTCCCCAGCTTACTAGATATGTCGTGTTTTGCATTGTTAATAAGACTAAACATGTTTATTAGTATGTTACAAATTATTTCGAGAGGGCTGATTACAAGCAAGTCGCTTTATGTGTGCAACCTTGCTCCATCACTATCATGATCATATGGCTTCCAGACGTGTACTCTGATATCTGGCTTGTCTGGCTAATATCTGTTCGTCATTTTTCTACATATGTTGTCATTGGTTTTCCTGTGTCCTAGGCATTATGCTTTGTTTCCTGTACACTGCATTGACATGTAGAAGGCTGCAGGGCATTTTTTTAAATATTATTTACAAAGGACTGACTTTTATTATTTTTGGATCATATACAAAGGTGGCTGCACAGTGTTGTATAGATGAAATATCTTAACATGAAGCCCAGAAGGTGATATAGGAACTTACAAAGTATATCAAATTACCCCACTCTTTTATTCATTATATCACAACCATGACCTCACAAGTCATCTTCCACTCAGCAGGACAATAAGAACCATGAGATTCATGTTACAATCTTGGACCAAAACCTGCCAAATATGAAACTGTCCAAGAACAAAAACCTCCACAACATTAACAACCCATATTGCTTTTCAGTTGGAAGCATTGCTCCTGAAAGGACATCCAAGGGGGAAATTCAAACTAGGTAACATCCCATACACAAAAAAGCAGTGATCCATCAGAAGGAGACAAGGTTAGGGAGAGACTTGCAGAAACGACCTATCCCTATTAATTCTCAATAAAACCATAAGCAAATCTATAAATAATGCTCTTAAATATCAACAAGAGATGCTAAAAAACAAAAAATGATCAACAGGAGAATCTTCATCTAGACCCTTCCCCGGGGGAAATAGAACTTTCAAACTTCTGAGCCCACAAAAGTGAAACCTGTTAGGACATCCTGTACTTCACTGCATCCTAGTTTCTCTCACAAGGTTCCAAAAACTGATGATTTACATAATGCCCAATAATATCCAACCGGTTAATACACATCCGCTCCTCTTCTTCAAACAAGACCGGTAACTATTGTGGTGGTTGTAAAATTCACCTAATTTGCTTATGTCCCCTCATCGCCCTAACTGATTAAATTCCTAAAGTGGGATTAGTGAGGGCAGCTCCAAACCTAGAAGCCCATTAACACTCCTTTCTGAAGAAGATTGGCCTAGATATCAATGGTTGTCACAAATGTATGCTACTCTTCATTGTACAGTGCATGATGCCCTCAACCATAACAGGTTACTCCCTCTTACCAGTTCAGATACCAGAAGAAAAGCTTGGCTTTCTACTCTGTCCACCGGATGTGCGATTTAAACAAGTAATGGATTGTCATTACCTGTGGGGACTTTGGTACCCAGAAGTATAAGTGATGACTGATATGGCTGCAGTTTAGTAGGAATCCTTTACAGCTGTCAGTTGAGTTTTTTCTTGTGTCCAAATCAGCTTTCTGACTTTTATTTATGGAGCTAAACTGGTGTGAACAATTTTATGGATTACTAAACTATGCATGCAGGGTGCATTGTAAATTATATGATTTACTATGGTGTACTTATTTTCTTCTTTCCACAGATTTATGGTTTTAATTAACTAATAAACTATATATTGAACTAGGGTGAATTATCTCACAAATTATTCATCCTAACCATGTGTGTATTTTCTGAAACAGGTTAGCACTGACAAAGCTTGATATTCTGGATGTTCTCGATGAGATCAAAATTGGTGTTGCATACAAGCTAAATGGAAAGAGAATTCCACATTTTCCTGGTATGTTGCTCAGTGTTACTAGAATTCTAAATGATTATTTGAAGAGTTGTGTTTTATATTAATGAACAAAATTGGCGAAAACATGTAAAATTGAAAATGGATACGTGAAAAATATTTGTTTTGTTGATATCTGCTTCTGTGAATATTTTATTTGGTCTTTTTCTTCAAATACAAAGTTATCGAAATTTCATGTGACAGTTGATGTTAGAAAATATTTATCTACTTATTTGTGCAGTACTGTAGGCATTTATTCTCGTCTAAGCTAACAAGGAGACAACCGAGAACAAGAGAGACTTTTTTACATCTGTCTTGTATCCTGTGACTGAAAACCTGTACACAAAAAAAAGTTAGGAGATATTCAGTTAGCGACTTATGAATTCCTGTGATCACCATGTGTTCAGCAGGGCTCTGACTGCCAGGATCCTAAGTGCTCCACCAGAGTGGAGATACACAAGCATTCCATTTCTTACGCACGAGGTATTACTAGATTATGAAAATTTTGTTACAGGCAATTCTTCATAAGATGCTATTTGTGTCATCTGCTCTTGCCTGACCTTGGATGCTATTTATGATAAGCATTAGCCATGGCCTGTGTAACTGATTAAAACAAAATAAGTACAATGATGCCTCTGGTATTTCTTTTAAGGAACCTTCTAGTTGAAAGACAGATACTCCAAATTATCTGTCCATGGTTATTAATTTACACACAGAATAAATCTACCACCTAATATTCTTTGTTCATCTAATCGCTATCAGAAAATATTAACCAACAAAATTATACACAAGCACAAGAAATTGGTTTAAATTACTTATTTTAGTCAACCAAATTTTCTTTACACTGGATTTTTTGGTTTTGTTTCATTTTATATACATAAATATCCAGACGTCATATATCTATCCACATTATATACACTGTACAACAAAACAAAAACAATACACATGAAAACCACACTTTTATACCCTTATTCTCCCGTGTTTAAATGAAGCCCAATTTTTTTACATAAGGAAATTCATGGCATAATCTTTTTTTAGCCTTAATTCCTTTTTCACAATCACCATATAGTCATAGAGCCTAGGAAGCTAAAATAACTTTATGTTTTTTTGAAAAGCTCTGTTAGGATTTTTCACAATCAATTCCACATTTGTATGGTGTCGGATTATGGTAACTGTCGACGCGTTTCGGCCTA
The DNA here is from genome assembly GCF_964261635.1 of Lissotriton helveticus. Classification (NCBI taxonomy): domain Eukaryota; kingdom Metazoa; phylum Chordata; class Amphibia; order Caudata; family Salamandridae; genus Lissotriton; species Lissotriton helveticus. Next base: position 462,466,169 of record NC_136070.1, read on the forward strand.
TCAAAACAGTTGAAGGCCTCTTCAGGACTTTGGGCAACAAGTACAAAATTACCTACAAAAAGAATAATAATAATAATAAATACATATCTATATACATATACGACTATTGCAGTCACGGACACCAGCGCCCAAAGGTGCCCCTAAAGCTCAAGGAGAAGAAAAAATTCTCGAGGTCTTGGCAACATTTTTTTTAGAAAAAGAAATGAAATAACACCACCTAAAGTGCACAAATCCATATCATGATAGACCCATAATCCACTACACCACAAAGTGTGAATGGTACCTACTACATAATAGTGCATCCACAACCAAATGCCACAATTCAAAACAAACTTACCAGCAATAAGCTGTGTTCCACCTCTTAGTACCAAAGGTGCCAGTTTCGTCATCCACCTCTCAAAATCGAGGTAAATCGATCTCTTGCACCTACCACTTCGGGTAGTGCTACGCTATTGCTTGACAAAACTCTGCTATCCAATTTTCTAAATGCAAGAATCAAAAAAAGTATAAACTAAATTATTATAACTACAAACTCATATATTCATTGCTCAGCTCGGAAATGGCACAAGGAACTCTAGCGTGCCCCATTACTTACATTTCAAGTCATCTAGTTGGAGAAACGAGATGGCGTCAATTATTCAAATACTGTGGAGTTGCTCCAAAACCAAATACCGCCCCTTTCAGTCGCCGTAATCAACTCTGTTTGTACGTCCGTTACAATGCGCCTTTCGTTCCCGCTACCGGAAGAAAAGTCTAACTCCGGCTATCTATATCCTGCCCTACATAGTGCATGGAAACAAACAACAGACTATTCCGACTATTTCTAAACTGGAAAGAGTAAACAGACTCTGTGCTTAAGGTCTCAATCAGAGCCTGATCCAAGATGGTGACAATCGTGTCTAAGCAACTTTCAAACATCATTATCATTATTCTAAAACGTGGTGATGTAAAAGTATATAATGCGATCATACAAAAAAGGAATACCTAGAATAGAAAAACAAAACAAACTAATTCTAATATCTGTCAAAAATGAGTATTAAAGAGACCTTATATCCCAGTTAGTTGCCAGCGCCTCTTACAATCTGAGGTAGTTTCATATACATTACAGAATGTACAATAAGAAAATTCAATATACAAACACACAGTCACATTATCAGCAGGTACAGATCAAACAATTTTATATATATAGAGAAACAAAGCCTCTCTACATATTACCGTCAAATTATTTACATACACGTGATCGCATGCACTATTCAACTAAGTAATGACCAAACCTTATCTTATCATTGAACCCTGTTTTAGATGTTTGGTATTTTTTAATAAGTCTCGCTTCCAGATGGTTGAGTTTAACCTCTGTTTCTCCTTTACTCAGATTCGTCACACAACACAGTACTGACCAGTACATGTCTGTAAATGAATGGTTGTGTGTGAAATAATGATTGACCAAAGGAGCCCCTATGGTCTGACACTTGATCCTGGATTTATGTTGTAAAATCCGGGTTTTCACTGCCTGAATAGTCTGTCCAATGTAAAAATTTTCGCATGGACACTTGATACAGTAAATCAAATTTTTCGAATTACAGTTTGAGAATGTTTTTTGAATGTGTGTATTGCCATTGATATTAATTTCTTTGGAGTCCTTCGTCAGGTCACATGCCACACAATTATGTGTAACTGATTGACATATATGCAACCCTAATGTAATTCAGATTTATTTTTACGTAAGTGTAACTTCTAGATGTGCTTGTAATCAATTACTGTGTTTCCAGTGAAACGATTTCAATAGTTTTCTAAAGAATTTACAATGACCCATCACCAATGTTTAAAGGTTGTATGATATCACTTCTCATGAATAAATTGGTGACCAAATGTAGCGACCGTAGAACACGAGAAGTTGTGGGATCTGATTCTTTCTCCTGGAACGGAGTTTTCAAGTTAACAAAACACGCTCTACATTTCTTGTGAACTTTCTGCCCAACACAAACGTGAAACTTAGATATTTTTCTCTCCTTGCATGTTTTTTTAATTCCAGTCACTCCTCTTTCAGTGAGTACAGATACATCGTCATCTTCTTGAAACACCACATCACAAATTAAATACTTTTCTACGTCCATTTTCTCTGTATCTCACAGCAACTCGCAAAAACCTGTAACACATAAATGAAACATGTTTTGATTAACAAAAAAACAAACAATAACAACAAAGTTACAAAACAAAACACAAACAATAGCAAACTTTTTATTTCAAAAGTTAATTGTAATATTTACGTTCCTTCACACTTTGTCATATAAGATAACGAAAAAATTATGCAAACTTTGTCTATCTGACATATTCCGCGATTATTTGATATTATGGTCATCAGAAACAATTTTTGATGTTATTTTTGACTTTGCCGTCCCTAAAAACATATAAAATGATACCACACATGGGCATATAAACACTTATACCCTATATCTCAAATAATGGGCAGCCATTTTGAAAAATCCGCCATATTGGATTAACGCGCCATGATAGAGTGGTAGACTTTTCACCATCGTTTTCTACGGAAAAATTTCAATAACAATCCACTCACAGAAATTGTATTGCAATTAGTTCTAGGTTCCGCAACAAATTGACTAGTCTATTTCGATTTCTACTATAGGCCAGCCTTGCAGCCTTCAACAGTGATGAAACAGTACCAGTAATGTGGTTAATAGTAACATTTTCTATACAAAGAACTATGAAATGACAAAACTGGGGTCCTAGAGCCTAAGGGCCTGATGCATCAAAGGGTTTTGCCTATTCTGTGTCTATGGGAAAATGTGTTCATGCACATGGCCCTAAATCATTTGTCATTGTTTCCTTCAGTGTTAGTGCCCCAATGTTTGTGACTAAAAGGCATATTTACAAGGCCTCAGCACCACCAGAGCGTCACTTTTTATGACGCTCCAGTGGCGCAGCACCATTTTCCATATTTACGCGGTGGCGCTAAGCCACTTTGCATGGCTTAACACCACCTTGTAAATATGCCCCTTTCTGCTGCAGTCCTCTACCGCAAAGGGGCGTGTAATGGGTGTTGCTGTGGGCGTTCCACCACAACACCTATTGCTTTTTGCTGCTGCCCCAGATTTACAAGGCTGAGGTAGTGCCACAAGCTAATGCCATGGAATACCAGGTATTAGAGTAGCACAACAAGGGGAAATTATTACATTCTGTTCATGTTTTGCTCTTTCCATGTGTGCTGCATTTTGCAGCACACATAGAAGGTGCAAATTGCCATTATTGATTGTTAATGTGCAGGATGTTGTCCCACATTCTTGTAAATACGGCTCATCCCTGCATTTTGAAAATGTCAGAGCGCAGCGCTGCCAAAAATTGCACAGTTCTCTGCTCCGACATTTTCTTGTGAATATGCCCCTAAAATTTTACACTCCAATGGACATTTCCCTGTATTGCAATCGGTACTCTAGTGCCTGAGTTCATGTGTCACTGATCGTGTCCCAGTGGCATTTTTCTAGTCTGTTCTCATGCCTGAGTCCATGTAGCCCTATGTCTGAGTTCATGCACCGTTTGTCTCCGAGTGTGTCTCAATGTCAGTGTTGTAATACCAGTGCTCCAATGTTACTGTCCCATTATCAGTTTCATTGTTAGTGTCAGTGTTTGAGTTCTAACTCTGCTGTCAGTGTCCATACCAGCATTGGTGTACTCATATCTACATCAAAATATCTGTATCAGTTCCATGACAAAGAGCAGAGTACCAAAATATCGACACACAAAAATATAGCCCAAAAATATTGTTAGCATAAATATTATCTTCTGAGCCATGGCTCATGCCTTGCATTAAAAGTTTGTAATAAATAGCAAATTAAACTTGGCACAGCTGCTTATATGCTATGTTTAACTTTACAAAAGTGAACTCTTCAACTCTGAATAGCAGATAATTCTGTGTGTGTGTATATATATAAATAGTGCAGAACTGACATTTCGTAAAACCGGTTTTCTCGTATGTAAATTGTGTTTCTGTTTAGCTCAAACTGCTAAATAAATAGTCTTCATGAAATAGTTTCTTTGTATTGATTTAGTAATCCGCAATGTGGGTGGCTGAGAACCGTCTTAATATATTGGGTGTCTACCCCGAGTTTGTGAAACTGAGAACCCACTTCAGGGCTGTGTGCCCAATAAACAAACATGATGTGCATTACCTTGTAAAAGGTTAGACTCCATGGATACCTGTGAAATGGAACATGTGGCCGAAATATGGATCAGTTGGCAAATGGACTACAGCAGGTCAGAAAGGCATGTGTGAACATAGTGCGGTACTGCACCCCCCATTGGAAATGGCACTTAGATCCCCCTTCAGGTGCCAGGCACAAGAATTTGCCAGGTGCAGTCTGGCATTTGCAGATAATGCATTTCAGTCACTGCTGCTACATAGCAGTGTGTATGCACCCACTGACCTTTCTTTAGGAGGTTGCTCTCAGACCCAGTAGCGGCCCTTCTGCTAAGGAACGTCACCACCCCCCCCCAACCCCCCAAAAAAACGTCAGGAAAGGAAAAATAAAACATTACTCTTTTTTTTTGTCCTGTTCTGCCGAGTCTTGGTGCAGGGTCTGGCAGTGACAGGCACTGAGGGGAGTGGTCAGGGCCGGACTGGGAACTAAAACCGGCCCTGGCAAAGTGCTCGGCCGGCCCCCCCTCCCCACTCGGGAGGGGGGTGCAGGAGGTGCCGCCGAGCGCTTCGCTAGGGCCGGTTTTTGGCCGATTTTGTTGCAGGGCCTGTAACAATATCAGCCCCCACGGCTCAAAACCGGCCCCCACCCTTGCGGCGCACCAGGGGATTACCCGGTGCCCGCTATGGCCAGTCCGGACCTGGGAGTGGTAGAGCACTCCCATCACAACGCATGATGGTTTGGACTGCTGTCTCAGGACAGCCAAACCATCATGCACAGTGAAAGCTCTCTTCAACCCAGCAATGCAGCTGGTTTGGACATAGCAGGCACAGACTCCCAGTCCGGCCTGGAACGCCATTTGAGGGCACTCAGTCCAATCTTGAAGCTGCTCTCATGCAAGAGAGCAGCTTCAGGATTGCCCGCAGGGAATTCTGGGACCCTGTGCCTTCATGAATAGGTGAAGAGGAGCAGAAGAGCATGACGGGCATGGCTGCAGGTCTATTTGTTTTATTTTTAATGTTTTTATCCCCTGTGACTTCTAGTACCCCATTCCCCTGCCCCCCCCACTCCTCCAGCAGACCAGCCACCCCTGCTCAGACCCCTGATTTTGATTTGTGACATACCAAACCCCCTTTGCCCTTGTGTAAGGGTTGCCAATCAGAACAGTGATATAGAGAAAGGGATTCCGTTATTTGCATTGATATTTAGGAATATAAGGGTGTTCCCCACACATGAAGCCATTCTGCTTTTACCCTCCTTGAATTCTGGTTTTATTGATTCATTTTGCAAGGGTGACTCTTTGAAAGATGTGATCAAATATTTATTTACAGTATGTTCAGGGCTGATTTGCCAGGAGCTCTGACAGCTGAATGGCTGTGAATGATGTATTTCCATCCCCCTCCCATTTGGTGATGCAGATGGTCATGGCTTCCCCGGTGTGCCACGCCTCTTCTTAATGGGTCTCATTGGTGGTCATAGATATTGTACCTGTAACTGTGATTGTATTTAATTAGCGCTTACTAACCCTTATGAGGCGTTGACGTGCTTTTTGGCGAGTAGCACGCTACTCCGTAACCCAAAATGGATTAGTGATGGATTAGTATAGAACAATATAAGTTGCTGATTGGAGCTGTGGACTTGTGAGTCTGTTAGTTGGATTTAATAGGATAAAGGAGGAATAGAGGAGGGGAGAGTCTAGAAAGTCTTATTTGGGAGCCCATAGTAGTGAAATGAGGTTTGGGATGAGTCAAAGGAGGGATAGAGGAAGGAGGAGTCTACAAAGGGTTATTAGGGAGATAATAGTGGTAGAATGAGGTTTAGGATTAGTAAAAGGAGGAATAGAGGAGGGAAGAGTCCAAAGTGTGTTAATTTGGGAGATCATAAAAGTAAAAGGATGTATGGGATGAGTCAAAGAAGGGAGAAAGGAGAGAAAAGTCTAGAAAGGGTTATCAAGGAGAATATAGTAGTACAATAATGTTCTGGGTGAGTCAGAGTAGAGGTAGAGGATATATTGAGAGAGGTATTGGATGAGATATAGAGTAGTGCATTGGGGAGAGTTGAAGGCCTTATTTTATGTCTACAGTAGGAGTAAAGTAATAAAGATATAGATAGATAATTACTTAGAAAGGTATACATGTATACTGAAAATATTAAAGATATTTAAAGTTGTATTATAGGAAGTGCCATATGTGCATGTATGGATACATAGTTAGAAACTCAGACTTTCAAGTGTTGTTGTACATACATTTATTTGTGTATTTGTAATAATATTTGATTTTGGGACTTTTAGTGATTTTTTGTTTATTTATTTGCATGTATGTATTTCAATTTTCCCAATATTTCAGTAGTGAAGCACTTATAGATAGAATTGTCCTGATTATATTTACAATTGTGATAGATAAAATAAAATAATACAGAGACTCATATACATTCTAATCATATACTATGTGTGTGTATATATATGTGTGTTTATATATATATATATATATGTGTGTGTGTATATATATATATGTGTGTGTGTATATATATATATATATATATATATATATATACCGTAAGTAATATATATATATTTGTTAAGCAGACCTATAAGAATATCTTTATATTATCAACCTTAAGTAGGATATATATTTGTACAAAGAAATGCACATATTTAAGTATTTGCATATAATCAAATTATACGTGTTTACGTACACATTCATATGCGGTAAATTTGTGTTTTGAGTATGGTGGTCATGTAGGAAAGAGCCAACTCTTGAGTAGTCTACTGCAGACAAGATAGTTATCTGTGGATCCATTTTGGGGGGAAAGGAATTCCAAAGTTTGGCTGCTTGAACAGAGAAAGATGTACCAACCATATGTTTTCTTGTATGAGGGGGTTATGAGATGAGGTGCCAATCTAGAGCTGTGGTTCCTTTGTTCTATGCATTTGATGGTTTTATTCCTGATGAAAAGTGGTCCTGTTCCATATAGTGCTTTTTGGGTGCTAGAAAGCAACTTGAAGTTGGATCTTCTGGCAACCAGTAAACAATGTAGGGCACTCAAGGCAGGGGAGATATGTGCTTGTGGCTTTACATGTAGAAGTAGTCTGGCAGCAGAGTTCTGAATTTGTTGTAGACTTTTCAAAGTTGATAAAGATGATTCAGAGTAGAGGCCATTGGCATAATCAAGTTTAGACAGTACAAGAGAGGTAGCAGTTTGGGCCTTGTGAGGAAATCCTAGGTGGGGGAAGATGCATCGCAGAGTTTTCATAGTAGTAGCTTGATCTTAAAAACTTTGAGAGCCTCTGTGGTGAATAATAGGCCCTGTGCAGGGTGAAGAGGTGATTCCTTCGGAGCCATGCTGGTTTGACAATTTCCCACAGTAACTTAAAAGAATTGAGCCAAAGGTTTCCCACATCCTGATCCAAGAGGGAGCTCTCCCAGAGCTTATCAGCCAGTTGGAATTCGACGTCCATCTCCTCTAGAATTGTATGGTACCTAAAAGAGATTTCCTTTATAGCCGGAGTTTTATTAAGAAGCTGGAACTCAAGATGGTTACCTTCCCCTACTGGGAATCTACCCTTACTGATGGACTGTGACTGGGCCCAGCTAGCTATCTGTAGGTACTTGAACTTGGAAAGGTTTAAACCAACTCTATCTCTGAGGGATTCCCATGATACAAGAACCCCCTCCACAAACAGGTCACCCCACACCTCCATCTCTCAAGGGCAAAGCGAGACTGTCATTAAGCCACCCCGGGCCCCCAGGTGAATCCCACAGAGGTGTCTTACTAGAGAAATATCCTAGCATTACCGAACTACGTGGTTTAACCCTCGTTCTGTATTTTTTTTAAACATTTGGGGTCTCCAAATTTAAACAAAAACCCCTCCTTTGATAGATTTGCCCCACTAAGCATAGCCCCAAACATACAGCCAATCCCGATGTTACTGGGCATCTCCAATAGCATGCGAGAGTGGGTACGTTGGAATGCCCATGCATACAGTTGAAGATCCAGAGCCGCTAGACCTCCCTTTTCCCTTCGACGCCTACGTTTTTTCCCGGCAATCCTAGGTATATGGTGAGCTCAAATGAATGAATTAATATCTTACCAGTATCTTGTATGAAGTGTGGGGCAATAGCCGCCTCAGATTTTGATATGTTTCTTGACTGTCCATCTTTGTCTCCCTTCTGGGACTCTATAAGTAGTCTATTATCTACTTTGCTTGGCTGCCCCATTTTAATGAATCCGGCACTCGAAATATTCGGTGTGATGGAGGTTGTCACGGGCCCTGCTAAACACCTCCTTTTTTATACCATCCTTCTGGCTAGAAGAGAAATTTGTAAAACAAATGGAAGGACTCTATTCCACCCTCCTTTGGCGGGCATCAGTATTGCAGGTTTCTAGACTAGACCTAACGAGATCGGGGAAACCAAAACAAAAGAGCCTTTTGGTTCCTTTTGAAGTGGGGACAACAGTGAGATCTAGGATGTTTTTTGTTTCCCCCAGTCCAATGATTAAGCTGCCCTTGCTTTCTTTTTTCTCTATCCCAGGCATATCTAGACATATCAGGTTGCGCCCTGATCGCTGGTATACATGCCTTAAGGTGGTTCCCCCATGATTTCTGGATAAAGGCCGTAGAGGTTTTGACATTACTGAAGGTAAAGGCTAATCTCTCAATAGCCTTGCCATCCAGGGTACTGAGGCAGTTTGTCACTCTCTCCAGACTTTGACAGAACGACCAGGGTGGAAAATGAGGACAAAAAAAAGAAGTAGTAGCTTGATCTTGCTATCTTATCCACTTGATAGCTTGGAGCCCATGGTAATTCCAGGGTTCATTATTTCCTTGGATACTCTAGGAGGTGGTCGCAGGTCATCAGGACTGGCTCAGAGTGGGTCATACTTTTCCATTCGCAACATTTGAGTATTTCAGTTTTTAACGCATTCAGTTTGAAATGGCTCCATGTCATCCACTGATCAACGGCTCTGAGGCAACTGAAGATTTTTGCGTTTCCAATGTTGTCCAATAAAAGTGGGTTATTGGTAGCGGTAAGTATGCAGGTCCACAAGCAATAATGCCACTAACGCAGTGTAAGGTCCACTAAAGGTCTCAATAAATTTGACCCTTGCTCAACCCTTAGTAGCCAGCAGCGAGCAGTCAGGTCTAACTAAGAAGAGAGGAGTGTACAGCATTTAAAAACAACAATATATTAAACGAGTAAGACACCAAACACAATAGAAAACCCACAAAAAATCATAAAAATAGGTTACATTTTTATGAACAAAGGGTTACATGCATCAAGCATTTTTGCCCTCGCAAATTGGCCGATTCTGCGAATCGACTTGGTTGCGAGGGAAAAAATGCCTTTTCTGATGCATCAAAGGCTTACCATTTGCAACTTAGGTAATCACAATTTTTTGTGATTACCTAAATTGCGACTGCATTTAGGGAATTGCAATTTGCGATTAACAATTTGGTAATCGAAATTTGCGAATGCATTCGAATTCATTCCCATGGGCCTGTAGGCCCATAGGAATGAATGGAGTGACATTACTTAATAGCGATTACCTAAATTGCGAATGCATTTAGGGAATCGCAATTTGCGAATACCAATTTGGTAATCGCAATTTGCGAATGCATTCCCATTCATTCCTGTGGGCCCGTAGGCCCATAGGAATGAATCGAGTGGCATTACTTAATGATGATTCACAATTTGCAGATTGCTATTAGGTAATGTTTAGGAATCCTAAAATTTCATGCGATTCCTACACGCATAAGAAATTGCGATTCCTAAATAGTGATTCCTTGAAAATCGCTATTTAGGGCTCGCAATTCCATATGTTGATGCATGTGGCAGAAGGTTCATAAAATAGGTTCAAAGTGTCCAAACCACAGAGGGTTTTGTTTGTAAATTCCTATGGTCCTAATGTAGATGACCCTGCGTTCTATAATGATATCTGGAGGCAAATAGCAGCATTGCCCCCTCAGTAGTGATTTGGGGTGGTGATCTGAATATGTATTTAGACTCGCAATTGGATAGATCTACCAATATGGCATGGCAAACAATCTGCACAGATGATAAGTGAAATAATGGAGGTGGCGGCCTCGTCGATGTGTGGTGCAGCCGAAACACCTTGGGGAGGGATGGCACGTTTGTATAGATCGTACATGGCTCGTGGTTCAGGTTGGACATTTGGCTCATATCCAAACAGAAGAGTGTATGGACGGTGTCGATTTGACACCTCTCTAAGACACTTTCTGATCATGCCCCTGTGCTTCTGGAACTAGACATTCCGACCCACTCGAGGCCAGCATTCAAATGGCATCTGCAGCTGTCGTCATTGCTTGATCAAGTATTTCATGTCACGATTGGGTCAGCCATCACAATGTTTTTCTCGGAGAATGAGAGCACAGTCGAGGGGAACAGGACTCTTTGGGAGGCTCAAAGTCACTATTCACGAGGAATGCATAGGAGCGCAGGCTGGTGTTTTCCAAACTCATTACGAACCAGGCTAGGTACGTTAGAGGATATGATATGTGCGCTTGAACGTTCATATGAACAGGCACCCACCCCTAGACTGTAGGCCCAAATGAGAGATTAAATATCAGAATATGATGAAGTGGCCAAGCAGGAGTCGCAGCATAGGAAGGCGAGGGGGGTAGGCCAAGAAAGCTCTTTGGCCACGCAACCCTTGTAGGTTGAGGACGTTAAAGAGGCCATAGTGTACAAGAATCCACTCCGTTGGAAGATAGGCTGCTAACAGAGCATATGTCCCATAGAGCGACGTCCTACACATATAGGAAACTGGTCAACACCCTACCTGACATGCTATCCAAATTGCGCCTGACTTGGGTGGGCGAAATTGGCGACTTTGATGACTCGGAATGACAGGAGGCTCTCTCTTCGCCCCGAGAATCAGCGATCCCATCCAGACTTAAACTAGTTCAATTGAAAATACTACACCGCACATACTATACCAGAAGGTCCTTTACAAAATAGGGAGGGCTTCCCATGACTATTGCCTCCGCGGATGTGGAGAGAGAGGGACATTCTTCCATACCATTTGGGACTGTAGCCGGGTGGCCACGTATTGGGCAGCGGTGATGCGAACCATTTCCCAATCCACGACTATTTCACTGTTGCCCAACCCACGTCGCTGCCTATTGAATATCTGGGATGCGGAGGATTTGACCCACCGTCAACAAGATTGGGCCACACTGGGGATGTTAGTGGCAAAACGTAATATTGCCAGACTATGGGGATCCAGCGTACTGCCCACACTGCGAGACTGGTGTAAGGACATGGACGAAGCGATGGTGGCTGAAAAGGCGGTATTTGTCCATCGGGGATGCCCCGAAAAATGGGGGCAAATCTGGGGGGCCTGGAACAAATTTAGGGGTGACATATGTGAGCGACCGCGAGTTGACCCGGATGAGTGTTTTTCTGATTAATGGTTTGAACTAAAGTTTACATACGCCAACATGGAACTCCTTGGGCTGTGATGAACCCTGTCCTACTGCTTATCGCGCTTCATAATGTGAGATTGGGTTTATGGTCATTACACCAATGTTAATGAAGCTGCAGACTTAAACGTTGTGTTGTTCCCTTTGAGGGACTGAACGTGCTTACCGTGGTTTATTTTTACTGTGGGGTTTGTTGTTTGTTTTAAAAAGAGAAGAAAATCTAAGACCTAAGTCATGTGGTATATTTACATTCTTACCATCATGTTACTATGTATTTTCATCCGCCGCCGGACCCCTGGGTTGTCGGCTCAAAGGCTGTGTTTTCAGTATGATGACATATAGGTTGTGTTACCATTGCGGCCGGCCCGGGGGGTTGTAGGCCCTATATTGTGTATTCCTATTCATGTAAAATAAAGGTCTTCAAAAAAAAAAAAAAGAGGCCATAGTGTTGCTCTTTAATGGCAAGGCGGCGGGTCTGGACGGCCTGCAGAGTGTATTTTATAAGGCTTATGTGGACCTGCTTGCCCCCAGAGGTCATTACTGAAGTTTATGAGAAAAGTGCGCTCCCCCCTTCCCTGCAAGAAGCTCTCATAGTGATGTTGTTAAAGCCAGACAAAATATCCAACAGATGTGAGTCATATAAGCCGCTCTCTATGATAAACATTGATACCAAAATAGTGGCAAAAATAATTCCGTCATCGGTTGCCAACAGCATGCCCACTTCGGACCTCTCCAAGTGGGGCTTAAGGCGCTTAACATATAGGACTCTCAAAGGGTTCCTGGGAGATTGCAAGTTCACCAGGTAGGTGACAGGACTCTTGCGCTCCACAACCTCAAATGGACCCGTCCACTTATCCTGAAGTGCACAGGGCTCCACTGGGGCCAAGATCCACACCTTTTGTCCAGTTCGAAGCTCTACCAGAGTGGCATTCTGGTCTTACCACCGCTTCATCTCTTCCTGGCTGGCTTCCAGGTTTGCCTCAGCAAGTTGCCTGAATCGCCTGGTCTGGTTTCGGAAGGCCAGCATGTAACTGTATACAGACTGGGGAGGTTTCCTGGGAGATTGCTCCCAGCCTTCCCTAACAAGACTCAGAGGTCCGCGGACCGGGTGAACGTACAGAAGCTCGAAGGGACTGAACCCGAGCGACTTCTGTGGCACCTCTCGGCACGCAAAGAGTAGGCATGGCAAGAGGACGTCCCACTTACGCCTCATCGGTCCTCTAGGCCCATGATCATGCCTGTCAGGGTTCTGTTTAATCTCTCAACCAACCTGTTTCCTTGGGGGTGGTAAGGAGTGGTGAACTGGTAGGTTACACCACACTCTTGCCAAAGGGATTTCATATACTTGGAAATGAAATTGGTGCCCCTGTCAGACACCACCTCTAGAGGGAATCCCACTCGGGAGAAAATTCCCATCAGCGCTCGTCCCACCACGGGGGCCGTCACTGTTCTCAGAGGGATGGCTTCAGGGTACTGGGTGGCATGGTCCACCAAGACCAGGATGAACCTGTTGCCCATGGCTGTCTTGGGGTGCAGAGGTCCCACAATGTCAATTCCCACTCGTTGGAATGTGGTACTGACGACGGGGAATGGCTGGAGGGGGGCCTTGTTCCTCCCTCCACACTTACCACTTGCCTGGCAAGTCTGGCAGGTCCTACAGTGAGCATCTGAGCTCCTGTGCATTTGGGGCCAATAGAAGTGGGTGACAAGCCTGTCATAGGTCTTGTCCATCCCCAAATGTCCTGCTAACGGCACATCATGAGTCAGCCCCAGTAGGAAGGCTCTGAACTTCTGGGGTACCACCAGCACACAGGCTGACCCAGGTTCAGCAGCCTTAGGCTCTGAATATAGGAGGTCGTTCTCCCAGTAGACCAATTATTTTCCGGACTGAGCACCATTGGCCGGGTCTACAGGCTGCTGCCGCATACCCACGAGAGAAGGGCATTCTTTCTGCTCCTTGCAGAATACCTCCCTGGAGGGGCCTCCGTCTTGCTGCCAATGGGTCAGCTCAGGCAGGTCCCCCAGTTCGGCGATCTGTTCCCCGGTAGGCTCCAGGGCATCCCCCTCGAGGTCTGCCTCCTCCTGGGCCGTGGGAACTTCGGGGGCCGGCTGCCCGCGCCCCCTGTGCCTTCTCTCTAAGGCCGGTTCCTGGGCCTCTTCTTCAGGCTCCAGAACTTCTTTGATACCCCTACTGGCTGTCATGGACCGGGTGGTCACGCACGCCCAGTCGGGTAGACCCACCATCTGCAGATGGGTCGTTTTCTCCACCTTTCCCCAAGGGGAGTTCTCCAAATCGTTCCCTAGCAAACAATCTACAGGCATGGAGGTCCTCACAGCGACTTGCAGAGTACCAGAGACCCCCCCACTCGAAGGGAACCTGAGCCATCGGACACTGGCTCTCAGAGTTGTCTGCATTGACAACCCTACAGTAGTCGTGCGGTACGACCTGCTCTTGAGACACCAGGAGCTGCCGGATGGCAGTCACACCCGCTCCTGTATCTCGAAGAGCCTCCGCCTTCTTTACATTGATGGTCACTACCTGCCCAAGAACCTTTCCCTTGGTTCCCTTGGGGATTACTTTGGGGGCCTTTGTGGAACCCTTTCTGTTTTCCCCTGTCCCCCCCACTCTTCTGCTGGGGACCCTGCCCACCTTTGGCTGAGTCTCCCACTGGACCTTTGTGGACCCTGGTGCTGAGCCAGCGGTCCGCTTCCTCAGCAAGCTTCCTCGGGTTGGACAGCATGCTTTTGATCAGGTGCTGGCGTAACTCAGGAAAACAATTAAGCGACAAGTGCTCCCATTCCATTACATCAAGCAGCCCTTGAAAATCATTTACCTTACTACCCTTCACCCAACCATCCAGCGCTCTGCAGAAAAAGGTCACATACTCCACATACGTACCCCCTTTAATCTTCACACAATTCCTAAACCGCTGTCGGTACATCTCAGGGGTTAACCCAAATCTGTTCATCAGGGCATCTTTCATGTGCTGGTAGGAAGTAGATTCTTCAGAGGGAAGATCTAGCAGGGTATCACGCCCCTCGGTCAGGAACCGCCCCCACAACCCTGCTCCCCAATCTCTCTCAGGGACCCGGTGGGAGGACATGGCTACCTCGTAGGCCCGAAACCACTGCCCTATGTCATCCCCCTTAAAATACTCTTTCACTACATCTTTTGGTACGTAGACCCTTGACTCTACCTGCGCTGGCGTTGTGCTGCCACCAGGAGCTGTGTCCAAGCTTTTTGCTTTCAGCTCCAATTCTTTGATGCGTATCTTATGCTCAAGCTGGAGTTTCTTCTCCGCCATCGCCATCTGTCCGTTCAATCTTGCCATCTCTACTTCAGGTGCTCTGGTTGCGGCCCTGTCCGCCAGCTCTTCTGACGACAGGCCTCGGGGCATCTCGACAAGACTATCTGGTGGATCTACCACCAGCTGGTTCTCTGGCTCTCTCGACTCCTTCCAGGCTCTCAGTGCCTTGATGGTCTGGGTTTTGTTTTTGCACCCGCTTTGGGCGACTCAGAACTTTAAGCAAAAACCTTTCAACTGCTCGGCTTTGTAATTTTCAAGCCCTTCCCAATCGACATCATCTAGTCCAGAGACGACAGAGGGTGCTCTCATGGGGAGTGAACCAGGCATGGTTTGGCGATTGGAGATCTCTCGACAAGACAGTAAATCTGTGGCTTTGTTATAGGTCTGCTCTCACCAAGTGGTGATCAGTAATTTACTGTACATGAATCGTAAATGCAAATTCGAAATCCTCACCGCTGCCTCCAATGTTAGACTCGGGGGTCTCTGGTTGGTACAGGTATGCACTTGCGACAAGCAGGGACCCTCTCCTCTAGTCAGGGCAAGGGAACTACTCCTTCGAATAACCCCTGCTCACCCTCTAGGTTGCGTGGCGCGAGCAGACAAGGCTAATCCTCAGGGCGATAGTTAGTTAAGCATTTATGATCACGCACAGCAAACCCACTAACCCACCACAAACAGACACCAGTCGTAAGGTTGTATCAAAAATACGTAGACTTTATATAAAAGATATACTCATGTGCAGATTTATCACAAGATCATATAACGTTTAGCGATTTGAGGCCACCAGATTTAAATAGGCAATTAGTCTTTAAATGTTCGTTGTTCAGCAAGGTACGATGACAGGGAAAACAGAACGTTGCGGACCCTGGATCCGATATGAACTCGAGACAGAGTTCAGGTGTACCTTGCTCGTGGATGTCCGAGGCGTTTCAGGCGCGGCTACTGGTGAGGGAGGACGCGGGACGAGGCCGACGGTTCTCCAGAGGATCTTTCCGGCTCGGAGCCCCCTCGAGGTGCGAGGCGGGAGAGCAGGACTTGTTGAGGGTTGCGGCGATCTGGGGTCTAATGTAGCTCACGGGGCGAGGCGCCGTTCAGGCCTGCGGGGCGTACTACTTCTTAGCATGCCAGGTCGTGCTCGTGGATCTGTGAGGGGCGTCGCGTTCTCGGGCAGATGGGTGCAGCACCGGGCCTCCGGTACCACCGTACGGAAGGCCTTTCTTGAGGTGCGGCACGAGCCTTGGTATGCAGGAGGGCAAAGAGAGACAGTCGGGTACGTGTCGACGTACGGACCGTCCGAGGCTATGGAATGCGCTCCGTGCAGATTCCGGCGGGAGAAGATGAGAGGCGCACAACGCACTCCATTAGCAGGCGAGGTGACAGGAGAGCGGGCGGCCCGGCACTGAAGCGAAGAGCGGCTCAGGGATGAGTGGGGCTCTCTGCGACGGGGCGACCAGGCTCCGAGCTGTCACAACCTTAGGAGGGGCGAAGGCACCCGAGTTTCAAATCCGACGAGGGAATAAGAACTTAACGCCCAACAGCAGACGGGCACAATCAGAATAGAACCCAATGGTCCTGGGGTTCCGTTCAGGGGGCAAATTTCGAGATCAAGCCCTTGGAGATCGTTTCAGTCACAAGTCTTCAAATTCCTATCTGGGCTTTTCCTCTCCGTTCTCAGCAAGGCACCACTGCAGGCCAGTCTTACAGGATACAGACTGGTTTCAGTCCTTCAGCTTCTCTTGGTCCTTCTAGTCAGGCAGAGGTTCGCCGTGGTCAAAACTGGATCTGATTTGTTAGGAGCAGGGCTCCTATATTTATACTCAGTTTCTTTTGTCTTTGCAGGCCAGGGGGCCTGAGCCTGGTTCAACCAAGTTTTGGAGCACTCTGTTGACAGGAAGCTGCCGTCTTCTTTCAGGGTGCAGGGCAGGGATATCAAACGCTCCGCAGGAGGTGGAGCCAGCATTGTGGTGGTGGAGCACAACCCTATTCAGAGTCAAGGACTACTCCGCCCACCCATCCTGGTGTAAGCACCCTATTCACCACCTAGTAACCTCGACTGTCCGCGGGAATCCCCCAGCCCTGTCACTCACACAAACCCAGACAGCAGATACACATCCTGGCAGAGGCGGGTTGAAATAGTTAGGCGAGCAAATGCTAACTTTCTAAAAGTAGCATTTGCAAAAACAGGATATTAAAATAAACCTTGCTAAAGGAAGTATTTTATTATTCTGAGTTCAGGCATACTAAACTCGACGTGCCACCGTGTTCCCTGAGCCTGCCGGGACTATAGCGTGTAATAATCCCGGCAGCTCACCTTGGCCTAAGAGAACAGGCAGCCCTTCAATAGTGAAGAACGAAAAGGGTGGTAATTCACTACTAGGACATGCCACACATATCCTGGCTTGTCCTACCTTACACTTACAATGCACCCTGCCCGTAGGCCTACCCTAGATGTGACTGATATGAAGGTTAGGGAAGGTTTAGGGACTGCCAAGTGTGTGCACTTGCGCAGTCTGCGTGGCAGTACCAGACTGTACGCAGGGTCTGCAATGGCGGACCCAAGACATACCTTACGGGGCCGCTTCTGTGGGTGGCGCAACCAGCGCTGCAGGCCCACTAGCAGCATTTGTATCTACAAGCCCCGGCAATCCTCGTGCATGTTACTGGGGACTGACAGTAAACCAAATAAGCCAATCGTGGAAATCAATTACTGATACACTTTACATTGGGAGCACTTGCACTGCGGACGGATCGGCTGTGGCGCAGTGCCCTGAGCATCGAATACCAGCAAAACATCTGAGGCACATCAGCAAAAAGTGGAAGGGACACTCACGCCAAGGTGCCAGGTCTAACATATGTCCCCTCCAGCTGAAATGTGGGTAGAACTATTCTACCCCAGGGAGTTGCTCATCACTAAGGCGGAAAAACCTTGACAGACCGTCAGCATTGGCGTGATCTATGCCAGGGCGGTGTTCCACCGTGAAGTCCATACTCTGTAGAGAAATGGAACACCTCAACAGTTTCGGGTTCTCACCCCTCATTTGCATCAACAGTCTGAGGGGCATGTGGTCTGTCTGAACTCGGAAGTGAGACCCAAACAAGTAGGGTCTTAGCTTCTTCAGGGCCCAGACCACAGCAAAAGCTTCTCTCTCGATCGCACTCCACCTCTGGTCCCAGCCCTCCTCAGTCATCTGTGAAAGGACAGCCCCTACCCCATGCTCTGACGCATCTGTCTGCACTAAGAACTCTTTGGAGAAATCAGGAGCCAGGAGCACGGGCGCCGTGCACATGGCCGTCTTCAGGGTGTTGAATGCTTCCTGACAGGCGTCAGTCAAGATCACTTTCCGGGGCTACTTCTTCGAAGTCAGCTCTGTCAAGGGGGTAACGATGGTACCATATCCCTTGACAAACCTTCTGTAGTACCCGGTGAGTCGGAGGAAGGCCCTCACCTCCGTTTGGGTCTTGGGGGGTTCCCAAGCCAGGATGGTCTGAATTTTGAGCTGAAGGGGTGCCACCTGGCCGCTCCCAACTTGGTGTCCCAAATACACCACGGAACCCTGCCCGATCTTGCACTTGCTTGCCTTGATCGTGAGGCCTGCCTTGCGCAGTGCCGCCAATACTTCCCAGAGGTGTCGCAAGTGTTCTTTCCATGTGCCGCTGAACACTGCGATGTCATCCAGGTAGGCAGCGCTGAACTCGGTCAGGCATGCCAACACCTGGTTGACTAGTCTCTGGAAGGTGGCAGGGGCGTTTTTCATCCCAAATGGCATGACCCGGAACAGGTAATGCCCATCTGGTGTTGAAAACGCTGACCTCTCTTTGGCCCCGTCAGTTAAGGCGATCTGCCAGTATCCAGACGTTAAGTCAAACCTGCTGAGATACCATGCAGCCCCCAACCGATCGATGAGCTCATCTGATCTGGGGATGAGGTGCGCGTCAGTCTTCGTGACTGAATTTAGTCCTCGATAGTCCACACAGAACCGGAGTTCGGGTGTAGCTCCCGGCGTTGCAGCCTTCGGGACCAAGCCCACTGGGCTGGCCCAAGGACTGCTGGAGGACTCAACCACCCCAAGAGCAAACATCTTTGAGACTTCCTCTTTGATGCAGGCTCTTACCCTGTCAGTCACGCGGTAAGCCTTGTACTTCACCGGCAAACTGTCTCCCGTGTCCACCTCATGAACGCACCAATCTGTGACACCAGGAACCAGGGAGAACAAGTCAGAGAATTGCCCCAGCAGTTGGCGGCAATCACTCTGCTGCTCAGGGGTCAGGGAGGGTGAGAGGTTAACTCCATCCACTGACTCATCTCGCTCGGAGGCCACCAAGAGGTCCGGAAGAGGCTCGGTCTCCTCCTCTATACCGTCATCGGTTGCCAACAGCATGCCCACTTCGGACCTCTCCAAGTGGGGCCTAAGGCGGTTAACATGTAGGACCCTCAAAGGGTTCCTGGGAGATTGCAAGTTCACCAGGTAGGTGACAGGACTCTTGCGCTCCACAACCTCAAATGGACCTGTCCACTTATCCTGAAGTGCACAGGGCTCCACTGGGGCCAAGACCCACACCTTTTGTCCAGTTTGAAGCTCTACCAGAGTGGCATTCTGGTTGTACCACCGCTTCATCTCTTCCTGGCTGGCTTCTAGGTTTGCCTCAGCAAGTTGCCTGAATCGCCTGGTCTGGTTTCAGAAGGCCAGCATGTAACTGTATACAGACTGGGGAGGTTTCCTGGGAGATTGCTCCCAGCCTTCCCTAACCAGACTCGAGGTCCGCGGACCGCGTGACCGTACAGAAGCTCGAAGGGACTGAACCCGAGTGACTTCTGTGGCATCTCTCGGTACACAAAGAGTAGGCATGGCAAGAGGACGTCCCACTTTTGCCTCATCGGTCCTTCGAGGCCCATGATCATGCCTTTCAGGGTTCTGTTTAATCTCTCAACCAACCTGTTTCCTTGGGGGTGGTAAGGGGTGGTGAACTTGTAGGTTACACCACACTCTTGCCACAGGGATTTCATATACTTGGATATGAAATTGGTGCCCCTGTCAGACACCACCTATAGAGGGAATTCCACTCGGGGGAAAATTCCCATCAGCGCTCGTCCCACCACGGGGGGCGTCACTGTTCTCAGAGGGATGGCTTCAGGGTACTGGGTGGCATGGTCCACCAAGACCAGGATGAACCTGTTGCTCATGTCTGTCTTGGGGTCCAGAGGTCCCACAATGTCAATTCCCACTCAATGGAATGTGGTACTGACGATGGGGAATGGCTGGAGGGGGGCCTTGTTCCTCCCTCCACACTTACCACTTGTCTGGCAGGTCCTACAGTGAGCATCTGAGCTCCTGTGCATTTGGGGCCAATAGAAGTGGGTGACAAGCTTGTCATAGGTCTTGTCCATCCCCAAATGTCCTGCTAACAGCACATCGTGAGCCAGCCCCAGTAGGAAGGCTCTGAACTTCTGGGGTACCACCAGCACACCGTCCTCCATGTTCAGCAACCTTAGGCTCTGAATATAGGAAGTCGTTCTCCCAGTAGACCAAGTATTTTCCGGACTGAGCACCATTGGCCTGGTCTGCAGCCTGCTGCCGCATACCCACGAGAGAAGGGCATTCTTTCTGCTCCTTGCAGAATTCCTCCCTGGAGGGGCCTCCGTCTTGCTGCCAATGGGTCAGCTCAGGCAGGTCCCCCAGTTCGGCGATCTGTTCCCTGGTAGGCTCCAGGGCATCCCCCTCGAGGTGTGCCTCCTCCTGGGTCGTGGGAACTTCAGGGGCCGGCTGCCCGCGCCACCTGCGCCTTTTCTCTAAGGCCGGTTCCTGGGCCTTTCCTTCAGGCTCCAGAACTTCTTCGACACCCCTACTGGCTGCCATGGACCGGGTGGTCACGCACGCCCAGTCGGGTAGACCCACCATCCGCAGATGGGTCGTTTTCTCCACCTTTCCCCAAGGGGAGTTCTCCAAATCGTTCCCTAGCAAACAATCTACAGGCATGGAGGTCCTCACAGCGACTTGCAGAGTACCAGAGACCCCCCCACTCGAAGGAAACCTGAGCCATCGGACACTGGCTCTCAGAGTTGTCTGCATTGACAACCCTACAGTAGGCGTGTGGTACGACCTGCTCTTGAGACACCAGGTGCTGCCGGACGGCAGTCACACTGGCTCCTGTATCTCGAAGAGCCTCCGCCTTCTTTACATTGATGGTCACTACCTGCCCATATTTCTTAGTGTTACTGGATAGGTAGTTTTCGGGGACAATTTCACTATCTCCTAGCGAGAGTAGGGTCATCTGGACGGGATCCCCACCCCCTTGGATTGCTATCTCCTCCCCAAAGTTAACATTAGCTATTTGCCGGGGTGGAGCACCAGTGGGTGCGGGTTTTGCAAATAAGCGACACCTAGGGTCAGAGGCAACGTGACCCTGGTCGCCACACCTAAAACAGGTGATGGGCCCTCTTTGAACAGGTTTACCTGTCGGGCCCCGGTCTGCTTCGGGGGTTGAGGAGGCTGAGAACCTTTCCCTTGGTTCCCTTGGGGATTACTTTGGGGGCCTTTGTGGAACCCTTTCTGTTTTCCCCTGTCCCCCCCACTCTTCTGTTGGGGACCCTGCCCACCTTTGGCTGAGTCTCCCACTGGACCTTTGTGGACCCTGGTGCTGAGCCAGCGGTCCGCTTCCTCGGGTTGGACAGCTTGCTATCGATCAGGTGCTGGCGTAACTCAGGAAAACAATTAAGCGACAAGTGCTCCCATGCCATTAAATCAAGCAGCCCTTAAAAATCATTTACCTTACTACCCTACACCCAACCATCCAGCGCTCTGCAGAAAATGGTCACATACTCCACATACATACCCCCTTGAATCTTCACACAATTCCTAAACCGCTGTCGGTACATCTCAGGGGTTAACCCAAATCTGTTCATCAGGGCATCTTTCATGTGCTGGTAGGAAGTAGATTCTTCAGAGGGAAGATCTAACAGGGTATCCCGCCCCTCGGTCAGGAACCGCCCCCACAACCCCGCTCCCCAATCTCTCTCAGGGACCCGGTGGGAGGGCATGGCTACCTCGTAGGCCCGAAACCACTGCCCTATGTCATCCCCCTTAAAATACTCTTTCACTACATCTTTCGGTACATAGACCCTTGACTCTACCTGCGCTGGCATTGTGCTGCCACCAGGAGCTGGTCCAAGCTTTTTGCTTTCAGCTCCAATTCTTTGATGCGTATCTCATGCTCAAGCTGGAGTTTCTTCTCCGCCATCACCATCTGTCCGTTCAATCTTGCCATCTCTACTTCATGTGCTCTGGTTGCCGCCCTGTCCGCCAGCTCTTCTGACGACAGGCCTCGGGGCACCTCGACAAGACTATCTGGTGGATCTACCACCAGCTGGTTCTCTGGCTCTCTCGACTCCTTCCAGGCTCTCAGTGCCTTGATGGTCTGGGTTTTGTTTTTTCACCCGGTTTGGGCGACTCGGAACTTTAAGCAAAAACCTTTCAACTGCTCGGCTTTGTAATTTTCAAGCCCTTCCCAGTCAACATCATCTAGTCCAGAGACGACAGAGGGTGCTCTCATGGGGAGTGAACCAGGCATGGTTTGGCGATTGGAGATCTCTCGACATGATAGTAAATCTGTGGCTTTGTTATAGGTCTGCTCTCACTACGTGGTGATCGGTAATTTACCGTACATAAATCAAAAATGCAAATTCGAAATCCTCACCGCTGCCTACAATGTTAGACTCGGGGGTCTCTGGTTGGCACAGGCATGCACTTGCGACAAGCAGGGACCCTCTCCTCTAGTCAGGGCAAGGGAACTACTCCTTCGAATAACCCCTGCTCACCCTCTAGGTTGCGTGGCGCGAGCAGACGAGGCTAATCCTCAGGGCGATAGTAAGTTAAGCATTTATGATCACGCACAGCAAACCCACTGACCCACCACAAACGGACACCAGTCGTAAGGTAGTATCAAAAATACGTAGACTTTATATAAAAGATATACTCATGTGCAGATTTATCACAAGACCATATAACGTTTAGCGATTTGAGGCCACCAGATTTAAATAGGCAATTAGTCTTTAAATGTTCGTTGTTCAGCAAGGTACGATGACAGGGAAAACAGAACGTTGCGGACCCTGGATCTGATATGAACTCGACACAGAGTTCAAGTGTACCTTGCTCGTGGATGTCCGAGGCGTTTCAGGCGCGGCTACTGGTGAGGGAGGACGCGGGACGAGGCCGACGGTTCTCCAAAGGATCTCTCCGGCTCGGAGCCCCCTCGACGTGCGAGGCGGGTGAGCAGGACTGTGGAGGGTTGCGGCGATCCGGAGTCTGATGCAGCTCACGGGGCGAGGCGCCGTTCAGGCCTGCGGGGCGTACTACTTCTTAGCACTCCAGGTCGTGCTCGTGGATCTGTGAGGGGCGTCGCGTTCTCGGGCAGATGGGTGCAGCACCGGGCTTCCGGTACCACCGTACAGAAGGCCTTTCTTGAGGTGCGGCACGAGCCTTGGTATGCAGGAGGGCAAAGAGAGACAGTCGGGTACGTGTCGACGTACGGACCGTCCGAGGCTATGGAATGTGCTCTGTGCAGATTCCGGCGGGAGAAGATGAGAGGCGCACAACGCACTCCATTAGCAGGCGAGGTGACAGGAGAGCAGGCACTGAAGCGAAGAGCGGCTCATAGATGAGCGGGGCTTTCTGCGGTGGGGCGACCAGGCTCCGAGCTGTCACGACCTTAGGAGGGGCGAAGGCACCCGAGTTTTAACTCCGGCGAGGGAATAAGAACTTAAGGCCCAACAGCAGATGGGCACAATCAGAATAGAACCCAATGGTCCTGGGGTTCCGTTCAGGGGGCAAGCTCGAGATCAAGCTCTTGGAGATCGTTTCAGGCACAAGTCTTCAAAGTCCTATCTGGTCTTTTCCTCTCCGTTCTCAGCAAGGCACCACTGCAGGCCAGTCTTACAGGATACAGACTGGTTTCAGTCCTTCAGCTTCTCTTGGTCCTTCTAGTCAGGCAGAGGTTTGTCGTGGTCAAAACTGGTTCTGATTTGTTAGGAGCAGGGCTCCTATATTTATACTCAGTTTCTTTTGTCTTTGCAGGCCAGAGGGCATGAGCCTGGTTCAACCCAGTTTTGGAGCACTCTGTTGACAGGAAGCTGCCGTCTTCTTTCAGGGTGCAGGGCAGGGACATCAGACGCTCCGCAGGAGGGGGAGCCAGCATTGTGGTGGTGGAGCACAACCCTATTCAGAGTCAAGGACTACTCCGCCCATTCATCCTGGTGTAAGCACCCTATTCACCACCTGGTAACCTCGACTGTCCCCGGGAATCCCCAAGCCCTGTCACTCACACAAACCCAGACAGCAGATACACATCCTGGCAGAGGCGGGCTGAAATAGTTAGGCGAGCAAATGCTAACTTTCTAAAAGTAGCATTTGCAAACACAGGATATTAAAATAAACCTTGCTAAAGGAAGTATTTTATTATTCTGAGTTCAGGCATACTAAACTCGACATGCCACCGTGTTCCCTGAGCCTGCCGGGACTATAGCGTGTAATAATTCCGGCAGCTCACCTTGGCCTAAGAGAACAGGCAGCCCTTCAATAGTGAAGAACGAAAAGGGCGGTAATTCACTACTAGGACATGCCACACATATCCTGGCTTGTCCTACCTTAGGCTTACAATGCACCCTGCCCGTAGGCCTACCCTAGGGGTGACTGATATGAAGGTTAGGGAAGTTTTAGGGACTGGCAAGTGTGTGCACTTGCGCAGTCAGCGTGGCAGTACCAGACTGTACGCAGGGTCTGCAATGGCGGACCCAAGACATACCTTACGAGGCCGCTTCTGTGGGTGGCGCAACCAGCGCTGCAGGCCCACTAGCAGCATTTGTATCTACAAGCCCCGGCACTCCTCGTGCACGTTACTGGGGACTGACAGTAAACCAAATAATCCAATCGTGGAAATCAATTACGGATACACTTTACATTGGGAGCACTTGCACTGCGGCACGGATTGGCCGTGGCGCAGTGCCCTGAGCATCGAATACCAGCAAAACATCTGAGGCACATCAGCAAAAAGTGGAAGGGAGACTCACGCCAAGGTGCCAGGTCTAACAGAGACCACTTCCTTGAAGGAATATTCTGTTCTCTACACCATTTGTTCCAGGGGATACAGCCTACACCTCTGGACATATTCCTACACGTGAGCCTGAGACAGAGGGTACTGTCGGTTGTCCCAGACTTCCCGAGGGAACACGCAAACCTCACCCCGTTACATCAAATGCTGGGGTCTACAGACGGAAAACACTTAGTATCTGGCTTATACAGTTGCACACGCACACAACAAGAGGGAATTGCCGGTTCGGCCCGCACACATTGGAGCGAGGAGTCGGGACAAAAGGTGACTGATGAACAATGGAAATACTGCTGCCTTCAAAACTCGCAGATCTCTGCCAGTTGTAGATTGCGGGTGATACATTAAAAATCCCTGCAATGCCTCTACTACACACCTGCCAAAAAATATAGACTTAAACTTACAGGTATTGATAGATGTGAGAGATGTGGGAGGTCAGGGGCAGGATTTCTGTATTTGGCATGGGAGTGCCTGGCGATGCAGGAGTACTTGGGTCAAGTCTTTGAAGCGCTTGAGAGCATGACAGATAGTGTGCTGGAAAGAGATTGCACTTCTGGGTTATACTGCGCAGGTATTCAAATCATATCGAAAATGTCTTGCCATTTCGCTATTGTGGCCAAACGTAGGGTGGCCTGCAGATGGGGCAGGGGGCGTGCCCCGAAGTTAAAGGACTGGCCGGCAGACTTACTATATTGCCAGGAGCAAACGATTACGTATGCTGAAACCCTTCCGCAAGCCTCCAGGCCTAAGGACATATGGGGCCCCCTTCAGAGTTATCTCCTTTTACAGGACTCAGATGAGATGGACACTCCACCCCCACAAACTGATGCATGAACACCATCCTAGGTTGTTATTACTTGGGGATAGGGGGCTTGGGTCCTATGGGAACTGTGGCTGAGATAATGCTGTCTGCTTGTTGTGCTGGCCTCTGCTGTTCTAAATGTACTATCATTGTATCATTCTTAAATATGCAAAATTGCTGTGAGTATGTGCCTTACAGGCTCTCTCCACTTGATACATTCATGTTGTGAAGCTTTAAAAGCAGAAGCGAATTGCCATGTGGTCACCTAAGAGGTGTTGTTGTTATATATGACAAAATCATAAATAAAAGGTTTAAAAAAAAAGAAAAAGATTGTAACGCAGTGGAATCCAGAATAAATCAACCCAGGAAACTGGCATACTCCCGTTATCGGGTGAATGATTCCAGTCTCTTAAATTACAGGTATCTCTTTACCTGGCAGTCCTAGCTACTCTGAGTCCACAACTACATATTCAGGCAAACTATGGTAGGTTCTTATGGGGGACACGCATCTGTTAGACCCACGGGGAGAATCCGTGTGGGATTTACACAGACACATAAGAGGACCATACAGGCCATCTTTGAGCTATCTTGTTAGCACAGGACAACAAACTGCTAAACTTCTCTCTGATAGGGCAGGGTCTAGAGATCCTAAGAGTAACTTGGGGCACGTCTTTTGGTACCCAGCCCACTTAAGGTAGAGATAGCCCTGTATTCACAACACATTGATTGTGCTCGTCATTCAAAATCACCACACATTCCTTAAACTTTTAGATAGTTGGATCGTGGGCTCCTTAGTGATCTGCGTCTTTGTCTCTTGACTTATTTGGCTGGATAGTGGCTTTCAAGCAGACAAGACCAGCACCAGGACATCAGCTTTAGTCCCAGCCTTGATGAAAAGGGAAGTATGGAGCTTCAAATCCAGTGTATAAGTGTCGATGTAGGTTTTTAATTATGTGAAGTGAGGCACCAGCCTTTGCCAATCTGCCAGCAGCCCAATGACAATCAGTGCCAGTAACGTCATGATCTTTGACAGTTACAACTTACAAATGCCTCCTCCTATTGGAGCCATAGACATAATTAGCAGACAAAGCAAGGAAAAAAACGCACCCATGGGGCTATTCTTGTGTTTCACCATGGGCACAAGCCATCTTTAATCATGCACTGAACATTTTGTATCAAAAGGATGTTCAGAGTTATGTAAGGGTATCCTTGTAACGGGAGCACCAAAGTTCAACTCACTATTTACGATCATTATTGTAGAACAATGCACACAATGTTTGCGATTATTTACAAACTAAAACAATATACTGGAAAGAGCCTCATTTGCCAGAGGTCTCTGAATTTAAGTTAGATGAGGATACCTGGAGGTAGAACCCCTGGGTGCAGCTAATGAATATAAAATATACGAAATTCTGCCGTAAACCATGATCTGGACACCACGTTTAAGAGGACTAGACACCTTAATTTAACAGGATGCCCCAATCTTTGGTTACACCAAAGATGTCCATTAGGAGCACTAGATCTTCACTTTGGTAGGTCCCTTCTGATAAGCAGCAGGTCAAATTGAGCTAAGATGGGGGAAAATAACAGCAGAACCTTTAGGACAAAGACAATATTTGCAGGTTTGGAACAGACCATAATCCTAACAATGCTTTCATATTGTAGTTACTGTAAAAAAAAAATACAAAGAACACTTTGGTGCAAATCTCTGGATTACAATGCTGCATTATTTCATTCTGCCCTTTAATGTCTATTTTCTTCTTAAAATCTCAGAAGGTTCAAACTCTAATAACTCTGCACACTGGCTTAAGCTGTTGATAAGTTACGAAATACGTGAGATACCTGCAACAACTGGAATATAATACAGTGTTTTTCACTTTTATTGTTAAATGGAGGGGCTTAATTTGATATAAAACAATACATTCACTCATAGCGTCTGTTGTACTATGGTCCAGGATGGAGCATACATGGATGTTGATTTCTTGAAACACTAGATGCAGAGAAATAACATGAATTGAAGTGAAATTAAATGGAAATTACACTTGTAGAGCACGCTACTACCCTGAGGTGTCTAGGCGCTATAACTCTAAAGATAAATCACAATCCAAAAAAGACAACTTTATTAATAGACCAGGAACAAATGTTCTAACTGTTGAAATGCCATGTTTTAAGAGCTTTCTGGAAGAAGAGCAATTCTTTGTTTTCCTTTAGGTGAAGGGGCATTGACTTCCAAAGCTTAGGGATGCACGTGATTAAACTCCTGCTGCCCCTGTTAGGTCTTTTAAATTTGAAGTAACTAGGTTACGAGCTTACGATGTTTTGAGTGATCTACTGGGAGTGTACCATTGTAAGCGATGATTCAGATGTTTGGGTCCCACATTATGCAGTGTATTAAAGGCGATGCAGAGGGCCTTAAAATCTAAAAATGTTTATGGGTAGTCAGTGTAACTGACCAAGACCCTGGGAGACCGATTTAAATTTAGGAGAATCCCAGAATATTGTACTTCAGCGTTCTGAAGTATTTGCATTTTTTGTAGACATCTTTTCTTGACGTTAATGAACAATTTGTTGCAGTAATCTATTCTAGAAATAATGAGAATGGAAACCACTTTTCCATAAATCATTCGGAATGAATGGGAGACCTTTCTTTAGTGTCTTAAGCATGTAAAAAGACAAGCAAAGTATAGTGTTGATGTGCCCCTCAAAAAAAAGATTACTGTCAAAAACAACCCCTATGTTTTTAGACTTGGAGACCGGGAGGAGGGGTAGTCCAAGATCCTGTGACCACCATTCGGGAAACTAAAAAGATGTATTTCTATCAAACAGTAACACCTCGGTTTTACCCGAGTTAAGTTTGAGATTGTTTTGGGACATCCATTACCCAATCTGCAACATGCAATTGTGGATTCTGGGGGCAGTGTTGTCAGAATAACTGGCCACTAACACCACAACCTGGGTATCATCAGCATAGGACACTACTGCAAAATCAAATGATTTAATGAGATCAGCCAAGAGGGTCATGTAAAGATTGAACAGCGTAGGGCTCAGCGATGAGCCCTGTGGGACCCAACATGGTAGAGAGAAGGAAGGGTAGTTGAACTCATCCACGGTGACTAACTGTTCTCGGTCTGAGAGAAAAGACTCCAGAAGCTGAAGGGCCTTGCCCGGATACCTAGAAAGGATGAACGGTCTATAAGAAGGCCATGATTTACTGTATCAAATACTGCAGAGAGATCTACTAGAATTAAGGCAGCCTTGCCAGCTGCACATAAGATTTGTCTGTTTTCTTCAAAGGCAGTAATGAGGGATGATTCAGTACTACGTTGGCTTCTAAGGCCAAATTGCTTCTCATCCATTATCGCTGATGAAAGGAGAGAGTTTGATTTTAATGGCCTTCTCTATGATCTTTGCTGGTAAGGGAAGGCAAGAGATGGGGTGATAATTATTAGGATCTTTGGCATCCAAAGTGGGTTTTTTTTTAAAAGAGGGAAATGGAAGCTCTTTTCCACTCTTTAGGAAAGTAGCCTGTCTCAAACATCAGATTGAAGATATCTGTAAGATTCTTGGCTACACTTTCTGGAACAAGGTGAAGGAATATTGGGGGGCAGGGGTCAAGTGGGGAGCTAAATTTGACCTGGCTAAATAAGGTCTGAAAGGATGCTGTGGATCGGGAGGAAAATGAGGTTAGAACTTCATTATCCGTTGGAGAAGATTCTTCAGCCATGCTGGAGAGAGAGGCTATATTTGTGTCCTGATGGATCATGTGGTTAGAAGAAGTAACTGCAATTTACTGGTGTCTTCAAGCAGTAGTTCCACCAGTGAACACGTTCTCAGTGCCCTGCCCCTCAAACCGCACAGTACGTTTCTTACTGTAAGCCACTCATACTCTGCTGAGTGACTCTTTTTCTGGCCACACAGCAATTTCTAGAAGAGGAACAAGACACCACCGTTCATGACGTCACTGCTATCTTTCAGAATCCTGGTGGAGATGGCTGTACACGTCCATCCCACTTTGACCGTTTACAGTGAGGCAAAACATCACCAAGATATCTACGTTACACCCATGCTAGCCGGGTTGGAAATATCACCGGCTATTCGAACTCCTACTTTTTGATTTGGACAGCCCTGAAGAGTCACAGGTTCAACACCCGCATGACGAAACACGTGTCGGCTGGTTGTATTCCTTGATGTCCAATATATTTTAATTTGAAAGAAACCACTCTGATGTGTCCACTTTGTTTCATATGATGATACTTTGTTACTATGAATGAGTAGTACAGACACCAAACAAAACGTGTGCACAGGATTTGTTTGTTATAGTCACTGAGTGAGCCCTTGTCACTCACTGTAGAGGTTTGGGGATCCCCTCCAACCTGTAGCACCATACTAGTATTATTACATTTCACCAAACTCTCACCGCTACCAGCCTAGGCGCCATCCTTCCTGCAGACACAGAAACCCCACAGAGAACCTTTAATTTCTAGCAGATGCTCTCTCTTGCTGACTTCTGTCCTAGTTCACCAACCCCAAAGCTGCACCAGTGCCTCTGAAAGCATTTACAGATTGTGCCCATGTGCACTAAGTGCTGTTCACATAAGGCTTATGAGCAGAAAGTTATCTTCACATGGAACAGCTGGTAAAGCACCAGGCAGGATCACTATACTGCACTTGTTCAAGAGTACGTACTAGCACATTCACATAGTGAAGCATAAACTCCACCTACCACCATTGTCATCTATTTACCGTTAACTGCATTTAGAGGGCCATTGACTGTAATGCACTTGTAAAACAGCAGTCGGGATTTCTGCGTTATTTTTTACAGAGAATTCCATCTGCCAAACTTTACATGAGGGCGGTAGACTTATTGTAAACATTGCCCTGAATGTCGCAGATTTGACATTAGTGATTCCCTGAGACTTGCAGCTTTCAGACTCCAGCTCCTGCATTTCCAGCGCCTATAGTAGCCAAGATGCGAGCACTTCGTGCGCAATACAATTGCTGACCAGGGCCCGTACCACTGATAGGGTACACTATCCCTGTTTGCACCACAGTGCACCTTTACACAGGTGCTCTGGGCGAAAACAGAACAGTGTGTTCTATTACAAATATTGGGCTAACGTTAGGGCTGTTGCAAACTGGCGCCTGCCCTGGAGGCAGCACATTTAGTGAAATACTGTGTGGTTGTTTATAAGCTTATCCATGTTTCACAATGCAGGCGGAATGCTGCCTGCACTTTAAAGAGGGGAGAAAGATCCCCTAGCAATCATGTTGCAGTGGAATGGCATCACAGTGAATGTTCTAATGTGAACCAGTATTGTGCTTGTACTGCTGATGGTTGCTGCATATATCTTGTACTTCATTAAAGATACTTCAGAAATTCATTTAAAGTATTGCGTGGATTACTACATAAATTGGCGATGAGGATGGGATTCGAACCCACGCGTGCACAACACAATGGATTAGCAATCCATTGGATTAGGGGCAGTGTTGTTACAAGTGTCAGATAGTAATGAAACAATCGTTCGGTTTGCTTCACGCAGATTACAGGGAGCAGAAAAATTGTATTCTACTATAGAAAAGGAAGCACTGGCATGCTGCTGGGGAATAGCGCATTTTAGGTATTATCTGTGGGGGTTGCCTTTTAATGTGAAAACGGATCATAAGCCTTCAGTCCATGTTTTTAAAGGTGGACGGGGTTTAGATGGAAGCGTAACTCCCCGTATATCAAGGTGGTTACTATCTGTCTTAGACTACAATTTTGTGGCTGAGTATGTGCGTGGCAATAGGAATGTTATTGCAGATTGTCTCTCTAGAATGCCAGTGGAAGATGATTCTTGTGTGGAAATTTTTGAGGATTTTGTAGTTATTGTAGACTGTGAATTTGCTGTTAGTCAGGATGAGTGGAGAGAAGCGATGGAGAAGGACGAGGAGTATAAGAAGGTGAAAGAATTGATTATGAATTCTTGGAATGGATCTAGTGAAGAGAGTGTACATAGACAATACATGTCGGTTAAGGATGAACTTAGTTTGGAAGGTGACAAGATTCTAAGAAGAAATAGGATAGTTCCACCGGTTTTGTTGAGGTCAAAATTGTTGAGAATGGTACATAAAGGGCACTTAGGTAGGAGTTTGACAAAGCGAAGATTAAGGGAATCTTATTGGTGGCCGGAGATGGACAAGAATGTGGAAGATCTTGTGCGAGATTGTCATGCTTGTAGCAATAGTGATAAGGTAAAGGCTACAAGAGAACCTTCTTTGAGATGTGTGGAACTACCTATGAAACCTTGGGAGAAATTAGGTTTGGACGTTTTGGGTCAAATTGACAAGTTGGGAAGCAATAATCGTTTTTTACTTGTATTGGTTGATTACCATAGCAAATGGTTTACTTGCAAATCTTTGGGGCAAATCTGCACTGGTAATGTGATAGCATTTTTGAAAGAAGTCTTCTTGGAAGAGGGAGTGCCAAAAACTCTTGTAACTGATAATGGAGTTCAATTAGTTTCTTCTGAGATGGCTAGTTTTCTTTTTAGTCTTGGAATCAGTCATGAAAGGGTAGCTTTGTTCCGTCCACAGGCTAATGGCCTTGTGGAAAGGGCGAATAGAATTGTAATGGATTGTATTCAACTTTCTCTGGCTAATGGTTTGTCATGGAAAGATGAATTACGGAAAATGATGTGGGGTCATAGAATTACGCCTCATTCGGTGACTGGAGTTTCTCCTTTTGTGGCATTGAAAGGAAGGGAGCCGGGTACTAAGGAATCTCCGATGTGGTTGAAGGAGAAGAATCAAGTGTGGGTTGATAGGGAAAGAATGAGGTCGAGAGTTGTAGATTGTCAGTGGCGTAATAAGATGGATTTTGATAGTAGGAAAGGTGCTAAGGAATTGGTGTTTGTGGAAGGTGATTGGGTTGTTGTAAGAACATTTGGTTTTGTGGAAAAGGAAGAGAGTAAGTTTTCTCAGGCACATAAAGTAATTTCTGTCAAAGGTTCTGTGGCTGAGCTGGATGGTGGTAAGAAGTGGAGTTTTGGTAGTTTGTGCAAAGTATCTCATTTGTAATGTTATGTTTCTTTGTGCATTTTTCATTTTGTATTGTTTTCTATGGATTGAATATTTTCTCTAATGTTTTCTTTTTTTTTTTCTTTTAGATTCCATAGGGGGAAGATATGTGGTAATATTTAGAATTGTATGATGCAGTCATGATGCAGTGGAATGGCATCACATTGAATGTTCTAATGTGAACCAGTATTGTGCTTCTACTGCTGATGGCTGCTCCATATATCTTGTACTTCATTAAAGATACTTCAGAAATTCATTTAAAGTATTGCGTGGATTACTACATATGTGCAGTGAGTGATTGCACCTACCTCCAGGGGGATGTCTGTTGGGACTTTGGGACTCCCTTTGTCACTACCAGAGGGCTAGTTTAACCCCTTGTGTGCTTATGACGGAACCACGCCATAATGAGTCATGTGGCTGCCGCTCCGCCCACGCGGCATTAATTCCCCGCCTGTGCGGGCGAATTATTGAGCGGCGGGGTCATGACGGAACCACGCCGTCATGAGCACACGCCCGTGACTCTTGACGGTGTGGTTCTGTCATGAGCACCGCAGTGCCGTGCTCACCACTTACACCCCCCGCGCCACGGCAAAATTTGGGCTGAAGCGAAGGGGTTAAGGAGGTGTACTGACAAGGCCCCACATTTTGTGGCACATTATCAGTATCCTCGTAAGATCCTGTTTGCCTCTGAGCCAGTATGCATAATACAGTGCTGGTGCAGAATCAAAGTGATTGTTCATTTACATAGGGAAACACCATCAGGCAAATAAGAGAATGCCCTCTAAAGATAGCGCTGGTGCTACATGTGCTCCAGCACTATCAGTATTAAAGAAGGGACAGCACAAGCGTCTGCAGCACCTTCTATAATGCCATTATGCCTTGGGATGCTCAAAGCATATTTGCCCATTGCACCTCTTGAGCAATATGTGCAATATGTGCCCTGATGTTCTGTGGCCAAGCGTTTGATGACACAGGCATTATTTTGAATTAATTCCTGATTCTCTCCATTACAGCTGTCATTCTCAAAAGCCGCGTCATGCCATCGTATGTAATGAAAAGGAGTAGGTGGGATAAAATGATATGCAATGTCGTTTCTTGTCTAGTCATTATTGCCAAAGGATGTGTGGTGTTACTCCTGGTACCCTTAAGAGAAAGGTCAAATACTGCCAGCAAATGACATTCCTCGTTTTATGATACTTTGCTCATTAAATATTGTTGTTTCCCCAGCAAACCAAGAAATTCTACAGAAAGCAGAGGTGGAATATGAGGTAATGCCAGGGTGGAAGTCTGACACAACCCATGCCAGAAAATTTGAGGACCTCCCAATAAAGGCTCAAAATTATATCAGATGCATAGAAAATCACATTGGGGTTCCAGGTGAGCTTTAGTTTCTAAAGCAGAAACCTATCACGTTATATAGGACGATGTGAAATAGGATGGTAAAATGTAAATATTTGATCTTATTTGAAAGCTTGATGATGTAAAATAGGATGATAAAATGTAAATATTTCATGTTATTTGAAAGCTTTAACTAAATTTGTTTAAAAATTTATATTTTTCAGTGATACTTTTGTATGTGAGTTAATATCACTCCAATGAGGTCGCCAATATTTTAAACTCATCAGTAGTAGATGTGCGCTGTTGGTCCCATTGCAGGATGACTTTAATGGTTCTCTACGATTTTCATGTTAGGGAAATGGAATGTCTCCACAGATTATTCTTCATACAATCCAGTTAAAGCATGTCTCTTCTGATGCCACTATGAAGAACTTTAAGGTTTTCAAAAGGGTAAAGTGGTTTGCATCAGCACTAAGAATGAGCCAATGAGCTAAGTACAAAGCTGCCATCTTTGGCTCTTATTAGCAGTGTCCTCGTATTTCCGAAGGGGCCAGTAACAGCGGTTACTGCCCTCATCTGAATTATAAAATTTGTTGAAATACTGTAGCTTTCACCAAGAAACATCTGACCCAGAATCACCATTTCTCCTGTAATTTCCAACTTCTTAGATGACCCTCAGGCTCCTACTCCTAATGGGCCAGATTTTCCATACCCTCCGAGTTACCCGTGCTTTCATTATCAGTAATTCCGGGGTTGGGGATATACCCATTTTCTTCATCTCTCAAAATGAAGGCCTTTGTGCTGACATAGTTTAATTCAGTGGTAATGAACGTAAGGTTTAGGGAAAATTGTGTTAGTGTAGAGCTGTCAATACCTAAACTGGCCAGTTGGGGGCCTGATCAATAGAGATTTACAATCTAGAGTAGGGTTTAAGAAATCTTTGTATCCATAGTCATTTTCACAGCCAACATTGCAAATATAAAAACATTGAGCGCCCCTCATGTAAATCTTATCCATACTACCTGTAACTGTTTTGTAATTTTTTTTTCAAAGCATGCCATCAATTGTTACTCCCTCTGTTGTCAGGCCATAGAACGCTATCATCTGCAGATATTTTGCTTTATGCGTTGGGCTGGATGTACAGGTTGGCAAAATACTTTTTTTAAATCTGTGGTAAATGGATGCAAAACTGCAGGCTATTTAAAAATGTCCCCGGGTTTCACACCTGCATTCCATCATTAAAAGCAAGCATGTGCAATGCAATAGGTCTCGCATTTCTTTTTAATCCCTGAAGAGGAGGAAGCAAACGGTAATGGATTAGAAGAGAGGGTGAACAGAGAAGGTGTTGAAGATGCTGCAATGACGGTGGTAGAAAGAAGCCTTGTGATAGCCCATACTAGGCGCAAATGAGATTCCGCTCATGAATAAAAACAAAGGGCCTTATTTATGAAGGCCTTGCGCCACCAGTGCGTCACTTTTTCCCATTTTAAAAGTGACGCACCGGCGGCGCAAGGCCTTCATAAATAAGGCCCAAAGAGGGATAGATTTGTGTCAATTGATGAGGCAGAGGTGCATCTAGTGTCAAACTGCTGCACATACAAAGGGAGGATGGGAGGGTGGGATGCACACAGAGAAATCGGTGGTGCGGTATCAGAGTGGAAAAGGCGAGGGAAAAATGAGGGCGGCGCAGTGGAAGAGAGTCCAAGTACAATCTGAACAAAGGGAGGTAGCATAGGGGTCGGAAGAGTTTAGAGACCGAAAGGTTGAGAGGAAAGACAGTCTTGAAGAGATAGCAAAAGCAAGCAAGAAGCAGAGACCTTGGAGGGTTGTTGGGGTGGGCATGCACTCTTTTGGGAGGGGTGAGGAGGTGTAGCGAAGGGCATGGGTCATTAAGAGCAGCACAGAGGGGAGCGAAAAATGAAGCGGCCACAAAGGTTTCATGGCAGCAACGTGAGCAGAGATAGGCCAAGCTCAAAAAAAGAGTGCGCTTGAAGTTTGGGAAATACCATGAAGCATAAAATCACATGTAACAGAGGAGGTCCTCATAGGAGGAAACAAAAGTCCAAAAGGATGGACTACTAAACCTATTGACCAATTACAAACATTCATTTTGAAAAGATGGGCGGTGCTTAAAGTCCATATCCAGGAACAACAAGCCTTGTAGAGCAGCGCATGAGCTACCCAGGCTCAACCTAAAAAGACAGAATGCCCTGCAGAAAAGGAATTACTTGTTCCAAGCGGTAAGGAATGAATGGTACGAGAAATATTTGTACTGTCTAGTGCCCAGCACTGTCAGAGTCCATTATCTTAATGGTGATTGCATTACATTGTTTACACCGGCTGGACCCTGCCTAACAGTGCTGTTAATTGTAGCAGAAGTTGCTTTGAAGAACACTGTCAGGGTCCAGGTAGTGTATTTACTTTATTACAGGTTAGCAACAATTATAATACATTACCCAGCCCTCCAACAGTGCTTCTAAAAGTAACTCTGCATTTGGCTTTGAGCATGTATTTCCACCCATGGAGGTTTGGATTGGCCCCAGGTACATTCTGCAGGTGGGAAACAAATATGCTAAATTTTGCTGGTTTGTAATTCCCCCTAGATATTTCACCCACCCCTAGCTAGAGGTTCACGGAGCACAGTATATATTATGGAATTCTGGGGCATATTACCAAGCAATAGCGATAATTATCGCTATTGCTTGGTTAGAGACAAAATGTTACCGCTGAGCTGCGGCGATTTTTATCGCAGATAAACCTTGGTATTACCAAGGTTTATCGCAAATGCGATAAAAACCGGCCGCAATGCATGAATATCGCTGAAAAGTCAGCGATATTCATGCATTACCGAGCTAATGCTCTTAGCCATGTTATCCACCTCCCATTGGATAACATGGCTAAGAACTGCTCAGGGCAGGTGTTAGCTTTTGTAGATATTCGCGCTTAGCGCGAATATCTCCAAAAGTTGGTAATAGGAGATAGCGATGTTAGCGACTGTTTCCAGTCGCTAACATCTTGGCACGCCCACTTTGCATGTCATTAGTGATAAATATCACTGAAATGCAAAGTGGGGCCCAAGATGGTCGCTATCTCCTACTAGCTGTCGCTAACTGGTGTTAGCGACAGCTAGGTAATAGGGAGATAATTTTATCTCCGCTTTCTTGGCTTTTAAAGCCAAAAAATCGGAGATAAACCCCCTTGATAATATGCCACTCTGAGAGTAGAGGCTTATGGGTATGCACACCATTGTGTTCTGTTAGGACCTGGTGGTGCCTGCTCGGGTGGTGAGGGACTGGGCGCAGGGTGATGACAGGGAGATGCAAAGGATTCTAGGAGATGAGGCGTGGGATGCTGTGTCAGCATTGTGAATAGTTTTGTGGTGTGTTGGGGTGGAAGATATGTGAGAGATTTATATTATACTGGTGAGTGATGCTGTAAAAGCCTGGCACTATGGCAAAGACAATAGCACTGGATGCTGGGAGGTTGGCTAAGAATGGGCTGGGAGTAGACAGAAAGAACCTGCTCTAATTGCAGCAGCTATACTATATTTCAGGTGCTGAGAGACTTCAGTTAATAATGATGATGGGTGTTGAAGATGCTGTAGTGTTCAACGGTGCAATAGGTCATGTCTTATATATTGCAGCAGCAGCTAACAAACCTCCTGCAAGGATCTGAAATCCTTGAAAACCATGTTGATATCCACAGTCACTGTACAAAAATCTGAATTAGGAAAAATGTGCATCAAGCAAGTTTGGGCAAATGGCGCCATTTCCTCGAATTGTGGAAATATTGGCACCATCTTCTCTAATTGTCAGTGCATGAGATTCCCAAATGGTTGTGAAACATACTACTGGTTCACACAAAACAATCAAATCCTCGTCTGCTACTCTATATCAATCTGTTAAAGGTCATACGAAGTGGCACCTATAAATGTTCTTGTCTATTTCCGCTCAGTTTATGATTGCCTATTGTCTGAGTGCCAAAGAATAACTTATCTACAGTAACCAATGACATCTTGCCCCAGGCTAAAACGCACTGTTTGGGGTGAGCACAGAGTTGAAAATGTCAAAATAAAGGTGAAGACTTGAAGGGGGCATGGCTTGGCCGGCTGCAAAATGGCCGCACCTTGAGTGGGCTCTGCCGGCCAAGCTCCTAATCCTGCATTATCCTACAGCCTAAACTACCGCTGCTGCCCCTCTGCACTGCCTACCTGCCTGTGGGGACGTCCGACGCCTGCTGGTGCCCCATCTGCCTGTTTGGAGGCTCCCGGGGCTGAGATCGGGGCCGCTGCCTGGGAGCTGAGGCCGGACCTTGTGTCTTCTGTCGCTCCACTCGCGGCACCTGGTCGAGGGCCGCGGCGCTGGGGTAGCGTCGCTGCCATACATTCTGCACCCTCCGGTGAGTGGCACCCCTTGGGGGAGATCAGCTGGGGACGGGCTGCGGGCTCCCTGCCGTCCGTCCCGCGCCCGAGTGTTCGCGGCCTGCCTGGGGTCTAGTGCCTGCTCCAGCTCTAGTAGGCTGCCGGGTCCCGGCTTGCGTGCGGGCCTGTCTGGGCAGCGGCGTGACGGGAATCCTGGGCCCCGTCTAGTCTGGGTGTCTCTCCGTGGGGCTCGCGCACCAGAGTCCTGTGAGCCGTGGCCGGGTCTGGCTGGGGGGGGTCCCGCCGACGTTACACGTGGGCGGCTGGGGCCTCTGGCGAGACCACGGCTTGGGCGGCGCGGCGGCTCCGGCGGCTGCGGGGGCCCTCCGGGTGAGGCCTTCAGCCCTTCCTTTTGGATAACCCGTGCGGCGGAGCGACAACACACCATCTACATGAGGGGGGCGCTAGAGGGCGCCGGCCGGCACTTTCTCCTCTCCTGTTACCACCCGAGGGCCGTCCCAGGCCCGACCCCTGCATTGAGGTCCCAATTGACGGTGCTGGTATTGTGCTGCTTGGGCCCCGGCTGCCTGGCCCCACGGTTTTTGGACGGTGCCTGCCTCCGCCAAGAGTCATCCTTGCCTGCGACCCTCACTACCAGACTCTGCCTCCTTCCTCTTAGACCAGTGGGCCCCACGTGCAACGTTTTGACTCTACGACCCTCATTTGCAGGTGAACCTGGAGTTGACTCTGCTGGAGTCTGGAGGCTATTATCCTGGGTGCTGGGCCTGCGCTGTTCATTGAGGGCGCTATCTAGGGTGTCAATACCCGCCCCAGTCTTGTCAGTCTTCAGCGCTTCCTTCCTGCACCCCCTTGGGTCTCCACTCTCCTACGCGGACCTGCGGTGCGGTGAAGACTGGTCATTAGTGGCTCTTTCTGTGTCCTGGGTGTCCTGGTTGATATTTTGCCTCCTCTGCGCCACACATCCCATTC
Source organism: Lissotriton helveticus (assembly GCF_964261635.1). Taxonomy (NCBI): domain Eukaryota; kingdom Metazoa; phylum Chordata; class Amphibia; order Caudata; family Salamandridae; genus Lissotriton; species Lissotriton helveticus. The sequence continues at coordinate 462,505,713 of NC_136070.1, forward strand.
TGGGCCCCAACGCTTCTCCTGTTGCCTGCCGGCCCTGTAGCGATCGGGCCTGACATGGGCAAGTCTGACCCTAAGCAGCCCAAAATTGCCTTTGATCTTCGCAGGTCCTCCCGCCAAGATGGCACGGGCCCTGAGGCGACGAACTGTGACGGGGATCCGGAGGCTCTCCCCGGTCGAGATGAAGACCTCAAGGCGATCATGTTGGAAGTCCGCAGTCTCCGGCATAGCTTCTCAACTAGAGCAGCTTTCAGCTCGACTCGACTCTATCGACTCCCACGACAATCGGCTCCTTCACGTCAAAACCAGGGTCTCAGACGCTGAAGACACTGCCATCCAGGATAGACAGAAACTACTATAGATGGACAAAATCCTGTCTGTCATCCGTGAGAAGAATGAGGACTTGGAGGCACATTCCCATCGGAGCAACCTTCCTCTGACGGGCCTTCCTGAATCCATCAATATCTCTAAGATGGAGGACTACATGGAGAACCTCCTCAGAGAGCTTTTTGGCGATGTCCTCTCATCCGTATTCGTGGTGGAGCGGGCGCATCGCTCACTGGGGCCTCGTCCTCGCCCTGGCATGCCCCCGCGCCTCATTGTGGCCAAAAAATTGAACTTCCGATACCGAGATGCCATCCTCCGTGCAGCCAGGGACAAAGGTACCATCACTCACCAGGGTAACACTCTTTCATTCTACCCCGACTACACCTTGTCAGTACAAGCAGCGCAGAGAGAATTCATACCAGCCAAGAAAATCCTTCAGAAACACGAGGTGTCCTACTCTTTGGCTTATCCGGCAAAACTAAGGGTTCGCCAGGGAACTAAAACGTTGATCTTCCCTGACCCCAGGGAGGGCCTTGCGTTCGCCAAATGACTGGACAGGGAATCCAGACACTCCCTGCCAGATCTTGACGAGAGGCCTCCAACCAGCTGAGTGACAATGACTGATGGGTTTTTACACGCTACACTATGCTCTTTTTGTCTGTTGTTGCTATCTGCTCCATCTGTGCTAACCGGGGGGGGGGGAGGTGTTTGGTCCTTCTCCTATCTTCTTAAATTCCTGTCATCTCTGGGGCCTCCCCTCCTCATTTCAAAGTGTGCAATGTGTCCCAGGATGGCGCCCCGATGCCGGGCGCTGGCCTTTTCTCTCGCTCTTTCTCTGTCCTCCCCCACATTTAGGTTTTTCCTCTATATTTTAGCTTTGGGTGCCTGGGGCAGTCTGGGCACACTGTTCTTCTTGCATTCGCCAATTGGCTGCTGTCCTGCTTGAGCTTGTCCACCCTGCCTCTCCGCAGGGGTGTTTGCTGAGTCCCGCCACGCTCCACTAGGGATGATTCCCATCTTTCTGGTTCTGCTGCCCTGTCCTAGTTCCGGGTCCCTTGGGTGGGGTGGGGGGGTTTCTCAACCTGATTGGGGGTTGGTGTGGGTTGTCGGGGGGAACCTGGCGAGTTTTCTGCTCGTTCTGTTCTTTGCGGACCTCGGTCTGTGAATTACGGGGGAAGGGGGGATGGTCTTGTTCCGTTGTCAACATTGTGGCTCTATTGCATTTTTTTTTGATGCTATTTAAACTTGCAAGCTCTGATGCTCCTATCATGCAATGTACGAAGTCTCCTTGAATTGTAGCGGGTGGATTGGTGGTTTTGCTCCATTGATAGTATTGTGGTTGTGTCACGCTGCTCCCTCATTGATGCTCTATGGCACCTACAGTTCTGTTGCTCCTGATATGCCATGTTTGATGTTTTCACTCCCTTTGCTCTACATTGGCTGCACTATGGTGGGGTGGGAGTGGAGGGTGGGGCGGTCTTCAAATGGGCAAGTTGCTTCGATTAATGCCTTTTTGTTGCCTCTCCCTAGTTGTGCATGCTTCATGTTTCCTGTCATGCTGTGCTTGCAATTATGTGCTGCTGCGCTTGGCGTCGGGCGCTCCCCTATATGGTTCGGCACCCGCATGCTGCGGCGATGGCTTGGTCCTCGTTATCCGTCTACAGCGTCACATTGGCGCGTTTGTCGCGGCACAGGTCCCCTGCCTCCCAGCTCCGCGACTTCGCCCCCACTGGAGCGGCCTGTTCTCTGCCGGGCTGCAGGCTTTCTTGCTGCCTTCTTTGAATTGCCAGCCCGCTTAGCGACCCCCGGCTTTGTGGCTATGCTGATCTCCCTGCCGTGCTTCCTAAGCGGCGTCCCCTTCTTTGCCTCCCCTCATGACTAATTTGAAATGCTGGACATTGAACGTCCGTGTTCTGAATGACTATCGCAAGGCCCGCCTAACCCACGCCCATTTGCAGCGCCACTGCGTGGACGTCTGTCTCTTGCAAAAGACCCATCTACTCCCTAGCTCGGTCTCTAGGCTTCAGGCGCGCTATTGGGGGGAGCCCACTCCTCGACATATTCCTCCTACGCCAGAGGGGTCTCCATTTTGCTGCGCCGCTGTCTCCCTTGGCAGACTTACAGTTCCGAAATAGACCCTGAGGGTAGATATGTGATTCTACACGGTCTCCTTCTAGCGCAACCGGTCACCATCGCTGCGGTGTATGGCCCGAACTCAGACGACCCCGATTTCTTCCACCTCATCTGGCATTTGATCTCCTCTTGTGGCCCTGCAGCCGTCATCTGGGGTGGGGATTTTAATGTCACATTCTCCACGGCGCTGGACCGGTCTGGAGTTTCCCGGTCGACCCCGTGGGCCACCTCGGCACTGTCCTCTATCCTTGCCGATAATGCGCTCTCAGATGTTCGGCGACATCTGCGGCCGGGTGCGCGGGAGGGCACTTGCATTATGGGGGCGCGGGGCTGCTGGTAGAGAATAGACTTCTGGATCACCTCGCCTGATGTCCTGTCCTGGACGGTGGATGGCACTCATATGACCCGCAACCTCTCTGATCACACACCGTTCCAGCTCATCATTCGCCCCCCAGGCACTCAGGGACGGGCTTTCTCCTGGCGTCTTTCCCCCAATGCCCTGAGGGACGCGGCATTCTGTGCGGAGATTCAATCTTCCATCACCACCTTCTTTGAGGTCAACGTAGGATCGGTCGACTCTGCCTCTACCCTCTGGGAGAGCTTTAAAGTGTTCATTCGTGGTGAGTGCATTTATAAGCGGTCTGGCGTCCTCCGGTCTATTCGCTCTGCGCTTGCTCGCCTGGAGGGAGAGATCCGAGACTTGGACCCTGCCCTGTTGCTCGATCCCCGCCCTGAAACGCTCGCACTTCTGCGCCAAAAGCACACTGAGTTCTCGGACGAGGCGGATCACAAACTGTCCTTTTTGGGTAGAGAGGGCCGTGCCCGCCGCTTCGGGGAGGGTGATCGCCCTGGGCGCACCCTCGCCAACCTTCTGCGACCCCCGTGTGGGGCTTCTTATATCACTGCCCTTAGTGATGGTTGCTCAGATCGCACCACGTCCTCGGAAGAGATCAGAGCTCGATTTGCTACGTTCTACTCCAATCTTTACTCAGCGGGCTCTCCCCCCTCCTCAGCGGACTTTGACCAATACTTTGAATCTATTGCTTTAGTCTGGCTGGCGGACTGTCATCGCAAGTTTCTCGACGAGTGCTTCTCGAAGGAAGAAATCCTGGTGGCGATCGGCACCCTCCCAAGCGACAAAGTACCAGGCCTTTATGGCTTGCCCGCAGCCTTTTATAAAACCTATGCCCCCTTATTGGTCCCGCATCTTGCCGCTATGTACAGTGAATCCTTTGATACTGGTATATTTCCGCCGTCTCTTCGCGAGGCCTCGCTGACTCTCCTTCTTAAGCCCGACACACCTGCTGATTGCTGCGACTCCTATCGCCCCCTCTCCCTCATTTATATTGACAACAACATTTTCGCCAAACTGATCGCTTCTTGCCTTTTATTATTAATGCCCACCATTGCTCTGCCCGATCAATCTGGCTTCATTCCGGGTAGGGACTCCTCTCACAATCTCCGGACCATCTTCTCCGTACTGCACCAAATTAACCCTGACCTTCCGGCTGTGGCGGCTTTACTTGATGCCACGAAAGCATTCGACACACTAGAATGGCCCTTCCTTTTTTACGTCCTTTCTTGAATGGGTTTCAGTGCCCACTGTTTGCAGAACATTCGCCCACTCTACACTGCTCCCACAGCTCGTTTTCGGGTAAATGGCCTGACGTCGGATCCAATCGCCAACTCGCGCGGTACCAGGCAGGGGTGTCCGTTGTCACCCATGCTTTTTGCTCTCACTATGGAGCCCCCGGGCGCTCGGCTGCGGCAACATCATACCCACAGGGTATTGGTTTTTCATCTCGCTCCCTCCTGGTCTCCATGTATGCCGACGACGTAACTCTTTATGTTCTGCACCCTCAAGAAAACCTAAGTCCTTTGGTGCGGGAGGTGATCCGGTTTGGCGGGCTATCAGGCATCTAGATTAATTGGAATAAATCAGTGCTCTTTCCCCTGACTGACGCCACTCATTCGTTTGCGCCGGATTACCCTTTTGAATGGGCGGCTGGACCCACACACAATCTGGGAATTTGGCTGAGCAGAGACCAGGATGAGCTTTGGCGCTCCAACTTAGGACGAGCGGTGGATTGGCTCAAATCTAAGGTCTCCCTGTGGAGCCGGTTGCCACTCTCCCTGGCGGGCCGGGTTGCCATAGCCAAGATGGTAGTGCTTCCCAAATTTCTTTACCTTTTTTCCAACATACCTATCCCCCTCACCTCCTGTTTTTTCCGCCGCCTTGAGTCACTGATAGTGTCGCTGGTGTGGGCCGGGCGGCAACCTAGAATAGCTTATGACATTCTGACTTTGCCGATGTCAGCTGGCGGGTTGGGCGCTCCGGATTTTAAATTGTACGCTCTCTGCGCGCAGGCCAGTTTCCTTCATTTCTGGCTGCATCCCACCCCTTACCAGCCTCACATCGCAGTGGAGCTGGATGTCGCCTCCCCTTGGCCTCTTTCTACGGCACTCTTCGCTCCTGCGGTTTGTCCCCGGGCGGAGATAAACACCGTTGAGATGCTGCGCTGGGCATGGCTCTCTCTTAGTCGACTATCAGGTCTTTCTTCCTTATCTGCTTACGCCGTGCCCATCGTCGCTCACCCGGACTTTCCGCCTCTGCAGGCATCCAGCATGTCTCGTCATGCGGCATCCTGTGGACTAAAGACCATTGCGGATCTGTATCCAGATGACTCCTTTTACTCCCTCCCTGAGTCCCCCTCCTTGATGGATACTCTTCTCTTTTACCAACTGCGTGCCGTCTGTCGGAAATTATACCCGACCTTCCCGGGTCCACCACCCCCTTTCCCGGCACTGGACTTAGTATACACTTCGGAGTCCCCACACAAGCTTGTTACTAGATTGTATGCCCTTGCGCTGGAAGCCTCCCCATCTCGTCGACTCGGGCGTGTGATGCGTGGAGTGCGGATCTCGGCGCGGACATCTCTGACGCCGACTGGTCGTACTGCTGCAACCAGACCACTAAACTCTCCCCGAACTATCGGCTCCACCTGATTCACTTCAAATTCTTGCATCGGTTCTATCGCACTCCGGCGTATCTTCATCGCTTGGGACTGAGTCCGTAGGACTCCTGCAGGCGATGCTCAGCGCCGGCCGCTGACTTCGCTCATCTATCTTGGCTTTGCCCGAGGGTGCAGGGGTTCTGGATGGAGGTCTGCTCCACTTTATCAGAAATCTCTGGCGCTGCCGTGGACCCAGATCCCCTCCTCTGTCTTCTCGGACTCATCAAGCCGTGCCCAGACGCTGCTCGTTGGCTAATTGCTATGCTCCTGCTGCTGGCGAGACGCAGGGTTGCGATGTGCTGGGGCCGCCGTCCCACCCCCGTGGTTGTGGACTGGCTTGCAGATGCATCCCGTTGTCAAACGCTCCTTTTTGAATTCTGGGATCTGCTACCTGCTAAATCACGTCCGGTTGACATTTGGGGTCCCCTGGTCACCTACCTCCTCGGCCGTTCTCCTTCGAGTGGTGCTGTTTCTTCTGCGCTCCCTGCCAGCCCCGGGTCCGCGGCGGCCTCAGGTGCGGCTGGTACCTGATCTTCCCCTCTACCCCCTCCTCGAGCCTGCGCTGCCCATCCTTCCTCCTCGCTGCTGTCGCTCCCGCGCTCCCTGCTGGCCCCTGGCCCGCGGCGGCCGCCGGTGCCTGCTGCTGTCTTGCTCCCACCCGTCCCCTGTTTGGTCATAGCTGCATATTTGCTTCAGGAGCTCCCACCGGGCTTGCGGTCCTGCCTAGTGGACTGGATGTTTCGGGAGCATAGTGTCGCCACAGTCTGAGAGAAAAGCCACAGTGCATCAAGGAAGTGCAGTGAGTCTTGTGTTGCGTGTTTTCTGTTGTAGAAGAATGTTGTTTAATGTTTCGGAAATATTTTCCTTTTGAGGCCGTTTAGGCACAATTTGACTTGTTGGCCCCGTAGTGTAGTGAATCAGATGAGCTAAGACATTTGGAAATAAGACTGAAAGGTCATTAAGGAATGGTTCGGCCGTTTCCATTGCATTTATGAATGCATCTGAATCACAACGTTGGAAAGGGCAGCATTTCTGGCACTCCGCGGGTTCACAGTGCTGCTAATGAAGTCAATGCTTCAGTTAAGGATGGTATTCTTCATTCCTCTAGCCTCGTCTTCCACGTCTCTAACCATACATTTTGAAATTTAGCCTGTCTGGTAAAACAGGCAACCTGCTGTTTGTTTACCTATATTTCTTCTTATTAACCGCATGCTTGCGGCCGCTATTTTTGCGCTGCGCAGCTTTTTTCATAAAGCTGCGTTACATGACGAGCTGAGCTCGTCATCAGCGTGCGAGCGGCACAGCTCATGACGAGCTCAGCTCGTCATGAGCCCAGAAGGGGTTAAACAGCCAACCCCCTATTTGGCTAATCCCTCCTCTCTTTCTATGTACTTTAGCAAGACATCACCCAACAATTTAGTGTCTCACCTGAGTGTTTTTGTTTTTGTTAAATCTTTATTTTTCCATTTTTGTTACACACTGATCAGGGAAACAATGGTAAAGCGGTACACAGTTAGGCACTTCAACATACAACAATGACGAGCTGTGATTTACATAACGTATCAAATGGCAACAGCCAATATAGAATCGGCGTCAGGGCGACACAATGAACTTACAGCCTGCACACATGTCTCAGAATCACCAATCCTAAGGACCACCACACCCCAGGGTATAGCCACAAGTATATAATCCCCCCAGAAGTATCAACCCACCCACAGGCATGATGTCTAACTATAGATACAATATACAACATTAACTTGAGTGTCTTGCCCATAATGTCATCACCTAGCCCACCCCCTGGAGCGGCCTGTTCTCTGCCGGGCTGCAGGCTTTCTTGCTGCCTTCTTTGAATTGCCAGCCCGCTTAGCGACCCCAGGCTTTGTGGCTATGCTGATCTCCCTGCCGTGCTTCCTAAGCGGCGTCCCCTTCTTTGCCTCCCCTCATGACTAATTTGAAATGCTGGACATTGAACGTCCGTGGTCTGAATGACTATCGCAAGGCCCGCCTAACCCACGCCCATTTGCAGCGTAACTGCGTGGACGTCTGTCTCTTGCAAAAGACCCATCTACTCCCTAGCTCGGTCTCTAGGCTTCAGGCGCGCTATTGGGGGGAGCCCACTCCTCGACATATTCCTCCTACGCCAGAGGGGTCTCCATTTTGCTGCGCCGCTGTCTCCCTTGGCAGACTTACAGTTCCGAAATAGACCCTGAGGGTAGATATGTGATTCTACACGGTCTCCTTCTAGCGCAACCGGTCACCATCGCTGCGGTGTATGGCCCGAACTCAGACGACCCCGATTTCTTCCACCTCATCTGGCATTTGATCTCCTCTTGTGGCCCTGCAGCCGTCATCTGGGGTGGGGATTTTAATGTCACATTCTCCACGGCGCTGGACCGGTCTGGAGTTTCCCGGTCGACCCCGTGGGCCGCCTCGGCACTGTCCTCTATCCTTGCCGATAATGCGCTCTCAGATGTTTGGCGACATCTGCGGCCGGGTGCGCGGGAGGGCACTTGCATTATGGGGGCGCGGGGCTGCTGGTCGAGAATAGACTTCTTGATCACCTCGCCTGATGTCCTGTCCTGGACGGTGGATGTCACTCATATGACCCGCAACCTCTCTGATCACACACCGTTCCAGCTCATCATTCGCCCCCCAGGCACTCAGGGACGGGCTTTCTCCTGGCGTCTTTCCCCCAATGCCCTGAGGGACGCGGCATTCTGTGCGGAGATGCAATCTTCCATCACCACCTTCTTTGAGGTCAACGTAGGATCGGTCGACTCTGCCTCTACCCTCTGGGAGAGCTTTAAAGTGTTCATTCATGGTGAGTGCATTTATAAGCGGTCTGGCGTCCTCCGGTCTATTCGCTCTGCGCTTGCTCGCCTGGAGGGAGAGATCCGAGACTTGGACCCTGCCCTGTTGCTCGATCCCCGCCCTGAAACGCTCGCACTTCTGCGCCAAAAGCACACTGAGTTCTCGGATGAGGCGGATCACGAACTGTCCTTTTTGGGTAGAGAGGGCCGTGCCCGCCGCTTCGGGGAGGGTGATCGCCCTGGGCGCACCCTCACCAACCTTCTGCGACCCCCGCGTGGGGCTTCTTATATCACTGCCCTTAGTGATGGTGGCTCAGATCGCACCACGTCCTCGGAAGAGATCAGAGCTCGATTTGCTACGTTCTACTCCAATCTTTACTCAGCGGGCTCTCCCCCCTCCTCAGCGGACTTTGACCAATACTTTGAATCTATTGCTTTAGTCTGGCTGGCGGACTGTCATCGCAAGTTTCTCGACGAGTGCTTCTCGAAGGAAGAAATCCTGGCGGCGATCGGCACCCTCCCAAGCGACAAAGCACCGGGCCTTTATGGCTTGCCCGCAGCCTTTTATAAAACCTATGCCCCCTTATTGGTCCCGCATCTTGCCGCTATGTACAGTGAATCCTTTGATACTGGTATATTTCCGCCTTCTCTTCGCGAGGCCTCGCTGACTCTCCTTCTTAAGCCCGACACACCTGCTGATTGCTGCGACTCCTATCGCCCCCTCTCCCTCATTTATATTGACAACAAAATTTTCGCCAAACTGATCGCTTCTTGCCTTTTATTATTAATGCCCACCATTGCTCTGCCCGATCAATCTGGCTTCATTCCGGGTAGGGACTCCTCTCACAATCTCCGGACCATCTTCTCCGTACTGCACCAAATTAACCCTGACCTTCCGGCTGTGGCGGCTTTACTTGATGCCACGAAAGCATTCGACACACTAGAATGGCCCTTCCTTTTTTACGTCCTTTCTTGAATGGGTTTCAGTGCCCACTGTTTGCAGAACATTCGCCCACTCTACACTGCTCCCACAGCTCGTTTTCGGGTAAATGGCCTGACGTCGGATCCAATCGCCAACTCGCGCGGTACCAGGCAGGGGTGTCCGTTGTCACCCATGCTTTTTGCTCTCACTATGGAGCCCCCGGGCGCTCGGCTGCGGCAACATCATACCCACAGGGGTATTGGTTTTTCATCTCGCTCCCTCCTGGTCTCCATTTATGCCGACGACGTAACTCTTTATGTTCTGCACCCTCAAGAAAACCTAAGTCCTTTGGTGCGGGAGGTGATCCAGTTTGGCGGGCTATCAGGCGTCCAGATTAATTGGAATAAATCAGTGCTCTTTCCCCTGACTGACGCCACTCATTCGTTTGCGCTGGATTACCCTTTTGAATGGGCGGCTGGACCCACACACAATCTGGGAATTTGGCTGAGCAGAGACCAGGATGAGCTTTGGCGCTCCAACTTAGGACGAGCGGTGGATTGGCTCGAGTCTAAGGTCTCCCTGTGGAGCCGGTTGCCACTCTCCCTGGCGGGCCGGGTTGCCATAGCCAAGATGGTAGTGCTTCCCAAATTTCTTTACCTTTTTTCCAACATACCTATCCCTCTCACCTCCTGTTTTTTCCGCCGCCTTGAGTCACTGATAGTGTCGCTGGTGTGGGCCGGGCGGCAACCTAGAATAGCTTATGACATTCTGACTTTGCCGATGTCAGCTGGCGGGTTGGGCGCTCCGGATTTTAAATTGTACGCTCTCTGCGTGCAGGCCAGTTTCCTTCATTTCTGGCTGCATCCCACCCCTTACCAGCCTCACATCGCAGTGGAGCTGGATGTCGCCTCCCCTTGGCCTCTTTCTACGGCACTCTTCGCTCCTGCGGTTCGTCCCCGGGCGGAGATAAACACCGTTGAGATGCTGCGCTGGGCATGGCTCTCTCTTAGTCGACTATCAGGTCTTTCTTCCTTATCTGCTTACGCCGTGCCCATCGTCGCTCACCCGGACTTTCCGCCTCTGCAGGCATCCAGCATGTCTCGTCATGCGGCATCCTGTGGACTAAAGACCATTGCGGATCTGTATCCAGATGACTCCTTTTACTCCCTCCCTGAGTCCCCCTCCTTGATGGATACTCTTCTCTTTTACCAACTGCGTGCCATCTGTCGGAAATTATACCCGACCTTCCCGGGTCCACCACCCCCTTTCCCGGCACTGGACTTAGTATACACTTCGGAGTCCCCACACAAGCTTGTTACTAGATTGTATGCCCTTGCGCTGGAAGCCTCGCCATCTCGTCGACTCAGGCGTGTGATGCGTGGAGTGCGGATCTCAGGGCGGACATCTCTGACGCCGACTGGTCGTACTGCTGCAACCAGACCACTAAACTCTCCCCGAACTATCGGCTCCACCTGATTCACTTCAAATTCTTGCATCGGTTCTATCGCACTCCGGCGTATCTTCATCGCTTGGGACTGAGTCCGTAGGACTCCTGCAGGCGATGCTCAGCGCCGGCCGCTGACTTCGCTCATCTATCTTGGCTTTGCCCGAGGGTGCAGGGGTTCTGGATGGAGGTCTGCTCCACTTTATCTGAAATCTCTGGCGCTGCCGTGGACCCAGATCCCCTCCTCTGTCTTCTCGGACTCATCAAGCCGTGCCCAGACGCTGCTCGTTGGCTAATTGCTATGCTCCTGCTGCTGGCGAGACGCAGGGTTGCGATGTGCTGGGGCCGCCGTCCTGCCCCCGTGGTTGTGGACTGGCTTGCAGATGCATCCCGTTGTCAAACGCTCCTTTCTGAATTCTGGGATCTGCTACCTGCTAAATCACGTCCGGTTGACATTTGGGGTCCCCTGGTCACCTACCTCCTCGGCCGTTCTCCTTCGAGTGGTGCTGTTTCTTCTGCGCTCCCTGCCAGCCCCGGGTCCGCGGCGGCCGCAGGTGCGGCTGGTACCTGATCTTCCCCTCTGCCCCCTCCTTGAGCCTGCGCTGACCATCCTTCCTCCTCGCTGCTGTCGCTCCCGCGCTCCCTGCTGGCCCCTGGCCCGCGGCGGCCGCCGGTGCCTGCTGCTGTCTTGCTCCCACCCGTCCCCTGTTTGGTCATAGCTGCATATTTGCTTCAGGAGCTCCCACCGGGCTTGCGGTCCTGCCTAGTGGACTGGATGTTTCGGGAGCATAGTGTCGCCACATCACAGTTTGAACGGATTGCTGGCTGCCTCTGCACCCCCCATTGTCTTGTTCACGGCTGTATTTGGAAATCTCTTTACACCCTGCGCGGTGTCATGTTACGGAGCTCATGTCTTGGCATGTAATATTGTACTGCATCTGTTCTTTTCAGAAAATTATAAATAAAGTTTTAAAAAAAATAAAAATAAAGGGGAAGACTTATATTTTCTAGTCTACCCCTAAACCTCCAGCACTTCTAACAAACACACAGAAAGTATCTGAGAGAAAAGCCACAGTGCATCAAGGAAGTGCAGTGAGTCTTGTGTTGCGTGTTTTCTGTTGTAGAAGAATGTTGTTTAATGTTTCGGAAATATTTTCCTTTTGAGGCCGTTTAGGCACAATTTGACTTGTTGGCCCCGTAGTGTAGCGAATCAGATGAGCTAAGACATTTGGAAATAAGACTGAAAGGTCATTAAGGAATGGTTTGGCCGTTTCCATTGCATTTATGAATGCATCTGAATCACAACGTTGGAAAGGGCAGCATTTCTGGCACTCCGCGGGTTCACAGTGCTGCTAATGAAGTCAATGCTTCAGTTAAGGATGGTATTCTTCATTCCTCTAGCCTCGTCTTCCACGTCTCTAACCATACATTTTGAAATTTAGCCTGTCTGGTAAAACAGGCAACCTGCTGTTTGTTTACCTATATTTCTTCTTATTAACCGCTTGCTTGCGGCCGCTATTTTTGCGCTGCGCAGCTTTTTTCATAAAGCCGCGTTACATGACGAGCTGAGCTCGTCATCAGCGTGCGAGCGGCACAGCTCATGACGAGCTCAGCTCGTCATGAGCCCAGAAGGGGTTAAACAGCCAACCCCCTATTTGGCTAATCCCTCCTCTCTTTCTATGTACTTTAGCAAGACATCACCCAACAATTTAGTGTCTCACCTGAGTGTTTTTGTTTTTGTTAAATCTTTATTTTTCCATTTTTGTTACACACTGATCAGGGAAACAATGGTAAAGCGGTACACAGTTAGGCACTTCAACATACAACAATGACGAGCTGTGATTTACATAACGTATCAAATGGCAACAGCCAATATAGAATCGGCGTCAGGGCGACACAAAGGAACTTACAGCCTGCACACATGTCTCAGAATCAACAATCCTAAGGACCACCACACTCCAGGATATAGCCACAAGTATATAATCCCCCCAGAAGTATCAACCCACCCACAGGCATGATGTCTAACTATAGATACAATATACAACATTAACTTGAGTGTCTTGCCCATAATGTCATCACCTAGCCCACCCCCTCAGGTACAATGCCATCCTCCACCTGCGTATCAGAATCTCTGTGTTTCTCCGCAACATACGCCCTGTAAGGGCCCCATATATCTTTAGGATGTGATGAACTGGGCATAAGACACGCATATTCTTCACTATTCACATTTCAATACGCTAGGCTTCAAAGCCAATCCAGTAGTGTTGGTGCCTTTTTCTTGCCCCACATTAGTGCTATCTCTCTCTTGGCTAGCAGGAATCGAAGTGTTGCGAATCTCCGTACTTTTTTGGGGAAGTTAACCATGTATCCCAGAAGTGCGATTTCCGGGGTGGGGGTAAAGGACAGGGAGATCATGTCTCCCAGTGTGGCATGTACCTGTACCTAATACTGCTGTAGTCTTGGGCAAGTCCAAGTCAAATGTGCAAAGAAGGCGTGTGGGGCAAGGCATTTCCAGCTATGGCGTCGCCTAGAGGGATCTATCCTGTGGGAGAAGGCAGGGGTGTGGTACATCTATGAAGGAATTTAAAATGTAGCAATTTATACCTACTATTAAGGGAGATCTCCTTCGTGACTCTGCAACACTGTTCCCATTGGTCATCTGAAATGGACCGACCTAAATCATGTTCCCATGCCATGCGAATTTTAACATCAGTGAAGGAACGTTCTGTGACACATAGCTTATACATTTTAGAAATCAAATGAGCGCCCGAATCACTGGCTAAAACCAGCGTTAATGGAGCAGCAGGTTCGGGTGGAGCAGGATACGTGGGAAAGGTGGCTCTCAGTATGGAATGCGTACATCGCAGAACGAAGGCATCCATGAAAGATCAGTCTTGGAACCGAGCCTCTTCTGCCACCGAAAATACATGACCTTCAGGTCACCCATCTTTTGGATTTGAAACTTGGCCAGCGTACATTGTACTAATCTTTCTCCCATGATGGGAAGTAATGAGGGGTTCGGGAGTGGCAAATCCGAAGAATATAATAGGTCCAGCCTTAGTAGTCACCGCAGCTTCATCCACGCTCAGCTGGTGGTGGATACCGTCTGGATATCCAGTGGGTCCCTCGGAATCCCCCTGGGTAACACTGTAGATCATTTCTGCGGGAGTACCAAATCTGCCTCCGGTCTCAGATAAGGGATTTGTGCGTCTGGGTGATACCAGGCAAAGGAGTAACTATACTGTGCCATTAAATAATACAAATACATATCTGGGACCCCAAAGCCACCCCTCTCGTACGGGACAGTCAGAGTCTGCCAGCTTACCCGTGGTCTCTTACCACCCCATACCAAGCGTAACAGGTGTTGCCACAACTGCAAAAAAAAGGGCTGAGTGAGTGGAATGGGGTGTCTCAACTGAATTTATATTGAACAACAAGGGGTGGTGATGGACAGAGTTTCTGAATTAAGCAGAATACTCTCACCCAGTCAAGAGATCAGGGCTAGATCCAACACCGTTTTTTAGCTCACTGCACCATCCCAGTTCAGAACCTGGCTATATGCAAATTAGTCTGTTCCTGTCCCAGTGCATGATGGGAACAGGGCAAACCAAACTACCAATCCAATTCTTACACTGGGAAGGAAACAAGCTTCCGGGGACCGGTTTCTGGCATTTCAGCCGTCGTCGGCCCGGCTTGCTTGAATCCTGATGGTGCAATGAGCAAGGGACTCACATCTGAGTATACCCTTCCACGCTTAGGGTGGACAAAATATTTAACAACAAGGGGTGGTGATGGACAGAGTTTCTGAATTAAGCAGAATACTCTCACCCAGTCAAGAGATCAGGGCTAGATCCAACACCGTTTTTTAGCTCACTGCACCATCCCAGTTCAGAACCTGGCTATATGCAAATTAGTCTGTTCCTGTCCCAGTGCATGATGTCCATCACCACCCCCTTTTTGTAATTATTTTGGCCACCATGAGTGTGGAAGGGTATGCTCAGACATGAGTCCCTTGCTCATTGCACCATCAGGATTCAAGCAAGCCGGGCCGAAGACGGCTGTAATGCCAGAAACCGGTCCCCGGAAGCTTGTTTCCTTTCCAGTGAAGAATTGGCTTGGTAGTTTGGTCTGCCCTGTTCCCATGATGCACTGGGCCAGGGACAGACTAATTTGCATATAGCCAGGTTCTGAACTGGGATGGTGCAGTGACCTAAAAAACGGTGATGGATCAAGCCCTGATCTGTTGACTGGGTAGGAGTGTTCTGATTAACTCAGATACTCTGTCCATCACCACCCCCCTTTTGTAATTATTTTGGCCACCATGAGTGTGGAAGGGTATGCTCAGACATGAGTCCCTTGCTCATTGCACCATCAGGATTCAAGCAAGCCGGGCCGAAGACGGCTGTAATGCCAGAAACCGGTCCCCGGAAGCTTGTTTCCTTTCCAGTGAAGAATTGGCTTGGTAGTTTGGTCTGCCCTGTTCCCATGATGCACTGGGCCAGGGACAGACTAATTTGCATATAGCCAGGTTCTGAACTGGGCTGGTGCAGTGAGCTAAAAAACGGTGATGGATCAAGCCCTGATCTGTTGACTGGGTAGGAGTGTTCTGATTAACTCAGATACTCTGTCCATCACCACCCCCTTTTTGTAATTATTTTGGTCAACTGAATTTAGGCATACAATGAATGGATCTGTAAAGTCCTTCCAGTAATAACCATGGCTCCCAGCTGTTCAGTCCGATTAGCGGAAGTAATAGCCTCTGAGAAGCCAACTTGGCAGAGAGGTAGGAAAATGTAGCAGACTTCAGGGGCCCTCAAGATTACTTTAGGCTCCCCTTAAGGCAAAGGAGGTGAAGCTCTGGCCCTCCTTTTCAGAAATTACAGAAAAGATGAGCTAACAGTTAAGCTACACTAAAGCACTGTAACTGCTTGGACGGCTCCCCATTGCCAACTTAGAAGGTGACTAGACCCTTCTCAAAATCATTGTACATGAATTCCATAAAACAGCACAAACTGTAGCTGCAGTGAAACTTTGAGATATTCAGTGGGAGGTATTGACCCAGGGTGACTGTGGATTCGAATGAAAACTCCCCTTTCTTGAATGCTTCTCCTTAATTTCCACGTTGCCAGTCTAAGGTGAAGCAGAATCGAGTGGGCTAGATGCTAAGGCAACAAAGGGTCCCGGACTCAATGAAAGAAGACATAAGGTTGTCTCTCAGAGTAATAGTATTGGAAAGCCAATGTTTACACAGGACTATTAGAATCGTCCTAATTGCTTACACTCAAATCTTCATCAGCATGGGAGGTGTGGAAGTAAATGCAAGACACTGAGAAGTTCCAGTGGCGATAGGAAGAACGAGGCATCCTCCCCAATGCACCTTTATTTATACTGTTGTAAAGAAAGGTGAAGATGTGGATCCTCTGGTTCCTTCAAAAGGTTCAGTTAGGGAAGTCAGAGCATGTGTGAGTTTTGTTTGTGCATTGTGGCATGAAAATGGTTATAAACTCTGCTGAGCCTCTATCCCATTACATTTCCTGCTGAATGGGATATAAGGTTGTTTTCTGCCATGCTGAAAATGGCTTGACCAAACATTTTGCTCGACAATTTTCATCATCTCAGAACTAAACATTTTGGCAGTCAAAAATGGCATGTGACTAGTAGGTGGCCTCTACAGGGTCAAGGTTGCATACAAATGTTGCTTCTAATGGTGATGATCTGGAAACTGTAGTTACAGACCAGAACTAAAAGTAGTGTGCAATAGGACCTTGACCATCTTAAGAGCCCTTTCACTCTCCTGCATCGCATCAGATATTTAAAAAAACTATTACGGTATTCACAGTTTGCTGAGCTGCTTTAAAACCGAATCAGTCTATTCCCATCATGCCATGTGCCTGCACAAATTTGCTTTTCAAAAGAGGGCACAAGCCCTATTTGCTTGTCACCATCTCATCAATATGTGATCTCTTTTTCGAAGGAAGAACCAGTTCCGATGAAACCACCACTACCTTATCTAGCATGTCCTGTAGCACATCTTAAACAAGGGTAATAAGTTGCTGGTCAGGGTGACTTTCTTCACAATGTGGCACTTTGCCACACACTTAATCAGGCCATCCTTGCTGCTTGTTGTGTCACAACAACTTTGGATCCACTGATGTGTGCCATGTTGTACACCGCCGTTTTCCAAGAAACATCAGCACCCTCTCACAATAGGTTGGACTGTGCCACACAGGAGCCATGTGCAGACACGCTAGCTAAAACATTCCAACAGTGACCTTCATTGCTTTTCTACAGGTGCTAAGTAGAGTGGTGCATAAGCCTGCTGTAAAATGGCTGCTCTCCAGCACCTAGCCCAGGATTATATGTCCCTGAAAAAAGAGGAGCTGCACAGCAATCAGTATTGTGGTGTGCCACTGAGCACTGACTCCGTCCACAAAAATGTTAACACAAACTAAGAAACATAGGGCCCGATTTTGATCTTGACACATTCTCCGACAGGGCAATTGAGTAAATTACTCTGTCACCCTGACATGGGTGCAATCTGCCAAATTTCGATATGCCTGTTCAACCGGCGGTCATTTCAAGCACTGGCAGTAACCAGCAGTTCCAGCCAATGCATTGTAACTCTGTAGCTCCCTCAAACATAACGGAGACATACGGCTGAGTTTAAAAAAAAATATTTCCAAAAAGAAAATCCCAAATCAGGATTTTCTTTTTGAAAATTAAAAAACAGTGCCCTCCTTACTTGGAAATTTCATCCCATGGCAAGGGACGCATTGAGCACTTTTCAGTGCTGCTTACCACCAGGTTTTTCCTGGAGGTGATGAGAATTGAAAAATGGCTGTGTGTCTGTCCATCTACATGAGGTAGGTAGACATGTAGCCAAGTCTCCGACTGCCCTTACTCTGTCTGGCCATTGGGGAAGTTTGACCATGGCAGAGCCAGAGTAGTCTTCCCTGTCTTCATACTATAGTCTTCCAGAAACAAAATGCGGTGGGTGGTCCACAATGTTGGCAGGGAGGGAAATTCATTGTACCTGAGACTGAGCTTCCTATCCACCAACATTTAAATTGGGTCCATAATTACCTACAGCAAGAGTGTGCTTCATTTAGTAATAAAGGTCGCCATGTAGCTGGGGGGGATACAGACAAAAACAGGAAGTGGGAGGACTAAGGGATGTGTTATGCTAAGCGGTATAAAAAGAGAAAGGGGACTATTGGTATAGAGGTTTAATGTTTACTACATAATAGTCAAGAGAGCTGTAGGTTGTCTACAAGAATAGTGGGACTAAACTTCAAAGAAAGGCACTGTGATTGGAAGGCACAATATGCAGAATCAGAACACAAAGATGCTTTATTATTTTGTTTACCATTCTACTAATTTTCCTCTGTTTTTGTTTCTGTTTTAGTTAAATGGGTTGGCGTTGGAAAATCAAGAGAATCAATGATCCAGCTGTTTTAACGAAAAGTAAAACCTAAACAAGAAAAGGCATAATTTGTTTTTTCATTTTTCATCTGTAAACTCATTGAAAATTGTTAACATGCTTTTTATAGGAGCATGACAACAAAGTAAATGTTCAGTTTTTCACATCATATATTGCAAAATGTACAGGAGGAGAGGGAAATTGTATACTTCTAAATAAAATATTACGTTCAAGAAAGCGGGGTGCTTGATTACTTTAGCAATACTTTTCTACCAACAAGCTTTTCACAGATTTAATTGCAATTTAACACAATATGTCATGCACTGCCATACCATTTAAAATAAAAAAAATATTTGACCTACAATATCTACCATATAATGTATATTCACACTGAAATTATTAAATTACCATTTTCTAATGCAATAATTTGAAGTATTGCCAGGATATGGTTTTCAAAGGGAAGACAATTAATCAAGGAGCAATGCATTTAAAATGAAACTCCAAAATATGGCCAACAATGATTTGGGTGGTGTATTGTGTCAAATCAATAGTATCATGGATCTATAGATATCATCGTCGCCAATCATGCAATATCTTGCCCGTCTGTACAACACTGTGTCAAACTGGACAGGAGAGGTCAATTTAATGTATAAATTGGCATAATTACAGCATTTTATATATTACATGAAGGAAAGGATAGATAGGTAATGTAGAAGGCAACCTATAGTCAAGAGACACATTGCAAGCCAAGTTTACTTTGGGAAACCAGCAGAAAAAAAATCTCCTGGTCTCATTGGCAAGTTGTAAAAAAACAATCCAACAACTTTTGGGGAAATGCGTCTTTGGCATCTTTGGCTCCAATGAGGATCAAAGAGATCAAAAATATAAAGAGATCTAAGACTATGGACAGATTTATTGGCCCTAAAGCTATTTTGTACTATATAAATAGCATCACTGGGTGCCACAGCAGATCTCAGCCCTTGATGGTTTGACTGTTGCCGTCAACATACTGAAGAATTCCACGTGTAGCAGAGAAGTCTTTTCAGGAGTCCAAGTGGAGATAGTGCATAGAAGTCTGTAATTCAAGAAAATTGACATGAAAATGGTGATTATCCATTCATATTGTATTATAAAAGAATAGCAAAGAGACAAATGGACAACACAAAGATTTCACTAATATTTACAAAACAAATGCATGCGCCTGAGTTATGTTACATTTCAACCTGGGAGGCATTCCATGGGTCTATGTCCATGCATAAACCCATGGATTTTGGCTCATTTCCAGATTTACTAAAGTGGTTAAAACTGGGAATGCATCAAAATTCGACGCTGTTCCCAGTGAGGCAGAACAAGGAGAAATATCTTTATTTCTCTTTGTTATTTCCTCTTTCTACTACGTGTGAGACCCTGGAATACTTTTTAACAGAAAATAAATACATCTCTATAGATATAAATAAATACAGCCAACAGAAAGGCAATAGTCATAAAAATAAGCCCATCACAAAATCAGAAATGTGTTTAAAAATTGCACTACCACTGCTTCAACAATGACAATATATGAAGCCAGCTTCAGCATTGCATCAGAGTGCCAGGTGCTCCAGCTGTCTATTTTCCACTCTCTGTGACTAGGAATAAAGGGTTTTACTCTTCATTTGTTTTTCCACAGATGCTACTTGTGGAAGAGATGTGGTGTTGTTTCTCACAATTTGTTATGCTTTTTGCATTGTCGCAGGACATTTTTATGACTGGTAGTCATTGGTACTTGGATGTCATTCTGGTTTTTTCGTTGGCCATTTTCTGCCAGGGGAAACTTATTTTTTTCTTACTGGAATGTTGCCAGAATGTTACAGTGTGGGAATTTCAATATTATGTAGTGGCTGTTTTTGTCACTTTTGGGCCATTTTCTCCATTGGTCCTAGAAATGTAAACAGCATTGCAGTGCAAGGGTCTAAACATGAGTACCAGGGCAGCAAAGAGCACCACATATCTCTGGTCTTCCTTTTCACACCTTACAGATCGTTCAGTGGCTTCCTGCCATTTCAAAGGAATTTCATGTAATGAAACCTGGTGTCAAGAAAGACTCAAAATCATAAAAGGCTCAACGTCATCGAAGCTGTAACGTCATCAAACCCTCCTCGTCATTGAAGCAGTCACATCTTTGATGCCTCAACATCATGAAGGTGTAAAGTGTCCTTGAAATGAAGAAGAGCTCTACATAATTTGTACCGTGACGGTGACGCTGAGAGTCCTCAGGAGGCATGAAATATGTTCAAGTATATTTTAAGGTTCTGAAACTAAGATTTGCCTCCTGATAGGCCAAACAGTCAAAATCTCTCAGCACTCTAACCTATCATACCATTGGAATGACAAACCTTTACCTAACTACTTTAGCACCCCTGCTGCTTCCTATTCCCTACCCTACTGTGGTACTGTAATTTGCCCTCCTCACAATAATCCGCTTCTACCCCTCACTTCTGTCCTATCTTCCTCTGTTTACCATCTCAATATTCTTGTCCATGCTAACTTCCTTTCGCTCACCTCTGCTTGTCCTCCATTAACTCCTCCCTTTATACCTTGCTGACTGCTTGATTGGCTACAATGTTTATCTACCCTCACTGGCCTACCTCTCCCATGGGATAACATTGGGTTACCTCAATACATTTAATAAGTGAATATTTTTGTTTGGGAATATTTGTCATATTTGGTATTTAATGAATTGTAATTTAAACCCCTATTTAAAGGTAAAAATCTGATTTCAAGTCCCAATTCTGAAAATGACACATTTAGAAAGTTGGCATTTTCATCTCTAACCCATTTGGTGCCTGCAGCCTGTACTCTGGGTCACATGACTAGGTGTAGTTATCAGTTGGCCATTGTGTATTCCTCCCATTCAGTGTAACAAAGGGGGACTAGATGTTGGCTGGATGGGAGAAGCAGAGCTGTTCCCTGCTCCTCTTACGCATCAAAGGATCTGCCTCACACACTCACAAAGAACTTCACACTCGTCTTCTGTCACTCCAGACATCCTGGGACCAAGGCAGTGAGGCAGGAAATTACAGAAACATCTGTTGTGGGAAAACTCCAGAAACGTCAACTTTAAAGCTGGCACCAGGTATAATAGTAGGACCATCAGACTAACTCACACTCCTGGACCTATTGACACTACAAAGAATGACTGCCCTAATGCCAGAGCACTGCCCTGTAGCCTGCCCGGATCTCTGAGAAGGAAGATTGGACTTGCTTCCTACATTCCAGGCAGAGTGACTCCAAGGGTCAGTTGGCTGACCTTCTGTTCAGAGCTACAGGGACTAAACAAGCTCAAGAGGCTTCCCTGCAACTGCAGAGCTGGCCTGCTTCACTAGATCTGCAAATAGAACTGCCTTAGCCCTGCTCGACTCTGCTAGAGTGAGCCCTGATCCCCAAGAGGTGGCACCCCAGGTGCTGGGCCTTTGTCTGGTATCAGAGTGCATTCCTCTGAAGAAAAGGGAAATATCCTGAGGTTTTGGGCTCTTCAGGACAGTTTGCAATGAGATCTTGCTGCCCATGACCATCGCCAATGTGAAGCTCCAGTGAACCCCAACTCTTCGCGATAAAACGACTGCAATTGACGATGGGCAACACGAGATCTGCACTTCGTGCTACTGCATCGATAGCCCATGGTGACGGCCAATGCTAAGCTACAGCAACGACCGTCACAATGCCTGACAGGATCTTTGTGCTACAGAGATGGCTGGCCTGCTCTTCACGCAACAACAGCGACCACATGCGAAGCTCTCTCGGCTCCTCGTGGCCTCTTCCACCGCGAACTGGACTCTTAACGCCGGGCTTTAAGAAGGTCACTGTTTCAACTAGACTAACTTGGTCTCTGTAAATGGACCATGCTCCATCACGGTTGACCTGAACTTGTGAATTCCCCTGCTCTATCATGAACAGAAAACCACAAGTGGTGCTTTGTGCTTTTGGACACTATGCTTACCTAAATCTCTGAAATTATACATGGATTTTTGTCTCAATTGTTTACAACATTTTACCCTATTTTTCCAAACTGGTGTGAGATGTTTCTTGTGTTATGCTTTCACTTAACTACTGTTTGTGTGCTGCACAAATACTTTACACATTGCCTCTAAGTTATGCCTGACTGCTTTTGTGCCAAGCTACTAATGGGTTAAGCTCAGGTTAATTTAGTGACTTTTGTGGTTCACCCTGACAGGGATCGTGGTTGTTGCTTGAATAGGGCTTCACCTCCCTAAATCAATAACCCAATTTCCCACCCAAAGACACAATGGGAAGAAGCTCTCCAGAAGTGCACACCCAAAAAGAATATATTGTGAGGGGAAAATTTAGGTCTAAGGGTCTCCCCAGGCATGACTCAGGTCTGCAGGTGGGTGAGGGTACCCACTGTATCCACCTGCATGGAGACCCTAGTCCATACATAAAAGTATGGTTCAGTCCACAGCCAGTGAAAGACATAGCTGTAGTTTTTAGTTTACAGCTCTGTCTATCACTGACGATGTCAGACCCAAATTGTCAGAGTTCACACCTGCACATGACTAGAAATGCAGACAATGCTGTTTCCCCTTTGAATTGATATAGGCCTCCGGCTTCTCTGCCAGTACATGTTGAGCTGCACCTCACAATTGATCTAAAATCACCATCACTCCTTGATTGACAAAATGGGTGGAAGGGATTCACCGGCTGTTTGATCCATTCTACTGTAAACATCCACTCTCCCAATGACACTGTGTTGTCACCATCTCACCTGGGTTTCGTCAAACACTGTTAGTCAGGGGGTGGCATGTACTGAACTTCTGCTGGTTATTTAATTACAGAAAGAGTCACAGGGCATTTGAGTAGGTAATGCACGTCAATATGCACAAACTTAGCTAAAAACAGAAGGCCAATGTTGCCTGTGTTCACAGTTTTGCAATCAAGGCAGTCAGTGTTATATGGTTTTTGGTCTTATGTGTGGTGATGTTGTGAGGCATTACAGAATTTGCACATTTCATTTCCATGTCATATTAATGGATGCCCCTCATCCAGCTAGAATTGAAGTAAATATGTAGGCTTCAGCTGTATATCAGTATTTAAACATTCAACTTTACATTGATGGCGGTGGAAACCATCAACCACACATCTCATATTGAGGTGGTCAAATTCAAAGCAACACGGTAAAGGTAAGCAGCAAATATACTGTACAGGTTATTCAGGAACAGTATGATCACATTTTGCTACCAAAGAGAGTATCTAGAGGGATGGAGGAAAACCATCACTCATAACATTGACAACGTTTATCGGGAGCACACCAAACAGTAAGAACAAGTACAGTATTCATTTCTAATGATTAATCAACAGGTATGAAATAGCTGTACCATTTCATATATTTGTTAATCTAATCAGAAGTTCGAAAATCACAGCTGGTAGTAACAGAACAGTAAACATTGTTAAATTGTTGAAGACTAGAAGGAGACATATATCCATTTGTTTTTGAGTCACAAAGGACAAATAATGTAAGGTAGGCTTGGTCTGACAATCAGTCAAGCTAAATAGATGACAGTTACTGCAGTTGATATGTGTTTCATTACAAAGGACTTTTTTAAGACTGTGAAGATAGTTGCACATTCAGAAGCAAGGCTTGGTTGTTACTACCTACCTTCAATTGAGCATTACATACCTATTTTGTGGATTTTCGCATATTTTTGTTCCTGCACTAATTGTTAATTTGTACTTAAGTCCAAATACACTGGTGACATAATTTCTCCCACATTCTCACTCCAAGAACAGACCCTCCAATGTGCTTGACATATTAGACTGTTTCTTTATCAGGTTTGTTAATATCACAACTCTCACCTTCCTCCCTTTAACTGGAATCACAGCTTTAACAGTGTACATCTTTACACCAATTTGCACTAAATCTTAGAGCATCTTGTATTTATCTTGGAACACCTTCTGACCTTTAGTTTGGAAAATCTTCTGTTCTGATCTGTTCATTTCTCTTATTCTAAATGTAATGACTTCTTAATGCTCCCTTACTTTATTCTGCCTTGTGTCAAGTGTATTTTCTTCCATTTGTGTGATTAGCTAGGTGGTGAACTTGTCCTTTGAGGTAGACACTTGTCCACCCCAAATAATGTTCCTCTTTCCTACATTAACAAATAACACTCAGCTTTTACAGAAGAACATAACATAGTTATCTAGGATCACTTTGCATTAAGACCGCAACACAGCACTGAAGTTGATTTAGTTACAGTACTCAATGACCTTTATCTGAAACCTTGATCAGGATGGTTTTGATACACTGGTGCTTCTTGATCTCTCAACCAAATTCAATAGACTTTTTTATTCCATCCATTTCAAGCACATTATGTAGAACAGGCAGGAACACCAGCCGTAAAGCTAGAGCCTCATTTTGAGTTTGGTGGATGGATTACTCCATCACATATGTGACTAATATTCCATCTGCCGTATTAAAAGTGCATTATTTTCTATGACACTTATTATAAGACAGACAGGAGATCTGTAATGTTTGTGACGGAGTAACTCATCTGTCAAATTCTACATCAGGCACTAAGTCCTTACTAACTGATTCATCATGGACCATTTCTCATCCTTCATTTTAATCAAAATTCAAACCCATTATTTGCGGGCTCCATACGTCCTCAGCAATCAAACCCACTTTAAGCAACTCATCTGTGGCACCATTAGTAAAAATGATATATTATTAGATAGAACTTAGTTTGTATACATTGAGCATGCCTATCTACGTTATAAGCTTAGTGGCGATGATGGCTTAGGCAATTACATTTTAGCAATTGTCTTTACACTGTTGCTCTTGGATGAAGCCAAAATCCCTCAATCCTAATTTTCATAAAATACAGGATATTCTCTTTAAGAAGGCCAAAGAAGGATAAGGATAGTGGCCAGTTGAGCTGGGAGTGATTCTGTAGTGTTCCTGCTCTATGCATAACAAAGAAGTTAACTTTGACCGCAACAAATGTTCCTACAAGGATCATGTGCTTAAAGTCAACTCCATTATCTCATTTTTGCTTTTGTAAGAACATCATTCCAGCCATTACTTTATGTAGGACTGACTATTCTCCTTTTGAAGGTCTTCCTTCCAAATCAATCCAACGTCTCTTGGTGAGTACGAAGTCAACAGTGTGAATTCTGCAGGACCTTGATCAGCGCTCTCTGGCCACATGGTCTCTCTTTATTGGCTTCCTGTGACTAAGAAGTTTGCCAAATTTAACAAGATTTTGCATCGTAAAAGGGCCTGATTATGAGTTCAGTGGTCTGTCTACCGCAGCAGCGGTCTCCAGCAGCCATATTACGATGTGACCTCTGGCCTTGCAGCAATGTTTCTGATGGTGGTGCATATTTTTTCATATATGTTGAGGCATGTGTGCATATGTTGAATGTACTCATATGCATGAGAGGTTAAAAACACCTACTACCCATTGCTGGAGTCTGAACCATATGTGCCCAGCCCACTCAATGGGTAAATACTGCAAAACGGACTTACCTTGTTTTCGGCGCCAAAAGGATCATTTTCTTTGGGGTCAAGAACTTGCTGTGAAGGGGGTACCTGGAGAAATGGATCAACATTGGAGACTGAAGGGAAGAAAAGGAAATGTGGGAGTATAACCCCCAAATCCTTCGATTCTGCTCACTTGAAGCAGGCGGTCTCACCGCCACGGTCGCCTCACCAGAAAGCCAACTCATAACTTGGATGGCGGCAAAACTTATTTTTAATGCCCTACGACAGCTGCGTTACCCCCTACCACATTCCCAGATTTACCATTAGTGATAGATCTGGGAATGTGTCAAAATGCAATGGCCCCTCCAGGTGAGGAGTAATGAGGAGGAATATATTTCTTCTTGTTTTTTTCTTTTTCTATGTGTGCTGCATTCTGCAGCACACATAGGAAGAAGAAATTGTCTCTCAGGATTGTTTTTGTGCAGGAAGGTGTCCCTTATTTGTAAAAACAATCCTGTCTACAATGCAGGCACCCTTGCCCCATGACACAAGGGTGCCTGCATTGGCGCTAAGCAGCCAAAAGTGTGAAAGTGCTAAGAAAGGCCGCCCTATAATGATGAATTTGGTTTATTCCTGTCCTTTCATGCAGCGCAGCAAGGTGGCTTGCTGCGTTGCTCTGCATGAAAGAATTATAAATCTGCCCCTCTATCTTGAAAGACCTCTGTCACAATGCATTTTACAAGGCGGGCAGCATCTTTGCTAGGGAACAATTTGCCTGTTACATTCTGGGTTTCATTACATCTCTTAGGGGCATATTATCAAGGGGGTTTATCTCCGCTTATTTGGCTTTAAAAGCCAAGAAAGCGGAGATAAAATTATCTCCCTATTACCTAGCTGTCGCTAACACCAGTTAGCGACAGCTAGTAGGAGATAGAGACCATCTTGGGCCCCGCTTTGCATGTCAGTGAAATTTATCACTAATTACATGCAAAGTGGGTGTGCCAAGATGTTAGCGACTGGAAACAGTCGCTAACATCGCTATCTCCTATTACCAACTTTTGGAGATATTCGCGCGCGCTAAGCGCGAATATCTCCAAAAGCTAACACCTGCCCCTGAGCAGTTCTTAGCCATGTTATCCAATGGGAGGTGGATAACATGGCTAAGAGCATTTGCTCAGTAATGCATGAATATCGCTGACTTTTCAGCGATATTCTTGCATTTCGGACGATTTTTATCGCTTAGGAGATAAACCTTGATAATAGCAGGGTTCCTAAGCGATAAAAATCGCCGCAGCTCGGCGATAAAAATATTGCCTCTAAGCCAACATAGCGATAATTATCTCTAATTGTTGGTAATATGCCCCTTAGTTTCCAAGATTTACCATTCCTGCTTTCACAGTAAGTCCTTGTCTGTGATGGCTACCAAAACCAGGAATGCTCTCCTCTTCAACAATACTTTTTCAGAACAAAAAAGACCTGTTTTCCTCTTTTAATTGGTTCTGGTTTGGCAAGTTAATAGCCATGAAAGAGCAAACAGTCTTTGGATAACAGAGCACTTTTAAACGCTAATATTGTATTAATGATGATGATGATATTAATGAGAAATCTTCCTAACTACTTGTAATTACTTGCAGCTACTCCTATGTACACCTATGACTACTATTGCATACAGTGCCAGGACACACAGTCTCTGGATAACAATGCATTTTTCAAAAAGAGTACAGTAGAAGTAGTAGTAGTAGAACTTATAACAATAGTAGTACATTTTCATACCTCCATACTCCTACTTCTGCTTTCTTGTGCCTACTTCTATTTACCCCTACTATTGCCTTAACATACTCCTTACTTACTCCTAAGCCATTATTGACTCATACATTTATTGCAGTTATCCCTTTCTCCTAGTTTTATTTCTAGCTTTTTCCTGTTTAAGCTTTCATTTATTCCTGTGTACTCCTACTTACATCCATACTCCCATCTCCATTTTTCCACCATCCATCTTCACTCAACCCTGTTTCCATCCTTGCACACTCAAGCATCCATCCGTCAACCCATAATCAAGGTATCTGGCCCAAAAGTAGCGCATTTCTGTAGTTGGTCTCAACTACAGCAATGCGTCAAAAACCAGAGGCGAAGCATCAAGTAGCAAGGAGCCTACTGTATGGGGACCAATGTAATAGAGTGTAAAAAGGTGAAAAACTCACCTAGTACTCTATTAAATTGGTCCTGAATGTCAAGCATACAAGTGGTCATAGTGTACTTATCTGTATCACTATGCCTATGTATGTGTGACACGTCATTAATGGTGCATAATATGTGATTTACTGTGTTACCTACCTTATGTGTGCACTTACTCGTTGAGGGGATGTGACTTGATTGCAGGTTACACTGTTTCAAGTCACTTCAGCTATCAAATTCCTCTAAAAAAGCCAATGTGTCATTCCTTCGCCGGGGTTTTAGAGGCTTAGGAATTTTGAAACATCTAAAGCACAGCAGCCCACCTCCCAAAGATGCGTCACTTTGCGAAAAAGTCATAAATACCACTGCGTCACTTTTACAGGAGATTTTAGGTGGGAATGCCTACCTTGCATATATTAAAAATAACGTGACGCAGCTGATTCCGTTGCAGGGAAAAACCAACGCTGGCTGACGAAAAGTGATGCATCAATCCAGATGCACCAAATTGTAAATATGGAGCAATGACAGCACTGCTGCTGCGTCAAAATAAATTATGCAATGGCAGTACAGGCTCTTTGTGAATATACCCCTTTTTCTTCAAGTTCAAAGTTCAATTTACTTAAATCGTTCCCATAAGAAAATATATATTCCACATTTTCCAGTAGAGGGCTTAGAGATAAACTGTCATTAATGGTATGGACAATCAACAGTGGGTATGGTGCATCCTTGCATGGATGCGAAACTGGCTAGTAGTTTAGTGACAAACCAGAACCCAATCAGGTTTTTCTAATTTGCATGAAAGCATATTTGGTGACATCACAGGAAATTATGTCATACAAACTTTGACAACAGTGACAACATGAGAAAATAATATCTGTGAATTGGTAAAAACTATTCTCCATAAATGTAAAATAAAATAATACTAAAACCTCAATAAAGTAGTCACATAGCTCACAAAGGTATGGAGCAGCACTCCTCCCATCAACTCAATGTGTCTTTGAGAGCTACATCTGTGGTGAGGTGTTTTCCTGAAACTTTCACTGATCCGAGAAGCTACTCTGCAAAAAGATGAACTCATGCTGAGACACATTTAGGGCCAGATTACGACCTTAAAGCAGAGCATTGGAACGGCGGTGCAAACCGCCACTCCACCGCTCGCCCCAAGGTCGCCGCCGGCTAGCCGGCCGTCCGCCAGATTACTACATTGCAGTGGTCTGGCTGGCAGGCTGCATGGCAGTTCCTCCTGCTGTACCCTTTAAAAGGGCACCGCAATTGGAACTCCTCACAAGGTTCCTGCAAGGCATGGACACGAAAGTCCATGTCATGCAGGAACCTATGTGCATGCACACAGGGGGACAAAGAGGAGCCTTACAGGGCCCCCTTTGTTTCCTCTCCGCCAGGCTTTTGAAAAGCCTGGCAGAGAGGAAACTCGTAATATGCTTGACGAGACCGTGGTGGCCCCGCCAAGTATACTGCGACCTCTAACTGCTGCTCCTACGCATGGGCGTCCGCAAGGGGGGGCAAGGAGGGGCGCTTGCCCCCCCCTAGAGCGCCTCTCCTTGCCCCCCCCCTGCGCAAGCCCATCTGTACAAATGCATCCAGGAGTGAGGCCTGACGCCGGGGCTTTTAAGCATTGCAGGGAACAGAGCTGTTCCCCTGCAAAAGGCCTCAGCTCCCTGATGGGGGGCCTCGCACTCCTCTGAGCACAAGAGCAGCCCCACCCCGCCTATTATCATTCTGCGTGGGGCTGATTGCCCCATACAGAATGACAATGGGTCAGTCTGGGCTGGCACAGCATGTGGTGGCCTCATCCAGCCTCGGTCCAGGGCAAGGCATTCTGTCACATGAAAGTGCAAAAACGCCCATGCTGCTGCTAGGTGAGAATCCAGTTAGCCAAAGGATGGCGGTGAAAGAAGTTGAAAGGAAAGGATTATAGTTTTAGTACAGCAACCTTTTTTTATTTTATTCAACTAACAACCATTGACAAAGCCAATAGTTCTGGCTTGTTGTAGGTGTAACGTTACTTGTATTATATATCTGGATGCAATGACAGAAGCAACAAAAATACCAGTCAGGCGGCACATTATATTAAGCACAGAATTTTAGCTTATGTGTTTTAAGGCACGCATTTTGTTACATCAAACACCCTTTTGAAGAGACCCCCTAGTTTTCTCATCCCACTTAAAGTCTCTGGAAACAACACCATGTCACAGTCGCCCACGTCAAGGCCCTGCGCATCATGCATGACTCATGCCTTCCACTTTTTCAGATTGCCTATGTGCAGGGGCATAGTGAACCCTGCTCCACCCCACCCCTTACTTTAGGAACTACAGCGAGGGTGGAGTCCTTGATGGGTCTCATAATTAATGTGCAAAGGTGAGTGAGTAAGTAAGTTAAGGGATGAGTGGATGGATGGATGGCTGGGTAGATGAGTGAAATGATGGATGGATGGATGAGTGAAAGGGTGGATGACGGGCGAGTGAATGGGTGGATGGATGAGTGAAATGATGGATGGATTGATGAATTGATAAGTGAAAGGGTGGATTAATGAATTGATAAGTGAAAGGGTGAATGGATGGACGGATGAGTGAAAGGGTGGATGTAAGGCTGGATGAGTGAGTGAAAGGACGGGTAGATGGACAAAAGGATGGATAGATGAGTGAAGGAGTGAAAGGGTGGATGGATGAGAGAAAGGATAGATGAGTGATAGGTTAAATGGATGGATTCATGAGTGGATGAGTAGATGGATGGGTGGGTGGATGGAAGGATGGATGGCTAAGTGAAAGGAGAATTGAAAGAGGAAGGGGGATGTGTAAATGGATGACTGAACAGGTGAATGGCTGGATGGATGAGTTAATGGATGGATGTGTGGAAGAGTGAATGGATGAGTGTACAGATGGATGGAAGGAAACGTGATGGATAGGTTTGTAAATGGATGAATATGGACATGGATCGGCACACATATGGAAGGACAGAATGAATCGTGAAAGACTGAATGATGGATGAAAGTATGATTACACATTGTAAGCCGCAATTATCTTAAGCAACATTTCCTATATATTGACTCTCATTTATATGAGTGATTGTCTCTATATAATATGTGTGTGTTGTAACGCACTCCAAAACTCTGCCCCACATATTTGGGATGAGTAGCACTATACAAGAAATTAAATACACATTAGAGAGGGTCTATGTGAAGATGAGGGGCGCCATTGGAGGGTGGTATCAAGGCCAGACTGGCCGGAACGGGCATCAGGCGTTTTCTCTGGGAGCTAGATTTCTTTGACATAAAAAGACCTGCACATTTGCCTAAAGCTGCGCGTATACTGACAAACCATGAAGTGCACAATTGTCTCAGCCTAATATAAACTTATTTTCACTTGTACTTTAGTGGTTGTCTATTTACTTACTTATATGCTATTGCGCAATCTTCTCTGATGTGTCTTTAAACCTTACCTTTTGTCTTGAATTTTGACCTCCTGTCTTGAATTTTTGTCCTGAATTTTAACCCTTTGTCCTGAATTTTTACACTCACTCTCCTGAATTTGCACCCATGCCAGTTGGTCACTCTAGACATTAGTCATATTTATTTACAATGACAATAATAAGGACACTGTGTACCACAGAGTGCCTTTCTCCCGCGATTGAGAACGGATCCCGAGTGAGACTGAATACCTCTACCAGGAAATTATCCGTTTTGGAATATGACCGAGCACGACGCGGCAACCCGCCCTGATTAGGTCTTGTGTTTGTGATAGACTGCAGTACCATAGGAATAGACTGCTCCATAACTACTATAAGATTATGCGCACGTACGGTCTACCTCTTTCCAGAAATTTGACGATTGCGAAAAGAAAGAAATCATTCCAGTAATTTACCACCGTGTGAAATTAATTTCTCCACGCACCATGAATTCATAGTGTACCCTTGGTTTCACGTTTCTTGTCCTGATGAAGACCCCGATGTAAGGCCTTAAGTACGCCTACATTTGTAGCGTGGGGTCGAAACGTCGACGGCTACTTCTTTTCATCTCAGTTGACGCCGCCCCTAAATTTTGGGGATATAGAATACCAGCGTCAAATACATGATTTTTGATGAATGTTTGAAAATCTGGGATTGCATGTTTTGGCTCAGGGATCTGAAGCCAACTTAGTTTGCAAATATTTAATGATTTTGAAATAATTCCTTGTCCCAACTACTATCATCTCTTACTTATTTCTTTCTTTCTCACAGCATCACGCTATTTCCCGCCCTTCCCTCCTGTCTTGGGGCACTGTTATTGTATTTTATGTATTGTAGATCTTGCCCATTGTGATTAATTTACAGTGTGTTGTTTGTTTTTGCTTTAATGTCCTTATTATTGTCATTGTAAATAAATATAACTAATGTCTAAACGGTTCACTGGGACCCTTTTCTCATATATCATATAGCACCCAGGTCCCCAGTGACTTATTTGGGTAAACCCCCCTCTCCATTTATCCAGTTGGTCACTCTAGGCATCACAGCGACCCCTCCAGGTGCCGGTGGTTGGGGGGGCGGTGATCCTTGGGGTTCAGATGGAGGGGGCTACCAATGATAGAGGCGACAAGTGCAGGCGCCCTGCAACCCACTCATCACCACCACATGAAGGAAGAAAATAACCCGATCAGCTCGTCGACCCAACTTCCTGAAAAAAACTTTCAGACACCATGGAAAGGCAGCAGCATTTGCTGTCTGCGAGTATGTCAAATTAGATTTGTACAATAAACCTATTTGTAAAGGAAACTGCATTAAATGTCTGCACCATCACGGTCACCACTCAGTGTCTTCAATCCCTTGTTCACCCCTCTTTTAAACCTAACGTCAACTCCTCTCCCTCAAATTTCAGAAGGGGGGGGCTAATTCATCCAGCCAAAGCCACGTGCAGACTGGGGATGCAGGGGCTCTAAGTAGGGGTGAAAACACAACAAAGCCTCATTACCAAGTAAATGGTATTTTAAAGACCTGTGTGAAGTACTTGGGTGCGGCTGTGTGTGTGTGGTGAGCCGGGAAGCTGTCTCAGCCGGGCACACACATTCTTATAACATTCACACCCCTCAGAATGACAAATCACCACTTCTAGCTGCCTGGTCATGGCGTGGGAGTGGGAAGATGTGCACAGCAAGGGGAAAGGGATGGTGACGCTTTTCTTTTGTATAGGAATTTCTGCTGGCATCATAGCCCAGGGTTTGCTGTCTATGCACTTGTATAGGTGTGTATCCATACAAGTGCACAGACAGCAAACCATGGGCTATGACGCCAGCAGAATGACTTTACAAAGGAAAGCGTCACCTGCACTGCCATCCCTTTCTCCCTGCTGTCTGTGCACTTGTATGGAATACACATCCATGGCGCTGCTCACCAGATAAATGGTGAACAGGGCCATGGATCTGTCTCTTCTTGCATCCAAGGGCACAGACGAAGAAGCAGAGGAGGCCCAGGCAAGGAGAATCCAGGAGACATTTGACCGACACCTATCTAGAAAGTGAGACCTTCGGGAGGGGCTGGATGCCAGGACAACAGTGCCGCTGATCAGCCCGACTCCACCGAATAGTATCAGAAGAGCAGGCAGGAGTTTTTAAGTAAGTTCCAGTATTTTTAATGCATTCTGCAGCATCACCAGCATTACCTACTGGCTGCATATCTAGGTTGCAGTGTTTTAGACTTACATGCATGGAAACCTCAAGGAGGACAGTCCCCTCCGAATATGCGAATGTAGTGTAAGCTTGTAGGGGTAGATTTACAAGCCCCATGTGCCACTTTTGCAACACTTTTCCCATGTTAATAGTGACGCAAAAGTGGTGCAGGGGCTTGTAAATCTGCCCCATAGCGTTCAGCTTTTGGCATGCCAGTGGGGTAATTTTAGGGTTTAGGGTGGGTATGGGTTTTGGGGTGGCAGGGATAATTTTAGGGTTCAAGGTGGGTATGAGTTTTGTGGTGCCAGGGATAATTTGAGGGTTCAGGGCGAGTATGGGGTTTGGGGTGCTAGGGGAAATGTTAGCGTTCAGGTTGGATATGGGTTTTGGGGTGCCAGGGGTAATGTTAGGGTCCAGGGCGGGTATGAGTTTTGGAGGGGCATGGGTAATGTTAGGGTTCAGGGTGGGTATGGATTTTGTGGTACCAGGGGGTAATTTTAGGGTTCAGGGTGGGTATGGGTTTTGGGTTGCAAGGGGGGACATTTTAGCGTTCAGGGCGGGTATGGGTTTTGGGGTACCAGGGGGACAATTTTAAGGGTCAGGGCGGGTATGGGTCATGGGGTGCCAGGGGGCTAATTTCAGGGATTAGGGAATGTATGAGTTTTAAGGGGGCAGGGTGTAATATTAGGGTTCATATGTGTGCTCTAATTGTTGTCCAGTTTCAAATGCAGAATTCACCACTTTTTTTTCTCAGCTTGGCCTGAGCATTACCCGATCCTGATTGTCTGCCATTTTAGCCCTGCCCCTATTGATTAACATTAGCCACGCCCCTTCATTTGGCAGGTTAGCGCCCCCCCCTGGAAAAATTTCTGCGGATGCCCATGCTCCTACGCCAGGGAACTGCGGTTCCTTGACGGAGCCGGCGGTCCTAATGCGGTCCGACTCCCCGAGTCATAATCTGACTGTTAGTCTTCAGGTTGTAGATCTTCTCCTTGTGTATGACATTTAACCTACTGTGAGTGAAAGCTAAAACCAGCATCGAAATGTGTGACTCTCAGGGAGCAAGACTAGATATCAGTGGAACCACTGAAGCCACATACACTCCCCCAGGTCCCATCTTTCTCTCCCATTTTCCCTCACACTCTTCTATTTTTTCTTATTATTTTTCTTAAAGGGAGGGACGGTACATGTCCACTTCTACTTCCATTGTACCACTCCTCTCCTCCCTTTCCCACCTCTATTCCGTAACCCTCTCTCCATCTCACTTAGTGGTCTGCATGCAATTAGCTTCCCGTCGCCATACCTTTCTTTGCAGGTGTAAGGAGGCAGCAGAATACAGTGCCATTACTTACTAATGAAATGAAAAAAATGAAATGAAATGAAAAAGAATTTTGTTAAGCGCTACAGCTGCCCTGAGGCGTCCAGGCGCTAAGACTAGAACAGTACCGTCAGAAAAGAGATCAGGAGGTGATCTAATTAATTAAAAAGAAAAGTCTTGAGCTGTTTACGAAAGCTCAGCAGGTTAGAATCAGTTCTAAGGTGATGGGGAAGAGCGTTCCATAATTTAGAGGCATTATAGGCAAAGGATCGGCCTCCTGCCCTCGCTCTCTGAATCCTAGGGACTTCAGCCAAAAAAGCATGTGATGATCGGAGAGCTTTGTTGGGTTGGTAGGGTGAAATCAAAGGGTGACTGATTTCTGGACCGGATTTCCAATATGCTTGGTGGGCAATGCACATAGATTTAAACTTGACTCTCTACTAATTTGCTTTACATTTCTTGGACATGTGCATCTTGAACTTCTCTTATTTGTTGGCCAGCTTTAAATGCTTCACAAAACATCGCTTTTCATATTTATAACTACAACATTCCTGAAATGTCAATGTAGAAATTCTGTCATTCGTGCGTTTTTTATCCACAGCTTTTAAATTAATGTACATTCTTGGTACAACATTTCTGTGTCAAGGCTCTTTGACCACAACATTTTCTAATGTGTTATGTTTGATATGACTTCACGTGCAATGCGAAGGAAAGAGTGAATCAAACAGTGTAAGTAAATTACTACTTACCACTTATTTTCCAGTTTCTATTTCCACGCTCCCTAAAAACGGAAACATTTGAATTAGGAATGTATCCATTTGAAACAGGAAAGGAACCTATTAGCTTGATCACAGCTATCGAGTACATACGTCTTGTTTTTGATTGTATGCATGATCATACTCAGACCACCATCGATAGATTTCAGGTTTCCCATATACGTCCAGGGGAATTTCCCTCTTCACTTGTTGTTCCATCTGGACCGAAAGGATCTGGGTGTTCGGCAAGATGTTGGTGTCTGCAGGTGACTCTGAAAATCTTTAAACAATAGGATTGGAATTTAATTTTTGTTCCAGGACTATCTGACACGATGCACAGTAATGGCCAATTTTAGGTATTTGCACATTATAACATGTATGGCATCGTTTTTAGCAGTTTATGCAATGCTGAAACTGAAGAAACCAACTTAACCAAAACTGTTTTCTCACTATTACTCTAGCGTTTTCCTTAGCCTTTCTTCCCAAAATAATGTTTAAATATTCTTTGCATCATAATAACTCTTTATTTAAATGGCCTGCATGAGACAGATTTACTGAGCTGACACATACATCTGCTTTAAAGTGTGAGAAGACATTAATAGTCCTGAGTGGTGTGAACACAACAGATATGGATGTATGTCGTTACTACGCATGCTTTTACAACGCATGCCTTTACCACGCAACTTTTACAACGCAAGTCGTTTAAACGACTTGCGTTGGAGGCGCTGGATAGTGAATAGTTTAATTTACTATTCCAACTCCAGTCCCCGTGGATAGTAGGGAAGGTTTTGGATAGTAAATTAAACTATTCCCTATCCTACAGCGCCCCCCAGCACAAGTCATTGTAAGTACTTGCGTTGTTAAAGTTGCGTGGTAAAGGTAGTGCGTGGTAAAAGTTGCGTTGTAAACGCTGTTCCCCACAGATATTACTTCATGGAAATGAGGGATAATACCAGTACTTATTCATTAGTAGGGGACAGAGGTACACATTAGACCGTAGGACACACATTTATTACGTTTACATGCAAACAACTATCCATATATGCTGCACTGCGTTTTGTGAATGGTGCTTCATAGCTCAGAGCTATATCTGCTAAGACTTTCTTGCTGCTGGTGTTATTCTCTGCGTTAGTACAGAAGCAGTTTTACCTGCACCACACACAGGGGCATATTATCAAGAGCGGCGTTAAAATTATCGCCGCTTTATCAGCAGGAAGCTGCCGCTAAAGTGGCGATAAGGGGCTTGATAATATGCCCTAGAGAATTCCCATAGAAGCCCAGGTTAGATGTTTAACCTGGGTTTCTATTGGAATTCTATAGAGCATATTATCAAGACCATTATCGCCACTTTAGCGGCAGTTTCCTGCCGATAAAGCGTCAATAATTTTACCGCCCCATCTTGATAATATGGCCCACAGTCTTGCACCAAGGCACAGAGGTACTGGTGTCGAACATGGGGGCATATTAGCAAAAAACTCGATAAAATTAACGCTGTTTTAGCGGCAGGAAACTGCATTCAGTCAACTGGCAAAATGCAGGTGGACTTTTGAACCCTACTAAGGTGAAAAGGTCACAGCTAAATGGGAGAATCGTAGAAGTGATTTTCAGGTTTACATACTCCTACTAATTTAAAAGGAGAATCATGGAATCAGCTTTGACCAGGAGAATGCAAGAAATAACTCACTCATTATAGTCCCTACAGGTTGCACTCTAATAGATCTCGATGCATTGTTGTCCCCAAAGATTTTAGATTGTTTTTGACTCTGCCAAGCAGACACACACTTTGCTTTCTCCAAGCCGCGGACTTACAATAATTTGTCCTTTACAGATGTAGATCTTCAAATGTGGCACCTGCTTTGTTTACATTTTTAAGTGCTTCTTGTTGAGGTTTATTTCCTGTGAAATCTGCATCAGGCTTATAACGGAAGCTCACCTTCCGTAAAATATCTACCCAATATGTGGATTTCCTACTAGTTAGTTAATAACTGGCAGGTCGTTGGTTGAGTGTACAGTGTTTGCTACCCATTATCTTTGCATAAGCTGGAAAGACTACTGCTTGTAGAGTTGTTTGTGTGGTTGTGAGGTATGTACAGCAATCAATTTTTTTTCTCAAAACATTTGGGAGTCATGCCCCCGTTGCATAGGCCTCGTGACTTCAGCGTGGTTTTGACAGAACTGAAACAGATATGTAGACACTTTAAAGATTTTGATTAAGGTAAGTGGAATACTAATGCAGTAATAAAAGTAGTATAATTTCAAAGGGAAACATTTTAAAGGTTGTTTTAATACTTGAGTGGCTGTGTGACTGGCAATAGGAGTGAGAGGTTAAATGGGTGTCTGTGTGGTTGAGGGAGTGGTTGTTAAGTGTCTGTATGAATGAGTGACTGTATGTCAGTAGTTGTAAGAATGAGTGGCAGGGTGCATGAGTGGTACATGAATATGTGAGTGATTGTGTAACTGAATGAGTGACTGAAAGGGTACATGAATTACTTTATGAATGATCTAGAAGGTGTGTAAGTAGCATTACAGGTGGGTAAATGATGCATGAGTGGCTGTATGGGTGTGTGAGTAGGTGTGTGAATAGCTGCATGGGTGAGTGAGTTGCTGTGCATGAGTGAATGAGTGAATAAATGAGTGATTATGTCAGTGACTGTATAGGTGAATGAGTGCATGTTTTAGTGTCTGCATGAGTAAGTTAGTGGCCTTCAGAGTATCTGATTGGTTAACTGAGTGGGTGTGTGTGTGCCTTTATGCATGTTTGAGAAGATATATGAGCAGCTGGTTGGGTGAGTGATTGGCTGTGTGACTGGTTATAGGAGTGAGTGAGAGGGTGCATGAGTGTTTATATGGGTGAGTAAGTGGCTGTTAAGTGTCTTTATGAGTGAGTGATTGGGTGGGTAAGTGAATGGTTGTAAGAGTGAGTGACAGGATACATGAATGGTACACGGGTAAGCGAGTGAGTGTGTAACTTAATGAGTAACTGAAAGGGTACATGAATTACTGTATGAGTAAGGAAGAAGGTGCATAAGAAGCTACACAGGTGAGTAAATGGTGCACAAGTGGCTGTATGGATGTGTGAGTGGGTGTGTGAGTAGCTGCATGAGTGAGTGAATTGCTGTGCAAGTGGCTATATGAGCGAGTGAAAGGGTTCTTGAATGACTGTATGGCTGAGTGACTGGGTGTGTAACTAGGTATATGGGTGAGTGTGTGAGTGGATGAGTGGTTGGGTAGATAAATGAGTATTTCTGTCAGTGACTGTATATGAGAATTAGTGTATGTCTTATGAGTATGAGTAAGTTAGTGCGTGTCTGAATATTTTTATGGGCAACTGAGTAGGTGTGTGAGTGACTGTATGAATGTCTGAGAGGGTATATGAGTGGCTTTATGGGTGAGTGAGAGGCAATGTGACTGGCTATATGAGTGAGTGGGAGTGTAGATGAGTGCCTGCATGGGTGAATGAGTGAGTGTTAAGTGGCTGTATGAGTCAGTGACTGGGAGAACAAGTGGTTGTATTGGTGAGTGAGTGGGTGTGTGGGTAGCTGTATGGGAAAGTGAGTGGATGTGTGAATACATGAATGAGTAAGTTAGGCTCACATGCCAGAGCTCATGAAAGCGATACAAAAGGGGGATGATGTACGGAGCGTTTGAGCAAATCAAACACTCAACCCCAGTCAACTTATCTGGGTTTAATCCATCACCATTCTTTAGCTCACTCCGCCACCCCAGTTCAGACATGGTCATATGCAAATCAGTCTGACCCTGTGCCTCATGGGAACAGTCCAGCCAGAACTGCCAAGCTATGTCTTCCCTGGACCGGAAACAAGCATCCTGGGACCGGTTTCATGAAAGCAGCAATCAATTGCATGGCAGTTTTCTAATACCCCTACCTAGTAAAAGAAACCAGTGGGATGGGATATCAAATGGTCTTTATGCATGAAGACCCTCTGTATGACTGTGTCAAAAATATGGATGTGACACTACATGTATATTCATACATTTAAATGCGCACCACTGCAATACCTGTTGTAAAAGAAAAAGAATAGAAATAAAAGAAAATATTTAAATACCCTGAGTTGGCTACACTGTCTTGCCTATTGCAATGTAAATAGCGAAATCTATGCAGGTATGATGCCCAGTACAGCCCGCCCAAAAGACATCTGGGGACCCTACAGGTCGTACATTGAGACCCTACGGCAGGAATCAGAGTCCCAGTTGGAACGTGGCATTGTCCCCGAGGGGGTGGGGTGACTTCATCCTTCCACTTGCAATGGTTTTATGAGTACAATGGTCAGCATGACAAATCAAGATGTGTTTGCTGTGGGGAAACTAGGGGTGTATTTGCTGAACTCTTTTATAATTGAGAACGGGGAGGATAAATATTGGACTCATATGTAACATATGATTATTCATGCTGTTGGTTCTACCATCTGGTGCCTGTTCGCATCGCTTTGTATAATGCATAGGACACTAATTTTGTATTGATAAGACAATTTCTGACTACGAAATGATGTACGATCATACATGTGTAATGTTGATGAAATGAAGAAAATGGAAAATAAAGTTTATAAAAAAAATAAAAGAAAATATTTGATTTACAAAATTCAAGAAATATAACAGTACACATTAGACATGCTGTAACAGTATTTCACAATATAGTAAAACATTTCATTTCCCTTTTTATTGTTCTCAGTTTTCATAGTTTTACAGCATGAACAATATACTAGAAGAAGCTTCATCCTTGAACAGTGGGGAACAAGCAATTGTATGGATATGGCAAAAAATACCTGCACAGTACATCACTGTAAATAAGTTACACAATGCATTGCACTCACTACAGTCCATTAAACAGTTGTTTTGCCAACACTTACTGTGCTAACCTAAACAAGCATATCTTAAAGTTTTTCCCTTTATCATTATACCTGGTACACAAGTAGTAATAAAGGTAAAGCACACTTGCATTTTTAGCTCCTTTTGAAAACATCACCTCTGGTAGGCCAAATGATGTTGAAAACACTGATGATTCATGTAGATGAAACACAATACTTTTTTTCACAGAAATACTATATAGAAGTTTAGTTTAAGGAACAAAAGGTGACAATTTCGTAGTTTTAAAAGGTAGTTTTGGTGTCAATTGAAGGTAGCTGTGATTCTATTGTGTCCATCCTGTTGCAATCTTTAATTAGAGAGTTAAGCATCCACATACTATATTAAATCCTTTGTGGAAGAAAAAAGGACTTATGAATTTTGGGGAACTTTTTGAAGACATCACCCCTGAATGGCTAAATGATGTTAAAACATTGATGATCCACGTACAAGAAACACCGCATATTCCTTTTTCCCAAAAATAGTCCTTAGAACTTTGGTTAAAGAAATAAGAGATAAGAATTTGATAGTTTGAAAGGTAGTATTTGTTTAAATTTAAGGTTGCTATTATTGCATTCCGCCCATCCACTTTCACGCTTTAAATAGACAGTGTAGGGTCGAGATGTAACGTTAACTCCTTAATGAAAGATAATAGCTATAGTAGTATAAATTCTCCCAGAAATGTATATTTGTCCAGCTTTAATGTTTGTAATTTCGGGTTCCAGTTTAGATCCATCTGCTCTGCATCGCAGTAACATTAAAATAAGGTATTTTGCAGTTCTTGGTAGATACAATGTAGACATTACTTCTGATCTACTATTTGGGCAAGACATATTTTGGTTTGCCAGTTTAATCAATCTGTCGAAAGGCACAATTTTGCAATCTGGTAGTGATAAGTACCGAAATTGCTCTGAATTTATTTGAGTGGTGAATGTAAATGAGCAATCTTCACAGTCATGGTTCCATTTGTAACTCTGTCCAAATAAGTCATAAACATGTACTTCTTCTTCTTCTAGTACTCTAAGAATGGCCATTATAAATTATTGTGAGTCTTGTTGCGTGTTTATAGTAAATAATAATG
This sequence comes from Lissotriton helveticus, assembly GCF_964261635.1. Lineage (NCBI taxonomy): Eukaryota > Metazoa > Chordata > Amphibia > Caudata > Salamandridae > Lissotriton > Lissotriton helveticus. The sequence goes on from NC_136070.1 coordinate 462,547,100, forward strand.
ATCCGCTACATGCATCTAAAAGGTCTTGAATCCCTGAGGCAAATGTATTACATATCTGTCCCTGAGTAAACGTTGGAGCAAATGATATAGTGCCGCACACAATCTCTTATATGTTTTTTCTTCAATTTGATTTACAAGATGTGGTATATGAAACAGTACATTGAGAACAACATTTCCATAGCAATTGACACATAACCTATTTTCCAAAAGGTATTCTACAATATCTCCCTCATTTTCCAGTTTTTTCTTCTTAACACAATCCAGCTTGTGCTGCTTTGCTTTCTTTTCTTGATCATCTGCTCTCTCTTTTGTAAGCTTCCATTTTGGGCATATTACCAGTTTCTCATAAATAGGGTACCGACCTAATTGAGGAGCGTATAGACTTCTTAACCTATTGTACTATCTTGCACAGCTTGCATCAGTACTAACTTTCTTATCATCAAATTCAACTAAAAACAAACCGTACAATGTAAATACTCATCATAATCCTACATAACACATAGCTTCTTTAAATACTGTACTTCCAATATTAATATTAATAAAAGCTGTGTCTACACTTAACCTTGAGATTTATGGATAGTTACAGCATATGCTAGAAACACTGGAAACTATTGTTGTCTCACATATATGTCCTTTACAAGCAAAAAACTTGCAATACATCAACCAATCTGCCTCACACCATAAATCTGATCTGATTTTATGGCTAAGTACTCGACCTCATCCCTATTTGGAAAATTAATTAAATCAATCCATTTGCCCATAACACCATTTACTAACCCTTACTCTAGATTTAAATTACGTTGCAAAATTAATCAACACTTTTTGCTCACGTGTAAACACTTTTCTAACCCTGCAGCCCTTAACACAGACTTCTCCAAAAATCTACTTTAGCTTGTAATTTCTCAGTATATAGCATTGTTACTCCCTGGTGTTCCATTCTATCGATAACTGTAATTTCCAAAGTATCTTCTTTCTCCAGCTTCAGTAATTGTTCGTTGAAGTAGGAGCACTCTTAAGTTTAGGCATTAAACAGACTTTGGATTTGTCTTTTTCAACTAAATTGTACAGTAGTTGTGCTGCTGTGTTGTAAGATAAAAATAATTTCTTCAATAGTTGACATTCCAAAGCATGTTTACCCTCCTTTGTCAGAACTCATACTCTAATGTCCTTAAGAATATGTCCATATTCCACATCAGATGCTTGACGCATATTCTTCACTAGTTCCTTGTATTTAAAGTTTAACCAAATATTTACATTGCCAATACTTCCCAAAGAATTTCTTGTTCATTGAAGAAGTGTCTAGAAAACAAGCTGACCTTTCATGGAGGTGAGTTGTAGTAGGTCTCTGAAGTCAATGAAAGGATTTCCTCCAAACAGCAAATCATACTCTGTTTTTAAAATCTACGGCATTCTTAAATGTATAAAAGCAAGCATTAAGATTGAAACCATGCTCATCTCATCAAATAATAAAAGCTTCAGTTTCTTCCATTCTCTTGACACCTCATGACAAGCTGCACCATATAACTTTTGGTGTTCCACTTTATTGTCCTGTTCAACAGGTAGCATAAGTAGTCGGTGTAAAGTAATTCCATTAATGTATGCAGCTAATCCAGTTGGTGCTTTTACTTCACTTGATACATTTGACCCTGTCTTCTTCTGTACATAAGCAGTGAGACCTTCTTCAATTAGAATGTTTTCCCAGTGGCAGCTGACCACCAGTGTATAGTAGAATTGGCTTAAATGAAGAGCATTCACATTTCTTTGTCTCGTGCAGAAATCCATTCTCTGTTTTATCTTTTACTTTGATAAAAATTTCTCTCTGTTCCTTGTTCAGTTGTGCTACTAAATGTTCGAAATCAACACTTTCCTCTCTTGCTTGTTGCATTGCAGTCTCCACCTCACTCATGGCTAAGGTTTCTTTATTTTGAATAATTGGTTGTCCAAATCAATCTTGTCTTAGTAGTGCAGAACTTTGGCTGCTTTGTGAACACTGCTTAGCTGCTTCAGCAGCGATGGTTTCTTATAAGTATGGGCGAATTTTGCGAATCAGCGGTTCGCAAATTCGCGCGAAATCGCAAAACAATCCACGAAATCGCAGATTTTTTTGCGATTTGCACCATACTTAACTGGAGTACTTTCTACTGGCTAATCAGTAAGTGCTACCTCGTTGGATAAATGTATCGTGCTTTTCCTACACTACAGCTGTGTAAAGGCCCAGAAGAGTTGTCTCCAGTGACTCGTGTGTCTGTAACTTTGCCACCGTGCCCATAGGCGCCGAGGTCCCTCGAGTGAGCTGTCCATCACAGTGGGGGAAAGGGCGGGAAGAGGTTGCATAGCCTAGTGTGTGTGGGTTGGGGCCGGGCTTCTGTGCGAGTTCACATGCCTCAAGTTTATAAAGGGTCAAAGGCTACCTCGTTGGGTAAATGTATTGTGCTTCTCCTGCACTACAGAAGCGTAAAGGCCCGGAAGAGTTGTCTTCAGTGACCCCGTGTGTCTGTAACTTTGCCACCGCGCCCATAGGCGCCGAGGTCCCTCGAGTGTGCTGTCCATCACAGTGGGCGAAAGGGCGGGAAGAGGTTGCATAGCCTAGTGTGTGTGGGCTGGGGCCGGGCTTTTGTGCGAGTTCACATGCCTCAAGTTTATAAAGGGTCAGAGGCCGATCAGCGCAGCAAATGAGGAGAAAGCAGTAAGAGCTGCCTCATTGGGTAAATGTATTGTGCTTTTCCTGCACTACAGCAGCGTAAAGGCCCGGAAGAGTTGTCTTCAGTGACCCCGTGTGTCTGTAACTTTGCCACCGCGCCCATAGGCGCCGAGGTCCCTTGAGTGAGCTGTCCATCACAGTGGGGGAAAGGGCGGGAAGAGGTTGCATAGCCTAGTGTGTGTGGGCTGGGGCCAGGCTTCTGTGCGAGTTCACATGCCTCAAGTTTATAAAGGGTCAGTCGCCGATCAGCGCAGCAAATGAGGAGAAAGCAGTAAGTGCTACCTCGTTGGGTAAATGTATTGTGCTTTTCCTGCACTACAGCAGCGTAAAGGCCCGGAAGAGTTGTCTTCAGTGACCCCGTGTGTCTGTAACTTTGCCACCGCGCCCATAGGCGCCGAGGTCCCTCGAGTGAGCTGTCAATCACAGTGGGGGAAGAGGTTGCATAGCCTAGTGTGTGTGGGCTGGGGCCCGGCTTCTGTACGAGTTCACATGCCTCAAGTTTATAAAGGGTCAGAGGCCGATCAGCGCAGCAAATGAGGAGAAAGCAGTAAAAGCTACCTCGTTGGGTAAATGTATTGTGCTTTTCCTGCACTAGAGCAGCGTAAAGGCCCGGAAGAGTTGTCTTCAGTGACCCTGTGTGTCTGTAACTTTGCCACCGCGCCCATAGGCACCGAGGTCCCTCGAGTGAGCTGTCCATCACAGTGGGGGAAAGGGCGGGAAGAGGTTGCATAGCCTAGTGTGTGTGGGCTGGGGCTGGGCTTCTTTGCGAGTTCACATGCCTCAAGTTTATAAAGGGTCAGAGGCCGATCAGCGCAGCAGATGAGGAGAACGCAGCCTCCTGGTCACTGGAAGTACAGGGGGATTGCGCTCGAGAAACTCGTGGATGCCTAGACCTCCATCACGGATTAAAGCTAATTGGAGACGGTAGATCTGGGGAGAAAGCACACCTGCCTAGCATCGACCGTGCTCACTAGATTCTTGGACTGATTATAATGCGTGACTGAATCTGAGCTTCAACTTGGGCACCTGCTTTTTTTTATCTGTAAGTGCTTCCTGCTGAGGTTTAATTGTTGGGACAGGCGCCTCATTGCCTAATTGTAATTATTCTCTGACCCTGCTTCGAGGGTCAGAGCAGGGTCAGAGAATAGTTGCAAGTAGACAACGAGGCGCCTCAGGAAGCACTTACAGGGTTCCAGCAGGTGCCCAAGTTGAAGTTAATTTCTTTGTAACCATTTTGTAAATGGTTACAAAGAAATTAGCTTCAACTTAGGCACCTGCTGCAACCCTAAAGTGCTTCCGGAGCAAAATTTGTCCCGCTCGCGGATTCGTGGATTTTTCCGCGATTTCGCGCAATTCGCGGATCGCGAAATCGTGGAAAATCCGCAAATTCCACATGCGGAACGAATTTTCCACCCATACTTAGTTTCTTACTGTCCAATCTCATCTTTCAACATTTACAAATAGTTTAAAAAGACCGGACACTAAATTATGCTTTTACAGCATTGAAAGAGTCTTTGTAGCAGTCATAGTCTCCAAGTAGTTCTGATTCAGCACAGCAAAGCTTGAAGAGTTATAGAAGTGCCAAATAGTCAAAGTCAAAGTCAATTTTATTGTATAAAATTATTAAAAATCATTACAAAAATGCATGTCGGCCATCATAAGACATAAAACACTTTTTAAAATTTTGGCAATTAAAACTGTTAGAAAAACTCTCTTCTGTCTGCACTTTGGCAACTTAGTTTTCTGTGGTTAATTAGATTTGCCTTACAATGTCTAACCAAATGGCCATCACATCCAACTACCGCATATTTTCCTTTTCTATGTTTTCTCTCACATTTTTTTTGTATCTGCAATGTTGAAGTAGTTCATAAAGGCACATGTCTTTTAGATGCGGACTCCTTTTTGGAAAGTAGGTATCCAACATATTTGTCTTCACATTGTCTGTACTTTCTGGGTCAAACTCCACTAGATACTGAATTTCTAGGAAAGACTTTAATACTCTATTCCGTGTACTTGCTAGGCCTAGACTTTTTTTTTTAAGAACTTTATTTGTGAATGTACATTCGTCACATTTGCATGCAGTATTTACGACAGATATTCAATACATCACGCTTTTCAATTTTCTCCCCATCTACACATAAAGAGCAGTACTTCATCCCCTGTGGATCATGACCCTTCAACGTTGCGTACTGTAGGAAATGTCTCTGTTATCAACAGGACGTGTACCCATACCCACTCACTCGCTCCCCAACTATCCCTCCCCTACCCTGCCAACTGTGGTGCTCCGTCTCTCCTAACAGATTTATCATTTTCTCTATCATTTTCTCCCCAGCGTTATTCACTCTCCACCAGGATTATGGAGTAGAGGTTTTCCCAACCACCTCTGTCCCGCCTCTGGGCCCAGTACATTCTACAACCTTCCCTCAGGGTCTTACTGCTTTCAGGTGTCCTGGGACAATGGTTGGTCCATACCCTCCAATTCTAGTATCATAACCTCCCAGTCCAGTGCCAGCGGGATTTTTCGCCTCCCACCTTCTTCCTCCTTCCTGCTAGGCCTAGACTTACCCAAACAATTCCCCTTGGCTGTGAGAACAAACTGGCTGAGCTTCGCTGGTCACAGCACTCATAGGAGCCCATCTCTCCATGGGAAAGCCTTTTCAAGCTGAATCTGTATAATTTCTTAGATAGACTCTTTTCTGCAAATATCTCCTTCTTCATCTCTGATTTTGTAATGTATGAAATTATGTAACAAGCAAGAGCAAAGGAGTTGTCTGCAACAAATTGTAGATCTATATTTGCATTCCACATCTTCAAAATCACAGGGCTGTAGTCATTTATATATTTTGAGGCCTCTGGTATTTTTAGGTATGTTTAGGTGATTTCCAAGTCAAAGTATGTCTGACTGTAGGCATAAATCTGTTCACTCTTCCTTGTGAAATCACAGGTCATGGGCATCCAAATTGACCTCATGTGTAAAATGTTCCTTTGTATCTGTATTTTTGACAACAATACTTCCCACATCTATGAGTTTGAAACCGTAGTACTTGTTGTCTCAAGCCCTTTTCACCACGGTCTTTTGGGATGGCACATGTCACATGCTGTTGCATGAAAGACAATACAGACTCATTACTGTCTGTTCCAAACTTTGGTGCATCTTTTATCCATTACAAACCAACAATGGGCCTGATCATTAATAGTTACACCAAACTCTATGTATCCAACACTGGAGGGGTAACCTAAACCTTTTGTAACTCCCTCACAGACCTATCTAAGTCGCTGTGTTGTGGTGTATCCTAATTAAAACATTATACCATCATAGAACCACCCAAGTATCAACTGAAAAAATGTGTGGAACAGAGAGAAAGCACCTCACGGTAACACCACCAAGGGGACCACTGACTGGTACTCGTCAGCAGGTCCACTTATCATCGGTTACTTTCTCTCTGAAAGAGAAAGAAAAGTAATGTGTGTGTTAATAACAAAATCTCAACCCCATGAAATCAAATTCAGTATAGAAACCTAAATGTGAATATAGTATCAATACATGCTATTGGAATGCATGCCCTTTGGACCCCATGAGGATATTGACAGATAATCCTCACATCTTAAAATTGGTGAAGCTAACTAGCTAGGGATACCTTTATTCAGTGCTGCTAGCTTCCCAAATTAAAAATGGTTCCCTTCAAACCATGATCAATTCTTTAAGAGCAAAATGTTTTGTCGCCAAATACAAACTTCAGGCAACTTCGTAAGGGCTACTGGGGTTCCAAATCAATCCTTCATGGGAGGTTCACAGCAAACCTCTGATGGTATAAAATGCAAAAGAAAAAGGGGATAGAAAAATGCCAACTGTGAAAGCATCCTTCTCAACAATGATAAATCCAATCCTCACAGGTAATATCATCTAGCGCCAGTACCATCTGGTTGCGTCCATACTGCATACCTGCAACCATCAGTCGGGGTGTGCCACGCGTCAACTGATCGCATTTCCCCGCAGTGACTGCCTACAGGTTCTGTCACCTGCAAGGATTTTTAGGACAGTCATATCACAACTGTTTTTAAAGAAACCAACCTTAAAAACCAACATCTATCACTCTGCAGACCTCTACAATTCTCCTAGTCACATCACGCACTTCCAGTAATAAGCAGGGTGCATCACAATACTGGCCATAATCATCGTGGTACATCAACTGGTGTCGTGCCATTTACTATTACTCTGCATTGTTTTGAGATTGACTGTTTCTGCAGGTTATGTTCAGAATGCATATCCAATTTAAACTGAGACGCAGAGCATCTTAAGTTTATAAATACTATATGCTTAGCGTTGACATCCATTGTAAGCAAATTATATTTTCAGTGTTGTGCCTTAATCAGCCTCTCACAACTCTATCGACTTACACATAATACATTAAAAAGTAATGCCCCATGAAATTGACGGAGACGTGTGGACTCAACCACTTCAAGTTATGGCCCTCTCAAATCATTCATGCACTCTCTCATGCAGCCCGCTTACCGCTACCGGACACGTCCGGTTCTAAAATTGAAGCTCGAACGGCTTCCACGGTGCGTGGAAATAACGCTTCCTGCACTCCCGAGATCACGTCAATGACATGATTCTCGTGAGATGTCCCCACCATGGCGGCCGTCTTTGAACAGAATAGAGCCACTGAAAACCTGTCGGCCATCTTAAAACAGGTTCAGAACACGGGGGTTATAGCACTGTTGCTACCCAAAATGTGGAATTAGCAACGCAAATCGCCAAAATTCAAATGTTTCTTTATAAAAAGACAAGTGCAAAAGAAAGGGATGTTTCACTTTACTTAACTTCTGGGAATTTACTTACATCTGATGATTCAAATTAGCCCTTTATATATATGAAAGCTGTTACCTTCAAAACAAGTCGGCTGTACTACATTAAAACAGCGAACTAAAACAGATCCAGTGAGGACTATATAGAGATGCTATTTTAGACTGCCTGTGTAATAATAGATCCATATAGACTATAAAGGAATGATGCTTTAGACTCCCTGTATAGTCATAGGCATCATGTATGGTCCCCCACAGTATCAGTCTAATGCCCCTTTCTCAAAACGCACAGTACAACACTCAATGGACCAATGAGCACCTGGCATTATGGTGGAATGAGAACCACTTCTTGACTGTACTATACAAACAAGGGCTTCAAAGCACTATGATGACATTAAAAACATTAATTTCTCATCTGTAACAAATTAAGATCTTGTGCATTTATTCCACTCGATGGAGTCATTCAGTCTGAGTTTATCCGCTTTCTCAGAAAAGATCCATTTAGCCTCCTTTCTCGCCAGGATGGATTCAATGTTATGGGTCTCACCCATGACCCTTTCAAGCACAGTCCACCTTAGATCCCTGGGGTCATGCTGTTTGTCCTGAAATTGCTGAACCAACCATGTGGTTAATTTCTTTGCCTTCAAAGTGCTAAGATGCTCCTGTATCCGGATCTTAACCTTCCTAGACGTAAGGCCTATGTAGTGCAGACCACAATTGCACGTCAGTCTGTAAATAACATTACTGGTGTTACAATTGCTAAAACTGCTAAGGTGCCACTCTCTGCCTCCCTCCAAAATCACGCTTCTATTCGCTTTCGTGAGTCCACAAACTGTGCACCCTCCACATGGATATTGACCAGAGGGAAGCTTAGGAGCCAATGACGTAGTTTGGATACGGGTATGCACCAGTTTATCCTTCAAGCTGGGGGCCCTCTTGAACGCAAAGCGTGGGGGTGGCATCTTGTTGGTAGCAGTGTCCAGAATGGACCAGTGTTTCCTCACTATCTGCCTAACTTTGGTCGAAAGGGGATCGAATGTAATAACCACTGGGAGACATTCAGTTTTTACTTTCAGATTTCTCTCAAGTTTACGAGCTCGCTTGATGGTTTTAAAAGGATATCCTCTTGCTTTTAATTTTTCCACTAGTTCGTCTGATTGTTCCATGAACTTTTCCGTGGTAGAGCAGTTGCGCCGATACCGCAAAAACTGACCTACCGGGAGGTTATCCCGGAGGGACCTGGGATGGAAAGAACAGTAGTGTAGCAATTAATTCCTATTGAAAGATGGCATTTTCCTTAAACTGACCTACATAAATGCAGGCCAGACTTGGAGCAAAAGTTGCCCCCATTGAAGTTCCAAACACCTGGAGATACTGGTTCTGGTATTCAAAGAAATTCTTTGTAAGAGCTAACTCAATACACTTAAGGATGAAAGATTGGGGGGTGTCGTAAAACCACTCCAATACCCCAAGTGCCCGTGCTGCTGCCACCAGTGTGGCATCTTGGGGTATGCTGGTGTATAGCGATTCAATATCGATCGTAACCAAAAACTGGTTATTGGGATCAAACAGTACTGTTTTTAGAATGTTCAATATGTCAGTGGTGTCCTATACATAGGAGGGCTGCATGATGACGGATTCCCTTAAGAAGAAATCTGAAAATGGTATTGTATTGTATTGTATTTGGCGATGAAACATGTTGGCTCTTAAAGAATTGATCATGGTTTGAAGGGAACCATTTTTAATTTGGGAAGCTAGCAGCACTAAATAAAGGTATCCATAGCTAGTTAGCTTCACCAATTTTTAGATGTGAGGATTATCTGTAAATATCCTCACGGTGTCCAAAGGGCATGCTTGGCAATAGCATGTATTGATACTATATTCACATTTAGGTTTCTATAGTGATTTTGATTTCATGGGGTTGAGATTTTGTTATTAACGCACGCACACATTACTTTTCTTTCTCTTTCAGAGAGAAAGTAACCGATGATGATAAGTGAGCCCGCTGACGAGTACCAGTCAGCGGTCCCCTTGGTGGTGTTACCGTGAGGTGCTTTGTCTCTGTTCCACACATTTTTTCAGTTGATACTTGGGTGGTTCTATGATGGTATAATGTTTTAATTAGGATACACCACAACACAGCGACTTAGATAGGTCTGGGAGGGAGTTACTGAAGGTTTAGGTTACCCCTCCAGTGTTGGATACATGGATTTTGGTGTAACTATTAATGATCAGGCCCATTGTTGGTTTGTAATGCGTTGAGTGGGGGGGCGGCCTGACCATTTTATCCCCCTGTAGCTCCTATTGTGTGGTTGCATCTTTTATCCACAACAGAATGTGAATGTGATAAGCACCTTTTGCTTGTTATTCCTTGCACCAAAGTAAATCAGTAACTTAGGAAGCTTAGTTTTGTTGGAGATGAAAAACATCATGGCCTGAAACCTGTGGTTAAAATATTGGCAAACGGTTGCAGGATCCAAGGAGCAAAGTTCTCTTGATGTTTTCATTTTGATGTCCTTTATATTTGAGTTTCCTTCTCGCAAAAATTCAAACAGATTATGCTAGGCATATTCAGCACAATTGAGTGTCAGAAAACCAAGTAGGTGTACATAGATTTCTCAACATACAATTCAGTTCTCCATGACGGCAATACCAATACTCGTTGGAGCCATGTTGGCACACCATCAAATTAATCAAGTTGTACTCCAAGTTTTCGTCCTGTGCATGAGCTTTGTCAATAAGTTCCTTAACAAACAGATTTTAATGATTAACACCTGTTTTCAGTATAGGGTTATTAACAACAAAAGGCCTCACCCGAAATACACTGAATCCTAACATAAATGACAAACCCAGGGTTTTCAATTCTCTTCTCAATTTCCTCAAATGTGTAATCCTTTCAACTACTCTGATTTGTCACATTGTATCACTAACTATCCTTACTGTAAAACAACAAATACTACCATCGAGGCTCAACCCACCTTCCACCAATGAAAAAGTATGAGAAAAGAGAGAGAGTACCTCACGGTAGAACCGCCAAAGGGGTTGCTGACTAACATGCGCCAGTTTACCCACTTCTCATCATCGGCAACTCTCTTGTGAAAGAAAAAGAAGAATGCAGTGTTTGTTCTCCTTTTGGAGAACCACAACATAAAAAGTGGTGACAAAAGTGCAAGTAAGACAGAGTAACTGTGCTTACTAATAGTATAGGGTTAACAGCATATGAAAGTCCAGGCAAGTCACACTCAAATAAAAGATGGAATATGTAGGGACAATTCTGTCAAAATCTGGGATTCTCTGAGTATAATCTGGTTGACCGCTATCTAGCTGCTGGTATCTGTACAGGGCAGTTATCAAACCAACCACCTTCTCCGGTGGGAAACAGCTCTAAACTTTTCTCCCACACACTCATTGGAGCTCCTTTTGCTTACTTCATTTGAAAGAGATCAATAGCATCATTGACTATGTATTTAGAATGCAGAGGATGGGTGCTATTGTGTTCATAAATCTCTTCTGATCTGTATCAAACCAGTTTTTTAATCTGCCACTTGATGGTGATGTTTCATCCTCTACATATGTAATTTCTTGAACAGCATTTTTGTAATAAACATTATTGTGTAGGTTGTTTTTTTTACTTTGGTAACATCCACTAACTCTTGCTAGATAGTTTTACTCTTTGTAGGCACACCATTTGCTAGAATCACAACTTGTTCATGAGCCTGTCTGTGTACACCAACAGTTTCTATTTAAAATCTAAAAGTAAGTAGGCAACTCTTCCATTGAGGCCTTTCTGAATGTCAGTTGGTGGCAGCTTCCCTGTCTTAGGCATCATACGAACTGCAGCCTGAAATGAGAATGGATTCATAAACAGTCAGATTTCATAGTTCTTGTGGAAAAGAAACACATTCTAACGTATTATGGACTGCTCTAATTTATTGCAACAGTACTTACATATAATTTGCCATGTGGACACGTCAAACTGGTCCTCTACATATTAATAAATAGCTGATTCTTGCCACTTTTATTCTCCTGCTCAGTTTTTGAGAATACAACTACATTGCAAGTTTGCCTTTTATAGTGAGTGCATCGACAACAAATATAAACTCTGTTTGGTTTCTCAGAAGAAACTGTGTTAAATTTCCTAATCTCTTATGTATAATTATCAACACTAATACCTATCTCCTGTTCCTCTACACTTGTACATACCAACTCCTCATTTTCCCTACACTCTTGTACAGGACCAAAGAAACGGAATTGAACATCTTCACAACATTTTTCTACCTATGCTACTGTACCATGTAGAAGAGCTCTGTTCATTTCCCCTAAACACAGGGCAGGGGTTTTGACACAGTAAAGCTTTCTAACTAAATTTCACATTTTAGAGTGGTGAACTGCTAACATTCTAAAGTGATGAAAGGTGCGTTGGCATACTCTCTTTGATAAACATGCCAGTGAATGTCCCTGCAAATTAGAAACATCCTTATTTTTCATACATATAATTCTTGCAAAATATATCAATTGATTCCAGCAGAACACTGCAAATACTGCTACAGTTCCATTTGTATACAGGGGCCTGCCTACGTCTTCCTTGCACCTCTTCAGCTACCACTTCTTCAACATTCCAAGGTACCATCTCCTCTTTTGGAATCGGCGTTCCATCCTTCACCTCATAAAATCACCGCACACAGCCGGGACTGAAGTAGAGCCGGCGGAGAGAACGGGACAATTTCACATATGTACCAATCAGCCCTGAAGAAGTCGTGTGGGTCACTCCCCACGATGAAACAAGTGTTGGCTGGGCATTTTTTCATGTGAAATAAAGAAAAAAGTGAACACCTAACGACTTGTTATTGAGGAAGCATCAATCAAGAGCGAACCAGATCATTTTATGTTGGTTATATTAATTGAACAGGGAGATTTGACACAGAAGAGACATTTATTCTTTTTTGATAACAGCGTGTGCATAGGAGAAGCTTTTTCATATCATTTTCCTCTGTTTCTTTCTTCTTGTGTTGTATTTTGCATTTTAGCATTTTAAGTATTTGTTTTTAAGTAGAAGTATAACTCTGCACAAAAAAAAGATATATATATATATATATATATATATTCACTGAAAAAACCATAGGTTTCACACCAGTTATAGTTAGGAATTAGCATTTAAAAAACCTATTAAATTCACTGAAAAAACCATAGGTTTGACACCAGTTATAGTTAGCTGGAAATTTTACTGACATAAAACCATTGAAATTCCCACGTTATAGTTAGTTGGACTCACTATAACTTGTGCGCCTGCAATGCACTGCTGATGACGTCACCTATTACATCACTCATGACATGGTCAGTGACATCAATCATGACATCACTGATGACACCATCCACTGAATGTGTGTCTTGCTGAAAAATAAATATGTTTTATATATGTATATGTAAAGGTCGATGGAAGAATAAATGTTTAAATAAGTGTCTTAATGAATGTTTTTTTTAAAAAAAATTGATTGGTTAACTGGCTTATTAAGTGTATCTTAGTGAATACATATATTAGCGAGTATTGTTTAAATATTTAAATGTTTGTATCAGTGTTTCACTTTGTGTATAAGTGGCTGCATGGGTTGGTGAGTAGCTACATGTGTGTGTATATGGGTTATTAGATTTTTTTTTAGTATCAGTATGAGTGTCTGTATGGTTTGGTGGGGGTGTTACTTAGCACATAGATGCATCAATGACTGACTCACTGTTTGTATGTGTTTTGAAGACAGCATATGTGCAGGACTGTATGGGTGGATGAGTGTGTATATGTGTGTGTTAGTGAGTGAATGACTGTCTCACTAGTGTCTTTATCAGTAACTACATATGTTTTAATCTAGTATATGTGAGTATTGATGTATATAAGTGAGTATATGTGAGAGTGAGAGATTGAAAGAGTTCTTGTTTAAATAAGTATGTGTTTCTATAAGTGATTGTTTAAGAGAGTAAGTATGTGTAAGTTTCCTTAGAAGTAAGGTGGTAGTGTGTGTATAGCTGTATATGCAAATAAATGGATGTTCAATAGTTTATTTGCATGTGTGATTATGTGTGTGAGTAACTTTTGGATGACTGTCGGTGTGTAACAGGATGTATAGGTGTTTCACTATATATGATGCGTGAATATATGTATGAGTGACTATATAGAACTGTTGGTGAATGAGTGGATGTGTATATAGATGGTGGTATTACTGAATTGGTTGTTGTAACTGGTATGGGTATCTCTATTTTTTTGAAAATTTTAGTTTCTATTTTTGAATATGTGTTTCAAGGGTTACATTACACTGAAAGGAGGTCTGTCACTCTGTCACAAGGATGGTGTCATGAGTGATGTCATGAGTGATGTCACTGACCATGTCATGAGTGATGTAATATGTGACGTCATCAGCAGTGCATTGCAGGCGCGCAAGTTATAGTGAGTCCAACTAACTATAACGTGGGAATTTCAATGGTTTTATGTCAGTAACATTTCCAGCTAACTATAACTGGTGTCAAACCTATGGTTTTTTCAGTGAATTGAATAGGTTTTTTAAATGCTAATTCCTAACTATAACTGTTGTGAAACCTATGGTTTTTTCAGTGAATTTCATAGGTTTTTTAAATGCTAATTCCTAACTATATATGGCCTGAAACCTATGTTTTTTTCAGTGAATTTCAAAGTGTTTTTTAATGCTAATTCCTAACTATATAAGACCTGAAAGCCCACCAGGAATCTCCAGTATGCGCCAGGGGACTGCATTGCAGAGAGGTGTAATGAAGCCACGCCCCTTTTTACACCTCTCTGCAACGCAGCCCCCGTGCATGTTTGAAGAGGGGGAACTAATTCCCCTTGCATACTGGGGGCCCCTGGGGGCCAACTAGCCCACCTGGAACCTCCAGTATGCGCCAGGGGGCTGCATTGCAGAGGTGCAATGAGGCTATGCCCCTTGTTAAACCACTCTGCAACGCAGCCCCCTGCCGCGTTTGCAGAGGGGGAACTAATTCCCCTTGCATACTGGGGGTCCCTGGGGGCCAACTAGCCCACCAGGAGCCTCCAGTATGCGCCAGGGGGCTGCATTGCAGAGAGGTGTAATGAGGCCACACCCTTTTTTACACCTCTCTGCAACGCAGCCCCCGTGCATGTTTGAAGAGGGGGAACTAATTCCCCTTGCATACTAGGGGTCCCTGGGGGCCAACTAGCCCACCTGGAACCTCCAGTATGCGCCAGGGGGCTGCATTGCACAGAGGTGTAATGAGGCTATGCCCCTTTTTACACCTCTCTGCAACGCAGGCCACTGGCGCGTTTGCAGAGGGGGGACTAATTCCCCTTGCATATTGGGGGTCCCTGGGTCATATCTGCCCAAACACCGATATTCCGAACGATTGAAAATGACTTTTCTTGAGAAACATTTGGATTTGGATTATCATGTCCTATACTTTGGAATTTTTGAAAGACTGACTTTGAGGATGCTATAAATTACTCAAGTCTGCCCGAATTGTGTGGGTAAAATTGATACCTGTCACTTTGAATAAGAATGTACTTACGTCTCGTCTAACATTTGGAAGAAATATCTAGTTATATGACAACAGGATACCGACATAACTTGAAGGAAATAAGAACGCCCTGAAGAAGTTCTGTTGTACAGAACGAAACATTTCGGCTGGCTGTGGTACATAAACTTAAGGAAAATAAAAGCATTTGAATATCCACCAAGATTCAGCGCTTCAATAAGGACTCTAAGTGATATGATTTGATTGGACTTATTGTGCAAGTGGTGCTGTGCCAAACTTTGGAATATTCTCCGCTACTCTCTACTACTTACTCTCTCCTACTCCACTACTCTCAAATACTCACTATCTACTACTCACTCTCTACTACTCTCTCTCTACTACTCACTCTTTACTACTCACTCTCTACTACTCTCTACTACTCACTCTCTACTTCTCACTCTCTACTACTCTCTACTACTCACTCTCTATTACTCTCTCTCTACTACTCACTCTCTACTACTCACTCTACTACTCACTCTCTACTACTCTCTACTACTCACTCTCTACTACTCTCTCTCTACTAGTCTCTACTACTCACTCTACTACTCACTCTCTACTACACTCTACTATTCTCTCTCTCACTCTCTACTACTCTCTACTACTCACTCTCTACTACTCACTTTCTACTACTCTCTACTACTCACTCTTTACTACTCTCTACTACTCACTCTCTACTGCTCTCTACTACTCACTCTACTACTTACTCTCTACTACTCTCTACTACTCATTCTACTATTCACTCTACTACTCTCTACTACTCACTCTCTGCTACTCTCTACTGCTCTCTACTACTCTCTACTACTCACTCTCTACTCTTTATTACTCACTCTCTACTCTCTACCTCTCTACCTTTCTCTACTTCTCTCTCTAGTAGTCTCTACCTCTCTACCGCTACCTCTCTACCGCTACCTCTCTACCTCTACCTCTGTACCTCTACACCTCTACCTCTCTACCTCTCTCTACACGCACACATATACACATATATATATGCATATATATGCATATGCATTTATATATGTATGTGTATATATATACATACATATATAAACATATATAATCTGTATATCTATATAAATACAAATATAAATGCATGCATACATATACATGTATGCATACAGATGCATGTTATTTACATGAAAGTTTAAAAAACACTAATAAAAGCAAAGCTAAAAAGCCACCTCATTACAAACAGAATGGCTTTAACTTAAACGAGGGCGAGATCTATTGCATTTTCAATGCTTGTTTACTTTGGTTCCATCAAGAAGGCATTCAGATGTGTAACACATTTGCCATAAATTCTGAATGTTAGCACTCTAGTTGCTCATTAGATCACTGTAGTAAAGCTACTGCTCACCATGGAAGTCTGCTGCTGGTATTCAAAGTGCATGTTTCAGTCTGCATGTCAGAATTTCTTTAATGAAATTGAAGAGGATTTGAGAAGTCACTCAAAATGTGCCTTAATTTTTCTTTTTGCAGCACTAATAATACTTTCTATGGCATAATATACCCCCTCATTTTGTTCCTTTTTAAATTAAACGTTTTAAGAGTTACCACCTTATTCCCATCACGATGGCTTCAGGTGTGCTATACCTTTGTAATAAGTAGGACTGTTAGCGCTCTAGTTGTTCTTTAGAACACTCTAGGAGGCTGCAGTAGAACACAAAGGAATCAACTGACAGTCTCTGTCCTTGTTGGATGTACATGTTTTACTGAGAATGTCAGACTTCATTCTCACATGACTGAGAAAGATAATGTGAATTTACAGAAAATATGCTTTCAGTTTAGCTTATAGATCCCCTTCCAAACCACTGTGGGAAAATCATGAGACATTAGTTTTCTTTCAAACATGATTCATGATATCACAGCAGAAGGCTTTTTCACATGGTAAAATCACCTTAGAACACACCACAATTCCTAAAATGAGTATGGTACCATCAACAAATGATTTATAATGTAACTAAAGTCCTAAAACCGTCTATTAACTACAATGCTTTTTAATGAGGTGCTATCATGTATATTGGTCCCACGATGGCTGCCAACACTTCTTGGATGAAGTGCTGACAGCCAATCAGATCAGATGTGTGGTTAGGCTCCGCCCAGATATATATATTTTTTTGAACCTAAATTACTCAAAATCCACTGGAGCACATATCTTTAGACATAGCAAAGGCACATCGGGCTACCAGACCCTACAATTTTGCCAAGTTTTGTGGAAATCCATTCAGCCGTTCGGGCTAAAAGTGAGTCCAACCGCCCTATGGAAATTAACATGGGGAAAACAAGTTTTTGGACCCCCTTTTATCTTGGCTCCCGCTTGACGAATCCCCCCAAACATTCAGGGAAGGAGCAGAGCGGAGCGGGCCATCTTCTTTGAGAAATTTGCGAAGATTCGTCCACCAGCGCCAAAGTTATTCCCAATAGAATGTTGCGGATTTCCTATGGAAATCAATCCTAACTATAACTACCTACTGGCGACCGCCAGTAGGTAATATATATATATATATATATATATATATATATATATATATTCACTGAAAAAACCATAGGTTTCAGGCCTTATATAGTTAGGAATTAGCATTTAAAAAACCTTTGAAATTCACTGAAAAAACCATAGGTTTCAGGAGTTATATAGTTAGGAATTAGCTTTTAAAAAACCTTTGAAATTCACTCAAAAAACTATAAGTTTTAGTGGTGTTATAGTTAGCTGGACATTTTACTCATACAAAACCATTGAAATTGCTCCTATATAGTTAGTTGTACTTACTATATTTCGCGCACCCGCAATCCACTGCTGATGATGTCACATATTAGATCATTCATGACATGGTCAGTGACATCACTGATGACATCTCAAATGACATCACTGATGACATCACTGATGACATCATCCAGTGAATGTGGTTTGCTTCGTTATTTAAAAATGCATTATATATAGCAATTTGCATTGAAGAATAAGTGGATATATATAAATAAATATTTGGATGGAGGATTTAGTAGCAGTGTAATTGACTGTTTACTTGACCAATTTATAATGTCTCACTAAATATAGTGGATAGTGACTAAACTGTGTGAATATCTGTATCACTTTGTCAGTTGTTGTGTAAACTGATTCTACAGTTGGTTACTAGCTATGTGAAAGTCTATATTAGTTACTGATTAGTTAACTGAGTATTTGTATGGGAGTGTGAAAGTGTGTGTGGTTCGGTGGGGGGGGTGTGACTGTCCAAAGATGTGTGAATAGTTGATTCAGTAGATATATGAAGTTAAAACTACATGTTCTAACAGTTGTTTGGGTGAGTAAATATCTTTATGGGTGTGGTGATGAGCAAATATATATCTCAATGGTACAGGTCCAACAAACTAGAAAAATAAAAGGCAGTGTATGTGTCAGTTGTTGTATATAAATAAGTATACATAAGACACAATGATTGTGTGAGTGACTGTATACTTGTAATAATGATTTTATAATTCGCTAAGTATGACTTACTATCTAAATGAATAGAAGAAGTGGTATTTGTATAATTGTTTTGCTAAGTAAATATGTAAGTATGATCCATTGTTTGCATAAGTGAGTAGGATGACTTCATATGTGAATAGGATGCGTGCTGTTGTTTAATGTCGATATAGATGTATAAGTATTTTTGATAGTGTTCTATTGTTCATTGACAGCATGTATGAGTGAATCCATAGGTAAGTGATTAGATGTGTGTATACATCTATGAATCACTGAGTGGATTTTTAGATACTTGTATTGCTGTGACAATGGATTTAAATATGATACTCTGTATTTTACAAAG
Organism: Lissotriton helveticus; assembly: GCF_964261635.1. Taxonomy (NCBI): domain Eukaryota; kingdom Metazoa; phylum Chordata; class Amphibia; order Caudata; family Salamandridae; genus Lissotriton; species Lissotriton helveticus. The sequence continues at coordinate 462,565,952 of NC_136070.1, forward strand.
AGTGATGAAAAATTGTAATAGTGTATGAAAAGGTGTATGTGATTGTCACGTGGATGATGTCATCAGTGATGTCATCAGTGATGTCATTTGAGATGTCATCAGTGATGTCACTGACCATGTCAAGAATGATCTAATATGTGACATCATCAGCAGTGGATTGCGGGTGCGCGAAATATAGTTAGTACAACTAACTATATAGGAGCAATTTCAATGGTTTTGCATGAGTAAAATGTCCAGCTAACTATAACGCCACTAAAACTTATAGTTTCTTTTGTGAATTTCAAAGGTTTTTTAAAAGCTAATTCCTAACTATATAACTCCTGAAACCTATGGTTTTTTCAGTGAATTTCAAAGGTTTTTTTAAATGCTAATTCCTAACTATATAAGGCCTGAAACCTATGGTTTTTTCAGTGAATTTGCAAGGTTTTTTAAATGCTAATTCCTAACTATATAAGGCCTGAAACCTATGGTTTTTTCAGTGAATTCGCAAGGTTTTTTAAATGCTAATTCCTAACTATATAATGCCTGAAACCTATGGTTTTTTCATTGAATTCGCATGGTTTTTTAAATGCTAATTCTATTAGCGGATAACGTTTTTATATTTTAAAACGTTTTTTAAATCTCAAATGCCTGCTTTGCTAACAGAGTTTTTAAGCACAGGCTCTTTTGTCTCTGGTGGCCATCTTGGGAGACTGCATATCAGAATTATTTTTTATTTTTTTTTTTAATTTATTTTTATTGCAAAGTTATATGGCATTATCATCGCAGTACATGGAAACACCTACAACCCTGAGGCCGGTTTACATCATGGGGCAAAGAAAAGTACAACAGAGACCTTATAGCCTCGTCTGGTTGTAGAGACGGCTTCAATCAACAGGATGATCGATCGCGTGGACCGAATGTACTTCACAATTAAAACATAATTTGCTTTTTATATTTTTTGCGTCTGTTACCAACGTAAACTTAAACCAGAAAACAAAAACAAAATTAGTACTATACAAAACTGCACACAAGAATCAGTATCGTAATGGGTTACTCTTAGCACGTTATCTAGCATCGAAGACGTCTTGTAAGGGACCAATCTTGCGAACCTTTCAAAGTCACATCCCACCCACGCCCCCCTCCTCCCTCAAGTCCCCCCGCTATGCGGTCCATCCCTCCCTGTGCATGTAGGGTGTCCACCACTGGTCTCAACCCCTAATCAGTATCTCCCTCATCATCAGATCCTTCGAGGTCCTCATCTGCCAGTGGCTCACAGATATCTCCCCTATATGAGTTCCACGGTTGCCAAACCCCAATCCATTTGCGCGGGTTATTTCTTAGTTTATAGACTGCCCGTTCTGTCAACATAAGCATATCCATGTTCTTGATCCATTGTGCCAGCGTGGGGAGATCCGCCGTCCCCCATTTTTGAGCGATATCTCGTTTGGCCGTGATAAGTCCTATTGTGGTCCACGCCCTCTCATAGAAAGTAAGATCTGTAGGTCCCCATACATTCAGTAGGCACAACCTTGGGTCCATTGTAAGTGAGGTGCGGAGTGTTCGTGCGATAGTGCGTAGTATTCGCTGCCAAAAACCAACTATGCGCGGGCAGTCCCATAGTGTATGAACGTGCCCTCGTCCCTGCATCCCCTAAGACAGTACGGATGATCCGCTCTCTGCAGTTTGTGTAGGGTTGTGCGGGTGTAATAAATCCTATGTAAAAATTTTAATTGTACCAAGCGAAATTTAGATGATATACCCGCCTCACGTGGGGACGCCATGGCTGCATTCCAGTCGGACTCATCTAAGTCTCCGACGTCAGTTTTCCATTTGTCCTTCAACTTTTGCAGCGGGTCAGGTACATTGTTGAGTATTTTACGGTATGTTAATGAGGTTGCGCCTTCCTGCATGAAATCTGTGAGGAGACGGTCCTCTAGTGGGGAGGATTCGGGTGGAGATGTATCAGGTGGGACTGCCGCCTGTAAGGCGTGTCTGATCTGAATGTATCTATACAGTTCGCTATCCCTCAGTTCGTACTGTTCCTGAAGGGTCGCGAACGAGATCACTCCCTCTCCAGTCCATATATCTCCCACGGTCGAAATCCCAATGTTGTCCCACTGAGTGAAGCCCTTAGTGCGCCGTAGATGACCCAGCGCTTTGGTGTCCCACAGAGGCGTGAGCTTTGTGATGATCCCTCCTCACTGTAACCTCGTTTGTGCCTTGTACCACAGTTGAACGGTGTGTTTAGTGGGCCCTATGAGTTTTGCCGCAATGCCCCGGTGATACAGAGGTGCCAGTAAGCTATTTGTGCCCAGTTGTACCCTGTCTGCTTTGAAAGCCGGGTCCTCCTGCGGGGCGTGCAGCCATTGGTTTAAGGTCTTAAGTTGGGCCGCCCAATAATAAAATTGCATGTTAGGCAGTGTGATGCCCCCATCATACCAGCCCCTATTCAGCTTTGCGTGCGAAATCCGAGCTGGCCGGTTCCCCCAGAGTAAACTCGAGATCTGCGCTGTTACTTTCTGCAGGTAACCGGCAGGTACCAAATACGGGGCATTTTCAAGGACGTACAGAAATCGCGGCAGGGCCATCATTTTAAACAATGCTGCCCTGCCCAGCAATGTCAGCGGGAGTTCTTTCCAGTGTTGCACATCGCTACGGAGTCGGGACAGGGGAGGCAACAAGTTGAGTCTAGCGAACTCCGTTTCATCCCAAGTGATGTGGATTCCCAGGTATTTGAAGGAAGAGGGAGCCATCCTCAGTGGACAAGAGTCTGGCAGTGGCGGGAGCGGCCCCCTGAGTTCAAAAAGTATCGACTTCGCCCAGTTGATGGTATAGCCTGATACTCGCCCATGTGAGTCGCAAATTGCTAGGAGGTGGGGCAAACTATGTTCTAGGTCTGTGAGGTATATCAACATATCGTCCGCGTACAGGGACACTCTGTCTTCCCAATGCGAATCCCATCGTATCCCCCTCAGAAGTTGCGTAGTACGGATAGTGACCGCCAGCGGTTCCAGGACCAGAGCAAAAAGGAGAGGCGAGAGTGGGCATCCCTGTCGCGTACCCCGTTTTAGACATATGGTCCGTGAAGTGTGGCCATTTGCCATTATCTTGGCCGTAGGATCCTTATAAAGCATCCTTATCCAGGAGATAAAGACGGGGCCAAAGCCCATCCGTGTCAACACCGTGAAGAGGTAGCTCCACTCCACTAAATCGAACGCCATTTTGGCGTCCAGCGATAGTATCGCTGCCGGTTCTTGTAACAGTGAGAGTCGTGCCACAACTCCGTGTACCCTGCGAAGGTTAAGGGCCGTGCTTCTATGTGGCATGAAGCCGGACTGATCCGGGTGGATCAGTTGACTTAAACATGGTATAAGTCTGTTCGCCAGCACTTTCGCTATTATTTTGGCCTCCGGGTTAAGAAGGGAAATAGGCCTGTATGATTTACAGTCGTTGGGCGGCTTACCCGGTTTCGGGATCGCGACAATGGTCGCCATCCGTTGGTCTGCGGGTAATATCCCTTTCATCCTACTCTCCTCGTACATGTGAAGAAGGGGCGTACTCAGCGACTCAGACATAATTTTAAACCATTCAATGGGCACCCCATTGGGACCCAGAGCCTTACCCGAGTGGAGGGAGTCAATGGCCGATTTAATTTCGTCAATCGTTAAGGGGGCATTGATATCCTTCGCCGCCTCAGTCGTTAAGGACGGCAGAGGCACATGTTCGAGGGCGTCTCGGGCCTCGTCCTCTGTCACTACTATCGTTGGAGTGTATACTTCATGGAAGTGGTCAGCCAAGGCTTCTACGATATCTTCCGGTCGTGTGTGTACGTTACCATAAGAGTCTGCAATCTGTAGTATGTTTCTACCCCCCCCATGTGTCCTGTCCAGCCATGCCAGGAGTTTACTAGCTTTATCCCCTATGTCATAGACCCTGTGCTTGGTCGCGGCAATGTCCGCCATCGTCACTCTCCTCAAGTGATCTTTGAGGCGACGCTGGTGTATCTGTAGGTCATGAAGTGTATCTTCCGATGGGTCTGCCATATGGGCGGTGTTGGCCCTCTCGAGGCCCAACTCCAGTTCCAATGCCTCACTCCTGTGCGTCTTTTTGTGATTCGTTATCGCTGCAATAGCCTGACCCCTGAACACTGTTTTGTAGGCCTCCCACAATATTGAGGGGGAGTCCACCGAGGACTGATTCTCTTCAAAGTATAGCCGGGTTGCTTTCTTTAGGTCTTTACAGACCAGCGGAGCTTTGAGATAACCCGGGAAGATCGGAAACATTCTCCTGCGTTTGGTGCCTTCACTAGTTACGGTTAGGGTGATTGGCGAGTGATCCGAGATGCCTCTCGGCTGTATCGCCGCCTCGCTAATGCTTAGGAGACCGTTACTCTATGTGAAAAAGTAGTCTATCCTGGAAAGACTGTTGTGGGTCGCTGAGTAATAGGAGTAGTGTTGCTGATCTGGGTGTAGTGCACGCCATACATCCACCAAACCCTATGCTTCTAGAAAGTTCTGTAGTTTGCTAGGGCCAGGTGCTTGCGGACGCACGGGGAACCGATCGAGGGTATTTGTGAGTGTCATGTTAAAGTCTCCGCCCACAATCAAGTCCCCGTCAGGGAGCTCCAGCAGGAATTTTCCGAGGTCCGGTAGGGCCACTGAGTGCAGCGCCGGCGGAATATAAACTGAGACCACATTTAGCAGTCTACCCTCCCATTGACCATGTACTGCCGCGAAGCGGCCCTGATCATCTATTTTTGTCGATTTCACTATGTATTGGGATGATTTCCTTAGCAATATGCCTGTGCCCCGAGACCCTGAGGTAAAGTCAGCGTGTGCTATCATACGGTACCCCCTCCTATCCAATGCCCGTGTGGCCGCCCCCACAAGTGTGTCTCCTGTAGGAGAATCAGGGTGGGTCCCCGCCTCTTAATGCCTTGCAAAACCAGGCCCCGTTTGATCTTGTCGCCCAATCCCCTAACGTTCCATGACATGATTTGCAGCGGGGTTGGTGTGGTGTGGTGGTCAGTTCCGGCCATAGGAAGGGTCGGAGGGTGGGCCTAGGGGAGCCCGTTGGACAAAGTCCCACACCATTATAATGGAGGGAGCACTATAGACCGCGGGGCTTTCGCTCCATGAGTGAGGTGGCGTATGGGGACGAGTATGAGGCAGAAGTGACTTCTCCCACCCTCCCGCCATTTGACTGTCCCAGTGTCGTGCGATGCCTCCCATGTGTTGAGCCTTGCCAATGAACATGTGTGCGTACAGTACTAAAACATGCAGGACCAAGTGGTCCCAAACTTTAACCATTCTTGAACCTCCACCCACCCCCCTCCCTGCCCCCCTGCTACACGGACTCCAAACTGCCCGCCCCCCAACTGAGCAGAGTGCTTATCCCTACCCCTAAACAGTATACTTGCGCGTTGGGGTGAAGGACTCTCCACTGCCAGCGGCCTCTCAATCACACCCTCGGAGGTCCATCACCCAGTGTCCAATGGCGGGAAGAGCGTCTGAAGCATCATAAGTCCAGTATGTTATAGAATCCAGGAGATCATTGGTCCTCATTTTCCTCTAGTCCGCCCTCTGCACCCAGAGACGCGCCGCTTTCTGTGTCCCCTCTCGTCATCTGGGAGTCCGGATGATTTCCCACATTGTGGCCCTTTGGCGCCCGGTTGGTCCGTCGAGGGTGGCGTCCCGGTCTCCACCCCTCCAGCCAGTCCTGCACCGCCTCTGGATCGTCAAAGAACCAAGTTTTGTTTTCCGCTACAACCCTGAGTCTCGCAGGGAAGAGCATGGAGTATGGTAGTTCTCGTGATCTCAGTTCCTTTTTGACCTCAAAAAAGGTCCGTCGCCTGCGTGCGACGTCTGCCGTATAGTCGGGGAAGAAGGCAATGGTAGAGTTCTGGAGTTTAATGGGAGGGGATGACCTTGCTGCCTGCAAGACGGCATCCCGGTCGCGGAAGTTGAATAGGCGGGCCACAATGGGTCGTGGGGCTGCCCCCGGCTTCGGCTGACCACCCGGCACGCGGTGGGCCCTTTCCACAGAGAAAAAGGTGGACAATCCTTTCGGTTGAAGTTCGCCCGAGATTAAGCTCTCCACGAACAGGTCCATAGCTCTCGTGCCCTCCGATTCCGACACGCCAATAATACGGATGTTGTTCCGCCTAGAACGCCCTTCCTGCTCATCAAGCTTCCCACGCAGCAGTTTGTTGTCTTGTGCCAGCTTCCCCATTGCCTGCTGAAGTTCGGAGACATCATCCACTAGGGATTTTGTAACCACCTCCATGTCTTTAACCTTTTCCGACATCTTGTGCAGGTCGGCTCTGAGCAAAGTGACGTCCGTTGAGATTGACCCCACCGTCGTCTGTAGCAGGGCCAGTGCATGCATCACGTCTTCCAACGTCGCCCTCTTACCTCCCGGGACATCTGTCGGTTTGCCCCCCGCGTCTCTCACCGTCACTGGGGAGGCGGGCGATTTTTCGGACGTGTACCGGTCTATACGGGTCTGTGTGGCCCCGCCCTTGGTTCCTTTTCCTGCCATGCCAGTAGGTTTCTTGTTTTTCGGGCCTCTCAGCTCCAGGTTGTCCGGAATGTTTCACCCACGTCGGCCAGAGAGTGGTGGCGGAGTCCTCAACACTGGGGCCAGGCCAGGGTGTCTCCCACGCACTCACCGATATGGACTGGTTGTCCCCCTCCGTGCACTCAGGGGATCGGGTCTGAGCCCCAAACCGGGTGAAGACTTTCGCCAGGCACAACCCCTCATATCAGAATTTTTTTAATGAAATATAAGAGGATTTGAGAAGTCACTCAAAATGTGCCCTAATTTTTCTTTCTTCAGCACTAATCATAATTTCTATGGCAAAATGAACCCCCTCATTTTGTTCCTTTGCAAATTAAATGTTTTAAGTGTTAACACTTTATTCCAATCAAGATGACTTCAGGTGTGCCATACTTTTGTCATAAGTAAGACTGTTAGCGCTCTAGTTGTTCTTTAGAACACTCTGGGACATTCTGTCATTGGGCTATAGTTGGGCTACATCTGGCTGATATTTGGGCTACATTTGTTTTTTTTTTGTCTCTGGTGGCCATCTTTGGGCTACATTGGGCTACATTGGGCTACATTTGGGCTCTAACATATATATAGCCCAATGTAGCCCAATATATATTTTTTCAACGTTAATTTTCGTAAAACCCACTGGAGCACATATCTTGAGACATAGCAAAGGCACATCGGGCTACCAGTCCCTACAAGTTTGCCAAGTTTGGTGGAAAACCATTCAGCCGTTCGGGCTAAAAGTGAGTCCAACCGCCCTATGGAAATTAACATGGGGAAAACACGTTTTGGGACCCCCTTTTATCTCGGCCCCCGCTTGACGAATCCCCCCCAAACTTTCAGGGAAGGACCGGAGCGCCGCGAGGCAAAGTTAAGGAAACTTTCAGGAAGATTCCTCAACCGGCGCCAAGGTTATTCCCACTAGAATGTTGCGATTTCCCTATGGAAAACAATCCTAACTATATATACCTACTGGCTATCTCCAGTAGGTAATATATATAACACCCAAGGTTATGACCATATCCTCCACTATTTTTCCCTGAGAGCACCATTTCTCCAAAATTCATCATTGCTGATTTTCTAGCAGGGATTGAAGAGCTGGCTAAACACACCTCCAGGATGGTTACTAGCATTAGTCCATCCCCTTGTATCTGCTCATTCCTTCCTTAATCCTACCATCTGGCTAGGTTCAAAGAGTAGAGGTGTACATGAAACTGGCTTATCCTGCCTGTCTCCCCCTTCCATTGAAGAATATTGTTTACGACCCTTCCCCCTGCTCTGACATTCCTATGTAGCAGAACTGTGCCCTCCCAGAAGAGCTTTCTAACACATTAAAGGTGCCTGGCTAATCCACTTAACACTGACCTAGAAGGACAGACCACTGGAAGGCTGAATTTCGGCTTACAGACATGAAAGCCTTTTAACTTCTTGTCTGTACACTTTAGAAGAAATTCAACAATACAATATTGTTGGATTTATAATCACCATTCTAGGAAGTCCTGAATCTAGCTGGAATTATTAGTTAATAACTTCCTGTCATGTTAACCTCTGTGGCAGGGGATTTGCACTGGGAAAAATTACTTTGGCTATTTTTCCAACATCAGGACTTATAAATATATATTTTATAAGGACCCTTCCTATATCTACAGGACGCCCCAGCCCTGGAACAACTAGGAGAGACATTAGGGGCTCTAAATGTGTAAACATATTGCAGATCCTCACTCCATAGTGCTCCTAGTGCAAATGTCGATTGTGGGAAGCACTTGCCCACTATGTTGGGAGTGGAATATGTAATTTCACTTAACCCAGGCCCTAAAACTCATTTTATAAGGGTCCTTCTTATAAATACCTGACCCCCCCACCCCTGGGACACGTAGGGGAGACCCTGGAGGCACCTAATATACCCAAACAATGTAGTGTATCAATTTTTAAGTCCCCCCAACACTAGGCTGCGTTTAAACTGACCTCAGGCTTCAGCAGTGCACACATGCAAGTGCAGAAAGAAAAGCTGGCCACTAAACTGCCATGCCCTATTATTTACTACGGACTTAAAGGTCGTTTCAATACCACTGCACTATTATGTACTTGGGCCTTATAGGGGAGGTCATGCCAATCATAGGGGTACCCTAACCCATAGTGTACCCTAGTGTATGTAGGTTTTTCACTGTTTTCTAAGTGTCTCTTACAACATAGCACTGGGACTGGACCTGGTTAAGCAGAGCCCAGGGTCAGTCAGAGCCAGTTACCACCAGTACCAGTCAGCAAATAAGTTGGGGGGTGCCTGACTTTGCAACAATCTCTATGTAAGGAGATGCATGGTTTGCTTGCTGGCTGTGGTAGTGAGTATTGGGGTTTTAAACTGTCTGTGCAACTGCTTCCTTTACCGCTGGATACATAAGAGCTGCATGTGTGTGTGAGTGAATGTATAAGTGTCTGTGTCACTGTGTGCCTAGGTGTATTAATAAGCCTATCCTTTTACAAAAAGGTATGTAAGTTCCAGTGTTGGTAAGAGACTGGATCTATAACTGGAAATATGGGTCTTCATGTCAGCATTTAACGAATTAAACGTTAAACAATGTGTCTATTTTTTAAGCTCATAGCTCTCTGTCCTATGACCTACCAATAGCCTATCTCAGGTGTGACTCGTATGTAGTAGAAGATGAGTTTAAGGCTCACCAATATGTTTTGAAGGTTAACTCGGCCGAGCATGAAAACTGCATCTACATGAGTTACTGTGGCAGGCCTGACATGTTTAAAGGCATATTTGTCTGGATCTGTAACTTGTTTGTGTAAGTTCTTCAGTACATACTTAAATGAGTGTCTCAGTGCCTACATGGGTGTGTTATTGCATATTTAAGTAAGTATGTTGGTATATCGCTGGTTTCTTTTAGTTACTCTATGGGACTCTCAATCTGTATATAAGGAGCTGCATGGGTTAGTTTGTGGTAGTGAGTATTTAACTCTGTCTGCAACTGCCTCCATTACTGCTGGATACATAAGAGCTGTATGTGTGTGTGAGTAAATGTTTAAGTGCCTCCGACACTGTGCCACTATGTGTATTCGTGGATGTACCCTTTTACACATAGGTATGTGACTTCCAGCACAAATAGGGGACTGGATCTATAACTGGACATAAGGGTCCGCAAGTGTGTATGTTACCGAATAAAACTTGAAACAACATGCCTTATCTTTTAAGCTCATAGATCCCTTTTCTATGGCCTACATACAGCCTATGTCAGGAGTGAGTTATATGTAAAAGAAGAAGAGTTTAAGGCTTAGCAACATGTTTTGAATGTCACGTCGGCCTACAAAGAGAACTGCATATACACGGTCACCTGTTGCAGGCCTGAGACACGTTTAAAGGCCTACTTCTCTGGATGGATGGCTTGTTAGTGTCAGTTCTTCAGTACGCACCTTAATAAGTGTCTTAGTGCCTATGCAGGTATGTCATTAGTTATGTAAGTAACTATGTTTGTATATCTCTGGATCTCTTAGTTACTCTATGGGACTCTCTATCTGTATATAAGGAGTTGCATTGATTGCTTGGTGGCTGTGGCAGTGAGTATTGGGGTATTTAAATGTTTGTGAAACTACCTCCGTTAATGCTGGATATATAAGACCTGCATGGGTGTGTCAGTATAAGTGCCTCTGTCACTATGTCACTAGGTGTAATAGTGGATGTTTCCTTCTACACATAGGTATGTGACTGCTAGTATGGGTCGGAGACTAAATCTATAAATGGGATATGCGTTGGCAAGTGTGCATGTAACTTAATCAAGCTTGAAACAACATGTCTTATCTTTTTAGCTCACAGCTCTCTGCTCTATACCTCACCTACAGCCTATCTATGGGGTGGTTTATATGTAATAGAACAGGTGTTTGCAACATGTTTACAATGTTATCTCGGCCAAGCAGGAAAACTGGATATACATGCTATACAGTAGCAGGCCCGAGACATGTTTAAAGGCCTATTTGTCTGGATGGATAACTTGTTGGTGTCAGTTCTTCAGTACACACCTAAATGAGTATCTCAATTCCTACATGGGTGTTTTGTTGGCTACGTAAGTAAGTACATGGGTATCTCCCTGGATCTCTTAGTTACTCAATGGGACTCTCAATCTGTATGTAAGGACCTGCAGGTTTGGTTTGTGGCTGCAGTAGTGAGTAATGGCGTATTTAACAGTGTGTGCAACTGCCTCCATTACTGCTGGATACATAAGAGCTGCATGTGTATGACAATGAACATTTAAGTGCCTGTATCACTGTCTGGCTTGGTGTATTAGTGGATCTATCCTTCTTTACATTGGTATCAGAGCTCCAGTATGGGAGGGAGACTGTATCTATAACTGGACATATGTAACTCAATCAAACTTGAAGCATGCTTTACCTACCCAACTGAACTACTGCCTAACAAATAAACTAAATACACCAATTGCCAATAAAGTATTGAAACTATATGTAGAACATAAAAATATTCACTTGGCCACTAACAAACTTTTGAGCCACCTAATTCCAAGTACATGATTCAGTACATAACTATTTTTGCTAGAGGCTGTTTCATTTATCAAACGCCTATATTTCAAACTGTTTACATGTATATATCTGTTAGTGTTCAAATGTTTAAGTAGTTCCATAAGCACGTCACATCATATATAATCAATTATTTCTTGCCCTCTAAATGTATGTTACAGGATATCTAACTACTATTCAAACCTTATGACATTTAACCGACTCTTATAATTCCTATATTTGTATATAGATACATTATCATTTTTAACATACCTATCAATTCACTTTGTTGATCGCCAAATTTTACCACACTGTCACTTCAAATTTCTTCTCATGGAAAACGATAAGTACCATTCTCTGTAAGAAAGAACCAGCAATGGCAATTGTTCCCTCTCTTTTTCCACTGATACTCATACAGTTTACAAAACAAAATGTTCTCTTCATTTTTTCCTGTTCTTATATTGGTTTTCCTTTGTCAGTTTTTTTAACCCTTTATTAGTCTCCTGATAAGAAGCCCGATCTAGTTGTATCTGTGGGTGGATTTGCGACTCCGTCGCAATGCTCAGCGCGGACCCCCGCTGTAGCTTTGCGACAGGGTCACAAATCTATATGGGAGTCCCTTAAAGCATTTAGATTTATAGTGCATTCATTTTTCAACTACGTTTGAGATCCTATCATAGTACTGAATTAGGAAATTGCTTTTCACATTACAATACATTTCTAAAGTACTTTATTTTCTTGTTTCAAAGTACAATGTATTTGGGACCCTTCCCCCACTGCTGTACCTCAGTTCTCATATCAACCTCCTTTCAAACACTCTACTGTACCAGTAAGTCAAAAGTTTAAAGCACTTTATAACAGGAGCATACCAGTTAAAATTCAACTGTAGCAGGTGCGATTGACTGCTTGACAATGTAAGCATATCCACAATAGCATAACTTCCCTTAAATGTATCCAGAGCCAATCACAGATCTACTTACTTTACCTTTGAAATCACTATCTATTTTTAGCTACCAAATTATTTACACCACCTAATCAAATACGTCATTTTCTTGAACCAGATCCACTCTTCCATTTTAAATGTCTTTCATGCAACCAACTGTCTTATTTAGCTGCAGTCTTCTCCTGTGTGCTACTGCCCCTTCCTTCAAAATGGATAGAATGTGACTTTGGTTTGCCCAATGTGGATATTACTTGGATTGGCCAGAGAGGGTTAAAGTGGCAGCACTTGCTACCTTTGGTTGAGAGCATTGCAGATTGCCAACATCCAGACCTCTCAATTGTGCACTGTGGTGGCAATGACTTCGGCACTCATACTGGGGTAAGTTTGGAAGTCGTAATGAAGGATACCTTTGGCCAATTAATGGGACTTTACCCTCACATTGCCTTACAGTACTCTAACATTTGCCAAAGACAGAAATGGAAATGGTCAGACGAATTCTGTCCACAAATAGTAAAAAGGCAGTAGACATGTTCATAAAACTGTTTCTGCATTCCTCAGAGATAACAACATGTGCTCCACCTACAAAAACAACTTGGAACATATATATAGAAACTATAGAGTACATTTCTCTAAGAAAGGCCACAGAATATTCCTTGACAAGTTGCAAGACTGTAGCCTGTTTTATGTGTAGTAATCATATATACACAAGAAGCCCAAAGGCTCTTCTAAGAGCCACCCTATTACTAAACATTCAATAATTTTCATTTTAAATCCTTTTTTGAAAAAAAGGTTTTTGGAGTTGAGACTTAACCGTGGAACCGCACAGCAAAAGCTTGAATTCAATGCTCAACACCACATTTAAGATTTATAACTCTTAGTTTCACTCTATGTGCCCGACAATGGATCTGAGAGTAGTTTTATGAGTGTCTAAGTGTGTGTGAAAGTGGATATATAAGTCTCTCAGTGCATCTGTGAGTACACACATTACTTTTTGAGTAGGTGTGTGAGTAAGTGCATGAGTGTCTCAATGGGTCTGTGAGTGCAAACGGAGAACTGTCACTGAGTGCATTATTGTCTGAGTGGATCTATGAGCGGGTGGATGAGTGCCTGAATGGGTCTGTGAGTGAGTGTGTGAGTCTCTGAATGAGTCTGAGAGAAGGTGCTCAAGTGTCTTACTGGATCTGTGAGTGGGTGTGTAAGTGTCTCATTTTGTCTCTGTCTGGATGCATGAGTCTCTGAGTGGGTTAGTGAGTGGGTGCATGAGTGTCTGAGTGGGTCTGTGAGTGGTTGTGTGAGTCTCTGAGTACCTCTATGAGTGGAGAAGTGTGGCTCAATGGTTAGAGCAGCAGACCCTGATGCTGAGGTCTAGCCTGGGACCAGGGTTCAATTCCCGCCTCGGCGGGTCTTGGGCTCAACTTCTTCGGACCTGATAATTCTCGCCTCGATGCCTATTCTAATCATGGGTCCCACTCTGCAACTCTGGGCAATAGCTTGCTTAATCTCCACAACGGCCCCAACAATGCTAGGATGCCTGGCTTCACCTTGGGGGTGCCCTGGAGTGGGCACTTCAAAGGGAAAGGCCAGGAAGGGTTCCTCAGTGGTATTCATACAAGCGCCGAGATGCCTCATGGGTGATTTGTGCGCAATACAAGTACCACTACATTTACATTTTACATGCATGAGTGTCTGTGTGGGTCTGTGAGTAGGTGTGTGAGTCTCTGAGTGGCTTTGTGAGTTGGTACACAAGTGTTTTTCTGGATCTGTGAGTGGGATGCATTAGTATCTCAACATGTATGTGACTGGATGCATGAGCTTCTGAGTGGGTCTGTCAATGGGTGTGTGAGTGTCTGAGTCAGTCTGAGAGTGGGTGCATGAGTCTCTGAGTGGGTCAGTGAGTGGGCCATGAGTCTCTGAGTGGGTGTGAGAGTGTCTGAGTGGGTCTTTGAGTGGGAGAATGAGTGCCTGAGTGGGTTTGTGAGTGGGTGCATCAGTGTCTGTATGGGTATGTGAGTAGGTGCATGAGTGTCCGAGTGAGTCTCTGAGTGGGTGCATGAGTGCCTGAGTAGGTCTGTTAGTGAGCACATGAGTGTCTGAGATAGACTGAGAATGGGTACATTAGAGTCCAAGTGGGTCTCTGAGTGGGTGTCTGCTGTGAATGGGTGCATGAGTGTCTGAGTAGGTCCTTGAGTGGGAACATGAAAATAAATATATATGTGTGTTTGTGTGTGTGTGTGTGTGTATATATATATATATATATATATATATATATATACGTGTTGATAGATAGATAGATAGATAGATAGATAGATAGATAGATAGATAGATAGATAGATAGATAGATAGATAGATAGATAGATAGATAGATAGATAGATAGATAGATAGATAGATAGATAGATAGATAGATCATACCCTTTCAGGCTTCACATCCCACATAAGTTATACAAAAAAGGGAGCATGGAACTCTTGGTAGTTTTGATGGAGGGCAGCTCCTATGTAGAAGACCCTAAAGTCATGCCCACACCACGAACTGCTAATTACCCCACATATTTGATTACTCATGACATCTTCTATGACATCATTGATACTATCACTTCAACATGTGCAATGAAATTATTGATGAGAAAACTGTGGGACCCGAGCAATAGTTACCTTAGGGCGCAAGTTATTGTTACTTGACAATATTTCAACAGGTCAATTTCAATGTTTTTGCTCATTTAAAATGTTACATTGTCACTGAAATTCTCACCTAACCATAACATTACTTTAACTGTTGTTATTTTCAGTGAATTTCTAGGTTTTTTTAACATAACGTCTGATCCTTTTGATTGTGGCTGCCTGATCTGAAACCATCTACCTTTATATTTATTTTTTCAATTATGCATTGTTTTTTCGATTGAAGTGAAGTGTTACCATTTTAACTTGCCTTATTTTCTTGCGTGTTACAGTTCCAGAAAAAGCCTTCCTGTCAGAATCTGGTACCCATTCCTGGTGGTCATCTAATGTCCTTGGTAATATCCTCAGTGGGGTTGCAGAGTGATTCAGAGAAGTGGCAGACCATTTCTCTTTGCTGATAAAATGAAAAAAGACTGTCAGACTAAAATGTCCAATGAGACTATTGTAAAAACACAGCAATTCTACAATGTCGTTGATCTCCACACTTCTATACTAATGTAAGAACTGCCTGTTTCATAAACACCCATTGAAACTACCAAGACTAAACCGGTGTTTAACCAACAAATAAAGAAAAACACAGAATTATAAATATCAATCTAGACCACATCAATTTCTCTATCCTAGGGTACCATTCATAGCAATGCCCTGCATATTATTTTGTGGTTGTAAAAAAATCATTTCGTAGTGCACCGAAAAGCGCTGAAGAGTCAACATGGTAGCATAGTACATTATCGGCCAAATAGTTCGGGCATATTTCTGAGAGATTTACGTCATGCTTCCTTGCATCACGCAACTTGGTATATGCGTGACACAAACCTCTAAGTCAGATTTATGAAGCCACACAAAACCACTTTGCGTGACTTTGTATGGCTTAAAAAATCTGGATTAAGGCAACGCATCACAAATCAGTGTGTTGACGTACTATGCACAAGGTAGGCGCTCTATGGGCATTGCGGTGGGTGTTCCCACACAACTCCCATGGATTTTAATGCATTCCCAGATTTACAAGCACTTGTAAACCTAGGAATGCTCCAAAAAGATATGCCTCACCAGGAGAGGCGTTACAAGGAGAAATATCTTTATTCCTCCTCCTTTTTTCGTTTCTATGTGCACTGCATTCTCTCAGTATTTATTTTGAGAGGTGAAGGGGTGCCCCATTCTGCACAAAATCAAACATGCATACAACACAGGCACACTTGCACCATGGTTCAAGGATACCTGGATTGGCGCTAGGCTACCAAAATGGCGCCAAAGCAGTGGGAACAGACAGGTATGTGCCATATTAGATAAATATGGCACATTCCTGCCCTTTCACTGTGACGCTGAGTAGCGCAGCAAGGTGGCTTGCTGTGCTGCCCTGCACCACAAATGTAATAAATATGGCCCTTAGAGTCTGAGTTAAAGCATGGTGCCAATGAAGGTCATGTAAAGAAAATCAGATTCTTCATCCCCCCTGCATACGGCAGCATATCCACAGTAACTTGAACAAGGAATTCGTGGCAGAGATGCCTCTTTTTTGCCATCAAGTGCATCAAGCAGCAATCATAACTTCACCAAGGATGGTGGTGGGTCAGTCATGCCACCTTCAGTAGTAGATCCACTAACATCTTTGGAAGAGTTAGCACAGTGAAAAGTATCCACTGAACGGGTGTACATTTTCATTAAAAGTGAGAATTATGTGCATAATATGCTGGAAAATGTCCCTCATTACACTATAATGGGGTAACCGAGTGAACATCAGGGCCTGAGTAGGGTTTTGTACAATAAAGAAATGGTCCAGTTGGGTTAGAACAATTAAACATAAATGATGCTTTTTCAACACCAGAAACATTTCTTTTGGGAAATTAAAAATAAATATTGAAGAAAAAAACTAACAGATAATTAAGTACAATGAGAGTAATGTACAATATACTGTAGGTTGCTGCAGTAGTGAGAGAGTGAAAAAGTGCTTGTGCTGCGTGGCAAGTGAAAGTGTAGTGACTGTAAACATATAATACAAAAACAAATCGCAGTGCTACAGCCCACTGCATGCTGCCTGTCAAGAATTATATTGTTTTGAATTCCCATTTATCCAGGGCAGCAGGAAAATTGTCTTAAATGCCCAAATGGGGTCTTGTCTTAGTTCAGGCAAATACTGAGTGTATAATTTAGACCCAAAATAGTGAGGTTACTTGGAACCATCTGGGTGGGTCTTCATCAGGATGTGGAGGTGGAGCAGCCTAGAGGTGCATGAAAACTCCATAAGGAAGTTCCTTTTGTGTTAGGTAGACAGCAACACGGCTCGTCTGCAGGATGGAAAACTCAACAGACTGTGATTTTTGTTCTATATTATATGTTCTCGGTTACTACGGGGCATATTATCAAGGACCGGTGTTAAAATTATTGCCGTTTTATCGGCAGGAAACTGCCGATAAAACGGCGGTAATGGGCTTGATAATACGCCCTTGTTAATTCCCATGGAAGCCCATGTTAACACAAGAACATGGGCTTCTATTGGAATTAACAAGGGCGTATTATCAAGCCCATTATCGCCGTTTTAGCGGCAGTTTCCTGCCGATAAAACAGCGATCATTTTAACACTCTTTTGATAATATGCCCCTACGTTCTCACTTGTCATGCTGCACAATCACTTTTTCACTATTGAAGCAACCTACTGTATACTGTACATAGATACTCTCTTTGTACTTAGGCCATAATATATGACATTGATCTAATTCCATTTCTGGTTGTGTTTTTCTTCAATATTTATTTTATTTTTCTTAAAATATTTTTTTCTGGTGTTGAAAGTATCATTTATGTTTAATTGTTCTACCCAACGGAACCATTTGTTTATGGGAAATGTCCTTCGGCATGCAAGGGAGATTGAATATAGATGCACTGACACCATACTCTCATTTTAGAGATACACTCTATGGCCCACATTTTATAGTAAGTATTCCAACATACAAGTGCATTGATCAAATTTCAACACGAGGGTTCCACAAAAGTCTTTCCCATAGCGGAGACAGCAACTTAAAGGAGAAACCTCTGCGCTATAGAAGGCCTGGAATATGTTAATCAATCAGATGGAGATTACACAAACTAAATTGTATTTAAGACTAAACATCTGTAAATAAACATGTGGTGCCTGATGTATACTGATTTCAGTAATGATGGACTGGATCACTGTAACATCCTTTTGAAGACATTCATTCAAGCAGGGAGGAAAACAAGGCGTTGAGTTGCGGTCATGCAAAAGCCACTGGTAACTGCTTGGGGTCTGCCCTCTAGTCCACTTTTTTGTGCACTATTCCTCCTAAGAAAGAGACCAGTCATGTTAACAACACCCTTGATTCTCTACCTCAAGCATCAGTCTCGAACAAACTGCTAGGCCTCATGCCAGGCCACATTCCCTCGAAAATGGAACATAAGCATCCCCAATCAGGTTTACGCCTTGTCATTCCTCATCAGTGAAGTACACAGTGAGTGCGGGCCCCACATCTGGGCATGTCTGTTGCACCTAGAACATCACACTAAGGAGAAAAAAAAGGTGATGGGTGTAATGCTTGCAAAGGTTTTAGTCACAGGCAGTTGCTTAGGCCACCTTCTAGTCCGTCATCATTCACCGATTATTTTACTCTATATGTAACTCCACTTCAGGTTAACAACAAAATGTTCAGCTGCAGCTGGATCCTTGGATTTCTCTGCAGTAGCACACCCTCTTTCATCGACATGACGTTCTACACCCCCAGGTAACAATGGAGAGGTTTCACAGAAGCAGGCAGGAGAAATGTTCAGTTGTATCTGTTCCACTAGGTTTCTACCAGGTCGCTCTTTTCCTGTGGCTTTCTGCACTCTTCGGCCCTGGAGGAGATGAGTAGGGACTAGTAGGTTTCATACGTAACACCCTGAATGCTGTGCCCTAGGGGTCAGTAAGATGCTAGCACCCTTATCCTTTGGAGCAGCTTTTTATGGGCATGGCTTTGAGACAGAGCTGGGATCAAACCTATCCCAAATTTCTGTTAGGGTAACAAGAATTACCCAATGCAGCACCAATAATCTTTTTCTGTCTCCTTATGTTCTAGTGATCCCTCTCCTGGAAATTCAAACAATCATATCATTTGTAAAGTGCACTACTCACCCCTGAGGGTCTCAAGGTGCTGGGGTGGGGAACGCTGCTACTGCTCGAAAAGCCAGGTCTTGAGGAGTTTTCTGAAGGTCAGCAGGTCTTGGGTCTGCCGTAGGTGGATGGGGAGGGTGTTCCAGGTCTTGGCGGCGAGGTGGTAGAACGATCTGCCGCCTGAGGTCGCTCTTCGGAAGCGGGGGACTGGAGCGAGGGCGAAGTCGGTGGAGAGGAGTTGGCGGCTGGGGGTGTAGAAGCTGATTCGTCTGTTGAGGTACGTTGGTCCGGTGTTGTGGAGTGCCTTGTGTGCATGGGTGAGGAGCTTGAAGGTTATCCTCTTGTTGACCGGGAGTCAGTGCAGGTCTCTCAGGTGGGGTGTGATGTAGCTGCGGCGAGGGATGTCGAGGATCAGGTGTGCAGAGGCATTCTGGATGCGATGGAGCCGTCTCAGGAGTTTGGCCAAGGCTCCTGCGTAGAGGGCGTTTCCATAATCCAACCTGCTGCTGACAAGGGCCTGGGAGACTGTTCTTCTTGTTTCAGTGGGGATCCACTTGTAGATCCTACAGAGCATGCGGAGGGTGTTGAAGCAGGAGGAGGAGACGGCGTTGACCTGTTTAGTCATGGAGATGGTGGAGTCGAGGATGACCCCTAGGTTGCGTGCGTGGTCGGTGGGTGTTGGATTGGTTCCCAGTGCGGTCATCCCAGGCCGAAGGGTTGGATCCGAGGATGAGGACCTCCGTCTTGTCCGAGTTCAGCTTCAGTCGGCTGTTCCTCATCCATTCAACAACGGTCTTCATGAAGGTTGGTTTTGGCGGTGTGGGGGTCCTTGGTGAGGCAGAGTATCAGCTGGGTGTCATCGGCGTAGAAGAGGATGTTGAGGTCGTGCCGACGGGCGACGTGGGCGAGCGGTGCCATGTAGATGTTAAACAGAGTTGGGCTGAGGGATGAGCCCTGGGGTACGCCGCAGATGATCTCAGTGGCTTCGGAGCGGAAGGGGGGAAGGCGGACGCTCTGTGTTCTGGCAGAGAGGAAGGAGGTGGTCCAGTCCATGGCCTTCTCTTGGATCCCAGCTTTGTGGAGGCGTGTTCGTAGTGTGTGGTGACAGACCGTGTCGAGGGCAGCTGACAGGTCCAGGAGGATGAGGGCTGACGTTTCTCCGTTGTCCAGCAGGGACTTGATGTCATCGGTGGCGGCGATGAGGGCAGTCTCTGCGCTTTGGTTGCTGCGGAACCCGGACTGGGAAGGGTCCAGCATGTTGTTTTCCTCGAGGTAGCGGGTCAGTTGTTCTTTGACGGTCTTCTCGATGACCTTTGCCGGGAACGGGAGCAGGGAGATGGGCCGGAAGTTCTTGAGGTCCTTGGGGTCCGCCTTGGGTTTCTTGAGTAAGGCGTTGATCTCGGCGTGCTTCCAGCTCTCCGGGAATGTTGCCGTCTCAAAGGAGGTGTTGATGACTTTCCGGAGATGGGGTGCGATGGATGTTCTGGCTTTGTTGAAGATGTGGTGTGGGCATGGATCTGACGGAGATCCGGAATGGATGGTGTTCATGATCTTGATGGTGTCATCGTCATTGATGTTGGTCCAGTAGAGCAGGCGGTTGGTGCGGATGGTGGTCGTGGGCGCGGAGGTCTCAGTGGTTGTCGGGGCGGTCGTGGCATTGAAACTGTCGTGGATGTCTGTGATCTTGCGGTGGAAGAAGGTGGCCAGCGAGTCGCACAGGTCTTGCGAGGGTGGGACGTCTTTGGTATTGGAGCTGGGGTTGGAGAGTTCCTTCATGATGTTGAAGAGCTCTTTGCTGTTGTGCGCATTGTTGTCTAGGCGGTCTTTGAAGGAGGCCCTTTTGGCGGATCTGATGAGGTGATGGTGTCTGCGGGTGGCGTGGCTGTCCGGTGTTCGTTCTCGGAGCCAGATCTTCTCCAGCTTTCTGGAGGTTTGCTTGGAGGCCCGGAGGTCTACAGCGAACCAGCAGGCTTTCTTGTTGGTATGATTGTTGGAGGGTTTCTTGATCGAGGCGAGGGTGTTGGCGCAGTCGTTGATCCACTATCTGAGGTTGCGGGCGGTGGTGTCGGGGTCAGTATGGTCGGCGGGTGGGCTCTGGACGAGGGTGGTGGTTAGCTGGTCTTCGGTGACTTTGCTCCAGCAGCGGTGAGGCATCTGTTGGATGCAGTTGTGCATGGTGGGTTTCTTGAAGGTGAAGTGGATGCAGCGGTGGTCGGTCCAGTGGAGTTCGGTGGTATGGTTGAAGGAGACGTGGGGGCTTCCAGAGAAGATGGGGTCAAGCATGTGACCGGCGGAGTGGGTGGGTGTTGGGATGTGTTGTCTGAAATTGGTCAAGCAGAGTAAAACCAGTCTTTGATTTCCTATTATTTTCACTCTCTTCAAGGTTATATTGTGTAGGCTTCCCTTTAGGTATAAATGACAGTAGCCACAACAGGATTGTCGATGTACTTTTGCTTAAACCATGCAACTGATCTCCAGGAAGATTCTATGTCAGAACTGGAGGCTCTGAATATACCTTCTTCCTTCACTTTATTTTTCACAGCAGCCATTTTTAACAAAACAACAGAACTACATTTCCTGTGAACAGCAGAGAAATAAAGAGTTTTAGCAGAAGTCCTTTCACGCTGTCTGCCCTCAAGACCCCAGTTGGTCCTTCCATGCTGTCTACTCTTCCTCCTTCTTTGCTTCTCAGCAGCAAGTTAAGTTGTTTTTCTTGTTTCTCCTCGGTGAGGGGTGTGGAAATGCGATATTTTGCTGTGTTTGTATTTGCGCTTGATAATCATTTTGTTTTAACACAACCCCTGTAGTTGCAGGACACGTTTGTGTACCTTATGTGAATTATTTACCTAATTGAAGTGTGGTGAGGTCCTCCCACCGCCTGGGGGCATTGTGCCCTCTCAATGGGCAACGCGAGTCAGGCACTGGTGATAGAGTCCTTACAAGCGCTGCCTTGCTTCTTGCCACCCAAGTGACACCTTAAGTGGTCTGTGTTTCCCTGATAGCTTTTTTATGCCCCAGTAGGGGTCTGTATTGCATTGTTGAATACTCCGATGGGTCGTAAGAGTGCCTAGTGGTGCCGGGTGGGACACTGGGTCAGGTGGCTGTCCAGTGATTGTAAGGGGGTGTTGTGTCCCAGGGCTCTGTCCCGCAAATTGTGCACCTTTGGCCACCCAAATACGTCTGGGCTCCCTCTCAGCACTGTGTGTGAATTGGTGCTTCCCAGCACTGCTCTGCCTCTTAAGTCCAGTGGGTTTTGTGGTCTCAGGACCATGCAATCAGAGCTGGATCAGATCCAAGAGGAGAATCTTTCGGCCTTTCTCACTTGGGAGGATGACTTTTATCAGGCAGTGGACGACTCCATTATAGGGCTGTAAATCAGGCCATGGAGCCCTTGGAGCAGCACTTTTCAGCGCATAATGCGAGGGAGTGTGCCAAATGGGCTAACCCCATGCCAGCTCCCCCTAAGTCCCCCCAGGTATCCCAGGATGATGGCCCCCCTCAAAGAAACAGTGTAATCTGGGGGTGGACGTAGATGCATTT
The DNA here is from genome assembly GCF_964261635.1 of Lissotriton helveticus. Lineage (NCBI taxonomy): Eukaryota > Metazoa > Chordata > Amphibia > Caudata > Salamandridae > Lissotriton > Lissotriton helveticus. Next base: position 462,588,251 of record NC_136070.1, read on the forward strand.
GCACATTTAAAACAGGCTTTCCTAGCTCAGGTTCCCCCCCAACCAGTGCCCACGGACCCTGCTGACAGTTCTCCGACCCCCCCTCGCAAAGTCTCCCCTGACCCCTAGACACTGTCGACTCCAATGTTGACACGGATGAGGATGCAGACCCCGGGGGTGTCTCATACATGCTAGACCCAGATGATATTGTGCACCCCTGGTCAACGGACTGGATCCCAGGTGATAAGGTAGCCAAGTATGTCGCAAGCAAGCTGCGCAAGCCCAAGGAGAAGGGCACTCACAACCGCCTCCGGGCGGAGTGCCCCAGCCCCAGTTTAGAGGGGAAGGTTGCCCATACTCCTGAGATAGACCCCAAGATGGTGAAGTTCCTAGCTAAATTTGTGGAGGACCCTAAGAAAGGTATTGATAGGTCCTGGTGCTCCTGCCAGGACACGCTTTAGATGCGGTGGGTCCGGAGACTAAGGACCAGATGTAGGTGATTCCTATTTACCGACTCCTAAATACCGACTCTTACCGAATCGGTATTTAAGAGTCGGTAAATAGGAAGGAGGCAGATGTAGGTAAAAAATTACCGAATCTGTAAGAGTCAGTATTTACCAAATCTGTAAATACCGATTCGGTATTTCACATTGATTCCTATGGGCCTTGAAGCCCATAGGAATCAATGTGAAATACTGATTCGGTATTTACAGATTCGGTAAATACTGAATCCTGCAAGGGTGCAGGGGGTGTCACTTTGACACCCACTAGCACCCCAAGTACAGGCATGTGTGCCATGTGGCACACATACATGCCCTAAGGGCATGTATGTGTGTCACATGGCACAGGTGTGCATGCACAGATGTGCATGCACATCTGAATTCGGTATTTTACCACCCAATAAGATTGGGTGGTAAAATACCGACTCTTAAGGGCCTGTGGCACTCTTAGGAGTGTCACCTACATATGGATTTACAGAATCTGTATATTTACCGATTCGGTAAAATACCGAAGTGGTAAATTTACCGAATCGGTAAATATACCGATTCTGTAAATTTAGACCCACCTACATCTCAAAAGCCAAATACCGGTCGTTAACGGCCGAAATCGGCCGTTACCGACCAGTATTTGGCGACCTACATCTGGCCCTAAAATCCTAGATATGGCTAAGGAGGCTAAGGCCTCAGGCTCATTGATTTCCCCAGAGGTGTTCTCAGGCTGGGCTCAGCGAACCATTGTGTTCTTGGAGACCGCTAATTGCGCGCTCTTGACCGAGAGACGGCATTTTCTCTTGATAAACGTGGACCCAAAATTGGCAGACCTGGCTTGAGTGGTGACCCTGGGTGGTTTATTCAGGGATCCATTCATCAAAGAACTTGGCAAGTTTGTGGCGACGTACACCTCACTGGACAAGGCCCAGTCCAATATCTGGAGAATCTTCACCCCTCATGTTTTCCAGGGGGCCGGTCGTGGCAGGGGCTGCTCGGCCGGGTGGTTCTCCTCCTTCAACCCTGACAGGGGACCAGGTTCCGGACGTGGACAGTATCAGGACAACTCACGTTACAATACTTTCTACCCCACCAGAGGGCAGAAGTTCTGCGCATGTGGAGGCTTCAAGGACCAATCCAACAAGTCTGGAAAAGGTGAGTATGCTACCATCAAAGTTCCTGCACGTGGGGGTCAATTAGCGCTCTTCTCCCCTGCCTGGGCCACACTCACAAGCGACACGTGGGTGCTACAGACAGTGCAGGGCTTCCAGCTCGAGTTCCATGGCCATCCACATCAGGTGACCCGGCCCGTCCCATTTCATTTTCCAACGAGACACAGAGCTGATATGCAAGGAGGTCTCTGCTCTCATTCAGAAAGGGGCCATTTGTTGTGCGTAGGAGCACCCAGGCGGTATTCCCAGCAACATTTTCCTGGTTGAAAAAGCCGACGGGGTCGGATACCAGTTGTCAATTTGAGAGATTTCAACTAGTGGGTGGTGTATCACCACTTCAAAATGGAGAGCATCAACCTCCTTGGGGACGTGCTGCAGCCGCTTGATTGGATGATCCGCCTGGACCTGAAAGACGCATATCTGATGGTCCCGATCTTCCCTTCTCATCAACGTTTTCTCCAGTTCAGATTGGACGGCCAGGTTTTTTAGTTTACCGCTCTGCCTTTCGGGCTATCCTTGGCTCCGTGGTGCATCATGAAAGTCCTAAAGCCAGCAGGGGAGTTTCTACGGGCGCAGGGCATCCGGATGATCGTCTATCTAGACATGCTGTTCCTGGATCAATGTCCCAGAAGGCTGGCCAGTCATTAGCAAATGGCGGTCAATCTACTTCAGGGTTTGGGATTCATCATAAATAAGAAGAAATCCCTCTTGGCCCCGGTCCAGTGCACAACCTATTTGGGATTTGCAATGCATTCCATTTGTTCGATCCTGAGTCTTCTGGCCAGGAAAATGGCGAAGATCAGGCATGAGATGTGCCAAACCTTGGTGAAGTCACGCATTTCACTGAGTCAGATGGCCCATCTAGTGGGTCTCCTCTCCTCCTCGATTCAGGCAATTTTTCCTGGTCCCTTGCACTATCGTGCGATGCAACGCCTCATAGCGTACCACCTCAGGAGGGGGGTAACCTATTCCCAATCCGTTCCACTTGCAGAGGAGGTGAGGGACAAGATGGTCTGGTGGTTCACGCACATGGAGGCATGGAATGGGAGAGTGATCTTCGGCTATGCCCCGGACATTGTGATAGACCCGACGCCAGCCGTTCCGGCTGGGGTGGCAGGTGCAACAAGTTCTCCACAGGTGGAGCCTGGTCCACACATGAACAGTCATGGCACATCAACTGCCTGGAACTTCTGGCGGGGTTGTTTGCGGTCCAGTGCTGGACAAAGGACAGGGTGCAATCGTGTGTCCTTCTCAAAATGAACAATATCTAGGCGGCACCAGAACCAAGGCTCTAGCAAACCCAGCTAATGAGTTTTGAAATCTCTGCCTAGAGAACCAGGTGTCAGTCACAGCGGAATACCTCCCAGGTCGGGCGAATGAAGTGGTGGACTGGCACTTATGCTATCTCCTGGATTCCAGCGTGTGGAAGTTGGACCAGCAGGTGTTCTCTCAGCTGGTGGAGAGATGGGGCCCCTTCTCAGTCAATCTATTTGCATCACATATGGATCATCAGTTGCCAGGGTATTTCAGTTGGAGGCCAGATCCTCAAGCAGAGGTGACAGATGCATTTTTCCAGGACTAGCAGCAAGAGCAGGGCTATGCCTTTCCTCCTTTTTCGATGATCATGCGGGTGTCTGCCCTCCATTGTCGCCAACAGGCAGAGATTGTGCTAATCACACTCCTGTGGAGATCTCAAGAATGGTTTCTGGTTCTTCTGGAACTTTCTTGGGATTCTCCAATCCGACTTCCCCACTTTCCTCACATCCTCCTCAATCCAGATCTCGATCCTCATCGGCTGGTAGTGGAAGGAACGTTGAGGACGATGGTCTGGCGGATCTTCGGTGTCGCTTGTTGCTCCCAGACCTTTTGGGACAGGCTGACATGGTACTTGCTAGAGCATGGGCAGACAGCACGACTAAGAGATACCAGTTCGCATGGAGCAGATGGTGTCATTGGTGTATGCATCGGAGTGTCGATCCCATGGGAGCGGATGGTAGTCCACATCCTTAATTTCCTGGCGGGTTTAGCTGAGGATGGCTTGGCCTACCATTCCAATAATACTTTCCGTTCAGCGATCTCAGCGGACCATTCCCTCATTCACGGTTCTCCGTGGGGGAACACCCATTTGTTTGTAGGCTCCACAGGGAGATTTGCCTGTCACTCCCTCTGGAGCCACGATATTCTGTTCCATGGTATGTTAACCTAGAGTTGAATCTTTTTCTTTCCTGGCAACCGAACAGGTTTTTGACTCGCAAAGAGGTGACAGCCAAATTGGCGATGCTCTTATGCCTGGTGTCTTGCAGACGCATCTCTGACGTGAGAGCCTTTGACATTTCAGCTAGGGTGTTCTCCCCAGAGGGGGTATCCTTTACGGTAAGTAGATGGACCAAATGTAATACCAGGGTCATCCGGTACCAGGCCTTCCCAGATTCCTCCAAACTGTGTGTGGTACAGTGCCTCCGAGCTTATGAATAATTGACTGAAGAGTCGGCCTCCAGGTGAGAAGCAACTGCTTATTGCTCTACGGAAACCGTACAGAGCGGTCTCATCCCCGACCATAGCCAGATGGGTACGTTGGGTTATGCAGGAGGCGGGGATCGATACCAAGATTTTTTGTGCCTACTCAGCAAGAGGGGCAATGGCCTCAAAGGCGTCTTCTCTCACAGCGCGTTTGGAAGACCTTATGCGTGCTGCTGATTGGTCCTCCAACTCTACCTAAGAGGTTTTATTTTATGCGGGTGCTTGAAGTAGGTCTGCCATAATCTGAGCCTTTTGTCCTGACATAGAACTGAAAATTTGCCTAGCTGTAGTAATGGTATGTTTCATATCTATGAAGGACACAGAGGTGAGGATTATCCTGCCCAATGACCACTGAAGACGTGGACCCTCCCTGTTCTGGTGTAAGTAATTGATTCATGAGTTCACTTAAAATGTGATGCATGCTAATTTAACGGCTTTGGTCATATATGTAGTGCTTTCTGGTGTTGTTCTGCAACTTAGTTTGTTCCGGTACAGTTCTCTGACATTGCCTATTTTATCAGGAAATTATGGATCCAAACAAGAGGAGTGAAGTCCAACAAGGAATGGTTTGCACACAGAAAGAGGAAGAGTAGACAGTGTGGAAGGACCGACTGGGGTCTGGAGTGCAGACAGCGTGGAAGGACTTCTGCTAAAACTCTTTATTTCCCTGCTATTCATGGGAAAAATAGTTTTGTTGTTGTGTTAAAAATGGCTGCTGTGAAAAATAAAGTGAAGGAAGAAGGCATAATCCTCGCCACCATGTCCTTAATAGAATTGAAACTTACCTTTACTACAGCTAGGCACATTTTCATTATACATATTTATTCAAAACATTGGTAAGCGATATGAGTAACCTAAATCTGACCATTCACTTGCTTTCCTCATGCGTCATTACCTATATGCTTCAACATTTTTTTCAATAGCCTTTTTCTAGAAGAACTTAGGGAAATAGTGATTAATTAATTTTTCTATTTAAAACAAGCTGTATAGCCAGCTCCAGGAAACATGCATAAAGTATAAGCTCTGAGTGAAATTTTAATTACATTGGTGAAATGTGTGTAATGTGTGTCATTTCTAATTGTCACATTTCATAAAATTTCTCAAAAATTAGCATTACATGGTTTTGTGATTTTTTGCACACTGGACGCTCGTTCGCAAAGAATATATAACACGGAGAGACATGTAATATTTTAGCTACTCTCTTGCCTGTAACTTGCAAGACGTTTTTACGCAAATTGCAAACTTGCATAAAAAAAGTCACACAAAATACCCACAAAGCACATTTTGCTTTCTTAAGTCTAATTTTGTGATGTTGTTTGTGAATTTCCCAACATTTGGTAAAACGAATATTTACAATTTCACACACTTTTAGTTTAGGTATATGTTAAAGCAGCCTATTACTCATTCTGATACCACATAATTGAACCGTGTACAAATTTTGCGTACATATTACAGTTGAGTTAGTAATGGAAATTCTAGAGCAAAAACAGGTGTCCCTTTAAAACCGTGTGCATGTGATTGAGAACTCATTAGTACACCTGTGGTATGCCAGAAGTCAAAATGTCAGATTTCCTGAGCAAGAAAATATAGGGAAAACAATTGCATAAAGATGAATGCAATACAGCAAACCCCTTCTAAATTAGGGGAAGGGTCACAAGCAACACTAGCCAGTTATTAATTTGGACAGAGGTGCTGGCATCACCCAAGTTAAAATTAGGTAGTAAGTGGTTTGTATTTTATAGAAAAGGACATCTTTCTCCTCCGATGGAACTATCATCCTCTTGCTCCCCACCATAAAAGAACCACAAGTTTGTTCTACAATGATGATAGGGTATGAAGATCGATGGTAGTCAGGTGAAGAGGATTGATGTGTGCCCCTTTCCAACAAAAAGACAAATATCATCAATGATTAATCAAGGTTGGATGTGTCAGAAATTATGTGAACAATAAATAACATTATGCTGCTAGAGATTGAACGTTCAATGACCATTGGTTATTACCTACAAAATAGAGGGAGTTGTGTAAATCAGTTTGCTGATGTTGCAAATTGACTGTTCACACATGGCTTTCATGGATTGGTCGGCAGCCTTCGACTGTGTGACCCCTCAAAAGCTGTGGACCATCATGAGGGATATGGGAGTCGATCTATTAATCTTAAATTGTATTAGACAGATGTACTCCAACGCTATGGCCTCAGTAAGGTACACAAAAATGGAGGCTGCACACGCCCATTTAAAATCGCCAGAGGAGTTAGGCAGGGCTGTGTTCTTGCGCCATTTCTCTTCTCCATTTGTCCAAATGGAGTGTAAAAAGCCCTTATCAAGTCCACAAGAGATGTTCCAGTTTTTAACTCGCAACCTCTACCTATCTTGGCATACGCGGACGATGCAGTGTTGATGGCCAGAACTGGGTCTGGCCTCCAGCACCTTATATCTTTGTATGTGTCATTTATGAACTCACTTGATCTCACGGTGAACCGTTCAAAATCCTTTGCTGTGATAGTGGGGGCAAGAAAAATAGAGAGAACACCGTAACTCCATGTGGAGAACGAGAGGATTGAGGTGGTGGATTCCTTCCCGTATTTGGGGGTTCTTATCAATAAGGATTTGGCATGGACAAAATTAGTGGAAGGACGCAGAGGGGTAATGGAAAGAACCCTGCCGGCAGTAAAGACCTTTTACCAAAAAACTGGGTGATAGGCCACTATTACCAATAAAACAAATTTACCAGGCTAAAGTTATATCAGCAGTGACGTATGGGGCACTGTCAAAAGGGGTGCACTGCAAACTATAGAAAACAAGTTTTTTAAATCTATAGCTGGCCTCCCCACCTCGACCCCTAACTATATTTTACACTTAGAACTGGGACACCCTTATTTCACCGACCCAATACAATTGGCCCCTGTTCTTCTGTGGCATGCAATCTGGAGAAGGGATACACTCCCCCTGACACACACAATAATTAAGAATTGCTTAAATATGGATAAGTGGAGGAGATCCAGATGGCTGTGCTACGTAGAAAAACTCCTAAACAAGATTGTGCTACCTGAATTATTTCATCATCCAGATGAATGTAGAAAGATCTCTAAAGAAAAGGTCAAACATTTGTTTAGGATGAGGGTAGAGTATGAGAGAAGGGAAACTCATGGTAAGAAGCAGGCAATGGTGAACTAATGATCAATTTCCCCAGTGATAGAGAGAGGATATTTTTACTATCTGTCAGATGTTACAAATGCATATCACAGATTTATATTGATTAGGTTTCGTCTGAACATGATCCCTCTTATGATAGGATACCCCAGAAAAATCTATAACCATCCTGATTTAACTTTGTGCCCCTGTAATGGCTCGTCAAGACAAACTGATCTGCACCTTGTTTTATTCTGCAAACTGTATAAGAAGGAGAGGAACAGTTATTTAAAACCGATACTGCAGAAAATTAATTTTAAATATTGTAGGGTGGCACTATATTTTTTAAAGAGTCTATCAGATCCTTTGACTTGTTTTTCTCTAGCGTCGTTACTCTGGGCCTGCATGAAAAAGAGGAAAAACTCTGCACTAGAACCAGTCACTGGATGAAAAGTACGTAATAGGAGTAAAACCTTGGAAACAGTCAATCTTTTATAGATCCAATTTTAAAAAAATTAGTACGATGAAGATGAACTATTATATTTCGGATTTTAAATTAAATTGAATATTAAAAATCCTTTCATTTCTTTTTTATATGTAATTTTATGATCATTTTGTATTTGATCAAATAAAGGATTTTGACTATGACTATGACTGTTCACACACATCCCTATAAGTCGCTAATGCATGCGTATTATAATTGCATTTCTTGTAAAACAATGGTTGATGTTCTCCATACCAGTAGAAGCAGAGAAACAATGTGTTTCATTGTATAATCTGCTGAGGCCCCAGGATAGAAAATGCTGACAAACAAAATCCTCCCCCCACCTTGGTAGAAAAACATGATTATTGATGCACCAAGTAAACCTCATGATCAGTCCATGACAGAAATAGCTTTGCTTGTCACACAAATGTGTCTCTCTGTATCTGATGAATATGTTGTGCAACTTTATATTGATTCCTTAATTATAACATATGAAGAAAAGTGAGTGATTAAGCTGTAGAGAATCATTAGATACTAAACAGTTACGATCAGAAGCACAAACTAGCAAGAAAAAGTTAGATTATTTGTATTTAGTTTCTGATGTCATTTATATGTCTTACCTCCACTCCATATCCTTTATGCTGTTTGATTTATTATGTTAAGTCTCCAGAGCTAAAAAACAATAATATATTCTATTAGAAACATCAACCCTTACAGTATTATCAATTTAACGAATATCCTATTCAGGTGTGGCAAATAACTTAAACAAAAATCTGTTTTCTTTATACCATAGGTCTGCATATCATTCTTACAAAATTCCTAAAGATCTCACTCAGTTAAAGTTCAAGGAGCTAAAAAAGGCATTTCAAGAAGAAGTAAAATTCACCTTCTGAACCTGTGGGAATCAATATACCATTGACAGTGAATAGCAAACAAGGCGCATCTGTTGTGCAGATAGAACACACAACAAGGGTGACAGGAATTGGGTTGTTGCTTTCAGAGGGGGTTACCCATACCAATCAAACAAACTTAATCTTGTTGGACCAAAACATAGTACTTTGGGAGTTGTGGCTCAATCCCTGGTAGCTATTACACAAGCAGCAATCAATCATGAAAGAAGCATGTGTTAAGTTCAAGCAATGCTACCAATTTGAAAATCATAAAAACAACAAAATATTCAAAAATCAATTTAGTAAAATAGAGAGGAATTTATCATCAAAATGACACCAAAACAATCAATATTGGTTAAGGAAAACAAGTGATATGAATTTATAATGGATTAAGCAAAAATAATAAGTTTCAGTTCCCGGAAGACCAGGACTTAGATGGTATTTCACCATGCCACACCAGACTGAAGGCAGGGAAAGTTTGCTGTATGCCCACCATATTTAATGTTACCAAGAAGGGTAAACCCAATAAAGTCACTTGGACCTGGGTAGCAAGTAGTACAAGAATAGAGGGTCCCAGTACAGAGACGTTTGTAGAAAAAGAAAATAGGAAAACTGAAAAAAGAATAAATGCAACTAGGATTCACTGTTAATGCAATCACAATGAATCAAACCATACAAATTGGTTCACAATTTATTTAAGCTCAAAAAAAGGTTTGGTTCATTCACAAGCGACAAAATGACAGTGCCCAGGGAGAGGGGGGGTTGGTTGTGCAAGCTGGTTGTGCAGATTGCTAGGAAAAATTGGGAGGGGAGTGCTGGTCAAAGTGACCTGATTCACAAGGTAATTACAACTGTGTTGGCTTAAAAAATATATACAGCCACACATTTCACATAAATGTACAAAAAATCTCAACACATGCTATCAATAAAGCAGCCATTGTATATAAATCAACATTTGGGTCTATTGTAGGCAGATACGATGGTTGTCGATGTTTCGACCCACTATGTTCAAGGTGACTGTGTGACCTTAGGACGGGGTCTTCTTCAGGACAAGAGGGGAAGGGCAAGGGACCTGGGAAATAGAGGCATACAATCAATATAAAAAAACAGGGAGCCAAAAAATTGCGGTGAATTCTTAAGCACAAGAAACTGAATTACCGTGATTGCCAGTGGTCACGGTCAACGACTACATGGTAAAGGTGGGCCATGGAGCTCCATATGCGAGAAAGGAACAGTTCAATAGATTCTCTAAAAATAAAGAAGAATCTGACCCATATGAATTGAAACAATAAGGATGCGGGGGAGGAAGAAGGCGAGATTTACATAATGGAAAACAGTGGGCCATAATAGATTACTCACTGGAAAAGCAATGTGCTTGAAATGTAGCAATATACCAGCCGCCTTTGATTGGTTGGCCCGTGTAGTGATCTGTAATTGAGAAAACCAACACTTTAGAGGACTAATCTTAGCTAGAAAGCCAAGATGTGCTAACACGGCTAAATATATACATAGCTAAATGTATACACGAGAGCAAAGCAGAATTTTTTTTAATACGGCTATGATGTTCGAACAAGTGAACGGGTGCGCCAGGCAACCCGTCCCTCAACCCCGTGTGTCACTATCAATGTGCAAGGCTCTCACATATTCATAAACTCGGTACCGCAACTAAGATGGGGAACCACAATTACAAAGGACCCCACATGCACAACCAACCCCCCCCTCCTCTCCCTGGGCACTGTCATTTTGTCGCTTGTGAATGAACCAAACCTTTTTTTGAGCTTGAAAAATTGTGAACCAATTTGTATGGTTTGATTTATTGTGATTGCATTAACAGTGAATCCTAGTTGCATTTATTATTTTTTCAATTTTCCTATTTTCTTTTTCTACAAACGTCTCTGTACTGGGACCCTCTATTCTTGTACCACCATATTTAATGCGGCTGCTCAGAATTGTTTGAATTAATTGAAAAGCAAAATACTAATGAGCCCGATAGCCTCCGTTTTCTCCCAGGGTTTGGGGTTATTTTTCATTCTGGTGAGGACCACCTGTCTTTTCCTAGAAGCTAAGAACAGGAAAGGAAAGCATACATCAAAACATATGTTAAATATGGCACATCTGAGGTATATTTACCAACAGCGCCACGTCTGTTGGTTTGTCGGTGCAAGGTTTAGGTCAGCAGAAACTAAATAGAGTGGGCAGACCATCAGCTTTGTGTACTGGGAGTCATACTTACAAGGAGCTTGTGCCGCCACTGCACTATTTTTTTGGACGCAGTGGCGACGCTCTCATTGCTCCATAGTTACAAGTTGAATCATCTAGGCTGTTAAGTAACTTTTCGTCGACCTGTGTCATTTTTTTCCGTTGTCGGAATTGGCTGATTCACGTTAGTTTTAATATATGCAAGGTAGGCGTTCCACCTAAATTCCCCTGTAAAACTGAACTGTTGGTATTTATGACTTTTTCCCAAAGTGACACATCTTTGGGAGGCAGGTGGCTGAGCTTGAGATGCATCAAAATTCCTACGCCTCTAACACCCAGGCATAGGAATGACGTATAGGCTGTTTCAGTGGAATCTGACCAGTTGAAGTGTCTTGAAACTGTAATCTGCAATCAAGTCACATCCCCTCAACAAGAAAGTGCACACATAAGGAAGGTAACACAGTAAATCACACATTGCACACCATTAATGACTTATGTCACATATACGTAGTATAGTGGTACTCATAAGTACACTATGCCCAATTGTGTGCATGACATCCAGGACCAATGTAATGGAGTGCACGGTGAGTTTTTCACCTTTTGACACTCCATTACATTGGTCACCGTAGAGTATGCTACTAGCGTTAGTCAAACTAGCGCTTCGCCTCTGACTTTTGACGCATTGCTGTAGTTGGGTCTGTTTTATAACCAACTACAACAATGTTCCACTTTTGGGCCGGATACCTTGCAGCTTCCTTCCCACAGATACCTCAGAATTTCTGATACCTCCTTGGGACCTTGCGCCATGGAGCCCTGTATTGTAATACAGCGCATCCTTGCAATGCCACTTCCAAATACCAACTCGCAAACACAAATTGCGATTCGGTAACGTTTGACTGAATCACAATTTGTGTTTTGTAGATATGTAAAATCAATTTTGCGGTTGTAAATCTGCAGTTTCCAGCCACAAAAATGCTTCCTACATGTGGCCCTAGGTCTTTTCTTTGCTTCTCAAAACTCCCTACCAGGGCAAAGTTCGGAGTTGTTGCTGAGCCAAGCTCTACACAGATTAATTCCTTCGCCTTAGGTCTTACTGAGCAAGTTTACAGCATGACAAAAATATCCAAGCAGGACAAACCTGGTTTTCTTGCATGCCTTAGCAGTGTTCTTCCTGGGCTGCAACAGCACCTTCTCATGGTTCTAGGGATCTGGAAAAAATGACTAATTGCCAATTTTCCCCAACTGCCAGAAAATAATTCTGAGTCACTCCTGAAATCTCCAGATCTTCACAGCAGGCTTGTAAAAACCAAGGGGCAGATTTATCAAAATGTCTCGCAATGCAACTCAGCAAAACAACTTGCTGCACTGTGTTGCATGAGAAGGAGAGAGTAGAAATGCAGCGCACTGAGTCCTGCCTAGCACCAACTGCATTACAGGCAGGATTGTGTTTGTGCAGGAAGGGACACCTTCCAGCACAAAAACAATTCTTTGAGGCATTTTCCAGAGTGCAGCACAGGTAGGGGTGCTGAATTCCAGCACGCCACGATGCTGTGAGAGACAGTAATCCTGTAAACTTTAGTTCATGGATCACCATTTGAAAGGTTATTGAAGCCTTACATCAGCAACAAGCGGTATAGAATTGTATGAGATGGGATGTACTCCAGGAAGATACAGAGGAGTCCGAAGCAGATGGCTCATGGTCATTTCCTCTGAGATAGAGTCACCACCACCGGTGGTGACACGAATGACCTCAAGTGAAATAATCTAGTGACAGGTCGAAAGCCGGATGGATCCTCCATAACGGAGAAGGAAAAATATCCCGCACAGACTTAGCCATGCTGCCTACAACGTCACGTCTCCCCGATATAACTGGTTATTGGTTAGCTGTTTTTCCTTCTTTTTATCTTTCTGTTTGCTTTTTTGAGGGCGAATGGCATATTGTGTATTAGGGGAGCGGCCAGATTGATGTCAGCGGCGCAGTAAGATAGGGTGGGTGAGGAGCTGGAGGTGAGGTTTCTAGTTTGCCTTAGGGATTGGTGATTAGGAAGGGTGGGAAGTCGCCGAGCAAATGATATAGGGAAGTTGGGACACAGCGATAAAGATAACTATACATGCGGACACAGGGTATAATGTGTTGTCATGGAATGTTTATGGACTGGGTGACAAACTCAAGAGGCGTCTTGTACATAAAGCTGTATCATGGTACAGGCTGATTTGATGTTTCATTAGGAGACGCATTTATGTAGTATGAATGTACCTGTGTTGAATAGAGAGAAATGTAAACTATTGGGACATGCCTGTTACAAAATGGGGTTTACGGGATTGGCCATTTTGGCTCACAAATCTCACTCTTTTGAAATGACTCAAATTTGGGGAGATACATTAGGCAGTTAAATAGCAATAGTGGGCCCCTGGCCCAGGTGTTTTATTACCACTAACTGGCTGGTTCTTAGGTCTTCGAACCTACGCTAAGAGAATTATGAGTTAGGAAGACTGCAAGTGTGTAGAGATATGTTAGAATCAAAAGTTATCTCAGGGTACTTGTGCCATATTCTGCTTTCTCATTGGTACATCGCTCTCTGGGTATACTTCAATATTCAAAGTTCCAGAGCAATCCATGTTTCTAATCTCTATACCTGTTTTCATCTATTCTAGTCTCTTCTGAATGTCACTGCCTGCAACCTTTCAGAACAAACCTTTTTTCTTCTCCATCTGCATCAAGAGTTCAAGGATGCCTGAAAGACACACAGTTCATTTGCTTCCATACTAGAAAGACATGTCCATACCACACAAAAAGGTTTCTTGGTGAAAAAAAATATGATGCATCCATAGTCACATAGTTCATTGGGTCTGCCTGCAAGTCTGAATCTGATTGAAGTCCTCTTTCTTCATACACATAGAAGAGATTGCAAAAAACAACACAAAGCAGATAAAAATGATAAAAGCAGGAGCTTAGCACTTCCAACAATGGAACTGCAAAATTGCACACAAAAAAGGATTTATAAATTTGCCCTAAATTGGCCCAAACAATCAAACCCAGGGTGAAGCTCTGAGTCATGTTAGCTACACATGTGACCAGAAGTAATCCCAGATGAAGATCTGCCTTCATTCAGTCGCAGCCCGTGGGAGGAATTTCGACAGACGACGAAGATGAGAGGAAATTAATTATTTATTTAAATTTCACTCGTGGTCGTCTGAAGCATCCCCCCAACCCGGCCCCACCGCTCTTACCTACACGGGCCGCAGCTGGCTTCATTGGAGAGGGGAAGCTTAAATCCCAAGTGACAATGAACGCAACACCCAAGACAGGGCATGAGCACCAACTTAGGAAACAAAATCAAAAACAATGATTGTTTAAGCCATTAGTTTTCAGTAACTGGCAGGCTCATTGGTCACCATTTTATGCCACAATTATACAGTTGCACAAAATGCAACTAATCATATTAAAATATTCCCTAGCAAAATGGAGCATACCAACCAATATCACTAATCCAGAATTTATTTGGGGAGTATTTGGACAACATTCGAGTTTATAATATGGGGACTCAGAAATATTGGAAAAAAATAATGTGGTACAAAAATATTGTGATGCAGTAATATTATTGTCAAGAATATCGTTTTCTTTATGTAAGTAATATAATTGTTAGGAATATTGTTGTATATTTTAAGATGAGCTGCCATGCATCCTACTGTTTCACAGACTGGAGTGAGAATAGTAAATCTTACCTCTCCTGAAGTGCAACGCTTTTTCTACTGTTACAAAGTCTGGAGTGGAAATGGTAGATTTATCCCCGCTGAAGTCCAACACTTTCCCTACTGTTGCACAGACTAGAGTGGGTATAGTGAATATAACACTACTGAAAGCCAACACTTACCCTAATGCAGCACAGACGGGAGAGAGAATAGTAAATTGTATCCTCTGAAGTACGTTTTCCCCAGTGTTGTACAGACTGCAGTGGGAACAGTACTTTTTATCCTTCCAAAGTCCAAAGCTTTTCCTACTGCTGCATAGACTGGAATGTGAATAGTAAATTGTATTTATTTATTTATTTTTAGGTCTCGCATAGGCAGCTTGCTGCCTCTACAAGGCATTAAGTAATTAGTATTAAGGGTGAAACTCCACCCATTGCGGTTTTTTTGTTTTGTCCCTTGCCATTGGTTTAAATCTGGCATTGCTCTTTTAAACTTTCTCATTATTGGCTGGTGGGCCGATGCGTCACTTCCATTTTTGGAGGAGGCAGCATTGACCAACTACAGTTCCCTGACGCTGCACGGCAGTGTCTTTCAATTGTAGGGACTACTTTTTTTTGGGGATCCATTTCACGGCTGCTCGGCTGCTCTGATGGAATGCGCCCTCGCTGTCCTCCCTGACATCAGTTGTGAACTGAGTCAGTGCGGAGAACAAGGGGCGGCTCGGGTTTCTGTTGCCCGTAGAGAGCCGGGACACCTCCCTGGGCTGCGCTGTAGCAGGGCGGAGTGGGGTTCCTCTCACGGGTAATACATTGTTTTTACAAGCGAGTGGCAAGCAGCTAAATCTGCAGTTCTGAGGTGGGAGTATTATTATACAGCGCGTAGAAGGGCTGACCCCGTCCCACCATCTGCTCCTGGGCAAGAGTGAGCCTCTGCCTGTAATGAATGCACCAATAATACCATTTACACAGGGCGGTGTGACTGAGGTGCACTGACAGCTGTGCTTGGGTCCTAGCGCCTCGATAATACGAAGCATTACACGCACGACTGATGGGGTTCGTTTTAATTTACAAGTGTTGCTAAATTTGCATTCGTGTGTGAGGTGTTATGGCCGTCGTACCATCTTCCAGCTTATCCCCATCCATGCTCAGCTCTGTTTTCTGCTTGCAAGTGTGCTCATATCTTAAAGGTGGTCGGCGGTGAGCTAACATGACATACCGCGCTGTCTCATAAACAGCCAGGCTTGCAGCGTAACCTTGGGAAGGTGAAATCACGCAAGTGTATCTTTTCAGCGCCCCTCTGCCTCTTGGCGCCCAACTGCCACTGAGTGACGCGTCCGTAGACAAGTACAGCTTACCGACAATCTATAGCAAATAGTTTTACATGGAAGAGGTCGTTAATAGAACTGAGCGCATTAGTCCAACCATTGCAAGATTTCTTGTTATTGTTTTAAAAAATAACAAAATTAGGACAGACGGACAGTGCTGATCTGTCTTCAGTATCTCATCTGATGAGTCATCCATATTTTACTCTTATTTCACTGACAAAGCATTTGGTGCAAGACTCTTTTCTACCTAACGCAATGCTGTGTCAGGCAGGACAGATCTGGCCGTAGCGGGCACCGGATGTTTACCCAGAGGGTCAGAAAGGTGGAGAGCAGTTTTGGACCAGTGGTGGCTGTTGAAGCAGCAATGTGTTATATATCAGGGGCCTTGCAGCACCCCTTCCACAATATCCAGTGAGCTAGAGTATCTGGGCATCATGACTGACCCTTTTTGCGTGGGTTCAGCTAATAAATTTCACATTTTAGAAAAATGATCTGTTGCTGCCCTCTTTGTGGGCATTGAAATAAGTGTGCCGACACATGCGCAAAGTTTCAAAATGATGAACGCAAGAATGGGGAGAAGAAAGGGGTATTGGCAAGAAAGGTAACAGGACCGTCCTTCCATTCCAATAGGGATTTCGTCAGACTGTTAAAGACCAGTAGCACAGAACTCAGTGGTGACCGGCACATGTAAGAGCGGTGGGTTCGGGGAAGTCGACATACGATGGAATAAGTTAAATTAAATTTAAAAATAAATACAAACACTTACCTTGCGCTCGCCACATTGCTGACTAGGCGAGCGCAAGGTAAGTGGTTTTATTATAAAAAAATGTTTTACTTATCACATCATATGCCGACTTCCCCGATACCCGCCCCCCCGCCCTCGTCTCGCGCATGCCCTCTCCATCACTCTAAACCGTGCCAGCAGCGACTGACCTAGCTGCCAGAATCTGTCAGAGACTGCACCCACTGAGTGGTTTAGCCACATGGTCCTTTCCCGCTTTTCAGACCCTTTCCAAGGGTAAGTTGTAGTTTCGCCTCTGAGGTGGTTTATGAAATGGTCCTGCTGAGAAAACTGCATGGGTGCCTGTCATGCAATGGCTGAAAGTAACTTGAAAGACCCTCACGAGGTGAGCTGGCACCCATGCAAAATACTCGTACGAATGCTTCCATCCCACTATATGACCTTCAAAACACGAAACAAACGCTTGTAATTTCTAGACTTTACCATGAAAATACAGATTCAGCCTGCCACGCCGAAGACTCACCTTGGTCCACTGATGGTTGTGCTCAGTGCGGCTGCTAGGCTAGAAGCTTTGACCACATTACTCTGTCTCTGCTCACGCTCAAGGGGCTCCCGATGCATCCTCATGTTAACATGCTACCAGAGGCGCAACTAGAGCCAAATTTCGTAGGGTGGGGTAAGAAAAAATATGGGGGGGGGCTGAATCTCTAAGCAGTAGTCAGAGTGGAGCTGCAGCGGCTCTTTGAAGGGGTGAGACAATAACAATTCTTCATTAATATGCAAATGGACTTTTAAAGACCTGTGAAGTGCTCAGGTGCGGCTGTGTGTGTGCACAGGAAGTGTCTGATCCCGGGATCCCACACACGACGGGGGGGCTGAAGCCCTTTGAGTTGAATGGGTGTTGCGCACCTGCCTGCTACCCCCAAAGAGTTTCACTTTAGGACCCCTAAATACCTGGCCCAGATACTCACTCTTTGTGGAGGGAGTCTCTCCCAGCGCTGATCAGAACTGTTACTTCTAGAATCACCCACTGCTCCTCCACTGCATCACTGAACACCACAGCATCACTCGTTTGCCATCACAACATCACTCAGCGCCACCACTGCATCAATCTGTGCAACCATTCAACAGCTGGTTCAAATATGTTCTCTCCGTGTTTCAAGCTTTATTACAAATGTAACAAAAAGATGTTAATATTTCACTTCTGTTCTTGGATTTTCATCACAATAAAATACACTGAACATAATCTTCACAAAAGTTATTTACAAAAGTTTAAGCTATTGCCATTATAAATTACAATAACTTTTATTTAAGTATTAATTATTTAAAAAAAATTAAAAGCCATTGTTATTTGTAATATCAATACATGTAAGTCACGTAAATACAACACATATTGCATTACAAATGCTATAGGTGTCACATTTGCGAAAGTTATGACTATTGGCATTGTAAATGACAAAGCTATTAATTTCGCTATTTTCAAAAACAAAACATAAATAAAAAATGTGTCAATTACAATACCAATAGCTCAAACTTTCCTAATGCGAGAACTATGGCATTGCAAATACTTGTTTTATAAAGCTTTATACAGCGCGAACAAGATTCCGAAGGATATAAGAGCGCTTTACATTTGGATGGAAGAAAGGACATTAGTGTAATATCTAAATCATGTAGGAGTAAAAATAGGAATGATCGCAGATTACAAGACAATTGCAACATGGAGGGTTATTATAAACAGCGAAGGGGGGCAAAGTGTGTGGTAAATGTTACTATTCTGAAGTCCAACACTTTCCCTATTATTGCACAGACTGCAGGGGGAATAGTAAATCTCACCCCTCCAAAGGTCCAGCACTTTCCATACTGTTGTACAGACTGGAGTGGGAATTGCAAATTTAACCCCTCTGAAGTCCAGTGCTATCCCTACTGTAGCACAAACTGGTGTGGGAATAGGAAATCTTCCCACCTCGAGGTCCAACACTTTCCCTACTGTTGCACAGGCTGGAGTGGGAATAGTAAATTTTACCTCTCTGAAGTCCAAGACTTTTCCTACTGTTGCATAGACTGGAGTGGGAATAGTAAATTGAACCCCTCCAAAGTCCAACACTTTTCCTACTGTAGCACAGACGGGAGTGGGAATAGTAAATCTTACCCCTCCAAAGTCCAACGCTTTTCCTACAGTAGCACAGACTGAAATGAGAACAGTAAATCTTACCCCTCTGAAGTGCAACATTGTACCTACTGTAGCACAGAATGGAGAGAGAATAGTAAATTGTACCCTTCTGAAGTACAATGTTTTCCCTACTGTTGTACAGACTGGAGTGGGAATAGTACATTTTATCCCTCCAAAGCTTTTCCTGCTGCTGCATAGACTGGCATGGGAATAGCAAGTGTAACCCCTCTGAAGTCCAATGATGTCCTTACTCTTGCACTGACTAGAGTGGGTACAATAAATGGTCCGATCTCTAAGGTCCAGCACTTTCCCTACTGTTGCACAGACTGGAGTGGAAATAGTAAGCTTAGCCCCTCCGAAGTTCAACGTTTTTCCTACTGCTGCATAGACTGGAACTGGTTACTCCTTTGAAACCCAGTACTTTCCCTACTGTTGCACAGACTGGAGTGGGAACAGTAAATTGAACCCCATCGAAGTCCAATGCTTACCCTACTGTTGCACAGACTGGAGTGTGAATAGTAAATTTAATTCCTCCGAAGTCCAACATTTTCCCTACTCTTATAGTATTTTTAGTAAATGTGTTTTGGGGGGGTTTAAATTTGTAATAATTCATTGTCTACATTAATTAATATTTTCTTGTAAATTAATTGTTCATATTTTTATGGTTTTATTGTGTATATATCATATAAATATATATGTTTTATTTTCACAGTCATACATTTTAAATAGAAAAAAATGTATATCATATAAAATAAATAATGTTACACTATATATATTTATATAAACACAAACATATATCTCTCTATATATGTATCTGTGTTTATATAATTTTAGTATTTATAGATAGGATTTTAATATTAGTGGACTGTATTTGATTTACATTATAATAAATGTATGTATTAAAGCATTTGCCATGTACTACTTTAAACTGTATTTATATTAAATGAAATCTATTTTTGTATATTTTTTGAGGATATTAGGGTCAACCCTATTATTTTTTTCAGACAGTTTTATACTTACCATTATAAATATAGGGACACAATATCTTAAATGATACTTTGACATGATATTTGTGTCAAACGATATTGTTTACTTGGATTTTGTGTCAGTGATCCCTCTGGGGTAGAGCTGCATGAGTGCCTAACCACAGCTATATGTTGACCCACTTCCAAGCACTACCATCTCACTTTGAAAGACTCACTGAGACAATGAAACAGTGATTACATGCCACTAAGAGGAAAACCCAGGACTCATGAGGCATTTGTCCAAGCCTTTCCACCATCTCTCTTTATTTTTTTCAATTTATATCTGATTTGCTTGTCCCGATGTAAAGAAGATCAGCCAGAGCTTGTCCAAATCTCACGTGACTTCCTTACTATGTTACTGCCTTTCGAGTTATTACTGTGTGAAGACATAGTAACTCACCAGCAAGGTGGCAATGGTGCCCTTCAATATGATTTGTTATACACTCTTGCAAAATAAACAGTTTGTGGCCTAGCAGAACATCGAAGGGTCCATACAAGCTGGTTTGCAGCTCACATTCGTGTTATAGTAATAGAGGACAATAAGTCATTTCCTCAAAGCCGTTTTCACTGTCTTTGAAACTAAGGCCTTGATTATGAGTTGGACTGAATAAGGAGGGTATTTACTGCACTCTGAAATTACAACTACCCTGTGGTTAGGTAGTTACCAGGTGCGACAGAAACCTCCTATCTTGAATTGTCAGCTCGAAGAATAATGTGGAATAGGTAAACAACACTCAGAATTCATCATGCTTTGCTTTTTCTGAACATTTTCTCAAAAATATTTTCAAGATTTTTGACATGACAAGATCTAGCATGTACAAATTGAGGCGGTATGTGGTCTACTGGAAAACTTGGAATTCCTACACCTAACCCTATAGGATCCGAATTACCATTCTAAGAAGAACAAGCATTGGCATAGCCATTAGGTCTCGCATTTGGGACCTTATAAGTGTTTAGCCATGCAACAGTTGGTGTTGTTGCACCAAGGATATTCTGCTGCATAACTAAATACTTATAGGGTCCAAAAAGCGAGACCTATTGGCTATGCCAATGCTTGTTTGTTTTTTGTTGCTGTTTGTTTAAGTTGCCAGATCTACAATAGCTGGACATGGTTTTTGTTAACAGTTCTTTGCATCAAATGAACTTGTTTTCATTGCTCTGAATGTTGTTTCCATTCTGGTTGTAGGAAGCAGTCATTCCTGGGGGTGTGGGGGCTGCCTAGCTGTGCGCATGCGCCGAACTTTGCAAATGAGAAAAAGCCTGGTGCAGGCGCAATTTACAAGTGTGGAGTGAGTGAGCCCCAAGCAGCATGACTCACTCACACAGGAGTTCCTGCACTGCAGTGGCATACTCAGCATGGTTTAAGGAAACTCAACCCATTCCCTCCCAGGCATCGAACACACATTTACCAAGACACTCTGAGAAGAGCCTGCCTGCTGCACTGACGTGTGTGTGCCTGGTGAAAGTGTGCACTGACAGCTGGTGGTGTGTGTGCCTGGTGAAAACGTGCACTGACGGCTGGTGGTGTGTGTGCCCGGTGAAAGCGTGCACTGACGGCTGGTGGTGTGTGAGCCTGGTGAAAGTGTGCACTGACGGCTGGTGGTGCGTGTGCCTGGTGAAAACGTGCACTGACGGCTGGTGGTGTGTGTGCTCGGTGAAAGCGTGCACTGACGGCTGGTGGTGTGTGAGCCTGGTGGAAGCATGCACTGACGGGTGGTGGTGTTTGTGCCTAGTGGAAGGGTGCACAGACGGCTGGTGGTGTGTGTGCCAGGTGAAATCGTGCACTGACGGCTGTTGTTGTGTGTGCCTGGTGGAAGCGGGCACTGATGGCTGGTGGTGTGTGTGCTTGGTGGAAGCATGCACTGACGGCTGGTGGTGTGTGTGCCCGGTGGAAGCGTGCACTGATGGCTGGTTGTGTGTGTGCCCGGTGGAAGTGTGCACTGGCGGCTGGTGGTGTGTGTGCCTGGTGGAAGCATGCACTGACGACTGATGGTGTGTGTGCCTGGTGGAAGCAGGAGCATTCACACTGATAGAAGACACAAATGAAACTAACGAAGAGGAGGGGGAGAAGGGAGGGGGAGTGCGAGCAGAGGAGCATGATTCACAGCTAGAAGACACAAATAAAGCTGACCAGGAGGGAGGGGGAAAAGGGAGGGGGTAGTGGAAGCAGATTAGCCTGATTACAGCAATAAAAACACAGATGGCAGCTGTGCATGTGCACAAGCTCGTGAACGCAAGCTGTAGGCCAGCAAAAGCCTCTGGTGGCACTTTTAAAAGCCACTTACTAAATATCTCGAAGAGACAGCGCATGCACTGTCTCAGGCGAGACCTAAAAAGTACAGTGTATTGGTCTAGGAGGGTACGTCCTTTGTGAAAAAGGAACATTAAGGTGCAAAATCACCATTTGTTGAACATCAGCAGCAGTGCTGAAACACTTTTAAGAGCAGAAGTCACATTTAAAATCTAAAAGACATTTACGTGCAAAATGGAGATTGGTGCAATATCAACAGGAATGTAAAATAACTTGTAGGGCAAAAATCTAATTTAGGTTTAAAAACACAAATAGGTGCAAATCACTTTCAGTTGCTTAATTACTGCTGATGTATACCCAGCCAAAATGCGGAAACTTCTTTAGATGTAAAAACACATTTACTACCAAAAACATGTTTATATGCAAAATTGTCCTTTATGCACATTTCAAAGGAGTGCTATCACATTTAGGCGCAAAATAGCTCAGCGCAGAAAGTATGGTATGAATCACAAGCTGTACTAAAACACCTCTCCGCAGCAGCGTAGCGTGGGTTGCCAGTGCCCGGGGCACAGCAAGAATTGAGCCCCTAACCCATGGACCGTTAGCACGTTCCGCATAATTCTTAGGGGCGGTATTTTGCGCCTGGGGCAACCGCCCCTGTGGCGCCGCCACACAACGCCACTGCCTCCCCACGCACGTTTTTGTATTGATGACATGAGCCCTAGCAAGAGGCTAACCCTGTATGTAACCAGACCTAACAATGTTTCTGAAAGCATAGCAGATACCCCAAAAGTTCAGTACAAAAAGTAAAACAATACGGGACAGATTTACAAGCCTTTCTAGGGAGATGCGTCATGTTGTAAAGCCCTGCGCCACATGAAACCTGCGTCAGGTTTCATGTGGACGTTCTGGCGCAGGGGGGGGGGGGGTCGTAGCAGGAACGCCTCGGAAAAGTGCCCGAGTGAAATCGACAAGATTTCACTCATTCACTTTTCCGACGCCACTGCGTCAAAACCTTTCGCCTGCTTGAAGCAGGCGTAAGGCTTGACGCACCATGTTGTACATAGGCAGGGTTGGAACAGTGGTGGAGTTGCGTTGCGTCAGCGACACAACTCCAGCACTGCACCAACCTTACGCCGGCAGATGTGACACTCATCTATTTATCCTTGCGCCGTGATGCGCCACATTGTAAACGCGGCACATCTGTGGTGGCGCCAGGGTAAACTTGCGTCACGCATCTTTCCTGGCGCATCCCTGCTGATTTGCAGGGATGCGCCAGGAAACGTAAATCTGCCCCCAGATTTTTAAATATGGCCGTTGGCCACAGTCATGTGATAATGCTGTACAAAATAGGTGGTTCTATTACACAACTGAACCGTACTCAGGGGCATATTATCAAGGACAGGCGATACATTATCGCCGCTTTTATCGGCAGGAAACTGCCGATAACGCGGCGATATTGGCCTTGATAATATGCTCTATGAATTCCAATCGAAGCCCATGTTAGATGTGAACACATTTAACATGGGCTTCGATTGGAATTCATAGAGCATATAATCAAGGCCATTTTCGCCGCTTTATCTGCAGTTTCCTGCCGATAAAAGCGGCGATAATGTATCGCCTGTCCTTGATAATATGCCCCTCATTTCTGTCATCTGGAGCACTAGCATCTCACTTTTACAACCCGTTTTTTTTTTCTCTGGCACATGCATCAGCCCACTGAGCCATGCTCCGGGGATGCACCAAACAGATCAAGTCATAAACCGCGCATGTAAATCTCTGCTGGTGTATACACCACGGTTTGATCGATTCAGAGAGTAGAACATCTCACTACTCCTTGTCACCCGGGATGTGGGCAGGTGTAGATTTACAAAATGCTAATATGTAACGCCCTCGCCATCAGGCGGCACTTTAGCGTGCAACAGACAACATTACACAAAAACGCAAAAAAAAGCCATCTCTCATTAATCCCTGCGATTCGTTTAGTGCCTGATTCCAGAAACAACACCAGCATTGTGGCACTGCTGCACAATATCATTCACAATTGGGTCGAATATAGACTAGCCCCCCGTTTAAGTGTTTAAAGACCCCGCAAACCAACTTAGTACCACTTCTTACTGTAAGCCTGCTCTGGAGCCTGCAGCTGCGTCCTGCGTGTTGTGATGGTGTATCCAGGAAACAGACCATGCACAGCTCATACTGAAGTGTCCTCTGTTGTGTAAACAAACCGGCATATGCCAACAGTTACTTAAATGTCACGTTCCACCTTCCCCTTGGGCTGTCACACTACAATTGTTATAGAAGGCATTGTACCACGATAAAACACCCCTTCAGATGCCTTTGAAGAAATAAATTAAATAAATCGGTGCTTTTTGTTGGCTGGTCAAACGTATTAAACACATAACCATCAAATATTGCAAACAGAAATTAGGTTACAATTTTAATTTTATTGCATGCCTTAAATGTAGTACTTCTTTTAATTTCTGCCCCAGCTGCAACAAACACTTTTTTTATTCTGAATCTCAGAAAGATGATGAAAGAACCCATCGATGAGCAGGGGATCTAAAGCTAACTATTTCAAAGTGAAAAAGAGCTGAATTCGGAACTAAGCGCCTGAAAGTTGCAAAAATATATCTATGGGCTCAATTGCCTTTCCCAGAGTAGCTCACTAGCCACATTTTAACACATTAAACTAGGGGTTAAAATGCGTTTTAATGCCATCTTTTTAATATACATTCATATGTACTTTGCACATTAAGTTTTTTTAGTACTCTTTTGCATATTTATAAATGTATTTGTGACTCTTCGACTGAACTGCAGAACACACACCCCCACCCCCCTCCCCTAGCGCCTTGAGGCCCTAATGGGTGATTAGCGCCCTCTATAGGAATCCTGATTGATTCACTGAGCCCCAAAACATCTAAAATGGCAACAAAATGGGAATACCCAGGGAATAATACTATACTATTAGTACAAATAGAAAGGACTGTGCCGCCTTTGCATTTGTAGTAAAAGGGAGCTGAACATTTTCAGGACGATTCACAAAGGCTTGTAAGAATACATAAAATAGTACTTCTGTATTATTCTTTCTATTACTTATAAATACTTTTTTTAATCAGCCACGGTCAGGCGGGCATATAGGGCAATCAGCAGAGGCGCAGCATATGCCCCTGCAGCCCGTATGGTGTGCCCCCGAACGCCAGGGGGCCCCCTCAGCAAACGTATTAGGGGGTGGGCCAGAGAGTGGGGCCCCATCTTTGCACTTTGCAGGTGGCCCCCTTCAAGATTCGTTACGTCTGATGGGCTGTTCTCCCTGATCTGTGTGTTGACTGGTATTCTGGCTGTTTGTGGATGTTTTATTGCCTGCTGGGTCAGTGTTTACTGTTGATTTACCAGTTGGTTATTAAAACAAATATTGCTTGCAACAAAAGCAAATCTTCCATACTTTGCAAAACACTTATACAGCATGTCTTTACAACTTCACAACTGCCCCAATTTGCAAACATTTGCCTCTTTTTTTAAAATTATCATTCAATCAATCAAACTGGATTTATATAGCGCTGCTAATCATCCAATAGGATATCCAAGCACTTGCAGGTCTCAGGGGCTTATTTGAACAGCCATGTCTTATGTGCTCTTCTGAAGTATGGAAGAGAGGGGATAGGTCAGAGCTGTGTGGGGAGGCCGTTTCAGGTCTTAGCTGTGATTTAGGAGCTACTGCTTCGGTGGATGTGAGGTGTGTGTTCAAGTGCAAGGGAGGTGGATCGTGAATTTCTTGACAGCTGGTGAAAGTTCAGGCAATGGTTGATATAGGTGGGCCCTTGGTTGTGTAGGGCTTTGTGTGAGGAGGGCAGCATCTTGAGTTGGCATGTCTTCTTTATTAGGAGCCAGTGGAGTTGCATGAGGTGGGGGGTGGTGTTTGTTCATCGTGGGAGGTCATGCATGAGTTCTGTATGGTTTGAAGTCTGTGGAGGAGGTGTGTGGCGATTCCTACATATAGGGTGTTGCCATACTCCTTTCTACTGGCAACGAGGGCCTGTGTCATGGTGCATCTAGTGTGGATGGATAGCCACTTGAAGATCTTCCGTAGCATGCGTAGGGTGATAAAGCAGATGGCATTGATCTCCGATTTCATAGTGAGTTTGTTATCTATGAGGATTTCAAGGTTTCTTGCATGGTCTGTGGGAATGGGTGCAGGTCCCAGCTCTGAGGGCCACCATATGTTGCTCCAAGGGTTGTTGTTTTTGTTGCCGAAGATCAATATTTCCATCTGGTCTGTGTTCAGCTTCAGGCAGTTGTTTCTCATCCAATCAGTAAGGTGCATCTGTAGAAGTTGGCTTGGTGGTAGTAGGGTCGAAGTCCTTCTGTTTATAAAGCATGAACTCTGGGGGCTACACCTCTTACATTCCTGCTCCTCAGATAGCTAACTCATGATTCTTAGTCAGATAAACGTAGGCCGTTCGCCGTTTGTGGCAGTGTTTTCTGGTGCTCAGCACCAACAGTTCTTTCTTAACACTGGCACATAATTTTCAAAGACCACCACCTGGTGGCGTTGTGTGTCTATATTTTTGACAGGAGTGCATCAGTGGAAAGTTGAACTCTTTTAAATTACAAGCTAAGAAATCCAGGACATTCCTATAGTGTGATGTGACCTGGAATATTCCAAAACATTGCCCCTGTTTGAGTGTGATCTGTAGTTGGCATTCAACAGTAGCAATAGGGGCTGTCGTAGATGACAACTGCAGTGCATAGCTGTGCAATTGTTTGGGTTTTGGCACTGACTTATTTTTTTTACAAATGAAGCAGTGCAGGTTTATGGTTGATTTATTGGGTTAATTTTGGTGTGTTCACTGAAACTAGTCCACTTGAATGTGGAAAATCAGAATTTTTTGGTTTTCACATAACTGAATGTGAATTAACTTTATTTGGGGATGCTGTAAGAGCTGTTGGGCCAATTCAAGAAAAAGTCACACATTCTGGTTTTACTGTACTTATTCATCAGCGTTGGTGGTGCTTCTGGGAACTGTGGAAACAGTGCCTTTGCTGCCTCCTTAAGTCTATAATAAATAAATGCCTTAAGGGGGATATTACGTTGTGCTTGTGAGAATGCCTCTGTCGATATATAAACTGCCCCGCTGGATAAATGTCCCCCCAGTGTCTCTAACCCCACTATTCGGATGCCAAAGCAGAGGGAACACCGTTGCAAAGAGCGGCAATTTATGTGTTCGATCGCCCAGTGTGCGCCAGGCCTTCGTGGTACTATATAATGTGTTAATTTCTGTACAAGTGGTATTTACCCGTTCATGAAGTAGAATGGTTCTGAGACGTATAGGATGTGCATAATCGCTTTCTATGGCTATGTGTGGCAAATAAGGGGAAGGATATAACAAACAATGTGCAAATTGTGCCTGTGCACATAAATAGTACACAAAACACATCTGGAGTCCCGAAGCCTCCTTGTTCAAAAGGCCTGGTAAGCGTGTTCCAGGTGACTCTGGGTTGCTTTCCTTCCCAGGCCAGTTTTATCATATGGGATTTCAGTGATGAACATATAGAGAAATCTAGGCAATACAACCATTTTCATGAGCACCATTCTGTCCGCCAGTGACAAGGGCAGCCGTATCCAGTGAGCTACCTGTTCCTCCAGTCGAGAGACAGCTTGTCCATAATTCTGCTTCACAACTAGCTCTGGATCTCTATGCACCCAGCTTTCGAAACATTTAACCACTCCAGAGGAAAGCTGTGTGTGGGGCTGCATGTGCTGTGTCAAAGGAAATATGGTCGATTTATCTCAATCAATACTCAACCTGCATATCTCTCATATCTGAGTTATTCGCGGATAAGTTTATAGTTGGGTCCCGAACATAGAGCACCATGTTGTCTGCATATAGGGAGATGGCAAGGCGCGGCTGATGGAACATTAATGCTGCCTCTGCATGCCTCTGCCATATTATACAGGCTAAGGTTCCAGCTCCATTGCAATTAATATTGGAGACAGGGGACACCCCTGCCTTGTGCCCCTACCTATCTTGAATAGATCCAAAATTCCCCCATTAATGCGAATCCTTGCCCCCGGGTCTCTGTACAGCAGACGTATCCATCTCACAAATGTCTGTGGAATATCCATACTGTGAAGTACTGTAAACATATACTCCCACTGTATGCAATCGAACACTTTTGCAGCGTCTAACAACACCACTGCCGCATTCAGGTTGGGATCCAATTGATGAAGATCACCAAAGAGTGCGCGCAAATTATGTGAGTTGGAACACACAGAAACAAAGCCCAAATGGTCGAGCAGTACCAACTCTGGGAGAAGTGGGCGCAACTGTACGGCAACAATCTTTGCTAGTATTTTGCCATCTATGTTGAGTAAATGAAGTAGTCTATATGACTCACATCACTGGGGGGTTTTCCCAGGTTTCAGAAGCATTATGATAATCCCCTCCCTTAGAGATGGTGGTAGTATTTGTTTCTCATATGCCTCCGTGTACATTGCATGCAGATGTGGTCGCACCAGATTTGCATATTCCTTGTAAAATTCACATGGTATCCCGTCAATCCCAGAGGCCTTCCATTTGGGAGCATTCTTATAGCGTCCTTCACCTCCTCAAGAGTTATCTGCTGTACCAAGAATTCCATCCGACCCCGAGCCAGCCACGCCAAAGCAGTATCATCTAGATATGCGGCTGTCTTCTCCACTTCACGGCTTCCCGCAAGCCATACAGACTGAAATGATAAGCCGCAAAATGTGACAGGAATGTTAGTGTGTCATGGCTATCCTCTCCATCAGTGGACTCTATCTTCACCACTCGTGTATTTGCCCAGGGTTCTTCTTATTTTAGCTGCTTCCCCTGCCTGGCCAGCGTCCCTTCTCATAGGATCTCACAATCCATCATCTGGACAGGTGTTTTACTTCTTGTTCCTCTGTGTCATTGCCGTTATTTGCTCTTTAATGCATGCTAGGGTATTAGGGGTTGGCTGTATTTCATATTGCCTTTCCATGGTTGGCAGTGTATTTTCAATATTCTGCAGGACTGGAGTGATTGCAGGACCGCCCTCCTGCAATCATATACATGCCCCCTTATAGTTAATTTAAATGCCTCCCATAATGTATCAACTCCCTCCACTGACCCCACGTTCTCCTCAAAAGTGTATAATCTCCTTCTGCACCCACTCCCAAAACACAGTATCTAGTAGTGACATTACTTGTAGCCACCATTGAATCGGGGGTATATGAGCTGGAAGTCTTGGTTCTAATAAGACTGGCACATGATCTGATAGTGTCCTGGGCAAGTGATCGATAGTCCCGGCCCACGTGCTCACTTCTTTAGATACCAGCCAATAGTGTAGTCGAGCCCATGTTTTGTACCGAAGAGATGTGTGTCCCCTCTCTAGACCTAGGGTATCATTCCCTCCAAATATCTATGAGGCCGTATTCTGCCATGTTGTCCCTGAGAACTTGGGCTGAGTGCTTACCATGCCTATCAGTAGTTGTGGATCTGTCCAATGTAGGGTCAATGTATATACTTGGGTCTCCACACCATAGAAAAGCCATGGGTTGCAGTGCATAAATCTGACTCCAGACCCTAGTTTAAAACTTGGGGTCATCTATATTGATAATAGTTACGTTTGTGCCATGCAGCCTTTCCCAAGTATTATAATATAGTATCCATGATCATCAGTTTCAGAGTGAGTAAGGATGAACGGGACTCCCTTCTTGATCAATATTAGTACCCCCCTGGAATATTTTGAGTGAGAGGAGAACACTAATTCCAGCCCACTGCACCCTCATATGTAGCTCTGTGGCCTGCATTAAATGTGTTTCCTGCAATAAGGCAACTTGCACATGGTGGCGGTCTAAATATGCTAACACTAGCCTTATCTGTTTGGGATTGTTGAGCCCGCTCACATTCCACGTTAAGAATCTGGTACTACCTATTGTGGAAAATAAATCGCTGCATGTTATGCCATTCTGACAACAATATAGAGCAGTCTGTAGAATGACGTAATATGATGATGTACATCGACAGTTGCATGTAACAAACAAATCCCCTCCCCCACCCACTTCAGCATCCCAATTATGCTAAAGATAATCCCAATATAACAAATAAAAAATTAACAGCATATAAAACAAAAAAAACACATTCATGGTATCACATTGTGTCATCATATGGGGTGTTCCCTCCTGGGGCTACTAGAGGCCAGGGTACTCTCCTGGGGCTTGGGAGTGGCTGGGGACCTATCAGTAACCTGTTACATAGATCTTAGTATCACAGGAAAGGCAATAATACAGTATCCCTGTGTATGAGCTATCAATTCTATCAGTTAACGTCAGTCTATAAGCTCGAGTACTCTCTGAGAGCTTTGTGCAGGGACTTAGTTCAATTGAACCTGGGCTTATCATGTACTCAAACGAGATATTCATAAGAGTCAAAATCAAGTCACCCTGATTGTATTGGGGATCGTGTGCTGTGACAGTTCCAGTGGGCCTTTTGCCACTATTTCCATAATTACAATCCAATATGATCTTCTCTCCAATCTGTCACTCAGTAGCCGATGGTGAGGTGGATCGAGCAAGGCATAGTCTAGCGTGGTGCATAGGTTTAATGAATTCCATGGCAGCTTTCAGCTTGCTGAAAACTTTCTGTTTGCCTCCATGCTCTATCCGAAGGTGGGCCAGTTATAGCATAGAGCAGGAGATATTTGCTGTTTACAATTTTTTCTTTACTGGAATAATCTCTCTTCGTGCCTCATACACTGCAGCAGTAAAGTCTTCGAATAATGCAACCTCATATCCCTAGTACTGGATCTTTTGCTTTTCCCTGGAGAGGCACAAAACCACGTTGCGATCATGCTAATTCAACAGGTTTTAGCAATAATCAGCCTCAGGGGGCCCCAGGAGGTGGCAGCACCACCATTGATTAATGCGCTTGCTTCACTATCAAGACTGTCGATAGTTGTTCTCACCCAAAGATTTCCTGCAGCATCTTTTCCAAGTAATCCTCAAGACAGCCAGTGTTCGTGGATTCAGGGACCTCAAATATGGAGATTATTCCACCGTGAGCATACCTCCAGCTCTTCTTTTTTGGCTTGTATGACCTCTAGAATCTTCTCCATATTCAAACATTTATTTGCAGTGGCCTGGGCGTTGTCTTCCACAGCTGAGATATGTTGTTCCGTCGCCACAATCCTTGTTGCTTGTTTATCTAGTTTTGCAGTCATATGATCAATCTTCAGTTTAACGTATCGATCTTCTCATCAATTGACTGTAAACTTTGCTGTCTGGCAAGAAACGTGGCCTCGAAAGTGTGGAAGTGGGTCTTGCTCCGAGTCTGAAAGCACATGTTGCTGGAGTGCTTCTAGTCACAAAAGTGAGATGAGACTTTTACTTATCTTCTGTGCCCATCCCACTGCGTGTTATGCTCTTCCAGGGAAGTCACTGCAGGAGGGATATCCAGGCGTATGCTATCTTTTTCGTATGTGGAATTAGCTCCGCTCCTTTACAGAGGATTGTTGAGCAAAAGCGCTGCTTATATCTACCATTATATACTCTGCACTTGCCTGTGGCAGTGTCAAGGTGCCCAGACTGTATTAGCCCTCTTCAGTTCACTTTAGTGCTTGTAGAAACCCTGTGCCTCATCGGCACTGCCCTAGCCCCCAACTCTCTGTGATCATACTACCAGTACCATAGCTATTCCGGTGTTGTCTTGTACTGTCCTTTGGTGCCTTCAGCCTGATCATTTTTCTATACTCCATATTGGGGCCTGTTGGCTGTAACTATAGCGCGGCGCTGCCTTTTCCACTTACCCCTTGGCAGTTGTGATATCCAGTCCTTATCCATATTGTCATTGAAAGAGGTGTAAAGACCCTCAGTCTGAGAACATTCCGTTATGTTAGAATGTGCTCTCTCAAAGCTCCATGCCAGGAATGTTGGGTTTTGAGAAGACAGGAGTTGGTGTGAGGCTGGAGTTGAGAAGCAGGCCAAGGTGTACGGAATAACTAAAATAAAGAAACGTTTACCTCGTCTTTTGGTGCTAGATTTCATCTCTTCAATGGTGATGATTTGAAAGAACCCTTCATGGAAAACACCTCAACTCCCCACAATACAGAAGCTATCCAAATAAGGATCTTAACTGACATCACGTACTATCAACCGGAATACAGTACGTCAACACACTATCGTTTGTATAAATTGAAAAACTCCCATGTGCTCTGATAAACATTGACAGCATCAACAAAGTGAAGAAGAGAGCTGCATGGTGCATCAGCTTGTATCAAGAGCCTCATCGTTATTGAAGACCAAGGAGCTTGTGAATGGTTTGCTATGTGTGCGTTTGTCATCTGGGTTTCATGCCGCTGTACTTAAAACATTTTTGTGCCAGCTCACGTGCTTGTTGTCAGTGACACTTAGTGCAAGTGTATATTTTTGACAAACGTGAGGCCATTTTTCGCACATAAACAACACAGATCCGATGAGCGAGCTTCCACCGCACACCACTCACCTCGAGATCAGGCTCACTCAGGCTCCATCGTTCCTGTCTTCCGTCTTTGCGAAAGACTCTGGCACTGCACCGAGGTTGTCACCACACTGCAGTGTGTCACTTTCAACTGTTCTTTGTTTGCCTTCCTCAACCCCGGGATTTCACTTCAAGACTTTTGGAAAACTTAGGAATGCTACTATCCTTTCGGCACTTCCAGTCAGCCATACAACTGTGAGCTATCCTGCCGACCCTGACATAGATGCTTCAGTCAAGCGAGCATCAGGAAGTGAAAGTTTTCACTTCCTGTCTCTCAGGTTTACGGTGTGCCTCTACTGTGATAGTCGAAAAAGCTCTTTTGCAGATTCATCATTGGGTATTAGTGGTAAAAGTAAAAATAAAATTAAAGAAATAACCGGTTGGTGCTAATAACCTTTTTTTTGAGGGGATTCCGGGTATCTATTGGATACCGGTGTTACTTTTTCCTTTGCAGGTGAATTTCGGTTATCAACCAGATAGTGTAAATTAAAAAATAATGTTTAACTTATTTTATCTCTATTCTTGTAAAATTCTAGTACATATTTTAAAAAAGGGGGCAACATAATTGTTATCCCTGTTTATATCCTCATATCACTGTAACGTGCAGAATGTCCCTCCTTCTCCTTTCTTTTTGGTGAACCCAGGTGATCCACAAATACCATGGAAAAAGTGGAAGAATGTTTTTATGCACTATGCTAGAGTTTTTGGTGTATCTCTCGGTGCAGAACGAAAAATTGCACTTTTATTACATGGTTTAGGAGCTGAGACCCAAGAAATGTTTGAGCATCTACCACAGTTATCTTCGCAAGAAGCAGATGATTTGAATGATTTTGAAATCTGTCTTATAAAGCTTGATTTACATTATTTGCCAAAAGCCTCAACAGTTCTTGAAAGATATAATTTTGAATGACAAATGCAAAGGTTGGCGGAGAGCGTACAACAATATGTTACGGTGTTAAGAAAGTTAGCTTTGACGTGTAAATTTGGATCTAATTATGAAGAGAGACTAAAAGACCAGTTTATGTTAGGATGTAGTCTGGATAAAGCCAAAAATGCATGCTGGGCGAAAGACAACCAAACCCTTTCTGAGGTTATTACAATAGCTAAATCGTGTGAACACAGTAGAGCGTGTGTTGAAGAGTTAAAAAGAAGAGAGGAAGAGGTGTATAAGGAAGGAAGTGTGAAGGTAGTAAGTTCATTAAAAAAGAAACAACAACATTTCACAACAAATGTTCAACAAAACAAAAATAAGAGTGGTGACAGCAGCAAAAATTAATCTTTTCCAAAGAAGTTCCAAGGTACATGCTACAGATGTGGGGAGCATGGTCATGTGATGATTTTTAGGAAGTGTATTGACTGGAAGGCCACTTGCAAGAAGTGTAAAAAAAGGGACATGTTTCATGTTGTTGCAGTAGTGTCATAAAAAAGAATCCAGGAAGTCATGTGTGAACAAGAGAGTGATGAGGAAGAAATTGTCTTAAGGATCTGTGAAGGAAAGAAAAGTGGTCCATTTGATGATGTACTCATTGAAAGGGTTCCAGTGCGAATGTTGTTTGACTCCGGAACAAAAAAATCACACTAATCCCCAGAGAAGTGTATGATGCTCATTTGAAAAATAAGGTGTTGTTACAAAAACCTGATATCCGAGCTAAAGTTTATGGGGTGAACCCATTAAAGTATCTGGATACTTTGACGGTAATATTAACTTTAAGGATAGAGCCATTACAGGGAAAGTTTATGTCTCTGAGAGAGTGGATTTCCAGGTGAGTTGGATGCATCAAAAAGATCTCGGAGTAATTCTGGATCCCAATAAAACTCCAGCAGTCAGATTGAAACAAGATGAGAAAGGTGTAGAACAACTTGGTCAGGTGCAGTTAGACAGAACTTGTTTTGAAATAAAAAATAATTCCCTGAAGTCTTTTGTGATCAGTTAGGTTGTTCGAAAGGATACTCCCATAAACTAAAGTTGAAATAGGAATCCATGCCAGTGGTTGGCAAGGTTAGAGGTGTTCCCATCAAGATAAAGGATAAAATGAAGAAGAGCTAGATAAGCTCTTAAAGGGTGGAATGATTGCGGAAGTGGAGGCCAGCAAAAGGTTGGCTCCAGTGGTCATGGGCCAGAAGGGCAATTAGGAGTTCAGACTCTGTATCGATCTCAGAGAGATTAATAAATGTGTCGTAGATCATTATCCTTTGCCGAATATTCCGGAGATGCTATCTTTGTTATAGGGAGCAAAATTGTTTTCCTCCATAGACTTAGTGTCTGCATACCATCAGGTGAGATTGCATCCTGATTCACAGGATCTAACAGCATTCATAACATTGTTCGGAACCTTTAAATTCCTTAAGATGCCATTCAGGTTGATCTCAGCAGCTGCAGTCTTTCAAAGGCTGATGGAAAACATATTTAAATATCATAAAGGAATAAAGATTTACCAAGATGATATGTTAGTTTTTGGAAGCAGCATTGAGGAACATGACAACAGGGTCAGGATGGTTTAGAACAAATTAAGAGAAAATGGGCACACCCTTTAAAGCTAAGAAGTGTAAGTTGAATCTCACCAAGGTTGATTACTTAGGGCACAAGATTACTGGCTCAGGTATTGAAGCCAAGAAGGAGTTGGTGTAAACAATTAATAACGTGACCACTTCTACCAGCAAGGAGGAAGTAGTCAAATTCTTAGGGATGTTAGAGTACTATGCTAAATTTGTTCCCAACTTTGCTGACACACAACATGAGACAGTTGTTAAAAAAGGAGTTGGATTTTCCTGGGACTCAGGGTGTGAAAGAGAATTTATCTTAGTGTTTGTTGAGCAAAGCGACCTCACTGGGAAGTTTTGTGCCAGGTTAAGATATCATTGTTATGACACATGCCAGTTCCACAGGGTTATCAGCCGTAATGTTGCAAAGACAGAAAGGAGTAGAAAAGACTATTTTGTTTCTGTCAAAGAGCATGAGTGGGACGGAAATTAACTATTCTGAAATTGAGAAGGAAGTGTTATAGCTCTCCAAGAGTTTGACTTTCAAGTGGTGTATGTTCCAGGAGGGAAGAACAACTTGGCTGACTGTTGTTCTCATTTCAGTAGCAGAGATATCTCTGAGCAAGATGTTGTTGAAGAAGAATTGCATGACTTTGATGAAATATGCTGTTTATTTTGTCAATGGGGGTAAGATTAATGAGGAGGAATGGATTAGTGATCTTGAAAAGGATGAAATGCTACAAGCTGTGATGTGTGGCATCAAAAATAATTGGTGCAAGTTTTCAAATGTGGATGAATATTTGAATGTTGTTGTTAAAGTAAGGGAGGAGCTAGCATGTACGAATGGGTTGTTGATCAGAGGTACTAGATTGATTCCCCCGGTTAGTTTAAGAAAACAATTTCTTGATTTTGCACATGTTAATCATCCTAGCATTTCCAAGACTAACGAAATCCTTAGGTGGCCAGGAGTGTACATTAGTTTTGAAAGAAGTGTAAGAGAGTGTGTCGAGTGGGGTAAAAGTGACAAGATTTTGAAACCCAGAGTTCAACCCTTGACACTAAGGAAACTTCCCAAAGAGGCATGGGAAGAAGTAGCTATTGACATTGTGGGTCCCATCATGTATGCCAGTGTAGATAAGTATTTGATAGTACTTCTGGACATGTTTTCTAGATGGCCAGAAGTCATGATTACTAACTCAGT
Source organism: Lissotriton helveticus (assembly GCF_964261635.1). Lineage (NCBI taxonomy): Eukaryota > Metazoa > Chordata > Amphibia > Caudata > Salamandridae > Lissotriton > Lissotriton helveticus. The sequence continues at coordinate 462,624,518 of NC_136070.1, forward strand.
AGAAACCAAGGATGGCATGACATTTTTAGACAAACTTGTTGAAAAAGAAGGCTTTCCATCTACCTTATTGTCTGACAATGGGGTTCAGTTTATTCTAAAGAGATGGACAAGTATTTGAGCGATAGAGGCATATTTCATAAAAAGGCCAGCCCTTTATCACCAAGAGACAAATGGGATGGTAGAAAGATTCAACAGAGTGCTCAAGGAAACAATCTAATCTAATCAGAAATGTTGGAATATTGATATTTTGAAGAAGGATGCGAATTATAGGTTCACACCTCATTCTATGACAGGGGGAACTTATTTTGAATTATTTCTTAAAAGGAAGGCATGTACCACAATGTTTCCCTTTTGGGGGATGGAGAAATTACAAGATTTGGGGCGCATGAAGGATGACAAGAAGAGAATTGAGAAAGATGTAAAGAAGATGTGTGAAAATAAGATGAGATTTGACATAAGTAAAGCAGTGAAAGAAACCGTTGTGAAAGTGGGGGGTTTTGTTAAAATCATAAATCAAAGTTTTTGCTTCCTGTTAGACCTGGCACCATTGACGTGGGTCTCCCTTCATTTTTTGCTGTTGCCTCTTGTTTTTTTGCTGGTTTTAGAGGCTTTTGGGCACTGCGCCACTGCTGTTCAGTGCAAGTGCTCCTTAGGGTAAATTCATGTATGGATTATTGACTCCATGATTGGCTGATTGGTTTACTTGTCAGACCCTTGTACAGTGCACTGTGTGTGCCAAGGGCTTGTAAATCCAATGCTGCTGGTGGGCTTGCAGCACTGGTTGTGCCACCCACCGGAGCAGCTTGTAAAGTGTGTCTCAGGTCTGCCATTGCAGAGCCTGTGTGCAGTCTGGTACTGCCATGTTGACTGGGCAAGTACACCCACTTGCCAGTCCCAAACCTTCCCTTTTATACATATTAGTCACCCTATGGTAGGCCCAAGAGCAGGGTGCATTGTAGGTAAAAGGTAGGACATGCCCTGATGTGTGTGGCATGTCATAATAGTGAATTACAGCCATTTTCGTTTTTCACTTTTGCAAGGCTATCTGTTCCCCATAGGCCAGAATGGGCAGTTTGATTATAACATTTTATAATCCTAACTGACTCAGGGATCTCGGTGGAAATTCAGGTTTAGTATGCCTGAACTCAGAATGATAAAATACATCTTTTAGTGAAGTTGGTTTTAACATTCTGTGTTTAAAAATACCACTTTTAGAAAGTAGTTATTTTCTTGCCTAACTATCCAATCCTGCCTATGTTAGGTTGTGTATTCCTTTTCTGGAGTTAAAGTGACACGGGCTGGGGGATTCCAGGAGAAAGGGTGTCAGCAGAGGGCTGAATGGAGAGATCTACATGCAGATGGGAGGGAGGAATTGCACCTGGGACCTAAATAGGGCTGCGTCTTCCCTCCACAATGCTGGCTCCACCTCCTGTGATGCGTCTGATGTCCCTGACCTGCACTGTCATAGGAAGAGAAGGAGTCCTGTAAACATAGTGCTCCAGGACTGACCAGAACTGGTTTGGGCTAGGCAAAGGCCTCTCTGCCTTCAGAGAACAAAGGGAAAATTAGTATAAATATTAGGACCCTGACCCCAGAACTTTAGATCACTTCTGGGAATCAAGACACACCTTTGCTGAGGAGAAGAAACCAGGAAGCTGAAGGAGGAGACTACCCCTGTGCTGTGTGTTTGGGGGTTGGCCTGCAGTGGTTGCTTCATTGCCAAAGAAAGGAGAAAAGGACTGAGTGTGCTTTCTATCAACTTGAAGAAGAATCCAGAAGGGATTGAACTAGAGCTTGCCTCCTGCCTGAAGTCTCAGGGATCAAAGTCTTCACCAACCAGCTCCCCCCTGAATTTACTTGCTTGGAATTGAAGTGCCTGCTGTTGTGCTTGGCCTTCTTAGAGACTGCGTATCGCTGGGAACTGTAGGCACGACGCAGCAACGAGAACCGTGTCGCCGCCGCAGCAGCTGTGGTCGCATCGCCGAAGAAGCAAGCCGCCGCTGCCGCTGTCATCATCGCATCGCAGAAGCCAGGCACATCACCAGAGAAGTGGGAGGCTGCCACAGAGGTCGCCATCGCATCACTGGAGAAGCGCATTGCAGGATATGAGAAGAACAAGGGCCCCCTGAGTAAAGATTAATTCAAATCCGAGGGCAGGGAATTCAATTATGTGTGTCACATCCTAGGCATTTTTAAAAATATAAAACACAGTAACAAGGAACTCAGGGAGAACACTCAGGAAACAAAGAAGATAATAAAAACAATAGTTTTTTAAATTTATCCTTCATATACAATAAATTCTTTCATTAAAAAAGACACATAATAGACATCAGTTCAAAATTAAAACCGTTGTTTTGAAAAAACAACCACAGTATACAATTAATGTAATAAAAAGATTAAACAATTGATGGCATTAAAGTATTCAACGTGCGTTTCGGCGTACACAGGACACCTTCTTCAGGAGCCACAAATTGTATTTGTTTCTGAAAAATATGAAAAAACCAAGTAAATTAACAATTCACTGTATTAAAATCATTAAAGCAAGATTCATTATTAGACAATATAATTAATCATAAACATTTTATTACATATCTTCCATTCATATTTCCCTGTGAAATCCCCAGCTCCCTCTCTGGTAATTAATCAGAGTACAGATTAAACAATTATCTGAGTATTCAACTGTATTCCAGGATTTAGTAGTGACCATTATCCAATGGTGATTACAAAGTTCTATATATTATGGAGATATTAGCAGAATCGTGGGTGTATCTCCAATACCAGTAGAGGGTCCCCTATGGTGTGATACATCTAGTAATGTCTCTGTTTAGATACTATACAGGATATAAGGTATGTATAAAAAGTAATGATAAAAAGGCTTAGAATAAGTAAGCATAGTCCACAAATTAATAAAGAAAAAAACTTACTGGGAATGGGCAATACAAGCAGTGTTGTACACACGATTTTTGTAATGTAAAGTCCTATTTCCCTGTACAACTAGCAAGGGACAGTCACCTGTTAGGATTGATATTTAACACAGCCATTATAACACGCTAATTTTTAATGTGTTTGTATGCTAAGTGAACATGTCCTATGTATAAAATGCTTTTGGTATGTTTAATCGTCATCTGAAGTGTAATAGAGCATGGACTTAAATCCACAGTTCTGTATAAAAAGGGTTTAAACTAAAATAAAATATTAAAAAGTATATATAGGGTCAATATCCACACCAGATACACTATTCATATTCCGATGTTATAGCGATCCTTCAATTTATTTTGTTAGATTTCTTCTTTAAAAAAAGGGGGGTCATAACTGGTTATATCTGTTTGAAAGGGCAAGAATATGATGACCTAGATCAATGCTAAGGCATCTTTCCCCTATAAGTGAATCCCTAGTGGGTCACACAGAGGAACTCACCGTATGTCGGGCAGATAGGCTGATAGACACTTAAGGTGTATTTCATATATAGTATCTTAGGTTTTGAACGACGATCATATGATTTCAAACGTTTATTGCAGTTAGGTGGCAAACTTCCAGATAAGAAGTTCTGAGTTCCTGTATAGTAAAAAATAGAGCAAAATATTTACTCCTGTATTTACTCGCCCTGTTAATCCTAATTAGCAACTATTTTATAGTGGCATTCAGTCACCAAGGTTAATTATGTTGGAACGGATAGTACGGAAGTGCGTACAGTCGAATTATGAGCACTTCTTGTCCAGAGTAGTAGATAGTTACAGCGGTACAAAGGATAACAAATCTAGATATCGTAAAAAAGGAAAAACGGGAGAGTAGTATCAAACAAATATATATACCCCGTTTAGAAGATGTGAATTAGCTAGCTAAGTCTAGATCAGGTTAATATATAATAGCGCACGCTCACCTTGTTAAATTATAATCAGACGAGTCATACGTAGATGTGTATTATTGAATTACAACGTCTTTTGTCCAAACTGATAAACAATAATGTCAGTACAGGATACGGCGAATGACAAATCTGGGTAGAATATAAAGATACAACGAATAGACAGGAGGGCAGTGTTAAAATGGATCCCGTTTAAATAATTCAAAAAACGTTAATCTCTAACTACGACCATCGCGAATATAGATCACTTACCGATTGTTAGTCGGCAGGATATGCCAGATATGGAGGACGCAACAAATCGAGATCTCGGCGTCCCTTGTCCGATATATAAGGTATCAACTTGTTGACCCCGGATGAAGGTTTAAATAAAAAGCGAGGCTGGTCATGTGACGATAATTATGTGACTCAGCTCCGAGATTGAAATCGTGGTGAATTATTCGAGATATAATTAAAATGAATTACGAACAAATCTAAATAGTCATTCATAACTTTATGAATGACTATTTAAACAATCGGTAAGTGATCTATATTCGCGATGGTCGTAGTTAGAGATTAACGTTTTTTGAATTATTTAAACGGGATCCATTTTAACACTGCCCTCCCGTCTTTTCGTTGTTTCTTTATATTCTACCCAGATTTGTCATTCGCGGTATCCTGTACTGACATTATTGTTTATCAGTTTGGACAAAAGACGTTGTAATTCAATAATACACATCTACGTATGACTCGTCTGATTATAATTTAACAAGGTGAGCGGGCGCTATTATATATTAACCTGATCTAGACTAAGCTAGCTAATTCACATCTTCTAAACGGGGTATATATATTTGTTTGATACTACTCTCCCGTTTTCCTTTTTTACGATATCTAGATTTGTTATACTTTGTACCGCTGTGACTATCTACTACTCTGGACAAGAAGTGCTCATAATTCGAATGTACGCACTTCCGTACTATCCGTTCCAACATAATTAACCTTGGTGAGTGAATGCCACTATAAAATAGTTGCTAATTAGGATTAACAGGGTGAGTAAATACAGGAGTAAATTTTGTGCTCTATTTTTTACTATACAGGAACTCAGAACTTCTTATCTGGAAGTTTGCCACCTAATTGCAATAAAGGTTCGAAATCATATGATCGTCGTTCAAAACCTAAGATACTATATATGAAATACACCTTAAGTGTCTATCAGCCTATCAGCCCGACATACGGTGAGTTCCTCTGTGTGACCCACTAGGGATTCACTTATAGGTGAAAGATGCCTTAGCATTGATCTGGGTCATCATATTCCTGCCCTTTCAACCAGATAAAACCAGTTATGACCCCCTTTTTTTAAAGAAGAAATCTAACAAAATAAATTGAAGGATCGCTATTACATCGGAATATGAATAGTGTATCTGGTGTGGATATTGACCCTATATATACTTTTCAATATTTTATTTCAGTTTAAACCCTTTTTATACAGAACTGTGAATTTAAGTCCATGTTCTATTATACTTCAGATGACGATAAACATACCAAAAGCATTTTATACATAGGACATGTTCACTTAGCATACGAACACATTAAAAATGAGCGTGTTTTAATGGCTGTGTGCAATATCAATCCTAACTGGTGACTGTGCCGTGCTAGTTGTACTGGGAAATAGGACTTTACATTACAAAAATCGTCTGTACAACACTGCTTGTATTGCCCGTTCCCAGTAAGTTTTTTTCTTTATTTTTTTCTTTATTAATTTGTGGACTATGCTTACTTATTCTAAGCCTTTTTATCATTACTCTTTATACATACCTTATATCCTGTATAGTATCTAAAAAGAGACATTACTAGATGTATCACACCATAGGGGACCTTCTACTGTTATTGGAGATACACCCATGATTCTGCTAATATCTCCATAATATATAGAACTTTGTAATCACCATTGGATAATGGTCACTACTAAATCCTGGAATACAGTTGAATACTCAGATAATTGTTTAATCTGTACTCTGATTAATTACCAGAGAGGAAGCTGGGGATTTCACAGGGAAATATGAATGGAAGATATGTAATAAAATGTTTATGATTCATTATATTGTCTAATAATGAATATTGCTTTAATGATTTTAATACAGTGAATTGTTAATTTACTTGTTTTTTTCATATGTTTCAGAAACAAATAAAATGTGTGGCTCCTGAAGAAGGCGTCCTGTGTACGCCGAAATGCGCGTCGAATACTTTAATGCCACTAATTGTTTAATCTTTTTATTACATTCATTGTATACTGTGGTTGTTTTTTCAAAATAACGGTTTTAATTTTGAATTGATGTCTATTATGTGTCTTTTTTAATGAAAGAATTTATTGTATGTGAAGGATACATTAAAAAACTATTGTTTTTATTATCTTTTTTGTTTCCTGAGTGTTCTCCCTGAGTTCCTTGTTTCTGTGTTTTATATTTTTAGAAGCACATTGCAGGGCCTGTCGCAGCTCCAAAGATTATCGAGTCGCCGCACGGCCATCGTGCGTGCACGCATTGCACCAACGTTGTTGCATCATAACCAAGACGCCATTGTGTTGCATCGCACCAGAGAAGAATATCGCATCGAGGTGCCATCTTGTCGCATCTTACCGGAGAGCAGTAAGAAACCGACGCATCACCTCCTTACACAGTAAGGAAGCGAGCATCAACTCCCTTGCGCAGCAGTAAGGAACGGACAAATCCACTCCACTGAATGTAAGGGACCGACGCATCACCTTCATCGCGACCCTTTTGTTTTCTTTGTGTTACGCATTCAAGGTACATTGAGAGTAAAGTGCCGCATTTACAACTTGAGAGAACTGAGCTATTTTATAACCTTTTAGAGTCTATTTTTGAGTACAGTATTGTGAATTTTTGTCATTTGGTCTTGTGTTAAGTCTATATAAAATACTTCGTTTTATAATGCAACCTGTGTGGTGTCCATCTGTAGTGTTGTCACTGTATTACTGTATGTGTTCACAAATGCTTTACACACTGCCTCTGAGATAAGCCTGCCTGCTCATGCCAAGCTACCAAGCTAGGGAGCAGGGGTTATTTTAGGAGTGTAGCCCCTTACCCTGACTAGACGCAAGGGTCCCTATTTGTCAAAGGTACCTACCTCTGCCAACTAGAGACCCCCAAATCTAAAATTTCCCATGAAGGTCATCAAAGTCTTTAAGAATTCTGTCAGAACAGAAGATCATAGAGTTTGGAATCAAAACAGAGTTACGAAACTGACTGAGTTTAGTTCGAATGGTGGTCAAGAAAACAGCAGCAAGGTGAATGATCATGGCATTGTGCAGGAGAACGGTGTAAGAAGGAAAAGTTGCTTGAGGCAATGAGTCAAACCAAAGCACTTGAATGACGACATCTTGAGTTAGATAATCTTGTCATCTTGGCCATCTCTCAAATTTTTTGATACCCAGTCCAGCTTTAGGCCTATGCATGGTACGGAGTCCGCTCTCCTGCTGGCAGCCAAAGTGTTGAGCGCTGCGACTGATGAAGGTAGGGCTGCGGCTTTGATTCTGCTGGACCTAAGTGCCGTGTTCGACACCTTGTCCCACGGCCTCCTACTTGAGAGGCTAAGGGAAGTCGGGGTCGGAGGTGTCACGTGGATTTGGTTGAAGAATTTTCTGGAAAACAGATCCTTCCAGGTCCTGCAACATCCTTTCAGTTCCAGAACTTGTCCTCTAAACCAGGGGGTGCCACAGGGTCCGGCTCTCAGCCCAACCCTGTTTAACATATATATGCGCCCACTTGCAGATATTGTTCTGAAACATGGAATTCAGCTGGTGTCATATGCTGATGACACTCAGCTAGTTGTGACCCTGGAACAGAAGGAACCTGAAAGGGCTGCCAATTTTAGAACCTGCCTGGACTGGATGAGACTGAGTTGTCTCCAGTTAAATGCAGGGAAGACAGAGGTGATGGTGGTTGGGAAACAGCCCTCTCTCTGGTCGCAGCATTGGTGGCCAGAAGCTCTAGGAACTAGTCCAGTGGCGAAAGCCAAGGGGAAAAATCTGGGAGTGTGGTTTGACGAAAATCCTTCCTTTTCCTTGCAAATATCGGCTGTGGCTGGGACTTGCTTTGGCTTTCTGAAGTTGATATGTAATATCTTGGACCTTCTCATCCTGGATGCTAAAAGAACTATTGTACAGGCGTTGGTCATGTCTCACCTTGAGTATTGAAATGTCTTCTATCTAGGGGTGACTGCCAAAAATCTTAACATCTTGCAGAAGGCCCAAAATGCCGCACCCCGGCTTATCCTGAATGTACCTAGGAGGGCTTCAGTGGGAGAAGCTTTGAAGGAACAGCATTGGCTCCCTATCCGGGCCAGAGTTACCTTTAAGGCTTTATGTTTGAGTCACAGGATCATTGGCGAAAGGGGGCCGTGTTTCTTACGGCCTCTCCTGACAGTCCACCAGCCTGCTCGTAATTTGAGATCATCGGGCAGTGCAAGATTGCCTGTGCCCAGGGTGCGGAAGGCACGGAAAGGCGGAAGAACCTTTCGTTTCTTGGCGGATAAGGCTTGGAATGAGCTCCCAGTGGATCTGAGGAGAGTTGAGTCGGAGTCTCTGTTCCGCAAGAAATTGAAAAGTTGGCTCTTCCGTCTCCCGCGGGAGGTCTAAAGTGGTAAGGTGCCATCTTGTGCGGATGTCCGTGTTCACTGGTGGGCAGTTGGGAGGGTTGCTTGGGTCCAGCTATATCCTAGCACGGGGACACTCCCGTTAGAGTAACCATTGCGCTCTATAATCTTTCTAATAATAATAATAATAATCTATATTCACAAAATGTTATTTATGAATCTGTTTGTGTAAATGTGTTTTTAATCTTGTCAGTTATATTCTCAAAATGTTATTTATTAGCCTTTGGTAAGTTTACAAACTGTTTCTTTATACTTATTGTGCTCTTATAGGTATGTCTTCAAATGTATTCATTGGGAGGGAGATATGTGATATCCTGTCCTTATCCATATTGTCATTGTAAGAGGTATAAAGAACCGTCAGTCTGAGAGAACTTCAATATGGTAGAATCTGCTCTCTCAAAGCTCCATGCCAGGAAAGTTGGATTTTGAAAAGAGAGGAGTTGGTGTGAGGCTGGAGTTGGGAAGCAGGCTGAGGTGTACGGAATAACAAAAATAAAGAAAACTTTCCCTCATCTTTTGGTGTTGGATTTCATCTCTTCAGCAGTCTCTCGTGCTGTGTCACCTCCATCACAGTGCCTCGGCACCTTCAACTGTTCCCCTGCGTGGAGCCCCAAGCCTGGCACCAAGGGGTCCAATTCAGTGCAGCACAACAGCATAGCAGGGCTTTCCCAAAGTGCAAGGCCCAGCGTCTCATTAGCTCCTTGCTTCCCAGCTTCCATGTCTCTTTTATGCCCAATCGCTCAGGCACCGCTACCAGCACTTCAGCGTCATGCGCCTGGGGATCCACTTAGACCCTCCAGCACTGCAGCAACAAGATGAGGTGCCACCCCCTAGGGAGCCTCCGTCCCCCCGGGGAGTCCGCTGCTGCAGCCCCCTACCATGAGGGAAGCCGTGCCATGCCGCTGCCGCCAACCCAGCAGCTCATCTTGACTCAGTCTGGCAGGCAAGGGGCACTCCCTTCCCTCGGGCTCTGCACTCAACAGCAGTCGTCGTGGCAGCCAGAGATCCCTCAGGTTGCACTAAGGGACCTCACCACCATTCAGCCTAGAGTCAGGCCTCTACTGCTATCTTGCCTTGCTTGGGCACACATGACCACCCTGCTCTGTTAGTTATTTTCCGGGTAGCTGGCAGTCTCCGCTTCTAATTTGTAGTTCTTTTCAGTCATCAGTAGCTCACATGTATCTGGCCCTGACGTAGTGAGTGGATGTTAGTCTTTTAGACGGATATTCGTCGGATATTGCTTCCCAGCCAACAGAGCTACACTAAAGTGCGGCTATCTTGCCGTGGGCTCTCTAGCACCCACAATTTAAATTAATATTTAACATAAAAATATATTCACAATTTTTTTTGAGTTAAATAAACTTTTTTACTTTTCCCTTTACTTTACCATTGGTAGCCTTCACAGTTGGGGTGGAGATCTCCCCATTGTAACGTATAGGGAAAATGAAAAAAGTTAAACTTTATAATAAATGATAACACATATTTTTATAACCCTTTTGGCAGGGAAAAACCTCCCTTTTAAATCTTGTCACCCATAGTTAAGTCTTGTAGCCCACAATGTAAGGTATATATTTTCCTAAACCCTTCAACTGCACCAAGTCATGTTCACACAAATGGATGAGCAACACATCCTGGCACCCTCTACTCTTAAACAAATCTATCAACAAAGGCAATAACTCTGCCAAAGCATGCTCTCGCTACCCCACCAGTGTATCTGTACTTTTGTTTAATCAAATGCCAAATGTCTTCCAAATTGTCTCCGTTCTGCTTGTTTTGCTGCCCACTTTATAAATCAATAGCCACAGAGCCACACCAAAAGTAGAGCAACTCTGGACCGGCAACAGAACCTAGTAGAAACAATAACATAATGTCACAGCTCTGTTAATGCCAAAAGAGGTCTCACATAACGCCTGTAACAATCTGACCTTAACCTACCCTGCCTCCTTATCTCTTTCAATGAACTAACCCTGACACCAGAATTTGTCACTGCCCCAGTGTGAAACGCATGTGTACCAAACTCCCGGGCAGGTCATCCTAACTCTGTTAAGGCATCTATAAAACATTCAGGAGGATATTCTCAAGAATGCGTGATAACTATCGCAAAACTAGCTTAACGCAACTTTCAACATCGCAGTCTATCGCTGGAAAATAACGCTGCATTAACTAAGTATTCACAACACAGAGGCACCATGCGATAGGCTCATGACAACGCGTCAAATGTCGGCAATAAAGCCAATGTGACACCGCATAAATGCGAAACACAAACGCAAAAAAAGTTGCAAGGAGGCCAATTGCGATACAAAAAGCAGCAAAAACTAGCAACAGGCCTGCAAATCCCACGCGTCAGGTGGGAAAATGCACCATAAAAGCAACAAAAAGAGCACACTAAAAACATTTCAAAGTGCGTAGTAACATGGATGCACCCGGACCGAGTGCAGAGGTCAATGTGAACCCCTCAAGCCCCACAGGCCACCAGCAAGGAACAATGGGGTCGGGGAAAGCCAAGGAGAAGAGGGAGAGGATCACAGGGTGCAGTACGCAGGAAAACCAGATCAGCATCACAGAGGTGACAGAACACTACCATCAGCTGACCCACAATTAGACTAACGTGAATGCAGTTGGAGTCAGGGGCGGCTGGTGTTAATGGGCGTAGAGGGCGTTGCCCTCCCTACCACTCTGATGGAGAAGCAGGATGAGCAAAAAAGTCCAGCAGCTTGAAAAAAATGACGACTGGACTTGCTGATTGGCAATAAACATGTTAAATTCATTGTGGACATGTCCTGCTGCGCATGTGCCAAGGGAGAGGTATTGCTCGACCTGCAGGCCCAAGCTGCAGCAGTGACATCATTTCAGAGGGAGTGGTGAGTTACATTGCCATCTACAAGGAAGCCTTCGGGCGGACATTAAGGTGGCCCGGGAAGGAGTTAACAAAATTGTATTCATTTCAATGGGAGGGGGTGGGCCAGGCTGCGGCCCGAGAGGGGGTGGGATTTTGGAGGGGTGCCTTTTGTTGGAATAATTTGCTGTGCCTGTATCACGTGTTAAAAAACTGCATGGTTTCCATTTTGGCAATGTTAAGAAAGCAGCCTAAGCCCGAACCTGTCGCTTCGGAGGGGCCCTCATCTCATTTTGTACAACAGAGACCTGAAAAAGGAATCTACTGACTGTGGACAATCTGATTGGTACCCGGGAAACGCTTCTCTTGATAGAGTCCCTTTCACCGGAGGTAAGCTATAATAGGAAATGCTGGACAAACTATATTTCTGCTCCTAGTTATTAAAAGTTGACCATTGACCTCAATTAGAAGAAAGATTGAAAAGTTCGAGTGGTACGTGGCACTTTTGTACGGGAGGTTCCGTTGGGGTTGTAAAATACCGGCAATGCTGGTATAAAACTAGCCAGGCGTGACTTTATCCTTTCTACTGACAGAGGTCACTTTAGCTTTTCACATCCTGCACTACTGTTTCTATCACATTGTTTTGCAAGGCCAGTAATCAAAGGATTCACTGCTACTACATATATGCCCGCCACACAGTGCTTTTCTTAATCGATGGCGATCGAGCATAGAGTGAGTAGTCTGTTCCAGCGTGAATTGAACTAAAATTTTCATACCTGATGGTTTCATTTGAAGAAATTAGATAGCACTGTCAATGTGTGGGATTCATTAACGGTGCATTATTATCAGGGGCAGGCATGGCAGTATTCTGGCAAGCTGGCGCCATTTTAACTGACATATGTGCATTATTATCGGGGGCAGGCAGTATTACGGCAAATATGTATTGGGCCCCCACAGGTAGAGAAGATGCCGGTGTCGGGTGTTGAGGTAATGGCATCAGCAGAGGGCAAGCGCTTTACCTTAGGGTCATTTCATTTGCGGTAAGGGGTCAGATGGGACTTTAGAGGGATCAGTGTGAGGCTGCACAGCACCGTTTGCACATTTCTAATATCATAAAGCACATTAAATTAAATATCAGTTAGCCTCCACATTGCTAGCGGTTCGCAAGGCTTAACACCTAAAATGAAGACACAAGGATGAGGGGAGAAGGAAATGTACGTTTTCTCAGGCTCTTCAGTCAGTGACATTGCTGGACTGCAACTCAACAGAAATAACAGCAAAGGGCATTTTCACGAGAGAAAGATAGAAACTCAGTAAATGATAAATAATTCAGTCATATTGCTTTACTAACCTTCCTGCTTCCTTATATTTGTTTGAAAATGCACCATTTGTCCACTTTTTTTCAAAATGTTCTCGTAGGTTGTTTTAGCTTGTTCACTCGCCACAGTGCGGTGTGACAATAATTTTACGCCTCACCACTTTCAAATGTCACCAGCCGCCCCTGGTTGGAGTGTTGAGGAGGTCAATGGAGGACTCCAAGAGGTGCTGGCATGATGTGAAAATCTAAACCAAGCACAAACCCGCTGCCAACAGGAAGGCAGAAACAGCGACTGGAGGTGGGAGTGCACCGCCACAGGAGGAGCTGGAGGAAACGGAGACCACAGTCTTCAGTGTGGCGACGGTGCAAGGTGTTGGGAGTCCGGACACAGCTCGAGAGGATCTGACACAACATCAACAGGATGAGTAACGACCAGGGACTGGGGGGACGGGGGGAGATGGGCACAAAGGCAGACATGCACAATAATGTGTAGCACACTGCACACCCATTATGACCCTGGATCATATCACTGATCCCCGTGGCACACTGCAGCACACACACATAGCAATAACAGCACATCCACATTGACAATGTTGTACAATGTGCAACCCCGACAATGCAGAACAGAGGACACAACTGGCTCCGCACAGGAGCAGAAACGGCCAATGACATCTACCAGAGCAGGAAACTGTGATATGGAAAAGTATGCGTACAACCTCACATCCGTCATGTAGTCCAAATGTCCACAGTCCCGCATTAAAATCCATCACCTCCCAAACATCCACAATGTAAATTGTCATACCGTCTGCATGCAAACAGGAACAATGCGCCAACATTCATGACAACACAATGCGAACATGCATCTCCCCTTCACATTGCAGAGGGACAATCAACACCTCCAGCCGAGCAGACCAGACAACTCATCACTGATACTGGAGAGGACACCCACACCTTTGACACCAACACCCTACAACAGCTCATGGACATCCCAGGCAGCCCACTCCCAGGAGCAGGGCAGACAAGATACATAGAGGAGACCCCAGCCCCTGCACAGACCACACAGCAGAAAGCACCAGCCAGCACGGCTGGCTCACAACACTTCACCGAGCCACACATGGCATTCCAATGCCAGGTGTCAGAATATCAAAAGGAGGAGGACGAACAGGTACAGGTGGGGTCAGAGCTCATGGAAGACAAACCAGATCACATACTTGGGTGTCTAATTCCCATCAGGGACCACCTACACCCCAAAAAGGAGACACACACTGCAACAGAGACATATGCAGCTGCACATTTCCAGTACAGACCCATGCCCAGGGGCATGCAATTAAAATTCATACACACATACTGAACCTGCGTACGACGGCCCAGTCCACTCCTCTTACATATTTAGTTGGTGACGACAAAGCTATCTGTCCAGGCTCTAATCCGCTGCCTGAAGTGACATGGTTGCATCCACTGTACACAGCACAACGTAATCTTGTAGTGCCGGGGGCCCTTATGCCTACATTATGACCACAGATACACGCAGATAGTTCGTGGAACTGGCTACGGGCACATGTGCCCGGCCTCTTTTTTGGCAGGGTCACATGTACAGTCACGCCTGTGCTGAATGGGTGTGGGGTGAGTGTAAGCCAGCCCACACGGAGTGGTTGATGCTGGCAACAACTTGAACAGTGATAACCATTAAAACAGAAACAGAAATCACCAGCATACCGCAAACAACTGCGAAGCATCATAGTGGTAGCCAGAGCAAGTACAGAGGTCACCCAAAATGCAAACATAGGTGTCCGTGAGTTGCAGTGCAGTAAAATTGGGGCACTAGAGCTGAGCGTGCATGTGTGAATGAATTGTCTAGGATTGTGTCCCTTCGGGATGTACCTGATGCAGCTGCAGTGGAGTGTGTTACACCTGCATCATCTTCCTCTTCATCGTCCCAGGTCTCCTACACTGCCTGAGGTGACATTGCTACGTAACCTCTCCACAGCACAAAACTCAATCAGTAACGGTCCATGGGTTGTGGTGCAGTGAGTGAGTGGCACTTGGAGTGCCGAGCAGGGTATCAGGCAGATGATGGCATCCACGACAGGTGTGAGCAACTCCGTTAGTCTGCAAGTACCATTGTTTCGACTCTGGCAGTTGGTGGCTGCAGGTGGTCCTGGCGGTGGTGGCGGTGGATGTTCTGGCCCTCTTGGGTGGCCCACATGATCAGTGGCTCCATGACATCTGTTGGTCTTTTGGTGTGGCTCTGGGCTGGGCTGCCTTTTGTGGTGCAGTCTGTCGTCGACTTTACACCAGGTCAGAGCAGGTGTTGATTTCCTGCTGCTAAAGCACCTTATCGCATGTTTTGTGATCTTATCACCAATCTGGCTGGTCATTGAGAATGTTGCGAAGTGGTGTTTCCGCAGCTTTTTGCAAGGGAATGCCTACTCTGCATCTCATTAGCGACAGTTGCGAGGTTCATCTGTGGCAATAGGGCGATACATTTATCGACACTTTGGCTGTGATAAAGTGCCGTTAACTCTGCAATATATCCTTGAGAATATCCCCCTCAGTGTTTAAAATCTCATTATGGCAAAAACCCCCGTCCAGCCCACTCAATTTAATTCAGTTCAATTTTTAGTCATGATTTGGAACTCAGATGAGGTCCACATAAAACAAAACAATGTAGAAAATAAGTAACCCTGGGTGAAGTGGGCATAGCGGGGCTACGCGGAGGTCCATGGAGTGGCAAACAAACTCCGTGGAACTCTGCTACGCCACCCGCCTCCATCACCCCTGTATTAACAAGTACTTCTACATTACTTAAAGTAAATTAAAACCACTTACCTGCACTGCGGCATCCCCGGGTTACCCTCCTCCTCTTCCTCGCCATCTGGATTAACCTTGAGAAAACTGCACATGCGCTGGCGCACGAGTGGTTTTAATTTACTTTAAGTAATGTAGAATTACCTGTCAATATAGGGGTGGTGGAGGCAGGGGCTGGCTAATGCCGCTATGCTGCGTAGTGCGCAGAGATTTGCATTTTCTGCTTTCTCCGTGGAACGCGGAGGAGGCAAATCTCTGCACACTTTGCGGGCGGAGCAGAGGTCTCCGCCCAGGCTTAAAAATAACATAGATCACATTTATTATATCTTCTACCTCCACTCTCTAACTAGTCTCTAACCTCATTGTACTACTATAATCGCCCTAATAAGCCTTGCTAAGTTCTTCCCTCCTCTATTCCTCTTTTAACTCACTCCAAACCTCATTTTACTACAATGATCTCACAAATAACATTTTATACACGCTTCCCTCTTCCATCTCTAATTAGACTCATCCCAAACCTAATTTTACTATTATGATCTCGCAAATAACACTTTCCAGACTTTCTTCTTCTGTCTCCCCCCTTTATCCTACCCAAGTAACAGATTAACATGTTCATCCCTGGAATTAACAATGTGTATTTTCCTATACTTATGTACCACTAAAGGAGTGACGTGCTACTTGTCGAAAAGCGCTTCAACACCTCTTCAGGGGTAGTTAGCGATTTATAAATACAACCACAGTTAAAATGAATACACATTTAAACGAGCATTTGCAATGCAATAGGTCTCGCATTAGGAAAGTTTGAGCTATTGGTATTGTAAATGACACATTTTTATTTATGTGTTGGTTTTGAAAATAGCGAAATTTATAGCTTTGTCATTTACAATGCCAATAGTTATAACTTTCGCAAATGTGACACCTATAGCATTTATAATGCAATATGTGTTGTATTTACGTGACTTAGATGGAGTAGTTTCTGTCCTGTAACTCCAGTTCTGTAGTAGGGGTATCTCTGTTATAGTCATAATCTAGTGAATAGTCCCGCCCATGTGCGTGGACCCCGGAGCAATCAAAAATAATCTCTTACAGTGTCAAAAAATGCAGAAAATGCATAGACACTTAAGAGAGAATTTAAAGACAGATAATGCAGCCAAAAAGGCTACACTGTCCAGTACTTCAACTAGAAATTCCACCATAAAATCCACAAAACAGCAAAGCCTGTACAGATTTCCCTTGCTTAACAGCAAAATCCCTCAGGAATGATAGAGAGAAGAACCTGGACAGACAAGCCCCATAGGCTGCCATTATGTGGCTTAATTAGGATACTGTGCCTTTAAGGAACCTTCCAGAACCTTCTCTCAGTATCCCAGAATGCATAGCAGGTCCAACTTAGCCTCAGTTCTTTTCGAGGGCGTAGGAAACGCCAGACCTGTAGCATTATGATCATGAACAACACTCCACCGGGGAGGCGGGAGGGCGCTTATGACTATAACAGAGATACCCCTACTACAGAACTGGAGTTACAGGACAGAAACTACTCCTTCTGTAGTAGGGGATCTCTGTGTATAGTCATAATCTAGTGAATAGAATGGCAAGCCCATCCCCACACCAAGCGGCGGTGGAGAGTAAAATAACGCCACTACTGTGCGAACAGATTCCGCAGCGAAGCCTGCCCAACCTGAGCGTCTGACCTGGCATCAGAATCCAGGCAGTAATGCTTAGCAAAGGTATGGACCGACTTCCAAGTGGCCGCCTTGCAGATCTCTGCAATGGGAACATTACGGAGCATAGCTGTCGTAGCAGCCTTGCCCCTGGTGGAATGAGCCTTAGGTTTGCCCCCTAAGGTCTTATTAGCTTTGCAGTAACACAACTGAATGCAGGACACAATCCACCTAGAGATGGACTGTTTAGAGGTAGCAAGACCCGTCCTGACTGAACCATAATTGATGAACAATTGGTCTGACCTACGAACATCTTTAGTCTTATCAAGATAAAACTTCAGCACCCTCCGCACATCCAGGGAATGTAAAGACCTTTCCGCCGGAGACGAAGGATTCTGAAAGAACGTAGGCAAAGTGATAGTCTGATTGATATGAAAATCAGAAACAACCTTGGGAAGAAACTTAGGGTGAGTACGCATAACAACTTTAGCATTATGAAATACAGTATAAGGTTCCTGGCAACACAATGCCTGAATCTCACTCACCCTGCGGGCCGATGTAATGGCCACTAGGAACGCCGCCTTCCAGGACAGGTGCTGCAACGAAGCCTTATGAATGGGTTCAAAAGGCTCCTTCATCAATCTGGACAGCACCACATTCAAGTCCCATGAAGGCGAAGGAAGCCTGACAGGAGGGAACACTTTCTTCAAGCCTTCCAAAAAATCATTGATCACAGGGATCTGGAAAAAGGAAGTCTGTGAAGGGCCTTTCCTGTAGGCAGTCAAAGCAGCCAGATGAACCTTAATGGAATGGACATTAAGGCCCGACTGCGCCAGATGAAGCAGATATGGAAGGATGACATCTTCCTTGCATGACGTAGGGTCATAGTTCTTAGACTTGCACCAGATGCAAAACCTCTTCCACTTGTAAGCATAGGAAGTCCTAGTGGAAGGTCGCTTAGCCTCCTTCAGTATGCCCATACAATCCTCTGGGAGATTCAGATGGCCATATTGCACTATTTCAGGAGCCATGCCGCCAAACTCAAAGACGAGAGGTTGGGGTGCACCATCCGCCCCCCGAACTTCGTGAGAAGGTCCGGCCTGCACGGCAGCTTCATGTGAGGAAGGAGAGAACGGTGAAGCAGGTCCGTGAACCACCACTGTCTGGGCCATTCCGGGGCAATCAGAATCACTCTCGCCCTGGACTGGGACAGCTTGATGAGAACCGCCGGAATCAGGGGAATTGGTGGAAAAGCGTACAGAAAGCTGTTCGACCAGTTGATCCATAACGCGTTCCCCAGCGTCCCTGGCTGGTAGTACCTGGAGGCGAAGCCTCGGCATTTGCTGTTTTCGGCGGTGGCAAACAGATCTACGTCTGGAGTTCCCCACCTTGCGAAGACTTCTCCTAGTACTTCGTCGTTTATGACCCATTCGTGGTTTTCCTGCACGATTCTGCTCAGTTCGTCTGCCTGAACATTCTGCACACCCGGCAGATGGGTGGCCGTTATCGACAGTCCTCGAGCCAGAAGCCAGTGCCAGATCGCCTGCGCCTCCTGCGACAGAGTGCGCGATCTCGAGCCCCCCTGCTTGTTGAGGTAATACATCGTAGTCGTGTTGTCCGTCTGAACAAGCAGAGAGTTGGTCTGAAAGGACGGATGAAAGGCCTTCAGTGCCAAGTGAACAGCTCTCAGTTCCAGGAAATTGATGTGGTACGTGGACTCCGTCGGGGACCACGTCCCTTGAATTTGTAGGTCTCCGGAATGCGCCCCCCAACCTTGGAGAGACGCATCCGTCACGATGGTCTGTGTGGGAATGTCCTTGTGGAAGGGAACGCCTCTGAGGAGATTCTCCTTCGAGCACCACCACTTCAGAGACTGAAGAGCATGTAGAGACAGTCGTATCCTGTCGTCCCAAGAACCTCTCCTCTGGTCCCACTGATCCTCCAAGCACTCCTGCAGAGGACGCATCTGTAGCCGTGCATGAGGAGTGAGAAAGATGCAAGAGGCCATCGATCCCAGTAGAGAAGACACGGTCCTCACAGTCGTAGACGGAGTTTTCATGAGAGCCTGAGCCTTCCGAACGAGTGATAAACGTCGCTCTTCCGAAGGAGACACGCTTGCTGACAGCGTATTGATGGAGGCCCCCAAGTACTGGATGCACTGCACCGGAATCGGGACCGACTTGGACATGTTGATGTGCAACCCCAGCTTGTTCAAGAGAACGCACGTCTTCTGGAAGTGTGCTCGAGCTTCCGAGAAGGAGGAGGCTTTGATCAACCAATCGTCCAGGTACGGGTAGACAAACACCTTGTTCTTCCTCAGGTGTGCCGCTACCACTGCCATACATTTTGAGAATGTCCTGGGTGCAGACTTCAGTCCGAAGGGTAGCACCGTGTACTGATAGTGATTGGTGCCGACTTGAAAGCGCAGAAATTTTCTGTGTTTGCATGCAATGGGCACGTGGAAGTATGCGTCCTGTAGATCTATGGCACACATCCAGTCTCCCCGTTGCAGCTGAGGGTAGATCTGATGCAACGACAGCATGCGAAACTTTTCTCTGCGAATCCACTTGTTTGCCTGCCGCAAATCCAGAATGGGCCTGAACTCGTTTTTGTCCTTCTTGCGGACAAGAAAGAACCGAGAGTACAGACCTCTTCCTCTTTGAGACAGAGGTACGTCTTCGATCGCCCTTTTCCTTAGCAGAACGTCCGCCTCCGTCTGAAGCTCGCGCAGTTGATACTGCGAGCTGACGGGAGGAATCGATGGAGGAGGGCTGGTGAAACGTAGACTGTATCCATTGCAAACAATATTCAGCACCCACTTGTCCTGAGTAATTTTTCTCCACTCTGCCAGAAAAAATTGAACGCTTCCCCCCACCGGAGCGGGTAACGGACGAGGGGGAAGTAACAGCTCAGGGACGGGACCCGGCCGGGCCCTTGGTCGCGGTAGAGGACTGTTGACGACCTCTACCACCCTGTCGCTTTTGGAAGGGCTGCCTGTACTGCTGCTGCTGCTGCCGCTGTTGATGTTGACCAGCAGACTGCCCTCTTCCACGACCCTGCGCCCCAAACCGACGCTGGTACTGTCGGAAGGGTTTCTTTTCCTTGGGCTTTTCCAGGCCCACTGCCGTCAGGGTCTCCGCTTCGGCCTTCATCCTGGCCATCTCATCATCCGCGTGCTTCCCGAAGAGGGTATCCCCGGAAAACGGGAGATTCGCCACGCGTTGCTGTGCCTCCGGTTTCAACGATGTCAACCTGAGCCAAGCATGGCGTCTCTGGTGAATCCCGTGGCAATATCCGTGCGCGGACAGCAACGATATGTCTGCCGCGGCGCCGATGGCCTGATTAGAGACCAACATCCCCTCCTTGACGATCTCCACAAAGTCCTCCTTGCGGTCTCTAGGGACGAGGTCTGCGAACTGCTCCATCGAGTCCCAAAGGGACCGGTCGTAACGTCCCAGCAAAGCCGAGTCACTGGCTGCCTTCATGGACGAGGCGGATGTCCCACACGCCTTGCGACCAGCAGAATCGATCCACCGGCTCTCCTTGTCCGGAGGCACCGTGGACGCAGGGGAGGTGGCATGAAGCTTCCGAGCAGCAGTCACGATGACTGAATCCGGTACCGGGTCCTTCCTCAAGAAGGCTGGGTCTGAGTCCGGAGCCCTGTACTTTTTCAGTATCCTGGAAGGGACAGATTTCACCGTTGCCGGCGTCAGGAATAGTTGTTCGGCGGGCTCAAGGAGCCCCGGCACCAGAGGTAACAGGGGGCGAGACAAGTGCCTCTTGTGTAAAGTCTCAAAGATTACCGAGGTAGAAGCCGTAGGCGCTTCGACCTCAATGCCCAACTTCGCCGCACCACGCAGGAGAACCTCCTGAAAAGTGCTAATATCGTCTATCGGAGACACCCTGGTCTCCGGCGAATCGGACAGCGTGGGCGAGTAGGAACGGGTCCCAGACGGAGAACGTGACCTGGACCGACGTCTCTTGTGATGATGCCTGGATCGTGATGAAGATCCGCGGCCACTCCTCGATTTGTCCCGTCTCCCCGAGCGAGACCTCGACCTCTTGGGCCTCGGGCGCTCCTTCGGCCTCCCAGGGTCAGGAGCTCCAGGCTTCTTAGGAGTCTTCTTCGGAGGCGTCGGGAACTTAGGCATCGACACCTCCCTCGGTGGGATCGGGGGTGGAGGAGCAACCGGACGCGGGTCCCGCGGAGCCGGCTTCGGAGGCGGGGTAGGGGCCTTCGGAGGAGGACCCTTCGGCACAGCCGGCCGCGGAGGAGGCGTAGACGGCCTCATCGGAGTATCCACCCCGGAATGCGCCGGTCCCGGCGAGCCATCACCTCTACCAGAGAGTGGGGAGCCCCCCACAGTCCTGGGCCTGTCCTTAGGACCTCCAGACGCTGAAGACCGGTGTCCAGACGACGACCGATGTCCCCTCGACGTCGAACGGTCCTTCGGCGTCGACCGAATCACACTCCTCGACGTCGAACCGTGTCTCCGTCTCGACGTCGACCCCGACCAGATCGACGAGCCACGAAACCTCGACGACGGGCGATGGTGCCTCGACGGCGACCTCGACCTCTTCGCCGGTCTCGACGTCGACTTCCTGGATCGCTTCGACGGCGACCCTTTGGACCTTCTCGACGTCGACCTTCTCGACGTCGATCTCCTCGACCGACTCGACGTCGGCCTTTTGGAATGCTTCGACGTCGACCTCTTCGGCGCCGGAGATGCCTTTCGTCTCGACGGCGACCTTGACGACGAGGATCCCCTCGACGACGATGTCCTCGACGGCGAACGGCGGTGTCGCCTCGACGGCGAGCGCCGACGCCGGGCCCTCCGATGTCGATCACTCGACGCCGACAGCGACGACGAGGATATCGACACCGGCTTCGACGGCGGCCGGAACACGTTCCTCGACGTCGACGGGCGACGTTTTCTCGACCCAGAGCCCTGGGGAGACCTGGAACTGGCCGTTGACCGTCCCCTCGACGTCGTGGTCAGCGCAACTGACCCAGACGGAGACCTTGGGCGCGGGCTGGTCTTCCTGCCCCTGGGGAGCCCCCCAGAGGCCTCAGCATGGGTAGAAGGAGCCCCTCCTGACCCACCTCGTGCCTTCAGCTTTCTCTCCTCAAGTCCCTGAAGCCTGATCTTCTTCCTCTCCTTCAGGGTCCTTCCAGAGAAGCTTCTGCAGATCCTACACTCCTCAGGGATGTGGGAAGAGGGAAGGCAGAGAATACAGACCTCATGGGAGTCTGTCTTGGCCTTCTTTCTTGAGCACTCAGGGCATTTGTCGAATAATGCAGGCATTATTGGACAAAAAAGAGTGCAGAAACACAGAAAGAAAGTCACCAGAGTACTTTAAAAGTACCAAAAATCGAAATCAGTGTAAAACACTAACAAAAACCCTTGAAAGGGAGAGCTCAATGCTCCAGGGTCCTGCTTGCAGGAGCCGGAAAAAAGAACTGAGGCTAAGTTGGACCTGCTATGCATTCTGGGATACTGAGAGAAGGTTCTGGAAGGTTCCTTAAAGGCACAGTATCCTAATTAAGCCACATAATGGCAGCCTATGGGGCTTGTCTGTCCAGGTTCTTCTCTCTATCATTCCTGAGGGATTTTGCTGTTAAGCAAGGGAAATCTGTACAGGCTTTGCTGTTTTGTGGATTTTATGGTGGAATTTCTAGTTGAAGTACTGGACAGTGTAGCCTTTTTGGCTGCATTATCTGTCTTTAAATTCTCTCTTAAGTGTCTATGCATTTTCTGCATTTTTTGACACTGTAAGAGATTATTTTTGATTGCTCCGGGGTCCACGCACATGGGCGGGACTATTCACTAGATTATGACTATAACAGAGATCCCCTACTACAGAAGTATTCTTATTACAAATAACTATGGCTTTTATTAGTTTTTTAATAATTAATACTTAAATAAAAGTTATTGTAATTTATAATGGCAATAGTTTAAACTTTTGTGAAGATTATGTTCAGTGTATTTTATTGTGACGAAAATCCAACAACAGAAGTGAAATATTAACATCTTTTTGTGACATTTGTAATAAAGCTTGAAACATTGAGATGATATATTTGAACCAGTTGTTGTTGAATGGTTGCACAGATTGATGCAGTGGTGGCGCTGAGTGATGTGGTGGCGATGAGTGATGCTGTGGCATTCAGTGATCCTGTGGTAGCGCATAGTGATGTTGTGGTGCCCCTCAGTGATTCTGTGGTGGTGCGGAGTGATGCTGTGGAGTGAGGGCGATAGATAGACAGATAGAGTGAGGGCGATAGATAGATAGATAGATAGATAGATAGATAGATAGATAGATAGATAGATAGATAGATAGAATGAGGGCGATAGAGTGAGGGTGATAGATAGAGTGAGGGTGATAGATAGATAGAGTGAGGGCGATAGATAGAGTGAGGGCGATAGCTAGAGTGAGGGCGATAGATAGAGTGAGGGCGATAGATAGAGAGGGCGATAGATGGATAGAGTGAGGGCGATAGATGGATAGAGTGAGGGCGATAGATGGATAGAGTGAGGGCGATAGATGGATAGAGTGAGGGAGATACATAGATAGATAGATGGTTGTGTGTGCGGTTGTGGTTGTGTGTGTGTGTGTGTGGGGTTGTGTGTGTGTGTGTGGGGTTGGCTCAGCGAGACCTAAAAAGGCCTATATGCATTGAGTTAAAACATATAGGTGTCTTCCCCCGTCTGTTCAGCACGGAACAATGACATTCCACAAGAATTCTGCTTTCACATACATCTTCCAGAGGGGAGTACAAGAACCCAGCAGCTGCACCCATGCAGCATGTAAATACAAACGAGAGACTGCAGCACAGGCACTCTTTACAAGTGCAGGTCTAAACTTTCAACAAAAAAGCAACCAAACTGGTGTAAACCTATCTGACTGGATAAACAAAAGTGTTAGTCACGAGTCATCTGTGTGAACAGCAGAGAGGAAATGCCAAGTGCTTATGAGCTGTTGAGCTTCAGGCTGGGCCTGGAACAAACTGGCATCAGACATCTGCTCTCAGCTCTGACAAAGTTTTACAATGGAGGCTAATTAAGCGAACGGGCAAAAGGAGCTTTAAACGCCCGTAATCTTCACAGAAGGTAATGGCATCAGCGGCTTTGCTTCAGTTCCAGTACAAGCGAGGACACTCCCTGCACCCTTTAAACTAGACATGTTTCTGCAGCGCCCATACGCACTTTGGCATGGCTTCGGTGTGCTATAGGCTGTGCAGCCAGCAGCCTCCTTTCCTCCGTGGTCCCGAAGGAGGTTGAGATGCTGTGTTACTGATACCTCTATTAACACTTTTTTAATTTTTATTTATTTATTTGATGCGATTTTATATAGCGCAAACTTTACCCGAAGGTGTCAGAGCGCTTTACATAAGAACCAGTTGCAAAACATAAGGTCAAAGGATTACGTGCATTACATAAAAGATACAAACAGAAAAAATTGCAAATGTACAAGATGTAAAGTCACACAAAGAAGAGACTGGTGATTAGAGTTATCTCTATATACATGGGGAAGGGCTATGAATGGATATACTCTAAGAGTCACATAGGAATGGTAGAGAGTACAAAGGTCTACGCATATTAGACGGTGTATATGCGCATTGCGCAGTTTGTCACGGCTTCTGGGCGCTTTAGAAGGCCCAGCCTCCTCCCCACCTCAGTCTTATGGTTCTGTCTCAGGGCGGGTGACATGCAGCATGTGACGCTGTATTACCACTGCGATCACCAACCTCAACACACCTCTGTCTAGGAATCCCGCGCCGTCATCATGTGGGTTTCGGTTCACAGAGTCGGGCGTCCTTTACGAGGCGCTATATCTTCTCAGATGACACTCACTCTTGCAGCGGACGCACCTCGAGGCATGGCCGCATGGTGCCTACGCGATGGAGGGGTAGGTGGAGCATAGGGAACATACGTGGAACAGCAGCACACCACAGAATCTACGGTGGATTTGTTGCACAAACAGACAAGCATACACAGAACACAAATAGAGACAGACGCACAACAGACACAAAGACACATTCCCGCAATGGCAAATGACTCAGGCAAACACAGCCAGACACAAATACCCACAAACCTGCACAAAAACACAGACTCAGAAACACAATCACAAAGTCGCGCTCATACGCACACATACATGCAGACACAATCATAAGCACAAACACCCATCATCAAAATATTACGAGTCAGGAAGGCGCCGGAGACTGAATACACAAGGTGTAGTGCCTGTCTGTGGTGCAGCATCCGGAGTGAGTGTTCTCTCGAGTGGGGCGAGGGCTCATTTTGTGGGAGGGCGGGTCACCCCCCACGGTAAGGTCTGAGGTGGGGGCGAGCCGGGCCGCTGGAGATAGGGGTGACAGTTGGCAATGGAAGCCAGAGCCCCTGGCCGGGCGGGGGTCGACAGACGGGAGTCTCCGTCCCTGCCCGGGAGATTAGTGCGTCTCCCTCGCCACATTCCCCGCAGTCCTGCCAGCTCGCACAGACCCCCGCCCCCACCCATGAATCATGGGCTTGTTACCCTGCACCAGGCCAGAGACACCGCTGTAGCACGTTTATAGCACTTTAAGTGGCGGGTGGACTGGCCACTTCATGGTGGTGAGGTGCCTGGGATTGAGGTAGCGCTATGAGAGTCTTCAGACCTCTCCCAGGCGCTCACGCGACACTTCGTGAAGAGACAGGCAGGTACTGCTTGTCTCTCAACACCTTTCTTACTCACACGTGCACCTCCAAGGTCCGCGGTGCTGTAGTAAGGGAAACAAAGCGCCCTGAAACCTCTGGTTGAGAGGCAAGATGGCGTCGGCGTGGTCAGTCGCTGACTGAGCGCTCTCTGCCCTCCTGAAGCCCTGCGTGAGAAACCAAGTAATCGAGCGAAATGGGAGAAAGAAACCTTTCGGTCTGATCGTTATGAAATAACTCGTGGGAGGAAAAAGGGGGAAAAAAACAATCCATTGGAAAGGATCGCGAAAGGAACTGCAGGAAAAGACTGTAGCCAGCTGACCTTTGGCCCTTTTTTTTACGGTTCTCGGCTGAGCAGATACCTTCGGATACCTGAAAGATACCGCTGATACTCATGGATATTGCCGGCTGGTGTCTTGTACAGGGGTGGTCTGTGGGAAAAAGCCTTGCCGTAGAGAAAACTTGTGGAATCTCAAAAGACACTGATGGCTGCCCTTTACCCCCGCCCTAACTCCGTTTCTTGTTTTGGAGCTATCAATGTTCGACTCGGCGATCAGCCTGCTGGAGGCAAAAGGCAGAAGGTGAGGAGCGGGGGCGCGTTGTGTGGTGGCGATATCACTTGGCTGTCAATGTTCATCAGGGGAGCATAAGCAGTATAAGCTGAATAGTCGGGAAAAAATAAAAAGAGATAGCACTGTACTCGGAGGGAGGGAAGGAGGAGAGAGGTAGGAGACAGATGGGGTGGGAGAGATATGGGGAGCAAGGAAAGTGTACAAATGTGCTCTAGTTGCAAAGGAGCCGGAGGCAGGAGCAGGACACGTAATCATGCTGAGAAGTGCTGATACTATCTTACTAAAAGTGTAGAATATAATCTGAGAAGTGCTGGCACTGTCCCACTAAAAGTGCGGACTTTTATGCATAGTGCTGGTACTGTCCCATCAAAAGTTGAATATATGCAAAGTGCTGTAACTGTCAAGTTAAAAGTGTGGAATATATGCAAAGTGCTGACACTGTCCAGTTAAAAGAGTAGAATACAATCTGTAAAGTGCTAGCGCTGTCCCAGTTGAAGCATAGACCAGATGATGAGAAAATCTGGCCCTGAACACTTTAGCAAACCTCCACCCCCACCCCCAGAGGTTCATTGAAGGAACACCAGCTCCGCTTCCTCTGCAAAGGATGTGTGCCCCTCCCTCCCGCTCTGCGTAGGGACCATCTCGAACCGGCACTTACCAGAGGTCACTGAGGGAAGGCCACAGAGAACGAGTTCAGGGCACAGCAGGTAAACCCTGTGTGAAGACACACTGGCCATTGGTGATGGGGGCAGGTGGACAAAGGGAGTGTCTGGGTACAGAAAGAAGGGTGAACTCTGCGAAGTGGGGCTGTGTCCGTTTCCGGAGAAGGAGGTGGGAAGCCTCTTTAGAATGCGATGCGTCCACAAGGTCAGCTGCTGTGATCAGACGTGTTTGTAGTACCAGCACGTGACATTACAGCAGCCTTCCGCCGAAGTACCGAGCCGCAGTGTAATTGCACAGCAGGAAGGTAAAGGGTGATGGTGGAATCTGTGCACATCCGATCCTTGCCCTCGAAGCTGATCCCACCACCACGTTTCACGGCCTCTGTGACAGGCTCTTAAATAACTATACCAACACCCTGCTGATCAGCCCGCACACATTTTCACTGCAAAAAAAAGGTACACTTGTGTTTTGCCTTTTAAATGTCTGCTTTCTTGTTGTCGTAAGCAGAGTGTCCCTTAATGGCTTCTAAGTTGTCTACCAAGTGTTTACCTGAGGGCATGATAAAGCTTGACGGCAGAGCAGATGGCAGCCTCAGCGCTGTACTTTCAAAATTCGAAAATACATTTTCCAAGCGGGATTCAAAAGCCAACTAGTCATAACAATCGATTTCAATAAATAAATTAAAAAAAACACTCACTGAAAGTGTGTGCTTTCGATTCTGCGACTGTCCGCAAATGAAACTAGGCCGTGGCCGTGCACGCGCCCTGGGCGTACTGACGTCAGCGCCGTAGTAGACCAGAAGAAGAAACAAGAGTGAGGGAAGCCCCGCGTATGGTGATGCACCGAAGAAAACACCAGGAGTGCGGAGCCTGTCGAGCACAGCGAGGCGACGTGACAAAAGAGCACGGTGAGTGGAGGGGGATATGTGTGTGTGTCTGTGTGCGTGTGTATGTGTGCGCGAGAGCCCGTGAGGGGGGGGTGTACGTGTGTTTGCGCATAGGAATATGAGGCACGAGAGGGGCACGGCGCCGTGCGCGCCCACGAGGTGAAATCTGCGCTCGTGCCCCTCTCGTGTCTACATTCCCAAATACGGACAGCAATAGGTCTCTGCGCAGGCTCTGTCTGCTCGACCTAAAAAGGAGGAGACTTTTTGACAAATGATTTCATTCTTAGGATAGAAGAGGGATCACCACGCCTCTGCTTAAAATATGACAGTGAGGAATGTGCAGTGCAGGGCAAATAGAACATGATTAAAATCCTGAGTACCCATGTTGCACAAATTGCACATTCCCCTTATCTTTGGAATTAGACCAATTTGCTGGTAAAAAATTTAGAGGAAGT
The DNA here is from genome assembly GCF_964261635.1 of Lissotriton helveticus. Taxonomy (NCBI): domain Eukaryota; kingdom Metazoa; phylum Chordata; class Amphibia; order Caudata; family Salamandridae; genus Lissotriton; species Lissotriton helveticus. Next base: position 462,652,919 of record NC_136070.1, read on the forward strand.
AAATTCATACCTAATAATGTTCAAAAACAAATAATTCCATGCTCTAAATTCCACAACAAATATTGCTGAGCTTCCTGTAACCGGTAGCAGGAGGTTATCACTTCCCTTTTTGTCTTAATTCCCAGTGTTTTACAGCTAACCGTTGACTTAGAAAACTGGACAAATGCTTTAAAAATGTTTACGTTGAGTTTATGAGGAGATCAGTGAATACTACTTTATATCAAATTGATATAATGTATAATTAGGATCCTTAGAGAATTAGTATTTTCCCAAAAATTCTAAACACAAAAAAACCTCAATAACTCCTCCTTGCCTTTCATAAGCTGGAGACTCCACCGGACCACACTAGAGAGGCCTTTCACAGGACAGCTTGTTAAGTCAAATTCTAATCGTAAAGTGTGTACAGGGACAGATGAATTAAAAATACACAATTTATGCACAATTTGGCCTTCCATCTTCTCTAAGAAATCCCACTTAGACAGATTGATTGATTCACTGCCATTCAATAGCATCAGGGAGAACTTTTTACCTTATATACTGATAGCAAATGCAACAAGCATTTACAATGCAATGGTTTTGCCTTCGGAAAAGTTAGAGCTATTGGCATTGTAAATGACAAACTTTTTATTTATGTGTTGGTTTTGAAAACAGATAAATAAATGGCATTGTCATTTACAATGCCAATAGCTTCATGCAGCAGCAGGTAGTCAGGGGCTGTAGTATAAAGTGGATTAGCATTAAACATTTTGAAAAGCCACCGTGACTTAACCTAGCATCAGAATCAACAAAACGCTTTGATATGTACCAGGTATACATGCAGATATGTTGGATGCAGACAATGCAAGAAGTTCGTCCTCAAGTGCCACAAAATGTCCCCAATCGTTTAAGGACATGTTTTAAGGCACCTCCTAACATTCATCCAAGTGGAATTGAAAATATTAAAGCAAAAGTTTTTGCATAATCTGGGATAACAATTACACAACCCCCCCCCCGCCCCCACGTCGTTTATCTCAAAAGCGATAATATTGCAGGTGTTAGGGAGAATATCGCTGGAAAACCAGCTGTGTTCACGCATTAGCGTGCAAATGCTGTTAGCTATGTTATCCACATCCCATTGGATAACATGGCTAAACTGGTATTTGCAGGCGTTAGTGTTTGGCGATATTCGCGCTTAGCGCAAATATTTCCATCGCTTCGCCTTTCTTGGTAATAGGCGATAGCGAGGTTAGCGACTCCTTTCAGTCGCTAACCGGTTGGGTACGCCCACTTTGCATGTCATTAGCAATAAATATCGCTGACATGCAAAGCGGGCCCCAAACCGCTCGCTATCGCCTACAAGCTGTCGCTAAAGCGGCGATAATTCAATATTGCCATCCTTAATAATATGCCCCTTTATTATTCCTGTAACTATAGCTTGCATCTGTTTCGTGGATGGAGGACCAAAGACCGATTGAGAGAAAGAAAAGGAAGCCAACGGAATCAAAGGCAACTCTGTGCCGGCATTAGATGGATACAGATCAATAATGGAAAAGCTCCAGCCATCTTCCTTTATTGGAATTGGAAGAGATTTTATTCCAGAGCCGCAACATTTGTACATAATTTCCCAAGATCATTTTGCATCCTCGTGGAAGGCAACTTCTTTTATCTGAAACCAATTATAAGCCATCCTTCTTAAAAGTCAGTTTAAGTCTCTGCCTTCTATTTTTACAGGTAATTAATTAATTTGCCTCAGAGATTAATACTTTATTTATTTCCCTATTTAAGTGGATAACAGGACTCTAATGTGTTCTCCTTGGAGAAACCAGGGGCCAGACATACAAATATTAGTAATACTGATTTCATGATTGCGATTCACTCCAAATCGCAATAAGGATATTGGTGTTCCTAACGTACGAAACTCTTTTGAGTTTCATTAGCAACTCCTAGTGGGTCGCAAATAGACCTACCTCATGCATATTAATGAGGTAGGTCGCAATTTGTGACCCATTACGAATCGCAGCCATCTCAGGGATGGTGGCCTGCTGAGGTCGGCAGACCACCATGTCTGTGATTGCTTTTTAATAAAGTAATCTTTTTTTTTAATTGCAGACCATTTTCCTTAAAGGACAACGCGGTGCATTTAGGAAGTAAAAAAGGAAACGTTTAAGTTTAATTTTCTAAGAGTAGGCAGTGGTATGTAGGACCACTGCCTGCTCTTAAAAAATACTTTTATTTACATTCTCAATGGGGGAGGGGTCCCAATTGGACCCGTTCCCCTTTGTGAATGGGTTACCACCGGTTTTAAACTGGTGGCAAAGTATTACTGCTTTGCGACTGGAATTTGGTTGCAAAGCAATAATATATGCTTCAGGAAAGTCCCCTTTTTGGATGGTAACTCCCCACCCCACTTTTTGCTAAAGGTGCTGTGGTTTTTAGAACTGAAAGTGCACTTGGACCTGCTAACCAGGCCCCAGTGCCAGTGCACTTACCATCAAAATAAAATGCGAATTGGTACACCCAGTTGGCAAGATGCTTTAGCCCCCCCCTTGTAAGTCCCTAGTATATGATACCAGTTGAAAGCAGGGTAAGGGAGTTAAAGGGGTCACCAGGGCTGAAGCAATATTTGTGCAAACCTGGGTGACCCCAGTAAAAGTAAAGTCTACAGAGCTGCTATCGCAGCCTTTATGAACAGCTTCCCTGATTGAGTTTGATTCTGCACACACCATGTGTAACAGAGTCCCCTCACTGCCTCAATATATGTAATCCATTTATAGCCTACAGCTACTCTGTGCACAAAAAGATTGTTAAACATTCGCTCATTTTTCATATCCCTATATTTGTAAAGCGCTCTGATATCCGCAAGGATCTTTTTCGCGCTATATAAAAATACAATTTTTTTTAAAAAAGTCACCCCTAAGGTAGGCATCCAAAAGCCCAGGAAGCAGAAACCGACATCATTTTGCTAAGTACTGTTTTTGACAGCTCCCATAGCTCGCATTCAGCACGAAGGACAGCCAAGTCACCACTGCACCCAGACTCCCTGGGCAAAGTAAAAGTGTTCAGATTGTCGGAGCTTGGTCTGGGAACCAGCAAGAACTTTACTCTGAGTGGGTTCCATGGAACTCACCCCACAAGTGAACGAGTGTCACCTGAGATTTAATAAAGTTTGTCTCTGCCGAGTATTGATTTTATTATCACTGTAAATTCTGTAACTCCGGTTATACGAACTGTACATACTTCATTCTGATGTCTAAAATTATAAACAAAAAAGCTCAGTTTTTTATAAATTGGTGTTAGATTTCTTTCAAGTCGTGGCAATTACTTATCATCAATGTTGGTACCCTAAAATGCATTACACATGTTACTTGAAGTAAGCATGGCTGCTCTTTGCCACTCTACCAGGACTGAGAGAAGGATTTCTAGTGTGAAAACTGAGGTCCACTTTTGGGTATTGTGCTGATATTACACAGTAAGGCTTCCCAGCCATACCACATAATATTACCACCTTGCTATACATATTATACTGATTCAGTATTTGGAAGGGACACCCTAAACACGCCCCTTCCAAATACCGAATTGCAAATGTCACATGTTTACTGAATTGCATTTTGCACTTTGTAAATCACGAAAAGCATGTTCCCAGTTTCAGGCAGGCAAATCTGCAAATGGGGCGATTGGCAACCAGAAAAATGCTTTGTACATTTGGCCCAAGAATATTTATTTTACATTTACATACCAGGGACTTCATATATCTTTCATACTTAAGTAATATCTCTGGTAGCAGGGTCTCTGCAATTAGTGCTGCCAAGGATATTTTCAATTTAACAGTTAGCTTGGTTTTCCAGTGGGTGCTACCATGTGATCTATCAAACCTTACTGGTGTGTTTTTGAGGTTCCAGGACCCTACTTCCTTCTGAACTAAATCAATCAAAAAAGAAAGAACGTTATGAACACTAAAGGAATTATCATAGACATGTGAGATCATACCGAAAGTAGGAGAAGGAACAAACACATAATCAATGATGAACAAGCTGACAGAAGATTAATGTGTAACATTTGCAGAAGTATCATTCTCTATTCTTCCATTAACTATTAGGAATTCCTTATTCCTTAAAACTTCCAACAACAGGAGAACTCTGTTATCTGTTTTAAGGGGAGTGGGGGTGGGGGTTGAGGAAGCAATCTTAAGGCTCCTTTTCTGGCTTCATTTGCCTTAAAGCATGGTTGGACATTTTGACATTAAAATTGCCTACTTATATATGTATTTACATTCATCTCACTCCCTAATTTGAGAGATAAAAGAGAACATTTCAGTTACCAGTTACCCACAGATAGAGTCGAGGGGGGGGTATACATGTTCACTACCAAAGTGATTCATTATTCTCCTGACCTCCCTTCAATAATATTTTCATAGCCTGCATTAGTTTTAAATCATGAACAAACTGACTGAAAGTACAGCTGCAATTATTACTTAAAAGAATCGCAACTCCCCCTTTTGCATACCCCTCCTGAAGGGGTTACAGTACAGCTTATAACAAAGTACTCTTCTAACACAAAATCATTAGTTAACCAGGTTTCCTGGATGCATGAGCATCCAGACCGTTCAGAAATGTCATCTTATTACTATCTGTCAATAGTCCAGCAGCACTACATTAGACAACTTTACAGCTATTACTAGGAAGGTCTGTTGCTATAGAGCCCATTGGCACCCTTTGAATTAAGGCCACCTGCTACCCAACTCCAACTCCCAGACTCTTCATCTAGATCTGGAGTGTTCCTTCTTCCATTGCTGCCAAGCAGGGATACTCGCAGGTCTGATAGATTCTCATTTGACATAAATTGTGGGGGCTGAAAAACTAGAAGGCAAATCACATCGCCCATAGTTTTAGGAGAGGAGATTCTACTGTCCTTCTCCTCCTGTAGGGGGATTACATCAATGCTGCAACTGCATAACTTGTCAGTATTAAGTAGGATTAGATTATATAACAATTTAGCCCCAGATGCTCAATTGGCACCAGGATAGTATAACTACTTTGAATTATATCGGAATGTTCTGTTAAAAAATATTTATTGTTCAAAGATAGCAATAAATTCAAACAAAAGAGGCACATTCAATACATTATACAACACTTTTGAATTACAAGTTACTCTAGCCCTACTATTTGCCCCCAGGTGCTCAATTTGCACCAGGAAAGTATAACTATTTTGAAAAATATGGGAAGTCTCTGTTCAAAAATATTTATTGGTCAAAGAGAGCAATACATTCCAACAAAAGAGGCACATTCAATACATTACATGAGAAGTTAGTCCCAGTGCTCCCACATTAGCTCGACTATATGTGACATTGTCCCCCAAGTTAGAGGGAAATATATTAGCCTGAGTTCAGGGAAAAGGAGGAGACATCTTGTGGGGGATCCATGATTGGGGCAGCCAAAGTATCCTCTACCCATAGGCATGAGGAATGAACGGACGTCTGTTGTGAGGAGGAGACTACCACCCTTTCCACTATTGGACCACTCTCTTCACTCTCCACTGTCACTGTCACACCAGGATCAGCGTTTAAATATAAGCGGAGGGTTTTTTGTGTGTTTTTTTCAAATACTACTTTATTTTTTCTTCCACTTTTGTTGCCTTCATTATTCTTTTTGCTTTTCCTCCCCCTAGGATTTTACAATTGTTAGACCTGGCCCTTTTTGAAGGTTTATCCACAAACTTGCCTTTTTGCCTCCTATTATTCTGACCTGTTTTTGTTGGTTTTAGGACACAGGGCACTTTACCACTGCTGATCACTTCTAAAGTGCATATGCTGTCCGTGTAAATTGTGATATGACTGGTTATCCATGATTGGCATATTTGAATTACTGGTAAGTTCCTAGTAACACTCATTGAATGTGCCAGGACATGTAAATCAAATGCAAATAGTGGGACTGCAGCACTGGTTGTGCCACCCACATGAGTAGCCCTGTAAATGTGTCTCAAACCTGCTGTCTGCACGTGCAGTTGTAAACTGCCATGTCAACCTGGCACCACCAAGGGAGGCCCACGGTACCCAGGGTGCAGTGTATGCGAAAGTTAGGACATGTGCTGGTGTGTTTTACATGTCCTGATAGTGGAATTCAGACAATTTCATTTTTCACTTTTGAAAAGCCGTACGTCCCATAAGTTAACATGGAAGATGCCTTGTAACATCTTACAAGTGTAAGTTTTCATTGGGATTAGATGAAGAAATGGAGTTTAGGCTCCCTGAACTCAGAATTTAATAACACAACTTTTAGTAAAGATGTTTTTTAAATTGTGAGCTTCAAAATGCCACTTTTAGAAAGTGTAGAAAGGGCAACCAGGTTGCACTCAATGGTTTACAGACAAAATATCGAAATTAAAATATCGATATACAATAATATCGATGTTTTAATTTCGATAGTATAGAATATCGATGTCCAAAATATCGACAGACAGAATATCGATTTTTTAAGGTATGTATGTTACTAATATCGAATTTTACTAATATCGAAATTTTGTTTATTGTTATGTATTTTAATGTGTTGTTTATATGTTTGTTAAACATGTTTTGTAATGTATGTTTGAAAATTTGTAAATTTGTTTACATTTTGCGTTTTAGTATCAGAGCGGGTTGTGGGTTTATAGGGGAATAGGGTGGGAAGTAATTTAATAATAATTAATTAATTAATATATGTTTGTAAATATTTTAATTAATACTTAATTGGTAATTAATTAATATTAATTAGTTAATTAATTAATATAATTTTGTACATATTTGTAATTAATAATTAATTGGTAATTAATTAATATTAATTAGTTAATTACATTAATTAGAGTAATTTTTTATATATATATAATTTTTTGTTATTGTTAATTAATTAATTGGGAAACAATAATATTAATTAGTAAATTAAATTATTTACAGCTAATGTGCTAATATATTTACTTTATTGTTATTGTTAATTAATAATTAATTGATAATTAAATAATATTAATTATGTAATTAAATTATTTAGAGTTAATGTGCTAATATATTTAATGTGTTGTTATTGTTAATTAATAATTAATTGGTAATTAAATAATATTAATTATGTAATTAAATTATTTAGAGTTAATGTGCTAATATATTTAATGTGTTGTTATTGTTAAATAATAATTAATTGGTAATTAATAATTATTAAGTGAATAAATGATATGATTTATTTCTGTGTAGTGGGTTGTGTGTTTATAGGGGGATAGGGTGTGATATAATTAAATGTAATTAATTAAAGAGATTGTAATTTTCTTTGGTATTTATTGTTAATTAATTAGTAATTAATATGTGTTATTTAGTTCATTTATAATTACATCAATTTAGTAATATTAATTGTTATTAATTGATTAATTGAAATTTATATTAATTGTCTTTTTTATATGTGTAGTGTGTTGTGTGTTAAAGTGGGAGTAGTGTGGGAATTAATTTTTACCCCCATGCTATCCAACGCTTTCCCTACTGTTGCACCCTCTGGAGTGTGAATAGTAATTTTTACCCCTACGCTATCCACCGGGGAAACAACCTTTACAACGCAACTTTTACAACGCACTACCATTACAACGAAATTTTTACAACGCAAAAACCATTACAACGCATGTGTTTACAACGCATGTTTTTACAACGCAGGTACCTTTACAACGCATACCATTACAACGTAAGTATAGGTAAGTATATAATAATATTTTAAATTTTATATGTTTTAGTTTTTTTAAGGGGTATTTTTAGGGTTCAGGGTCAGTTTACAGTTTTTGGGTAAAAGGGTATTTTTAGTGTTCAGGGTCAGTTTTCAGTTTTTGGGTAAAGGGGTATTTTTAGGGTTCAGGGTCAGTTTTCAGTTTTTGGGTAAAGGAGTATTTTTAGGGTCCAGGGTCAGTTTTCAGTTCTTGGGTAAAGGGGTATTTTTTGGGTTCAGGGTCAGTTTTCAGTTTTTGGGTAAAGGGGTATTTTTAGGGTTCAGGGTCAGTTTTCAGTTTTTGGGTAAAGGGGTATTTTTTGGGTTCAGGGTCAGTTTTCAGTTTTTGGGTAAAGGGGTATTTTTAGGGTTCAGGGTCAGTTTTCAGTTTTTGGGTAAAGGGGTATTTTTAGGGTTCAGGGTCAGTTTTCAGTTTTTGGGTAAAGGGGTATTTTTAGGGTTCAGGGTCAGTTTTTAGTTCTTGGGTAAAGGGGTATTTTTTGGGTTCAGGGTCAGTTTTCAGTTTTTGGGTAAAGGGGTATTTTTAGGGTTCAGGGTCAGTTTTGGGTTTTTGGGTAAAGGCGTATTTTTAGGGTTCAGGGTCAGTTTGGGGTTTTTGGGTAAAAGGGTATTTTTAGGGTTCAGGGTCAGTTTGGGGTTTTTGGGTAAAGGGGTATTTTTAGGGTTCAGGGTCAGTTTTGGGTTTTTGGGTAAAAGGGTATTTTTAGGGTTCAGGGTCAGTTTTGGGTTTTTGGGTAAAGGGGTATTTTTAGGGTTCAGGGTCAGTTTTGGGTTTTTGGGGTACAGGCGTACAGGGTAAAAATAAAATAAATGTATATTTAAATTAAATCAATTAAATGAAATAAAAAAAAATTACATTAAATTATTACGTTTTTAATTTATTTTAAATGTATATGTATTTGTTTTAATTTTTTTATTATGTTTTAATGTTTTTATTTAATATTTGTAAAATTATATGTATTTTAAAATTATTTTTACATTATTATTTATACATTTAAAAAAACGATATTTTTAATTTCGATATTTTTGTACTACGATATTAAGTTTTCGATATTTTTGTACTTACCTTTATGAAGATATGACTCCGATATTTTGATTTCGATATTTTTGTGTCGATATTTTTGTATGTAGATATTCTGTCTGTCGATATTATGTCAGACATTCGCACTCAATAGTCAAAAATTCAAACATTATGTTAAATACTTTAGAACAATTGGACATTAAACAGTCGCGTGCAACAAGTTAGAAAGTGAGCATTGTATTGCTTCACCATTCTGTGTGCCTCTGTCTGTTTGTGTATTCAACGTCTGGTTTTGGAGTGCCAGGAGCTGGGGATGACCTTTCTGCATTTAGAGAGATAGGAGGAGTTTTCACTATCACCTAATAGGCTGTATCTCCTTTGCATTATGCTTTCTCCACCTCCTGCGGTCAAGCTGGACCAGGGAGGAGTTCAGGGACTCTGAAACAAAAACTATAATGAGAAAATGTAGTATAAATATTGGGGTTAATCCCTCAGGACTTTAGATCACTTCTGGAAGCAAGTGAACTCTGCCAAGAAGAAGAGCTGAAGAGCTGTGTGAGGAGCACTACCTTTTTATGTGTGAGGGGTGGGTTGGCCTGCAGTTGCTACTTCTATCTGTGGGTAGAGATAAAGGGCTGACTCTTTCAGCCCTTCAGTTGTATCCTGTTTGAGAAGGTCTCTAAGGGATTGTGTGTGCTTGCCTCCTGTTGGAAGTCTCAAGAATATCAAAGATTTCAAAGTATCCTTGCTGGATCAAAAAGGAGCCTGTCTGGAAGGAGAGCTGGGAGAGTTGGGTGAGGAACAATGACTCTGCTGTCTGTGGGGTGGGTCAGCCTGCAGTTGATGCTTCTGTCTAGAGCAGGAGAGGGACTAGACTGTTCTTCATCTTAAAAAAAGGAAGTGCATGGGGAGTGCTATATACTTAATTTATCCATCCAAAACGGGTGCGTGGTGAGCGCCGACCTTTACTGCTCCGGGCCCTGCAACTTTGGCTCGTGGTGAGGGCTTCCCTGGCCTTCCGCCTGGGAGCACGTGAAAATCCTCTTGCGAGAAACTACTGTGCTGGGCTCAGCACGCCGTGCCATCTTTTATTGCTGATTTGCAGCAGGGGCTCTGCTTAAGTGGCCCCATGCTGTTGAGGATTACTGTGCCGGAGCGAGATCACGCTGCAGGCATCGGAACACTCTGTGGCTCTCCCAGAGGCAGCACAGCGCTTAGGGCTGAAATCTGAAGCTGCCTAGGGAGCCGCAAGGGAGTAAGGAAATCCAGAGCTGGAGTCCCCTGCGTTGCCTAGCAAAGCCAAAGTCATGGTTCAGAACACCATGATGAAGGGAGCAGAGACAAAGGGCCCTGCCATCAAATGGGAGGCTTCGTCCAGCGCTGCTGCCCTGAAGGAGCTTGTACAGCTCAGTGCTGATTGGTGGGTGACATGCCACATTTGTCGTCCCGGCCTGAGGAGACCGAAATGGAGTCATCAACTCCCTGCCACATTTGTTCGCCAGCTGCACTACATGTACGTGGACAGCTGCCTCTCGCTGAGGGGATTCAGGGGATTGAGTGAGTTTTTCCTGCATTGACAAATAGGACAGCAGGAACCCTCAACAGTGTTCCCGATCCTCCTCGCCCAAAGAGGAAAGTTACTACATTTCATATAGAAGATGTGCAGGAGCTCCTGTGGCCCCCGCTTTGGGGCTTGAACACATTCCCAAGGCTGGCATGGTATGGCCAGCATTGTGATTTATGTACCCCTGATGCTATTAGGTGCTTTATACATTTGTGTTCATTATCCAACTGCTTCATATTTTGTGCCCTGATTAATGATGTATGTTGTGCTCATATCTTATACAGACAGCATAACAAGTATCATTTCAGGAACTGCATATTATGTACAGCTATGGTGTTTTTACGTGCAACCTATTAGTTTTTAGTTTATTGCACTAACTGCGATGTTATTACAATTACCTAGTTGGCAAAGTGATTTATGTGATGGTGGTGATGTAGCGCAAATTTCACCTTTTTCATTGTAGGGGTGCATCATAATCCCGAGTAGTCTGCACCCGCATATATTCCTTTGTTGTATTAACATGAGACAGTAGAACGTGAACTGTAATAACATGAACTGTGGTTTATTAGGGACATTTTTATGGACACATGAAGAGACTAACGTTGTATTCACGTGTCTAGCTGAAAACATTAACATGCAGAATTTGTGTTTGCTGCTGACAATTATTCACATATTTGATGTGCTTATGTAACGTGTTACTTTAGAAGTGCACAGTAAATACTGTTTATTTATAGGTAATTTCATATAGCTGGTGTTCTATTTCTTGTGTCGGCTGATTTATGAGGGCCTGAAGTGCATTTTCCCTGGAAAATCTCACATTAGATTTATTAGTTGAATTTCATGTGCATGTTGGATTTGTTCTTTCTTATGTTTCTGCTGGAGGTGGTAGAATCATCCTTGTTAGTAAGAATAATATCCTTGTTTTAGGAGTTAGGCTTAGGAAGAAGAGAATACATTAGGCGTTGATATTGATAGTGGAGAACTGTTGTACTTTCTCATCAGAGCAAGCCTAGGAATCAAAGTCATCTCGCCCCAAGCTTGGGAGCATCTCTGCCTAGTGAAAGTTACCTACAATGAGGTGGCTTGACTGGATGGTGTGATTTTCCAAAGCACTTGGAATACTTCCTGTGGTATTGATGTATCATAACTAGGGAAAGTTTCCGGGGACTTCTGCCTTGCCTTGGGAGAGAGCATCTTAGAATGAGCTTTGTAACTTTATGCTACTTGACCCAACTGTTGGGAAGAGCCTTCTTAGGAAGGCGTCACATGCTGACATCTTAATCGCTCTTGCCTTGGGAAATGCTATGTAGGGATGTCACGTTAGTGCTAGAGTAGGAACAGACTAATGCTTTATATCTGATGGAGCAAGGTTTCACATATATTGAAGCTTGCTTGTACTCAGCCCTCTCAAAATAACGTGTAATATATTAACCAACATGTTTTGTTTACTAATATTTACATTTCACGACATTTCTAGTATCTAGGGGAAGCTCGCGTCTGTGCTTTTACTAATATTAACTCGAGTGAACTAATATGGCCGCCGCAACGTGGGAATTTCACTGCGCATGCGTATGCCACACTCACTTAGTGTGACGTCCTTTCTGCTTGGTGGGAAATCTTTGCTTCTGCGCACTAGTGCCAGAAATGACTGCTTTAAATCTCACATGCTAATGCTGCAGCTTGTACTAAGCTTGTTTGTTCTGCTTAACTATTAATGCACAAGTTAAAATAAAGTAATGGGGTTAGAGTTGAGATAAGTGGTTTATAGTGCATTCATTTATTTTTGTATTCTAATATGTTTCTTTTTGACTTTGCTACTAGCTCGTACTTTGGGCCTGAACACTGTCACATCCTCCATCTTGAATGATGCAGCGCACGCGCACACTGACTCTGAAATTGCTGAAGCATTGACATTGAATGATTGCCAACACCCTTCTTACCCATGATGCTCCTGGGAACATGCTCTACTGACCTCTAAAGAGGAAGCAAGAAGACTCAAATAAATACAATGTATATGATTTGTATGCCAATATTGTTGGGCGGAATAAAGTCATGGGAAAGTAAATTGTGGGTGGGGATTCAATCAATATGAATCAAGTTGAAATTACATCATCTTAGTATGGTGTGATGACCTCTCCTCGTCTTTCCAACCAATCACTGAAGGGGAACACATGGATTTGCAACATTTAGGGGTGGTACATTGCCCTCGAAATGGTATAACTAAGGTAGGCTTAGATAGAGAAATTGTCCGACTTGTCCAAATATCTGACCTGTCACTGACCTAACCCACTCAATAGGCGATCGAGAGCAGAGGTGCTGGGAGAGCACTCTGTCAGAAGAATTAATTACCCAATCGGGGTACTAATTGGCTTTCCTGGAGAGAGGGGTGTGACGCTGGCTTTGCACTTAGCTGAGGTCATCTGTCCTGATCTTCACCTGTCTTGTCCCGTGGGCACCTAATTAGTCAAGAGCCTGGTCCTGGTTCCTTTTTCCACAGCCTGTGGCCAGGATTAGTCATTGCATCGTTCGAGGTAAATATAATCCATGTGGTATGGCCTTGTGCTATTTCCTTTTCTTACCCTTCCCAGGCACCAATGTCTAAAGTTGCTGCTGTGATTTCTTATAAACTTTATGTCCTGTTGGTTATATTCTTGCTTGTAAAATTTATGGTCACGAGATTGTGGCCCTTTTCAACTTGACTCAGAAAATCTCTCTTAGATAAAGGTTTTAAAACTTTCCCCGAGTCTGTGGTTATTATAAGAAAAGTAAATGTGATTAATTATTACCTGTTTATTCTAACTCCCTGATTCACAGGACTTATAGTAAGGTGACGAGGATTGGTAAGGCATGGTTTACAGGTATAAGTCCTAAATCGGACCTCTGGGCACCTGATAGGGTGACTAAATTAGTAATTGGTTAGGCAAGACTGCTAGTTCAAAGTGTGAATGCTGTATGGGCCCAAGGTGAGTAGGTAAAAAAAACTGAGCTAGTTGGTCCATGGGAGCTCTATCAGTATACCCATGAACTTCTGATGAAGGGGAATTTGAATGTCTGCTCGATAATCTTTTGTATCCTGATTCACAAACTAATAATTTTGTGCATGTTGCACCGACTTAATTTCATCCGTAGTTTTGGCTCTGTATTAGTTCTAATGTATTTCTACACCCTCACTTTGAGGTTCTTGTATGTTCAGTTTTTCTTGGCTTTGTAATAAACCAACCCACCTTATTTGGGAGTCTGTGATTCTTAAGAGTCATGGTAAATTGGAATTGAAATTATTGATCTGCTAACAATTTGTCTCCCCCCCACGCTTTCACGCTGATTAAAAGTACCATTGACCTGAGGTTCCAGAGCGGATCTAGAACATGGAACCCGGTTCCTTCAGTGGTCTATGTGTTTATATACAATATATGAAATATTTTTATAAAACCTGGTCTGGAGTCTCTTTTGTGGTGTATTAATGGCATCACTGATGTGTAATGCAGCAAATGCTTTACACATCACTTCTTGTATAAGCTTGAATGCTATGCCATGCTACCAAGGAGTTGAGCAGGGGTTATCTTGGGTGTGTAACTCCCTTACCCTTACTAGAGTGGTGGATTCTGCCTGGCTTAAGCGCATACCCTAGCCAACAAGAAACCCCTATTTCTAACAATGAGGCATGTACTTTTTTGTTCTAAAAAACTGGACAAAGATTTCTCATTTTGCACTTGCTAGAGAGGGGGAAAATCAGACTTACTGCTTCCGTAGGCTTTTGCTCAAAAATATTTTGCAGGGAGAAGATTGGCTAATTCTCTGCTAACAAGCTCTTTCTTCTATTTCCAACTGTGCAGAGACCCAGCTTGTGTTCTCAAGTCCCTGAATCAACAGTCAGATGGAAAATCCTCATTAAGATTATTTTGATGAATACCCAATTGAGGCACCCCAACAGAAGAACCTTTCCCACCTTCACTACTTGAGGGAGAAGTATATTTATCAGATAATGATCTTTTATCCTGAATTAGTCAGAAGTTTATCTAAGATGTGCTCTGAATTATTAACTTATTTTTCCAACTGTGCCAATATAGATGACAGAGGGTCATATTTACAAGCCCCTATCACCACCACAACGTCACTTTTTCTGACTTTGAGATGGTGATAGAGGCTTCACCCTATTTACAAGGCAGTGTTAAGGCACTTAAGGTGGCTTAATGCTGCCTTGTAAATAAGGCAACCTTTCACACTAAACTTAGCGTCAAAGGGGCGGGCAATGGGTATTGTGGTGGACGTTCCACTGCCGCATCCATTGATATTGGCGCTGCCCCATATTTACAAGGGTGGCATAAATATAGGGCAGCACCAAAATTCAGACCAGGGAAAACCTGGTCTTACACTGGCACAACGAGGAGAAATGTTTATTTTCTCCTCGTTTTTGCTGTTTCCATGTGTGCTGTGTTGTGAAGCATACACAGAAACAGCAAAACGCCATTGATTTCTAATGTGCAGGAAGGTGTCCCTTCCTGCATATAAACAAGCATTAAAAAAATTATGTTTTGCGACTTTTATGTGTGCTGCATTAAGCAGCACACATAGAAGTCACAAAACACCTTCCTGTACATAAGCAATCTTCCCCTGCAATGCAGGCACCCTTGCACTATGCAAGAGTGCCTGCATTGGTGCTAGGCAGCTAAATTTAGCACCAGCGCAGGGGGGTACATGGGGTTGCACTATATCCTTGTAAATACGATGCAGCCCTGCGTTTCAGAAAAGGCAGAGCGTGAAGTTAAGCCGAGAAGGCTAAGGCCCCACTCCGCCACTTCCTCGTAAATATGCCCCAGAATTCCCTCTAGACACTGCAAAGATTTCGAATACTGTACGTAGTTAGACAATAGATGTAGATGTGCCTTGTTTGTTCAATACTAGGCACAAGGTGCGCTAGAGTGTGATTTTGGATTCACAGACTACAGCACAATAAAGGATGGCACATAAAAATGTCACTGGGTGCTAATAACAAAGCCTCGGTGTGCACATTAAATAATATCCACAATGTCTCAATGTTCAAGAGTAGTCCTGTTTTCTGATTTTTCAACACCATGAAAACAAGTTGTGGGTAATACGCTTTCCGTTATTGCACTAATCTTAAGGATGGTACTAAACCATGTTTTCTTATTTTAGGTGCAGCGTTGCAGGGATGGTGTTCACTGCGTCGCTGGATTTGCTGAGAAGATATCCACAGCATCGGAGAGTCATAGGAGAGCTGTGCATAGTTGCAGGTACTGAGTTTGCTCCGTCGCTGGGTTTGTAGGGGAGAAATGACCCCAGAGTCAGAGATTCGCAGGAGAGCAGCAATGCAGAAGAAACTCAGCCAGGTCGTGGAGACATTCATGTGAGCAAGATCACTGAAGAGGATCCGTCCTCTTCAACCAGTGGATAAGCCAAGCACTGCTTCATGGTTTGAGTCCGGTATAAATACGTTCCCAAATCCTGATGAGTCAGCCCAATGTCCCATAGTCATGTGCCTATGTTTCAGCCCAAATATCACCATAGTCATTAAAGTCAGCCTGAACGCTGTGGGTTTTCACTGTTTGTAATTTGGTGTTTCATGACTCGATGGCCTAGGGACCCAGGGAATAATTACCATGCCAAGAACGTTGTCAAGCCTAGGTGGCAATGAGTCCCATGAACCGCCAGTGAGGCATTGAAACGTGTTCTCGATCCCGCAATCCCCCACACAGAAGGTAAAGGAGGAGTGAGAACAAAGGGAGGTCAGGGTCATGACATTTACCATACTCTCTCTGATCCTTCTTAGAGTTCCGAAGTCTCACTGTCACATTATTCCTGCCAACCCACACATCCACGCTAGCTAATTCTTTCCCACCACTATCCCAACCAAAACTGATAAGCTAAATGCTTCATAGAACAGTCAAGACATTGTCAATGAAAACAAATCTCTTTCCTTCTCATTAAAACGTAGCATCAGCAAAATCCCAGGGTCCTCCCCAACAGAGCCACTTTAATGAACTGCTTAACCTTGCTTGTCACCATTCTCTCTCTTCACCATGCCTCCAATATTTTTCTTACCGCTCTCCCCCTCCTTCAACCTATAACCCATAGTTACCCATAAAAACACATTCCTGCCAACATCATTCATCCATTTTGGCTCACAACCTTGTATTTTTTTTAACCTGACCCTGAATGCCAGGTACGTAATCCAAGCCTGTTGGTTTACCTTCTGTGTCGAGTTTGCCAGTTCCACGTCTCCATGGCTCCTTTGGCAGTTCCGTCCCATGTTAGTCTGCCTCCGGCCTAACAAAAATAATGTGTTGGTCTCACCAGGTCCCAGCAGGTGTCCTGCAGTACTGAAAAATTTAAAGAATAGGGCCTTCTGATTGACCAAGTGAGCTTTTTCACCCAACTGCCATTTCAGTACCATGTTATTGCTGCCAATACCCCATTATCAGTGATGTCATCAATGATGTCCTTTAACATGCCATGATTGATGTGATGTATGAGGTCATAAACAGTGCGACGTGGGGTCACATAGTATTGGTAGCTCAGGAAACTATGACTTGCAATTTTTTGTGAAGTTCTTTTTTGGTTTTAAATTATTACTTACCTCATGTCACCACCTAACTATAACTTCACTTTAAATTTTGTTTTTCTTGTGAATTATACACATACTTGTAGCTTGATATTCACAATCTTCTCATGGCATCATACTGTTCATTAAAACTATTCTACCAGGATAATGCAGTATATTCATGTAAACAATTCCGGCCTCATTGCTTGGCTTCTTTGATTCTTACTGATTGCCTATTATTCTCTGTATAATATCTATAGCATAAGCAAATAGTGACGTCCAAATGGAGAAGGATGCATACCAGGTACTAGAGGTGAATTAGGAAGTAGGAACCAGAGTGTCGACAATATACAAACATTTTATCATAATTGCATGAAGGCACATGAAAGGATGTAGAAAAGTTGCAGTAGTGATTTGGCTGGTATTCGTATTTTGCAAGGTACAAAAAGAGCTATCTTAAATAAAAGGTCTGCGACTGCACACACAGCCTCCAAGTGCAAGGAGATGATTGGGTGAGAGTTGTGCTTTTTAAGATCAAACGTACCCTAAGAAAATTATAAATTGTGTTTTGCACAGTTTGAGACTTTTTTACCAATAAACTACTCACTTTAGCACTTCCTTACTTTTGCCAGTCTTAGGTGTCCACCCAAACCAGACAACCGTGCTGAACTGTAGTTGTACCCAAGTCACTGGATACTATTTTTGGCAGTAAAATTGGCTTTAACTTTGTAATCCGGTTTGTTATGTCTGCATTTAATACACTTCTAAAACTAGAGTAATCCAACTGTTGGGCAACCAAATAAAAAGAAAATCTATGGTATGGCAGAATATGATGTAATTGATGGCTAATCTTGTCATTCACGTTTTTTTTCATCTAGAGGTCAAGACATCAACTTTCATGCAGGTAGTTCCTCGTCATCGTTGTCAGGGAGTTCTTTCACACTGGCATGATCTGCATGTACCCTGCATGTAGGTTCCTCGCTTTTCCTTTCTGTTTCTTTTTCAAATGCAATTTCCATGTCAATTATGATGAAGCCGAATGTCAGATGAAGCCTTCTTTGGCAGTCCAGTAGTCAAGTAAAAACGCACCTTTATTCGGTTGCAAAAGCAGCCATAAAAGTGTATAATTGCAACAAAAATAAACATTACATATCCAGTTTTCCAAGACATTTTTGATTACCTGGCAAAAATGTCAATGTAATAGCACATAAATCATCATTATACAAATATATAAAGGAAAGATCAATAAAAACATTTATCATCAAAGTGCATTGTGCCCCGAGATCGCAATGCGAATGTGGGAAAGAGCTTACATAAAAACAAGTCTCATCATCGAATAGTTGTTAAAGAAAATGATAGGCTTGAATACATTGCCCAAAGTCTCTGTGTTTCATAAAAGAAACGAAAAACCTTTTAGTGCATCTTTTTAAAAAAACACAAAAAATTAAGCGAAGTAGGTATTTAATTATGTCCGCCCTAAATGAAACAGTAACGAGCATTCCCATAGTCCTCTAATATTAAACAGGTAGCTAGTGGGAGAAATGTTCATGGCTCAAATGCTAGTAAGCTATAATAGTGGTTTTTAATGTTTCCACACTTAGGGTGTCTTATTACTCATCTGACAGACCGCCAGACTCACTGGGTCATGGTGCTGGCGGTCTTCTGATTGCCCTATTAGGAACAGGGCAGTAGGGCCGCCCTGGGACCACCACAACCGCAAGGGATCAGAGATTCCTGGCAGTGGCGCGGCGTTCTTGAGGCTGCAATATGCTTGGTTGGGTCGTTGCGGCCCCGTCAAGCATATTACGAGTTTCCTCACCACCACATTTTTCATAGCGGTGCGACCACCATGAAAAGTGTGGCAGAGAAGAAACCAAGGGGGGCCTACAGGGCTCCCTGGTGCCTCACGCAATGTGGATGCAAACTGGGGGGCACAACATGTGCTACGCTGTGTGTATGTACACCAGTACCTGCACGCCATGGACTGCAGCAGTCCATGCCTGCAGGTACTGCCTTTGACGTTCCCACTGCGGGCCCATTTAATGGGCACCACCCTGGGAATACAAAAGAACCACCTGCCAGACCAGGAGAAATCTCTTGATCTGGGGGTGGGTCCTACACGGGTTTGGTGGTGCGGTAGCAGGGTGGTCCATCTCCTGCACCAGCAAACACATAATGAGGCCCTTAGCCTCTTTGCTCGTGCCTGGGCTAATAGTAATGTTTGTACATCTTTCTCCTGGGGTTGGCAATCAATACTGTGTTAGAAAAAACATGGTTTAGACCTATCTCTTCAAATGATTTCTTTACATAAGCTACCTATGGAATAGAGAGGCCTTTATCACAAGCTAGAGAGTCACTGACTATATCTCTCGTAAGCAAGACTTCTTCAGTTTTTCAGATGGATAACCTTAACAATGCTGGTCGTGTTCAAATTTGGTCACTAAGATAAATTAAACCCAGGTCCTTGTGGCAAATAAAATTGGAGCAGGATGGGGGAGCAGACAAACATTTTCTGTAGAAACGGTTTTCCTCTACACGTATAGCCGTACAATCTGCCTTACCCCAAAACTCCTACCCATAGGATGCTACTGGAACACATTGAGATGTGTATATCTGTAACAGTCCTACAATTGCAATGAAACCTGGTAGAAATGGGAGTCTGAGGAGTGAGCCTACTACCCTAATTAGCTGCACCATGAGTTATGTTTGGTGCCCATGAGTCCGTTGCATTAAAAGTAACACTCAGGAAAGAAAAAGTGCTAGTGCTTAGCAGTCGATTGGAGCCGACTGCAAGGCTTGAAAGCAGAGTGCTCTTAGAGTCACACGCTATTATAAATGATTTAGAAAATGTGTTAATAATTCAAGGGTGGCCATACATTGAACAAATAAATGGACTAGCAAGCACAAAGCTTTAGGAGTGTGAGCTATTAGCACAGCACCATCCGAAAATAACAATACTGGAAGTGGTGCACCTTTTATCATAGGGACATCCAGGGTACAATAATTAAGTAAGGGCTAAGCTTATTTATATACAAAATAAACAACAAAATGGTGAGTATGCACCCTTGTCGCGCCCCTCGATCGATATTAATGTCTTTAGATACTTCACCGTTTTGTCCAAATCTTACCCTAGCCTTTGTGTTTTCATGCAGGGATGCCGCATTAAACTCCATTTCAAGTGCGAGTTGCCTTAACTTAGAATGATTTACACAATCAAAGGCCATGGACAGGTCCGTGAAGTCAAGGTATAATGGTGTTTGCTTTTCCGCTGTATATTTAGCTAGAATTGCTCTATAGTGCCTATACAGTTATGAAAACCACGTTGGCAAGGGTTTATAATGTTGTTGTTGTCCGCCCTCTCAACAATCCTGTTGTATAAAACCCTTCCCAAGATTTTAGCCGGTATGTCATTCAGTGAGATGAGGCAATAACAGCTTGGTATGGATCGATCCCCTTTTTAAAGTGGGGGTAACCTAGGAGCTTGGTACAGATGAATGTTTTAACCTATTAAAAACATTGGTCAGCATTGGGGCCCAATGTTTGATGTTACATTTAATTGAGTCAATGGGGACTCTATTAAGACCCGGCGCCTTACCCCCAGCACTCCGAGGTATAGCAGAAGTAGTTCCCTGTAGAGTAACCTGTATGGCTCAGCAGGGATTCTCCTTCACAAGGATCATGAAATGTGTCTCCGCAGTGGAGTAAATCTGGGAAAAATGCACCTCCCACACCTCGCTATTTATATGGCACCTCATTGAGGTCACCGTTTGATTAGCATTTCTCATAGTTGACACAGCATTTTAAAGGACTAACTCTCGTTTGTTGATGCTGTTTGAACAAGTTTATCACACTGCTGTGTAATAACTTCCTCCCACCACTTTGTCGTAGCTGTTTTGTATCGTTCCAGAGAATAACCACAGCCGAGGGCTAGTATTGAGGGCCCTGTGTAATTATCAATTAGCTACCGAGCATTCCTGATCGAACAATCTCAGAACAGTATGGGCCGGTTTGGGGGTTTTGGAGAGGGACTATTCCTACCCCTAGATGTAGGAAGCCTCAAATCACTAATACCAGCCACTTCCATCACTATTTGCAATTCAGATGATGATCCTTGCCTCATTGATTCAGGCCCTCACCAGCAACAACCCCATTCCGATATCTTAAGGGGGCAGCCTTGTGTTAAAGTCTACTGCTAAGCACAGAAATGATTGCCATCCCTCTCCCGTTACTCTCCCCACAACTGAGTCAATGTATTTAAATAAACAAGGGAACCTAAGTTTCGGAACATTGGTTTACTCACGTTACTAAAGCTGGGATTTTGTCATAATCCATGGGTGATTCATGGGAATACCAGTGCTCGACTCATAGAATGCCTTACTGATGCAGAATAACGCAAGACAATACTTTGCGCTGCCTTGTGTTACTTGGTATCTGCTAAATAGACTTGTCAGACCTCCACTGTATCATCTATTCTTACTCGCACATTCTGAGCCATTACTACCACATTTTGAGTATTCTGAATAGTGTCATCATGATTCTCGACTTCTTCGTCCACACATACTACATCAGTGGGCAATGACATTTTTAACTCTGTGGCAACTTTGTGAAAAATGCATCACTATTGTTTTGCATAGTCTCTGGTGGTTACAGCATTTTGTCAAAAACCCAAATGTTTTCTCCATAATGTTTCTTTTTTTAAATTAAAAGAGCATCAAGGTGGCACAGTCTTATGAATACTAATGAATCCATTACTTACCGGTAAACTTCATTACCCGATTAAGGTCGTCCTCGTCCCAGTCCCAGTCAGGCCTATCTACATGCTAGTCTTTCTTCTATTTTTGCCCCAAAAAATAATGACTCCTCCATGCCTGCTAGAACCCAGACCAGATAAAAATACAAATCAGAATTAGGGGGGGAGGACCCATGATTGGGACGAGGAGGACTTCAATTGGGGTAATGAAGTTTACCAGTAAGTAATAGATCAATTACCCCCTCATAGGATCTCCTGGTCCTAGTCATTATAGTATAAAGATTTCACAAGCAACAAAGAACACCATTGTCTGCAAACAAATAAAGTTTATTAAACCACACACTTATTTAATTTCTGCTTTCACAACACCAACAGCAAAATCGTCCAAAGAAGAATGCAATAACACAAGACGATAGTGTTAAAAAAAGGTGTGATGAGAATGCCATGTGGCCACCATGCAAATCTCTTGAATTGACACCTGTGCCGCCTCAGCCGGAGAAGCCGACACTGATTTAGTGGTGTGTCTCTGGGCCTGCACTGGTGGGACCCCCCTAGAGATTTGCACATCTGACAGATTGCCTGTCGAACCCATCTGCTGAGCGTGGAAATGGCCACTTTCTTATCCCTATTGACACTACCAAAGGAAATAGACAGAGAATTGACAAGACAAAAGACCTTTGAACATTGCAGATAGATTGTCAGAGCCCTCGTAAACTATGGGGGAAAAAAGGCAACTGAGTAGCACCTTCATACTGAAAAATTGGAAGAATCAACTCTTGCTGCAAATGGAATCTAGTATACACCTTAGGAACAAAGGTTGGATCCAAACGCAGGATCACCTTGTCAGGAAGGATCTGCAAATAAGGATATAACATCATCAGAGCACCCAATCACTTAATCTTCAGGTTCAAGTAATGGCCAACAGAAAGGCAGTTTAGCCAACACCCCAAATCCTGAACATGTTTACTCTTCTACACAGCTTTCTCCTCAGAAGCGCTACAATGGGGTCTGAGTGCTGATTTCTCTCACTGTACTCGATTAGCCCACCCGTGGACCGCACACAACACTCCTAACTCTAGTCAATCACATGCACGGGGAGCATGGGCTGCGAACGAATAATTAATACAATGAATTTAATTTTCACTTAAACTACAAACGTATTACAAAACACACACAAAATAAACCAGCGTGTCTCTTAACTGTCTTGGACAGGAAATAAAGCAGGCATGGAGGAGTCTTTATTATTTTTGTGTAAAAATAGAAGAAAGACTAGCAGGTACATAGGCCTGGCTGGTGGCTGTACTGCCTCATATTGTATTGACTGGTACAAGGAGGTCGTATGAGTAGTTAATGCAGTGTTCCAATTTACCTCCATCTCACGAGTATGTTGAGGCTAAATATCTCATTGGGTCTGCCCAACTATACAACCTACTTCAAACTCATGCCGAGGGCTTAGGTCCTCATATGAAAAAAACTGGTTTCAGTTTTTGGAATGGGGTGATTTCTTGATTTCCATCTTAATTGAGAGACTACTTTTAATAGACAAGACCACAGCTATTGCTACCATGTTGTATTATCTGCTCACAAAGGGCATGAGCCAAGGGGGGCTGAGCAGGGCCAGGCCAGTCCATATTTCAGTCTGGCCCTCTATATCTGAGGCCTCCATGTCAACTTGACTTTTAAACTTTGCTTCCCATTCTTTTTTTTAGCTATCTTTGTTCATGAAGAGAGTGTTGTGGGTGGCCGGAGCAGCAGAGTTCTTCAAACAAACATGCCACTGAGCCTTTGGCTCGGCCTGCCATAGGCTCGCCCTGTATAAACATACTGTGGCGCCACACCTCGATAGTGCCGCTAGTGGTGGGAGCATCTGTGCATTCTTTTCATCCATTCTGAATACTGTTGGTTGTGCCCAACTCGGTGCAGATGGAACTTCAACTGCACAAGAACTGCTAAGTTGACCATCAGCTGAAGCGATCGCCTGTCCCAGTGGTGCTAGTTTATTATCACACACCCCTGTCTCTTCCCTAACTGTACAAGCTGGAAGTTATTTGAATGTGTCTGATCCAAACATTACTGAGTACTTATGACAAGCCCTGGCCAGCAAGAAGAAAGCATGGCAAAGGCAAGTAAGATGATTGAATAATGTAGTTTTAGAATCAGTTAAATATGCATTTCACAATGCAACTGGAGCAGCCTGAGATAGCATCTATTCACATACATATTTGATGGCTTTGCATACGCGGAGAAACACCAAGGGGGATATTATCAAGACAGGCGATAACATTATCGCCGTTTTAGCGGCAGAAGATTGCCGCTAAAACGGCAATGATGGGCCTGATAATATGCTCTATGGAATTCCAATTGAAGCCCATGTTAGATGTCCTTCACATCTAACATGGGCTTCTATTGGAATTCCATAGAGCATATTATTAAGCCCATTATCGCCGTTTTCGCGGCAGTTTTCTGCCGCTAAAATGGCGATAATTATATTGCCTGTCTTGATAATATTCCCCCAAGTTTTCAAAAAATTAGATCAAATTGCTTTTATGAA
Organism: Lissotriton helveticus; assembly: GCF_964261635.1. NCBI lineage: Eukaryota > Metazoa > Chordata > Amphibia > Caudata > Salamandridae > Lissotriton > Lissotriton helveticus. Next base: position 462,677,070 of record NC_136070.1, read on the forward strand.
ATAACTTTATTTCACGGTTAAACTCTATAACTTTTTCATTAATGTTGATTAGTGCTTTAACTGGGATGAAAAGAGGGGGGGGGGGTCTAAAACAGACGTGGCCAAAGAAATGTAATTAGTATTTATTTCCAAAAGGAGTGGCCTATGTAATTAAGGTTGTGTGATTTATACATCATGCCACCTAACAAATATATTGGTGTCTTTTTGTGTGTTTTCTGTTGTTGTATCCAGACATGTATATCACATCAAAGGGCATATGCCTTAACCAATCCAGATCTATTAGCTTTGCCAGTGCCTTTTAGCAGAATCAAATAAATCGGCAACAGCAAATATTTTGTTGTGAATGAGAACTGAAAATATGAGACTGAATTAATGATTACCAATGTCTGCCGAATGGTAGTTGTCTCCAGAGTATCTTAATCACTCCTTTTCTCCCCTTTACTTTCCTCATTCTGGTAAGCACCAACACCCTTTTCTCCCCTTCATCTATCTGGAATTCTCCATCTACATTTTAAACCTGTTGTCGCTTTTCTCCTCTGCACCATTTCACTCTCTCCTGCTTGTAATTTCTTTTATTCCCCCACTTCACCATCTCTCACACAAATGTAAACCCTCCACTCACCTATAGGGATTACATTTTCTTTTTCTTTTGTGCTACCAATAATTCCATAGTTGAGCACCCCTTCACACACTTTACCATAGAATCGAAAATACCATTGGCACATATATGACCATCGCTATGCGCGCTCTGCTGAGAGGCCAAAGATTGTATGTACATGTAGTCTACACACTATTATAATGTACTGACAGCCACCATGAGAAATTCACACTGACTTCAGCTGCAGCAGCCGAAATCTAAATCATGCCCTGTCATAAACACACGCCCATACCCTTAATTCAGCAGGAAACCTGGAGGTGACTCAGTTCACAGTATGCACTATACAAAAGTTATATGTTGCGGGGCGTGGCCAAGATGGCGTCGAAGTAGGTCGCCTTTCCGAGCCTCTCCGGCGCCGATTCCACACAGCTTCTAATAGCACGGTGCTGGGGGAGCTGCCTGGCTCCAAAAGGTTGGCAGAGGTTGCCGAGGTCTAGCGGAGCGGTCCGGTGCCATCGGCAGGGCTGAGCGGCGTTTGTGGCGGCCGCAGGAGCAGCAGCGCTTTGAGGCCTACGAAGCCCCGGCCTTGCGTAGATCGGAGGCCGGCTCGGTGGGTCGCGGCGCCCGCTGTATTTGTATTTGTATTTATTTATTTATAAAGCGCTAACATTCATCCTAAAAGGACATCACGGCGCTGAAGAAGTTGCAAGTGGTTTAACATCAGTTCTGATTGAGGATTATTGATCTAGCCTGGGAAAAAGGAATGTTTTCAGTTGTTTCTTAAACAAAGCAGTCATTTGTTCTAATTTTAGGGGGTAGCTCGTTCCACTTTGTTGCCGCAATGTGAGAGAAAGCCCGCTCTCCCATCCTGACAGTACGAACTCGGGTAATAACTGCTCTTCCTAACGTCATAGATCGTAAGTGTCTAGAGGGTTTATGAAATCTGACCCTGTCATGTAGGATGGTAGGGCCTGAGCCGTAGAGTACCTTATGAGCAATACACAACAGCTTAAAAATGGCTCGTTGCCGCATTGGGAGCCAATGAAGCTCACGCATGCAACTTTTAGCTGAATCATATTTTCTTTTATTGCAGATGGCTTTTGCAGCGGCATTCTGAACCATCTGTAATTTAGAGAAGAGATAATCTGCCATTCCTACTAACAGAGAATTACCATAGTCCAGCCTACTCATCAGTAGTGACTGGACTAAGGTTTTCCTACAATCCGTTGGCACCCAGGGGAAGACACGTCTAAGCATCTTCAAAAGTCCAAAGCTCCTTCCACAAGTTATAGAGACATGGGATTTCATAGATAAATCCTTATCCAGTGTTATTCCTAAATTTTTTGCTTTAGCAGTGGGATTGGGAGGCAAACCCAAGTCACTTGGCCACCAGCTATTGTCCCAGGCCTGTGTACCTCTGCCGAACAATAGGATTTCGGATTTGTCGGCGTTTAGTCTAAGACAGTGGTCCTGCATCCAGGTTGCCAATTCAGTCAAACAGTTCGTCAATCTGGTTTTAGAGTCATCATTTCCATCAATGGTGACCATCAGCTGAGTGTCATCAGCATAAGAGCACATTTCGACACCCCACTTTTTGCCAATGGTTGCCAGCGAGGAGACGAATACATTAAACAAAGTTGGGCTCAATGATGCCCCCTGGGGAACTCCGTATTTTATGAGTCGTGGAGGGGATGTGTAGTCACCCAAGCGTACTGATTGGGTTCGATCCGCTAGGAACGATTGTAGCCATCCTAATGCTTTGCCCAGTATTCCTTTCTCTGCCAGGATGTTCAATAGTTGATTGTGGGGTACGGTATCAAAAGCCGCTGATAGATCAAGGAGTATCAGTGCGACTGTTCTACCTTGATCCACCTTGGCTCTGATACTGTCTGTCACCGCTAAGAGTGTAGTTTCGGTGCTGTTGTTTGTCCGAAACCCTGTCTGTGAATCATCCAGCAGACCATTTGCTTCCAAGAATGTGGAAAGACTTCTGTTGACTAACTTCTCCAGAACCTTTGATAAATAAGGTAGCTGGGAAATTGGCCTGTAATTGGCCGGATTGTTTACGTCAGCTCCAGCCTTCTTTACTAAAGGGGTGACTAGGGCCTGTTTCCATGATTTTGGGAATTCAGCAGAACTAAGGGAGAGATTGAGTACTCTAGTAACTACTGGACATATTACAGGGGTTAACTGGGAGAAAATATGATGTGGACAAGGGTCAAGTGGGGAACCCGACTTGACCTCAAGCATGACCTTTTCTACCTCCTCTTCTGAAAAAGGACCGAAACCGTGGCAGCTGGTATGTGCGATTGTTGGTACATATTGTTCATTGATTTCGGTCAGGTGATTTGGAAAGGAGGCATAGATGGTATCAATTTTTTCACAGAAAAAGTCATTGAGCTTGTTACAGTTTTCCTGTGAGGGGGTAAGATGTAGGGAGAGATTGGTTGGGTTGCATAGTTCTTTGACGATTTTAAAAAGTTCTTTTGAGGAATTTTTATTCTCAGATACTCTACGTGTGAAGTATTCCTTTTTCGCCTTTCTAATTGCCCTGTGATAGAGTGTTTGAGCTTTCCTGAAGTTATCTTTGGTCTCATCTGTTTTGGATATTCTCCATTTATGCTCAAAAGAAGTGCAATTTCTTTTTAGAAGTTTAAGCTCAGGTCCATACCATCTCTCTGATTTTTTGTTACCTGGTGTGTGACGAGATTGGGTGGTCGAACAATGTTCAAGAGCATTTTTAATATTTTTGTGAAGGAGATCTGTCTCCTCATGAATATTGGTACTTGTGCAAGAGGGGTGTGAGAAATGATTTCTAAATTTATCAATTGTAAAGGATTTCCAATTTCTCGTGCTTACTGTAAATACACTGTGTTTTTTGGTCTGGGGTATGGGAAGATTGATACGAAAGGTAATCAAGTAATGATCAGTCCATAACAGTGGTATTAGAGGGTCGATATCTATAGATTCAATATTAGAGAATATCAAATCTAATGTGTGTCCTGCAATATGAGTTGGTTGATGGACTCTCTGAGATAATTGCAGGATAGCCATGTCTTCCACTAGTAGATTCGTCAAGGAGCTACTACTGTTGTCCAAATGTATATTAAAATCTCCAAGAAGGAGAATATTCTTATTCTTCAAACAAACAGGCATGATTTGTGTGAGTAGTTGTGTACTAAAATTTAATGTGCAGCCTGGGGGATTATAGATTAAAAAGCCTCCGAATAGTACATTGGTGTTCATGGACACAGTAAATGCCAAGACTTCATATTTTTCAGCCGGAACGATACTCTCTTGCCTGCATGCAAGGTGGTCTCTGAACAATAGAGCTACACCGCCACCCTTTTTATCGACTCTATTAACATTCAGTATCTTATAGTCTGGGGGAAGGGCTGTGACTATATCAGGGATATTGTGGTCATCTAGCCAAGTTTCCGATAAACACAATAGATCAGGTTGATGTTCATTAAGAAGATCCCAAATATAGGTGGAGTGTTTGGGTAATGATCTTGCGTTAGTGTAGATGCATTTAAGGGGAACTGTAGGTAAATTTAATTTCGCGGGATTCAGCGTGGGGATGCTTTCCCATCTACAATTGTAACAGCTAAATGGGCCGTAAGTGTCCATCGGACCCATGTGAGCGCAGTCGGATGTATATAGGGCCGTCGTACTAACCAGATCCAACAGTTCGCGGCGTGTATAGGAAAAATTCCCGCTCGAGTCTGGCATCTTACTAATAATTTGGGCAGGGGTCGTAGCCCCTGTCCCCGGTCGGCTGCGGACGGGCGCAGACGGGCTTGGCTTAGGCGCGGCTTCGGCGCGCATCCGGCGCGCCCGCTGCGCCAGCCCGCTGCGCCGTCTGGCCACCTGACACATAATATAGAGGGAAGGGAAAGAAGAGGGCGAGAGGACGGCGCGACTAGAGCGCTGTCCCCGCCTCACTCAATATGGCGCCCACCGCCGCCGAGTATCGGCTGAGAAGCGGCTGGGCAAGTGATAGGTAGTTAGTTAGGGTGTCAGAGTGCCTGTAGTTTAAATTCCCCTTATTCTAAAAGCCCCCCAGGATAAAATGATGCAATTTTAAAATTGTTTAAAAAACGCTCCAAATGCTCCGCGTTCAGATCGCAAATAACAACACAGATCACAGTAATACACGTGCAGCTCGCAGCCCCAGTTCCCTCAACTAGGGAGAGCTTCTAGAGGCACCGAGCGCAAGAAGAAGACTGATTAAATAATCTAGGAGGGCGGGAGGACGGCGCGACTAGAGCGCTGTCCCCGCCTCACTCAATATGGCGCCCACCGCCGCCGAGTATCGGCTGAGAAGCGGCTGGGCAAGTGATAGGTAGTTGGTTAGGGTGTCAGAGTGCCTGTAGTTTAAATTCCCCTTATTCTAAAAGCCCCCCAGGATAAAATGATGCAATTTTAAAATTGTTTAAAAAACGCTCCAAATGCTCCGCGTTCAGATCGCAAATAACAACACAGATCACAGTAATACACGTGCAGCTCGCAGCCCCAGTTCCCTCAACTAGGGAGAGCTTCTAGAGGCACCGAGCGCAAGAAGAAGACTGATGAAATAATCTAGGAGGGCGGGAGGACGGCGCGACTAGAGCGCTGTCCCCGCCTCACTCAATGTGGCGCCCACCGCCGCCGAGTATCGGCTGAGAAGCGGCTGGGCAAGTGATAGGTAGTTGGTTAGGGTGTCAGAGTGCCTGTAGTTTAAATTCCCCTTATTCTAAAAGCCCCCCAGGATAAAATGATGCAATTTTAAAATTGTTTAAAAAATGCTCCAAATGCTCCGCGTTCAGATCGCAAATAACAACACAGATCACAGTAATACACGTGCAGCTCGCAGCCCCAGTTCCCTCAACTAGGGAGAGCTTCTAGAGGCACCGAGCGCAAGAAGAAGACTGATTAAATAATCTAGGAGGGCGGGAGGACGGCGCGACTAGAGCGCTGTCCCCGCCTCACTCAATATGGCGCCCACCGCCGCCGAGTATCGGCTGAGAAGCGGCTGGGCAAGTGATAGGTAGTTGGTTAGGGTGTCAGAGTGCCTGTAGTTTAAATTCCCCTTATTCTAAAAGCCCCCCAGGATAAAATGATGCAATTTTAAAATTGTTTAAAAAACGCTCCAAATGCTCCGCGTTCAGATCGCAAATAACAACACAGATCACAGTAATACACGTGGAGGAGGAAGGACCCGCCCGCGACTCACCCACGATTTTCCCCTGCGCCGGCCGACAGAGGAGGAGCGCTCCTTGCCGGTGGTGGGCCGGACCTGGTCGCCAGTGGGCTCCGGGGGAGATACTGGCCTGAGGTGTGAGAGGAGGCCCAGAGGCGACGGAGCACAGAAACGCCGCAGCGCCCGCCCGGGGGACGGCCAGAGGCGCCTGAGTGCTGGCGGTGGCGGCGCTCACGACGGCTGCGGGGGTGAGTTGGCTCAACTAGCGGGCCCGCATTGGACACGGGAGGAGGCGAGTGGAGCCTGGGCCGGCGGGAAGGGCCCGGCCGGTGGACTGCGCTGAGCGCTGACGGCCCGCATTGAGGACGCGGCCTGGGGATAGCTACGGCGACTTGGCCGCCCGGCCTCAGCTTATGGATCTTCGGGGTGCTACCTGCCCCGGCCGGTGGGAAGCGTGACGCGCGTGGAAGCCTGTACGGCCCTGTGGGCCGCGTGAGCGGACCGGGACGCCTCGCAGCACGGACTGCGGTCTGGAGGGTGCGAGGAAGGGGCACTGGGAGCACGGACCTCGACTTTGGGTCGGAGATGGAGTAGGCTGCTGTCACTGGAGCCCTGCACCGACTACCCTGGGAGCGCACCCAGGCAGAGGACATCGCGGGCCATTTTGTCTGGCTATCACTTGCGCCTGGATTGAAGGAAGCTACCTTGCCTTTCCACGCTCTACCTTCCGGGGTACAGCCATCGGGGGTCGGGCGCCCCTTGACCCTTGACTGTGGAATACTCGCTAAAGGTCTGCCGCCTGGTGCCTTGGCGAACGGGGCGGCTGTGAGGGCATCCTGGACAGAGAGGGGAGGATCGGCGGGGACAGTTGCCATACCTGCGGCCCCAGTGGTCCCCTATACCATAGCATCCTGCCTTGAGTGTTTGAGGAGGGAGGATCATCCGGGCTGGGGGCTGCCCGCCACAATGTCCAATGCGCTACGCAAGGGGCGTCCAGGGAAAGATGGGGCATCTAGATCCTCACAGCAGCCAGCATCCCCAGGGGCCAGTGGCTCGTCGAAGCACTCGGACGATGAAGCCCCTGTAACGAAGGCCTTTATGTCTGAGCTTTTTGCCTCCATCAAGGAAGATATTTCTGAGCTCCGTACGCAGTTGGCGTCTGACCTCCGGGAAGTGCGGAGAGATGTGGATGGACTTGGCAAAAGGGTGGCGACCTTGGAGGACCATGATTTGAGTGTGGCCAGTGATGTACACCGGCTGCAGCAAGATATCATCCGTCTCACGGAACAGAATTTGGACTTGCAGGCCCACACGGAGGACTTGGAAAACCGGTCCCGAAGAAACAACATCCGCATTCGAGCAGTGCCGTGGGATGGTGAGGCGGGCGACTTGTGTGGCTACGTACAGGAGTTGTTTTTGCAGATTCTGGACGAAGAGGATGTGCGGGAAATTAGAATGGACAGAGTACATCGAGTGGGGTTGCCCAGGCGAGGAGGGGGCCCCCCCCCGGACATCCTCGTCTGCGTACATGATTTTCAGGTGAAAGAGCGCATCCTCCGCAAGGCCAGGGCCATCACCTCACTGCGATTAAGGGACCACCACCCTCAGCTTTATCAGGACCTGGCAGCCTCTACGCTGCAGAAGAGAAGGGAGTTCCGTCCAGTGACTTCCTTCCTGCGGGAACGCAACATCGCCTACTCCTGGGGTCACCCATTCAGGATCATCTTCCGCTGGCAGAATCGGCTAGCACAGATTCGATCTCTCCAGGTGGCAAAGGACCTTTTGGGTTTGAACGACGTTGCGCCTTCCCAGGGAGCGAACACATCCCCGTCGCGGAGGCGCCGTCGCTCTTCATCGTGGCACAGGATTGGCGCATCCCCGGACCGGCGGCGACCGGATGACCATACCAGCTTGCAGGAAAGGGGTGCCGCGGTGGCTTTGGTGGCTTCGGATACTCTGGCAGATTCCCAAATAAGCTCCGGAGCAGCATGACACCGGTTCTAAAGGCGGTTCGGCGCTGGAGGGGCGTCGGCTCCTCGGTCCTGGGGTATGGTTGTACTTTTAGAGGAGACACCCCGGACCGTGGCGGACATCAAGTTGGTTCCCCTACCCCCCCTCCAGTCTGGAAGAACTTTCACGAACTTTGGACTACTGGACCTGATGAGTATTATCCTTATCTTTAATGTTTTGGGTTTTTTCTTCTTGATAAGTTCGCTGGGTTGTATTGCCTTGGGCTCTTTCCTATTGTTCTTTTGTTTGGGGGGAGGGTTCGGGGGTGGAGGGGCTTGGGGGGGGGCTGCTTGGGGGTTCGAGGGTGGCGACATGGGTGCTCTTTGGTTTGTGTGGCTGGGATGGATGGGGGTGAGTGTGGAGTGTGTGCTGTGGGGAGGTCTGATGCCGCAGTCACTGACGGCCACTTGCCAGGTGGATGGTGGCCGGGGGAGAGGTTTGGGGTGCCTGTTCGCGATGCGTTTGTCTGATGGGTTATTGCATGTGGGTTGGGGGATTCCTGGGGAGACTGTAGTGCGTTCTGCTCTGTTACTCCAATATGCCTGTTAGTATAGGGACTTGGAATGTTAAGGGCCTGAATTCACCGCAAAAGCGACAGAAAGTATGGAAATATGTGACTGATCACCAGTTGGATGTGGTGGGGCTCCAGGAGACCCACTTAGCGCGCAAGGACGAGCTGCGTCCCAAGCATAGGGCGTATCCCCTTATATACAGATCTTCTGCGTCCACAAAACACAGGGGGGTTGCGCTCCTGTTCCGCGCTGCGCTGCACTTCCAGCCTGTTGACGTGCGCAGCGATAAGGATGGCCGCTGGCTGATGGTGAAGGGGCTCGTTCAGGGGCGCCTCTGTACCTTTGTGGTGGTGTATCTCCCTAATGCTGGCCAAAACAAATTCCTACAGAGCATGTTGCAGAAGGTGGGCGACTTTGTTGAAGGGCATCTGTTCCTTCTGGGGGACTTTAACTTGGTGTGGGACAAGATACTGGATAGCTCTAGGGCTCATAGGACAGATACTGGGCTGTTTTCTGCTTCATCGCAGCAGTTGGTGGAGGAGATGGGGCTATTCGATGGTTGGCGCTTTATCCATCCTGCCTCCCGAGATTACACATTTTTCTCCCATGTGCATCACTCCTACTCCCGATTGGACCACATTTTCCTTAGCCAGGCTCTTAGAGGGGATGTTCTTGATTCCGCCATTCATCCGATCTCAGTCTCTGACCACAGTTTGCTGGTGCTTAGCCTTCGCTGGACGTCGTCTGGTGCCGGGCAACGGAAATGGTACTTCCCAGCCTCAGTGGTAAGGGACGATACCTCCAATAAGGCATTGCGGGGAGCTATCAGGGACTTCTTTGACTTAAATCCCGTGTCCGACACCTCGGTTTCCAACACATGGGACGCCTTTAAAGCGTCAGTCCGGGGCACGTGCCTAGGCCTCAGTGCGCACCTCAATAGGTTGCGGCGAAAGGATCGGGAGGACCTAGAGGCTGAATTGACGAAACTCGAACAGGCCCACAAGCTCAACCCCTCGCCGGTGACCCTCCGACCCCTGACAGCGGTCCGAGGGAAATTGAGGGCCCACTACAATAACAGGGCCGAATTTACTCTACTGCGGTTGGGGAGACAGTCCTACTCCTGTGGGAATAAAGTAGGCAGACACCTGGCGCGTCAATTGAGAGACAGGAGGGAACGGGAATATATCGGCGGGATACGTGATGCGGCGGGGGTACTACAACATCGGGATGAAGCAAAGGCAGCCGTTTTTGGCCGCTTTTATGCGGACCTCTACACGGGGGACAGGTTGGACGCCGGAGCTCAGAGGGAATACTTGCGGCGCCTGCCTCTCCCCCAGGTATCCAAAGAATGGAACGAGCTGTTGGGAGCCCCGATTGCCAGGGAGGAGGTGCTTGATGCCATCAAGAATCTCAAGTTACATAAAGCCCCTGGGCCGGATGGCTATACCGCCGTTTTTTACAAAACATACGCTACCGATCTCTGTGATTTTTTGGTATCCCTCTTTAATAGCATGGCCGAGACCGGCTCTTCCACCGGTTCTCTGGCGGAGGCGGTGATAACGGTTTTGTCGAAACCTGGGAAGGACCCCACCCAATGTGCCTCGTTTCGCCCCATAGCGCTTCTCAACATCGACGCTAAACTATATTCTGCGATTTCGGCGCGTAGGCTGCAGGACTTAATGCCGGCAATCATACACCCTGACCAGTCGGGGTTTATCAAAGGGCGCCAGACTCACGATAACACCCGTAGGCTGGTCCACTTAATTGAAAAAGCGAACAGGTTCCGCATCCCGGCAGTCCTGGTGGGGCTGGACGCCGAAAAGGCTTTCGATCGTGTGGACTGGAACTTCTTGTTTCACACTATGACGGCCTTTGGCTTCTCGGACGCATTTATCACCATGGTGAGGGCTAACTTCTGCGGCCCTAGATCTCGCGTGGCGGTAAATGGCCACGTGTCGGGGTTTTTCCAGCACACCAGAGGCACTAGGCAGGGGTGCCCCCTTTCCCCGCTCCTGTTCGCGTTGAGCATAGAGCCTTTAGCGGTGCGGGAGCATGAGGGAGTTCGGGGCCTCCCGTTTACAGGAGAGCAACATACTATCACGCTCTTCGCGGACGATGTTCTATTTTCTGTAGCGGACCCGGAACACTCGCTGCCTTGTATCAGGGAGATCTTGTTGCAATATGAAGAGGTGGCCGGCTTCAAAGTTAACTATAGCAAATCGTATATCCTGAATCTTACGCTCTCACAGGCTGCGGTGGACCGCGTGCGGCCCTTGACGCCTTTAGCCTGGGCCGATGGTTCCATTGTTTACTTGGGGGTCCACCTGACCCCGACAGTGGGCAAGCTGTTCTCGGCCAACTTCCCGCCCGCGCTAGCGAAGTCCCGAGCGGACTTGGACAGGTGGAAACCGAAATTTTTGTCCTGGCTGGGTAGAATCCATGCTGTAAAGATGGTTCTCCTCCCTAAATTTCTGTACTTATTCCAAGCACTGCCCATTCCCCTGGACAGCGATTATTTTCGACGTCTCAGGACTCAGATATTGCGCTTTGTGTGGCAGGGGGGACGGGCACGACTCTCCTTCGCGGTATTGCGTCGGCCGAGGTCCGAGGGCGGAGTGGGACTCCCGGATCTACAGCTCTACTATAAGGCGGCGCAATTGAGAGTCCTGGTGGAGTGGTCGCAGCAATCGTCAGAAAAACATTGGCTGCATATGGACCGGAGCATGGCTGGCAGATCGGTCTGGGACTTGGCATGGAAGCCGAAGAAGGACCGCCCCCTGAACGCCTATATCAGTACCCCCACGGGTACCACTCTGAAGGTATGGGACACATTGGCCTCGGACGAACGGTGGACTACGTTCCCATCGCCATTCACGCCCTTGCACTTTAACCCGTCCTTCCCGCCGGCAGGTCGTGAGGGAGCCTTTGACGCTTGGAGGGAAGGGGGCTGCAGGGTCTTGACTCACCTGTTTCACGGACAGGATCCCCTCACTTTTGCTAATTGCGTGAGGGACTACGGGGTCCCCTTGTCCGACCGTTATCGTTACGCGCAACTGATCCACTGGGCCACGTCCCCTGGGGTACGGGAGGCGGCTACGAGGCCTCCGTCGCCATTCGAGGCCTTCCTTCTACGGACGTCCGCAATGAAGGGTGTCATCTCCTTCCTATACCAGCTCTTGCTTAAATCGGCAATGTCACCTCGGCCTCGCTACATGGAGCAATGGGAAGAGATGCTAGGGAGAGATATCCCTGATACTGAGTGGTCGGCGCTGTGGCGGGATCTGACGACGTTTAACCATTCGCTGCACCTACGTGAAGCGCATCTTAAGACCCTTATGCAATGGTATTTATGTCCGACCAGGCTTCACCGCATCTACCCGGCCACCTCTGATAAATGCTGGAGGGGCTGTGGTTCCCTCGGGGATTTCCGCCACATCTGGTGGGACTGCCCAGCGATCCGGCCATACTGGGAGGAAATCCTCTCACACATTAGGGATATTCTCCAGTACCCCATAGAGGATTCTATGGCTTCTGTCTTGTTGGGCCTGCGTGACCCCAACCTTGAACATCAGACCCGGGCGGACAAGAAAATACTATGGCTGTGTCTGGGTGCTGCCAAGCTCACGCTGGCAGCCGCGTGGAAACAGAAGGAGGCGCCGGCAATTTCTTTGTGGCACGCGAGACTTTGGAAGCTCCTAAGTTTGGAAAGAATGGCGGATATCTTTCTCGGCAATTTCAAGAACTTTCGCTATCAGTGGGGTCCCTTGGTTGCCTTCCTCTCTAAGGGGTTGCCTTCAGCGGTTTGCCCTGCGTCCTTGCGGTCACTCCACCTGTTTCAAGTCTAGTCTGCATGATAGAATGTGAGTTGGTATGAATGGTGTCGCCACCCTGGGAGGGGAGGGAGGGAGTGTTACTTTCCTGGTTCACGACTCACCGGGGTGCCTGTACCTGGGACCATAGCTTAATTAGTTTGGACGTGTGGGCCATGGACCGGACAGCATTCCTGCTTGGACTTTACGACACTCAGGCCTGCTGATGGCCTCGCAGAACTGTCCCTACGCGCAGGTGTGGCTATGAGGGTGTGATTTCGGCCCTGCTTGCATGTGTCCTTTTTGAGAAAATGCTGTTTCATGGTCCCGGATTGTACCCCCTGCGTGGGGAAATGTGCGGCACCTCGGTGGCCGTTCTTGTTTTCCTGTTTTTCTCAAAAATAAAACTTTTACAAAAAAAAAAGTTCTATGTTGCATGATAACAAATACACATGAAACACAACATCTGGAAAAAGAAAGTATTCTTAAGGGCAGTAACTTTTTTTATTTTTTATTTTTTATTTTTTTTTTTTTTTTCAAAGGCAGAGGCAGAACAAAATACAAAGATGGAACAAGGTACAACAGTAACAGAAATAAGACAGTAATAAGACAATAGACTTCAATGACAAAATTCAAAACAAAACATAACACTCAGATACTGTCTCTTTAAAGGTATGAGCATGGTTAAATTAAATCCAGTTATCAATAGGAAGGAATTGGATTTAAGGAATCTCTAATAGAGATTCCTTAAATGCAATTCATCAACCAATTAGAAATTGCGAAATTGCAATATTTGGTCGCAATTTACCACCAAGTCTGACTTGGTGGTAAATTGCGAAAATAGTGTAAAAAGCACTTAAGTGCATTTTTTTCTTTTGCATGTTACACACACACATGTCCTTTGGACATGTGTGTGCGCAACATCTGTTCAAATGTGCATTTAAGGGGTGCTACAGGGTGTCCTTTGGACACCCCTGGCACCCTTTAAATCGCTATCTTATTTGCGAGTAGCAAATTGCTACTCGCAAATAAGGGATACTCCCCATTCATTCCTATGGGCCTTTTGGCCCATAGGAATGAATGGGGAGTTATTCCTTATTTGCGAGTTGCAAATTGCTACTCGCAAATAAGTAATATGTAGGAATCGCTATTTATTTAGTAATTCCTACATGAATACCGTTTTGCAAGTCCTTAATAGCGATTCGCTATGAATCGCTATTAGGGGCTCGCAAAACGGCCCCTTGATGAATCAGGCTGTATGAGTTCCTAATTGCAATTCTTTACAAATCACATTTAGGAAATCGCAATACCTAATGTACTAAAACGTACCGGTTAGTAACAGTGATTCCTAATGGGATCGCAAAAGACCTACATCATGAATATTAATGAGGTAGGTCACAATTTGTGATCTATTAGGAATTACTGCTATCAAAGGGATGGTGTTAGTGGTCTGCTGCGGTCAGCAGACCACCATGTCTGTGATTGCTTTTTAATAAAGCAATTTTTTTTAATGCAGCAGTTTTCCTTAAAGGATCATTGGAAGTGTTGAAAAAAAACAAAAGAGTAGATAGTGGTACCTTGGACCACTGCCTGCTCTTAAAAAATATTTGTTTCAATATTCACTAATGGTTACTAGTTGAGGGGTTGGAAAAAGTGAATGTTTTACATCCATAATTAGGACGTACAACATTCATACTTAGCTCCTGAATTCGGTATATGGAAGGGACAACCTAAACACGTACCTTCCAAACACCGATTTTCTAAACACAAATCGTGATTCTGTGATATGTTACTAAAATCACAATTTGTGCTCTGTACATGTAGAAAAGCATTTTTATCAGTAACGGCCCGAAACAAACAAAAATGTTTCTACACATATGCCCCTCATTCTTTCTGGGACTTGAATCTCACTTTTTGCTGTTTTAAATATTACAAGCCTCAGAATGAAAAGTGATGTTGGATAATGGGCTGGGATTGGCTAAATGCATAACATGCAATTGGGCCATATTGTGCAATTGGGCCATATTGTGCTCATAGCCTGAAGTCACCCATTGCAATATTTGCCCAATTTATTTTGTTGTTATTGCATGTATCCATTGAATTTGCTAATGATTTTGTGAAAAGTCACCTCAGTTTCAGTTCTTACTTTTGAGTATGCCCTAGGGCACATCAATTTTTGATACTACAAATGGTGCTAATTTGTGTCTTTCTGGTAAAAATAAAACGTATAATATTGATGCTTAATTTCCTTACCAGAGTTTTGTTACGTTCTGCAAGAAATAATACTTTATAATTCTTTTGTACTCTGGTGAAACCACTGCCTATCTATAGTATTAAGTGCAAGTTCTCATTCTGAGGGGACAGCAGATTATGACTTTATCCATAGTGCTGCGGACCCAGAGAGATCAAAAGTTTAAAACAAATAGCTTGAAAGACATCACATTTAAAACCTTTTAGTTTTCCTGCATAAAAGTTAAGTAAAAACTTTGAGTCTGAAAAAAGTCAGAAAGTTAATTCACATTAATAATATGATTTAAGTGGTCTAGATTAAAAACAAAATATATGGACTGTTCATCCTGCTGCTTCAGCCACTAAGTCATCAGGATTTTACAGTTGATTGCGGCTGGGTGTGCTTCGCTGACAGGTGTCAGGAAATGTTGCGGTAGTGATAGAGTGGTTGAGTAGGGTCGTGAGTTCCTGGCCGATCCTTTAGTTTCTGAGGTTGAAGATGTGGTGCTGGCATGGGTCTGTGGGAACTCTCGAGTGGATGGATTTCATGGTGGAGATGGTGCCCTGGTTGGAGAGGATGTTCCAGGTGGTCAGTGTGTGGTTTGTGTCAGTTATGGTGGCGACGTATCTGTCGAGGAAGTCCATAGGTGTGGGTTGGGGTTCAAAGTTTCTGTATATTTTTGCGATCTTTTTGTGGAAGAAGTGGGCGAGGTTGTCGCACAGCTCCTGTGAGGGTGTGTTGTTGTTTTCACTGGCAGCCGGGCTGGGGAATTCCTTAAAGATGTTGAAAAGTTCCTTTGTGTTGTTGGCGCTGGTTTCAATGCATGTGGCAAGGACTGTCTTCTTTGTTGCCCTCAGCAGGCGATGTACATTCTTTCCAGTGAAAATATAAAAAAATCTACAGCAAGTTTAGTCAGATTGGCTACAAAGCAATTGAAGCATAACTTCTGTGTACAATACATTCCTGAACCCTGCAGTGTGCAAGCGGATTGTTTATCTTGGCTTTTCATTTAATGTGATGAAGACTGTGATTTTGTCAACACTGAACAGTATATTATAACCAACTGCTGTGTGTGGGAGTGAGGAAATGTGGAAAGCTCAATTGTCTCAAGATAGCACCATTCAAAGGGTAATTGATCTCGTTATTAAGGGGTGGCCAAAAGAGAAAAAAGTGTATCCTGTTCCCCAACCCTTTTGCAAAATTGCCTATGAACTGTCTGAAGTTGACTGTTTTTTATTTTATGGTGAAAAGCTGATACCTCCCACTAAATTGAGATAGAGAATTACTAGCTCATAGTGGTCACCTTGGGTGCATGCTAACAAAAAAAAGAATCACGGAAGAGTATTGGTTGCCCAGCTTGGATTCAGAAATACAATGATACACAGAGGAGTGAGCACACTGCTCCATGAGTGATAAATGCAAACGTTTCCATCGCCGGACTGCCCAGCACCTGCACTAAGAAGAGCTTCCAAAAAGTTGGTTTAGATTTTCTTGGACCACTTACTATTTTACTGATCCAGTACGGGTAAATCTCAGTTCCTGTTGATCACTTATCCCTTTAGGTTGAAGTAAAATTTATTTGCGAACCCACAACTAATTGTGTTCGAGTTTTTCTTCAAGATATTTTTGCTAAGGGATCGTACTTACTCACAATGGTGTACAGTTCACCTCACAAACCCAATGCTATTTTTTGGGCCAATCTGGGGTTAAACACTTCAGAACACCATTATATATAGACTGCAAAGCAATGGGTTAGTCAAACACTTTAACAAAGTGCTGGTTGAGTGTGTGCAGGGTCTTTCCTGTCTGGAAAGGATGTTTGTGATTCTGAAAGATGCACGTTGTGGTCCTACTACACAACTCCTTATATATTAACTGGGTTATCTCCTTTTGAGGTAATGCAAGGAAGGAAAGCTTTTTCTGAGTTCTGTCCTAAATGGAAGGTGAAAGTAATTCGAAAGATAATGTACCTCTTTCAGACATGTAGACTTCTGCAAAAACTTATTTCAGATTTGCGTCTAACCAAACATGACAGGTGGAGGGATTGTAAGAGTGTTGGCTAACGTCCAAATGTGGGCGATTGAGTCAGAGTTAAGGCACCCTTGTTGAGGAAAAATTTTCCAAAATTTCGTGAGTCAGTGAAATTCTTGAGTTAAAACGAAATGCAGCAAAAGTGAAAGGAAGGTAATGGTGGCATGGTGGAAAGCACGCTAGGGTTATCCCTGAAAATTCAGCTACAGCTAATTCTGATAACTTTCTTGATCTTGCGATTTCTAGGGGTGACCACAGCAAGTCTCTTCATTGTAGTACCAGAGTATGGAAATGTCCTTACAAAATGTTGGACTGATGTGTTTTTTCCAGTACAGCACTTTCAATTTGCATATCTGTTATTTCTTCAGTGCCTACTTTTGTTTTTAGATTGATGTTCATGTTATCATAGTAGTAAAGTTGCAGTTTTTACACACATGACAGTTGTTATTTCAAGCAATTCGAAGTTTGTTCTTTATCTTGTGTTATTGCTGTTGTAAAGTTTTATGAAAAGGGGAGATGTGTGGTGATAGATCTGAATAGCCCTTTGTAGAACATTGCCATGTCTTTAGCTGCATGCTATGCTGTGACAAGGAGAATGTTGAGACAAGAATGAGAGAGAATCAAGGGTAGGACGTTTACAGGTGTCATTAGGTCATACATCTAATAACTGTGTTGGCTATACATCAGAATTACTGTCTGATTAAGAAGCCCTTATTAGCTGCTCTTTGCTCTTTGTCCAGCAACTAGATCACTTTTCCCCAGATGTATCAAGCACCCATTTTGCTATTCCTTAAAAGCGAAAAATAAGGATTCGCTAATAAGGAATAGCAAAAGGCTATGCATGAAGAAATCACTTTAAAAATAGCGATTTCTTAAAATTCCTTAATTGTGACTCGCAATTTTCGAATCGCAATTAAGGAATACCTCCCAATTCATTCCTATGGGGCTAGGAATGAATGGGAAGACATTCTCAATTTGCGATTAGAAATTAGCGAATCGCAAATTGAGAATGCAATTTCAAGAGTGCAGGGGTGTCCAAAGGACACCCTGTTGCACCCCTGAAATTAATCAGTGCACATATGTTGTGCACACACATGCCCTAAGGGCATGCGTGTGCGCAACATGAAACTTTTAAAAATGCACAAAAGTGCATTTTTCTAAGTTTTTGCAAATTACCATGAAGTTCAACTTCATGGTAATTTGCTCCCCCTATTAGCGTAATTGCTATTTTTTTTACTTTGTTGCATTGCATTTAAGGAATCTCTATTTGGGATTCCTTAAACACTATCGCAATTTAAGGAATCTCAATTTAGAGATTCCTTAAATTGCGATTTTTGCCTTTGGGATGATGCATCCCAAATGCAAAAATACTTGTCGCAAAGGGGCAGATTCTGAGAATCTGCCCCTTTGCGACCAGATTTTTCTTTGATGCATCTGGGCCTTTATGTGCATGGAAACTCCCATGTTTCTTGCATGTCTTTGGAAGTGATACAGTTCCTGAGGCCAGATGGTCGTACAGTGGTAATTTTCTAATTTCCCACAGTTTTTGATGGGTTAAACTTCAGCCAGTTGTTCAGTGTTCTTCATTCACAGTTTGGAGGTAATTGTATAGGACAGAGGAAATAGGTCAGTTCTTCAAACTTCAGAATTCTGCAGGTGTTATTTGCATGGTTAATATAGGTCTGATTGAACAATCAGATGATTTCCAGTAGTTGGCTGAGATGTTAAGAGCTGATGAAATATTGTGGGCATCCCAAGTCAGTGCAGAAAGGAGCTGAAGAATACAGTGGGCACAAGATGATGCTTCATCTATTGGAGAGATAAGACGACATCCATTCTAGGAAGGTTCCATGAACACCAAGATCTTCTAGGCTTATAACCCATCCCAAGAATATCCTGTTGTAGATTGGTTGCTAGTGATCGGCTTGATGCAGGAAGTCATGAAGTCAATATGGCAGATGCCTGCTGTTGGTGCCTGCATTAGAATGTGGCACAAATGTCTTCAGATTCAAATGGCAAGAATTTAAAATATGTAACTGAACAATCATGTTGGCAAAATCTATACTCTAATACAATGTGTTGTTCTAGACAGTGAATGTATCTATTACTCATTCCATTATGTCAGTCTGAAGAGCTTGTTCCCTCTATGTCACATCTCTGCGCTTATCCCTGCGCTGGCACACAAACTGCTGCCATGCGCCGGTACAGGCTCACTTGCACCATGGTGCAAGGATGCCTGCGTTGTGTGTTTTTGGGTTGGAAGGGGCACCTTCCTGCACAAAACCAATCAATTGAGATGATTTCCTCTTCAAATGTGTGCAGTAGAATGTAGCATACGTTAAAAGAGGAAAAAACAAGGAAATATGAAAAACGTTTTCCTCGTTGCGCCTCACTATGCCACCCCTGGGGGTGGCATACCATTCTGATGCATTTCCAGGTTTACAATTGCTTGTAAATCTGGAAATGCATCAGTGGACATGGGTGTTAAGTGGGAACACCCACAGCAACACCCATGTCATGCTCCCAACACGCAAAGTTTTGCATGATAAGGGGCGATATTTACAAGCACTTGTAAAGCCACACAGGGTGGCTTTACGTGTGCTTGTAAATATCACCAGCAGGTTGCGCCGCAGGTGTGTCACACAACGTGACGCACCGGTGGTGCGAGGGGCTTCTAAATAATCCCCTGATATTATACAAACCTCAGATGCACAACAATATGAAAGCCTCTCATATAAGGCTACTGCTCTCATGTTTGATGCGGAATAATAATATCTTACTCTTACAGGGTGTTTCATACCACATTTCTAAAGAGGCTACTTACTGTAAATAATAGGTACTCTTCTTACTCAAGTTACTGCTAGTCACATGATTGACCTAGGAAAGATGGGAGACTGACTTGCCCGTGCTAGATTCAAATTTGTCCCCTGCAGATCATAACTGATGTCAGGTATGAGCATTAACTCTGCCATTTTATCAGCTATATGCATTTTTTGGAAACCCAATCTGATGTATGGCCAACACAGTTATCAAACAATTGATACATATTAAAGGCCTGCTTATTGTCTACAGGCCAGAGCCTGTGTACTCTTTGCATTTACCAGAGACCTTCTGAATATACTAGACATATATTATAAGCTGTAAACAGTGTATTTGCCAGAGACTGTACACACTTGAACAGCTTTGCACAATGTATATTATTCATGTACGAGAGACCTTGCTGCATACTGTGCATATCTGACTGTTTAACTTGCACATATTGTGCAGATTGATGAAGTTAAAGAGTGATACCAATCCACTGACAGCAACTCTGTCAGCTGTATGCCCAGAGTGTTCTTGGGCTGTCTTAACTTGTCAATGTCCAAACATTTAGCAGATAAAATATATGCCATTTTGTACATCTTAAGTGTGAGTTTTTGAGTGAGAAAGTGGGGGTTCTATATTTGTTCAGAAAGTACCACCCGGTTGAAGGAGAATTTAAGTGGGAGATGATAAATATATTTTTTTAGATATTTAATCGAGCTCAGACAAAGCTGCAGGAAGCAGCGGGGGGCTTTGCAATGAACAGTTTTTATGTAGCAGGTGCATCTAAAAAATGAGGTCTTGTACATGCTGTGATGGAGGTCAGGAGGAGACCAGATTACAGGGACCAGAAAGTTGTGAATGAGAGCATGGTGATTTGGACAGTACCATGTGCAGCTCTTATTTTCACATGTTCTATTGTCTATTTGCATATAATAACAATTTAAGGCACTGGAACAAAAAGTAATTCACCCAGAAGCAAACGTTGTGTTGTTCAAGCAGAGAATCAAGAAGCCCATGCCACCCCAATGAAACCTTGTCTTTAAGATGCATTACATTCATATTTGACGACTTTGCTTAAAATGCAACAATTTGCAGGAATTTACCCAAATATCTGCGAAAGAAAAAAATATCTGTCTATAAATACAATAGAAAATAATTGATTGTTGTTCAAACTTAGCCACACTTTCTGCACATTTTTAAACAACGTCCTCAGGAGAATAATGTCACAATTAAATATACAATAGAAAATGCAGTGCTTAGCAGTATTTCTTTAAAACATGTTTTTTACTACTTTTATGTATTTATGTTTTTCTTCGCGGGGGCAGGCTCCAAAAAACCAATGCCGTGGCTACGGCACTCTGCTCAAATTTGATGTAATATGTTGAAGAACCATTTAAAGACATTGCGTCATTACATTCATTCAAATAACATCCCAATCGGAAATATGTAAAGAAATAGCATTATTAACTACAAATTGATCGCAATTATATGGTTACAACTGACCCAGCATCAAACGGTCGCAGAAAAAGAAAGAAAATATTATAAACAGGTGCCGGTAAAGTGAAAAGGGCGAGTTCGAATTTGTTTTGGATTTACTTTCAATCGGTCGTATATTTACCTTCAATGCAGTATCAGTGCCAAAAATATGACTTGAAAACAAACAAATGAAAAGTCACACAACGACGATTAATGGGATAATTCGATTATATTTCTAGGTTTCTGTTTGTTATTGCAAGCCACTCTAGTATTTATTTGTGTAGCTCATGATCTTCTTATTAATGTCCAGTAGATGGCGCAACAGTACTACAATTCCGTCGTTTCGCAATACGTTTCACGCTTTACTTTACTTTACCTCTATATTACCAGATTGTTCATTGTAGTTTTCGTATTAATGTGCCGTAGTATGACTACCATCCATTTATCACTTTGGACTCACTGGAATGATGTGATTGACATTCCCCTAACTCACTACAAACAAATACAAAAAAATGGCTCCTTCCGGTGTATGTATTTCTCGATAAAAAAAAAGGTCTGCCAATTGCGCATTTTGCGGCCTTTCTTTTTCATGCACACCTTTCTTGTTTCTTAAGGTTTTTTTTGCTGTTCACGGACGGTTCTCTAGTGGAGCACTATTTAATAGGTCGGCTTCTTGAATTCCCTTCCTGCCAGGATTCTGACAAAGGACCTATTGTGCGTGTTATGTTTTATTTATTTATAGAAAGACGGGGTTTCAAGCAGCGCACTAATTTATTGACACCACACTGAAAAATACCAAATCAGAACTTTTCTCAACTTACCTCTGTATTATGCCCTAAATGTCATTACGAACCTTAAGGAGGTCGCTCACCAGCTTGATAGTCGGAGGGTAGAGTTTTTTTTTCTGATTTAATTGACTAGCTGTTGGAGACCAGTGGGTATTTTCCTGCAAGGGAATTTCAAAGGTCATGAATGGTAGTTGTTATGGTCTGGCTTAACACAACTGTCACCAGACATTTATGTGAGCATCACCACAGAGGGGCTTTGACTCCGCCCAGATGTTGGGAGATAAAAGTACGTTTTGATTGGACAGAAGGGGTATGCTTGCACAAATAGGTGCTTGCTCTCCACACAGCTGTGATCATTTTGTTTATTTATCCCGCTGAATCAATGACATTATATTAATAGCAACTATATTGATTCACAAAAATAGCAAAAAATAAATAACATTCCAAAAATATTGCCTTCCTGTACTTGTGTGTATATATATATATATATATTCACTGAAAAAACCATAGGTTATAGACCATATATAGTTAGGAATTAGCATTTACAAAACCTTGAAAATTCACTGAAAAAACCATAGGTTATAGACCATATATAGTTAGGAATTAGCATTTACAAAACCTTGAAAATTCACTGCAAAAACCATAGGTTAGAGACCATATATAGTTAGCTGGACATTTTATTGACATAAAACCAATGAAATTCCATATATAGTTAGTTGCACTAACTATATATCGCGCACCCGCAATCCACTGCTGATGATGTCACATATTACATCATTCATGACATGGTCAGTGACATCACTGATGACATCACTGATGACATCTCAAATGACATCACTGATGACATCACTGATAACAACATCCAGTGATTTTTTGTTTCTATAAAGTTTAAATATGTCTTACATATTGAAGAATGAGTGGATGTGTAAGTGTCTGGACGAAGGATTTAGTAGGTGCATGACTGACTGTATGAGTGAGTGATTAAATGTGTCTCACTGAGTGCATGGGTTAGTGACTAAACTGTCTTAATTTGGCATCATTATGTCTGTTGTTCTGTAAACTGCTGCATGTGTTGATCAGTAGCTATATGAGTAACTATATGGGTTATTGATTGATTGCCCAAGTATTTGTATGGGAGACTGAGTGTGTGTGTGGCTAGCTGGGAGGTGTGTGACTCTGTGCAGATCAATCTGTACTTGTATCAATGATTGTATAAGAAGGTAAGTATGTGTTAGTATATGTTTGAAAATGTAAGGTGCTCTATGTTTAACTGTATAGACAAGAAAATGGAAGTGTCATTGATTCTTTACAGGACTGACTAGGTGTGTGAGTAACTCCATGGATGAGTGGCAGACTGTGAGTGTCTGTATAGGTGTAGGAGTGCATATGATAGTGTTGTAAAGATGAGTGATTGTATGTATGAATGATTGTATGGGTGAATGAGTGAAGGTGTGTGTAGACGTAGCAATCAGTGAGTGCGTATGTAGTAACTAGTATTGGTGTGTCAATGGTTTCAAAAATTATACTCTCTTTTTAACACTGGGTGAAACAGAGGTTATATTAAAATGTGAGGAGATGCATTGTATTGTCACATGAATGATATCATCAGTGATGTGGTCATTGATGTCAAATGAGATGTCATCAGTGATGTCATCAGTGATGTCATTTGAGATGTCATCAGTGATGTCATCAGTGATGTCACTGACCATGTCATGAATGATGTAATATGTGACATCATCAGCAGTGGATTGCGGGTGCGCGATATATAGTTAGTGCAACTAACTATATATGGAATTTCATTGGTTTTATGTCAATAAAATGTCCAGCTAACTATATATGGTCTCTAACCTATGGTTTTTGCAGTGAATTTTCAAGGTTTTGTAAATGCTAATTCCTAACTATATATGGTCTATAACCTATGGTTTTTTCAGTGAATTTTCAAGGTTTTGTAAATGCTAATTCCTAACTATATATGGTCTATAACCTATGGTTTTTTCAGTGAATTTCAATGGTTTTTTAATAGCAAATATCATAAGCTGTCGAATGTCAAGTACGTGGTAAGTAAAAACATTTTCGTGTTTATGCACACTGATCTGCTTTGAATGCTGCCCCCCACCCCTCATTTCTATTAGGAGTACTCTCTCTTTGCAGATAGTGAAGGGTAGTTAACGCAGCCCTTTGCCCCCTTTGTAATCCGTCGTGCCTGCTTCTCTCTCCATTTGATTGATTGTTCTCTTTGGTTCATTCTCTATTTACAAACAAGCACAGAGTCGCAATACTCTGTTTAGTCTTTGCAGATAGCGAAAAATCGTGTAAAAAAACAAAAGGAATCGAGCAAAATCAGTAGGCCACTAATGGGATCTCTTTTTGACCTCGCTAAAATAGAAACATTAGGAACAACCTGTTGAAAATAGCAATGCGTATGTACATAAGCGGCGTTCATTTGTGTTCACAGTACCCCTTGTTGATTGTTTGAATCGAGCATTGAATTGTTCGAAGTTGGTTCTCTTAAGGATCTTCTCTGCCTGCAAACGAGGAAGAATAGGAATATTCTCTCTCCCTTTGCAGATAGTGAAGGGTAGGTAACGCAAGCCTTTAACACGTCGTACCTATTTCATTCCTCATTGATTGATTGATTGTCCGAACATTGACTGTTTGGGAATTAGTTCTTTTTGGAGGTATTCCCTGTTTGCATATAAACGTAGGAAAATCTTTGCAAGTAGTGAAAGGGTACGTAATGCGGACCTTTCTCCCCCGTTGTAATCTGTCATGCCTATCTACTCCCCACTGATTGATGCACCTGTTTCACCAGGACCATTTACTAGAGATACGTCATCTGGCCCGACCAGAGAGCACCCCTAGTGAAAAGGACATATGCAATAATAACGAAGTGATCACTGTATCCTGTTAACAGAAACTTTAGCATGAAACAACCTGGAAAGAAAAGAATAGGAAAACGAAAATCAGTAGGCCACTGATGAACATTAACTTTTATTAAACAACGAACAAAGAAACGATAACATAACGTAATGATAAAACCTATTAATGTCCTAGAAACAAGAAAACGTTAAAATATGCCAGTGGTGAGAGACCAGAAAAACAGTAAGAGAAACCAAATCACCCCTCGCTGTCCCACCGCCTGCCACGCCAAAAAAATCGATAGACTAGGGAAAATGCAAGTCAGTAGAACATCCGCCCCCACTCTGGAAACTTCCAAGGTGGGGCAGGGTTGTGGCTACGCCCAGCCGGGAGCAGCCCATATAAGGCAGGTCCTGCTGCCACGCCTCGGCCAGGAGATCCTAACGTAGGGTGTAGCCGGAGGAGAGGCCGAGGCCAGCGGGACCCGGCCAGGGGATTGCCTTTACAACGCTGAACAGTTGCAGGGGGGGGAATGTCTCCTCGACCCTCCCCTCTCTCTCCCAGTCCGGCCGCGGTGGCCCTTGAGAGTTGCAGGTACTCCCGCCACATGCTCTTCCGGTCCGGCCACCAACGGTCGGGGGGCCGAGGCCGACGGGATCCGGCTGCAGCCGATAAACCAAGAAACCCGTTCATGGGGCCAGAGCCAGGGGCGTCCGGCCGACATCTACCGGAAGCCCGGCCCGAAGACGGACGGGACACTTCTTCTTTCATGAATAATGGCTGCGACAACACTGGGGGGGGATGTCTTGCACATGCCTCCGACCCCCCCCCCCCCCCCGTCCTCATCGCCTGGTCCGGCCATAACAAATCTCAAGCGAGACGCCGTGGGGTGCACTGGGAGGGAGAGACGGTGCGAACAGGCCTCTCCCGCCTCCCCAGGTGGAGGCTTCCCTGCTGCACCCTCAGCGCTCCAGGCGCCCGGAAAAGGGTTCTTCCACTGTGGCCATGCTGCAACGTCTCGCCCGGCAGGGTGGAGCCCGTCCGCTCATTTGACCCCGCGATCGCCAGTAGCTACCGAACTCTCAAAATGGCGGTCGACCTGGCAAGAGCGGGCCCAGCATAAAGAAATGGCCCGGTCACTGGTTGACTCCACCACCGTAGTCCTCCACGACCTTGAAGATTCTAGAGGAGCCGCGGGAGTCTCCGACCCCCGATGGGGAATGACTGCCATGATCGCCCGTGGAGTGACGAAACTGTATCCGCGGAACGTCGGCGCTCCCATGCTGGCGCCAGCCTCACTTTGAATTACTAGAATCCTGCAGACCTCAGTTCCGGTGAAAGCACAGTGTGACCCGGTAGGAAAAATTGTTGCACCCCCTCCCCTTTTTGACTGATAGTTCAAACCACCGATCCTTTCCTTTGCCCTTTTAACGGAACTTTGGACTGCCTCCCCCTCTTTTACATTTTCTAGAGAAAACAAAACATTAACCACTACATTAGCATAGCAGTTGACACCAGAACTGTTTTCAAATTTAAAACCAACAACATCTTCAACAGAATCCTTTTTGTTTCTGCTGTGACCCTGCTACAGCACAGGCATTGTCCCCAGCAGTAATTCTGCAATGCCGGTAAGAATAGCTGTGCTGCCTACTGGACTCACTCACCCCCGCGGCGCCCCACGCCGTTATTTGCTGGGCGGCAACTTACTAGACATCACTTTCGTGCCATCTAGATTTCAGCGCGTTCTGCTGCCTTGGAACTATTCGCACAACAGACCGCTACTGACAAGAATATTTCATTATTGGTGCTGTCAATTTCAATAAATCTATTGGATAATTCAAAAGAAATTGCCACGGTCTCTTCGTTGTTTAAATGTTTTTACTGTTTTTGTTTTGTTGTATATATTTATATGTTATTAAAGTTTTATATTCCTACTACTTTGTTGGAGTGCTATATATTTTTAATGTGACACATAATTGTAAAAACTTTGATGTACAAAGAGTCATTCCTGGAATCTTCCGCTTCAGGCTCGGTCCCCTCCCCAATCACAATACAGGATGGTTTTCAGATAGTAGGAACACGTGTGGTGTGACGGATCTCATCGGGTGTGGGCCTTGATCTACTATAACTCCTTTGAAGAGGGGTGATTCTTTACAGCTGGGGCCATAAACTACATCTGCAGGGCTAGGTGATAGCCTGGACAATCGGACACAGAGGAAGAGGAGTGTCAGAGGGTGCGGTAGTGAATAGGGCGAAAGGGAGGTGTTGGGCGGGCACAGAGTGTGATTCTCAGGGAAGAGCAGCGCAGATGGGGGGAGGTTTATTGCCCATGCATAAGACAGAGAGCGGGGGTGACCAGTGCCTGGGGAAGATGCTTGCGAGGGTGAGGAGCCATGCTACGAATCGACAGCGTGCAGAGAGTGGGTCTGGTCAAGGCATCTAAAATGGCTGCCGTGCACGACAAAAGTGTGGCATTTCAAAAAAGGCAAGATGGCGCAGACAATGTTTTTCAACACTTCCTCATTTCCTTCGAATCGAACGTTAACAGACGTTGGGGCATATTACCAAAGTTAAGCGATATTTATCGCTAACGATGCTTACCAACGAATTTTTTACCGCTAAGCATCGTCAGAAATTATCGAAGATAAACCTTGCTATTATCAAGGTTTATCGCAAATGCGATAATAAACGGCCGCAATGCATGAATATCGCTAAAAACTCAGCGATATTCATGCATTACCGAGCTAATGCTCTTAGCCATGTTATCCACCTCCCAATGGATAACATGGCTAAGAACTGCTCAGGGCAGGTGTTACTTTTTGGAGATATTCACGCTTAGCGCGAATATCTCCAAAAGTTGGTAATAGGAGATAGATATCTTGCATGTTGTAATGCAAGTTATTGTGGTATATGGAACTCATACCATAATCTCTCAGGAAAGCAGAAACTGATCCTTTTGGGACCGCCTAAAAAGGCCTAGGGGGTGAGGAGTACTCTACTTTGCCCCCTTTTCACGTTCCGAACTATTTTATTTTACTCTCTTCTGTAATTACACAAAATAGCAGCGATAAGATGCATCGGAGACACACAGTGAGAGAAAGGAGGCCGGAGATGAAGAAGAGATGTCAAATACACATTGGAGATAATATAGTGGCAGAAGGGAAGTAAATATGAGTAAACTTACCATGTAACATAAAAATGTTGCACTCTATACTATAAGTCTCATTTTATACTACAATCACTTCGCTACAACCTCATAAATTAAAAATAAAAATGAATAATGTCTCAAACAATTTTTGATTTCTAAATATAAATTTATTCTTCAGAATTTTCTAAATTTGAAAGAACTAGTAACATGTCCTCATCAGCAATGTCCTCATGAAAAGTCTGCAATGATGATTCTTGTAACTCTATGGTCTCCAAACATTCGATAAATTCGCCATCAAGAGATTGATCAAAAAAATCATTCAAGTCATCTCCTCCTTGTGACAATATTTCATTATTGGTGCTGTCAATTTCAATCAATGTAGTGGAATCATTCAAGTCATCTCCTCGTGACAATATTTCATTATTGGTGCTCTCAATTTCAATCAATGTAGTGGAATCATTCAAGTCATCTCCTCCTTGTGACAATATTTCATTATTGGTGCTGTCCATTTCAATCAATCTAATGGAATCATACAAGTCATCTCCTCCTTGTGACAATATTTCATTATTGGTGCTCTCAATTTCAATCAATGTAGTGGAATCATTCAAGTCATCTCCTTGTGACAATATTTCATTATTGGTGCTGTCCATTTCAATCAATCTAATGGAATCATACAAGTCATCTCCTCCTTGTGACAATATTTCATTATTGGTGCTCTCAATTTCAATCAATGTAGTGGACAATTCAAAAGAAATTGCCACGGTCTCTTCATTGTGAGCCATTTTATTTTGAAATTGCTTGCTGTAAATTGCAGAAAAAAATAATCACTTTCATTTATCGTTTTTAGTAATACATAATATAAAACTAACTTTATCAAGTATTTAGTATAACAGAAGGACTGCAAATAAATAACAGAAAACATTTTTCAAATTATCTTCAAGTGTACAACATAGTTCCCCTTACAAATTAACAACTCACCTTTTTAAAAGTAGGAGAAGTGTTAGTACTGTGTAAATCAAACACCAGAAATTCACCACCAAAAATTCCTCACAAATATACCTCAGACAGTAGTATCACAAAATGGCTGTGGTTTCCTCTCATTTGACATATATACATAACCAATTAACTTTCATCACACACAAATACAAAACCAAACTAACATTTTAATTGGTTCTAAATTTCAACACTTTCAAATGTGTTTTCCCCATGCAATTTTCCATAGGACATTTACATACGTCTACAGCCTGAATGGCTGAACGGAATTACACCAAACTTGGCAAAATGGTACATCAAACCTAAGAGGTCAGGAAGGATCTACTATGCCCCCTTATGGTCATTTCCCCCTTCGCTTTGGCCTCCTCTTGTCTCTCAATCCTACCGAGAGACAAGATGGCGGCCGCTACGGACTGTTTGGAATGTTGACAGACGCCGGAGAACCAATCAGCTTCGCAAAGCTCCGTAACGCGAAAAGTACGCGAAGCGGAGCGCTGTTACAGATATATATCTTTTTTTGAACGTTAATTTCTCAAAATCCACTGGAGCACATATATTGAGACCTAGCAAAGGCACATCGGGCTACCAGTCCCTAATATTTTGCCAAGTTTCGTGCAAATCCATTCAGCCGTTCGATTATTATTATTATTTATTTTTTTTGCCCCGCGGGGCCCTTTTAAAACCTCCACATCAAACGTAGGGGGTCAGCGAGGATCTACTATTCCCCCTTATGGTCATTTGCCCCTTCGCTTTGGCCTCCTCTTGTCTCTCGATCCTACCGAGAGACAAGATGGCGGCCGCTACGGACTGTTTGGAATGTTTACAGACGCCGGAGAACCAATCAGCTTTGCTTCACAAAGCTCCGTTGCGCGAAAAGTACGCGTACTGGAGCGCTGCCCGGTCCGCTGTTACAGATATATATCTTTTTTTAAACGTTAATTTCTCAAAATCCACTGGAGCACATATATTGAGACCTACAAAAGGCACATCGGGCTACCAGTCCCTACAATTTTGCCAAGTTTCGTGCAAATCCATTCAGCCGTTCGGGCTAAAAGTGAGGCCAACCGCCCTATGGAAAACTCAATGTTAAAAACACGTTTTGGGACCCCCCTTTTTTCTCGGCCCCCCCTTGACGAACCCCCCCCAAATTTTCAAGGGCTGCTCAGAAACAAAATGTGCCATTTTCCTGAAAATTTCAGCCAATTCCGTCCACAAACGCCAAAGTTATTAGACATAGAATTTTCAAAAATCCCATAGAGAAAAAATCCTAACTATATATACCTACTGGCGACCGCCAGTAGGTAATATATTACCTACTGGCGGTCGCCAGTAGGTAGTTATAGTTAGGATCGATTTCCATAGGGAAATCGCAACATTCTATTTGGAATAACTTTGGCGTCGGTTGAGGAATCAGCCTGAATTTTTCAGCAACTTTGCCTCGCGGCGCTCCGCTCCTTCCCTGAAAGATTGGGGGGCATTAGTCAAGTGGGGGCTGAGATAAAAGGGGGTCCCAAAACGTGTTTTCCCCATGTTCATTTCCATAGGGCGGTCTGTCGCACTTTTAGCTCGAACGGCTGAATGGATTTTCACCAAACTTGGCAAAATTGTAGGGACTGGTAGCCCGATGTGCCTTTGCTATGTCTCAAGATATGTGCTCCAGAGGATTTTGAGTAATTTAGGTTCAAAAAAATGTATATATCTAGAGCCGCGCCCCGGTACGCGTACCGGGGAGCGCTCCAGGCGCGCCATGCGACTTGCGCACAGCAAGCTGATTGGCTCTCGGGTGTCTGTAAACATTCAAAACAGTCCGCAGCGGCCGCCATCTTGTGTCTCGGTAGGATCGAGACACAAGAGGTGGTTAAAACAAAAGGGTAAATAATGAAAAGGGGGCAGGGTAGACCCCCCCTGGCCCCCTAGGTTTGATGTGGGGGCCATAAAAGGGTCCCTCGGGTAAAAAAATAAAATAAATAAAATTCGATTTTCGCGGGGGTGGGGGGGTTGCCCGGTACGCGCACCGGGGAGCGTACCAGGGAGCGTACTTTGGTGAAATTTAAAAAAAAAACAATTCTTTTTTTGGGGGGGCGCGCCCCGGTGCGCGTACCCTAAGGACAAAAAATTGACAGAGATCCTTTAAAAGTATAGGTTTAATTTGATAAATGTGAGGTAGTTCTGAAAATAACTTTTTTTTAAATTGTTTTTGTTGTTTTATATTTTTTTTATTATTTAACTGAACTTTTTTTTTTTTTTGAACAATTTTATATTTTTTTTGTGTGTTTTAAGGGAACAAACAAAAACAGGGAAGTGGAAATGGCTCAACAGGAGCAAAAAAAAGAAAAGAATTAGTGCTTCCTTTTCTTGTTGCATTGGTGGTTGTCCACAGCATAATTTATTAAGGTGACACTAAGTTCACCATAACATAATGTTTTGCCACAGAAAATGCAAACATGTTTTATGGTGCCAAATTTTGGTTGTATATTTGGCACCATTTGGCGTGCTTCAGGACCAGAATGTGAGTTTTCAGTAGAGGAGGTGCTGGCCACAGGGGGTAGGTTGTTCTGAAGTTCCTGTAGTTCAGCGTGGGCTAAGTTATTTGGATGAAACCTCTCCATGTGGCGTATCATGGTAAAATTACCAAATGAATATTTCTTTAGGGGGTTGCCCCTGGAGAGGACTGAGACACAAATTAGACAGGTGACTTTGGGGGCGTTCCCCTTTTTTTGGCCTTCAGGGATGGAAAAGAATTGCCAAACATAGTGCACTTTAACGTGCCTTTGCCTTGGTTGTTCAGGCAGAAAGTGCCTTGATTGTTGCTCCTCCTCCTCTTCTTCCTCTTCTTCTTCTTCTCCTCCAAGGAACTGTGGTGGTGGACCTTCTTTTCTTGGTGGTGGTGGTGGTGGTGGGGGTGCACCAGCTGCAGCTACAAGTGATGCCATTGCAGTGATCAAAAATAGCTCTTGCTCTCTCAATAAAGAAAGTTAGAATGAGGAAAAAAGGAGGGGGCTTTCATCATTTGGAGAAAAAAAATGATGAGAACCAATGAAAAGTGTTATTTTCAGGTCACATGACCTGACTCATGACCCGGTGCGCTTACGTTACGCGCTCCGGCGCGCTTACGCTACGCGCACCGGGCCGCGCCACGGAGCGCTTCCGGGTGCGTTTACGAAGCGCGTCATAAGACACATTACGCGGCAATGCGATACGTCACGCTTACGCGATGCGTCACAATGTGGTTTTTTCGATCGCGGCAATAGCGCTAACGGGACGCTCCCCGGTACGCGCCCCAGGGCGCGCCGTAACATTGCGCTTACTCGTGCGTTCACCGGTACGCGCCCCGGGAGCGCCCCAGGGCAAAAATAAAAAATAAATTCAAAAAAGAATTTACATAATTATACAAAAACCTATTAAATTCACTGAAAAAAACATAGGTTTTACACCAGTTATAGTTAGCTGTAAATTTTACTCGCATAAAACCATTGAAATTCCCACGTTATAGTTAGTTGGACTCACTATAACTTGCGCGTGCAATGCACTGCTGATGACGTCACATATTACATCACTCATGACATGGTCAGTGACATCACTGATGACAACATCCTTGTGACAGAGTGACAGACCTCCTTTCACTGTAATGTAACCCTTGAAACACATATTCAAAAATAGAAAGTAACATTTTCAAAAAAATGGAGATACCCATACCAGTTACAACAACCAATTCAATAATTCCACCATCTATATACACATCCACTCATTCACCAACAGTTCTATATAGTCACTCATACATATACTCACTCATCATATGTAGTGATACACCTATACATCCTGTTACACATTGACAGGCATCCAAAAGTTACTCACACACATACTCACACATGCAAATAAACTATTGAACATCTATTCATTTGCATATATAGCTATACACACACTACCACTTTACTTCTAAGGAAAATTTACACATACTTACTGTCTTAAACAATCACTTATAGAAACACATACTCATTTAAACAGGAACTCTTAGAATCCCTCACTCTCACATATACTCACTTATATACATCAATATTCACATATACTAGATTAAAACATATGTAGTTACTGATAAAAATACTAGTGAGACAGTCATTCACTCACTAACACACACATATACACACTCATCCACCCATACAGTCCTGCACATATGCTGTCTTCAAAACACATACAAAGAGAGAGTCAGTAATTCATGCATCTATGTGCTAAGTAATACCCCCACCAAACCATACAAACACTCATACTAATACTAAGAAAAACATCTAATAACCCATATACATACACATGTACCTACTCACCAACCCATGCAGCCACTTATACAGAAAGTGAAACAATAATACATATATTTAAATATTTAAACATTACTCACTAAAATTTATTTTTCAGAAAGACACACATTCACTGGATGGTGTCATCAGTGATGTCATGAGTGATGTCCCTGACCATGTCATGAGTGATGTAATATGTGACGTCATCAGCAGTGCATTGCACGCGCAAGTTATAGCGAGTCCAACTAACTATAACGTGGGAATTTCAATGGTTTTATGCGAGTAAAATTTCCAGCTAATTATAACTGGTGTGAAACCTATGGTTTTTTTCAGTGAATATATATATATATATATATATATCACCAACCGTCAGCTACAGTAAGTAACTCCGGGGCGCGTACCCAAAAAAAAAAGAATTTTTTTTTATGAAGGAGTTAGCATGAGGGAAGAACACAAAGAGAGTAATGTTAAGAGAAAGAGAGCTAGAGGGAGAAACACAGAGGGATTGTTTATCACATAGTAAAAAACAGAAAAGGTGTAATAGGGTGAAAGTGAGAAAAGGAAAATGAATAAGGAAGCGAAAGAAGGAAAGAGAGAGGAAGAAGACTAAAGTAGACGTAGTGACAGAATGTGAATGGGTGTTGAAAGACAAATAAAAAAACAGTAAAAAATGGGGAATGAAGAGTAGTGACGGATCCAGGATAAATGAACAACGGTGAGAGAGGGTAAGGAAAGAGCAGTGAGTATAAGTAAAGAGGGGTGAAAGAGGGTGAAAAATTGAATTAGGATAACACATGGGGAGTGATAAAAAGAAAGGACAGAGACAGTAAAGGAAAGACTGTCAGAATGGGTCTGAGTGACACAGCAAAGAAAGGTAAGTAATGCAGTATGTGTGACTTATAGGGAGTCAGTGGGTGTAAGTCGAGGTCTGGGTGTGTAAGGTGTGTATATGGGTGTGGGTGTGTGGGGTATTTCAGTGTGAGTGGAGGTGAGGGTGTGTGAGATATGTGTGAGAGGTGTATGGGTGTGGGGGGTATGTGTGTGGGATGTATGTGTGTGTATGGAATGTGTGTGTGTGTGAGAGTAGTGTATGTGGGGGAGGTGTGTGTATGTATGAGGTGTGTCTGGGGTGTGTATGTGGGGTGTATGTCAAAGGTGAGTGTATGTGTTGGGAGGGGGGATGAGGTGTGTATATAGGAGTGAAGTAAATAATTAAGAAAAACAGAATGAGTGAAGAAGCAAAGGAAGGGAACAGAGGGTAAGTGAAATAAAGAATAGGGACTGAAAGAAGTTGAATATGAGAGGGGAAATAGGGAAAGGGGAGTAAACAAGGAGAATAAGAATAAGTGAGGGAAGCAGAGAAAAGAAACAGGAGTAAGGTTGGTTGAGAAAATATTAGTGCGCTTAAAGCAAAGGGTGATGACAAACTAAATTTTTGTAGTGACACTTACCATATAATAAATGTAACTGTAATTACATTTTTTTACTACACTTTGTATCTGTGAAAGAGAGAAGAAAAAATAAGTTATATTTAGTAAAATATGTATTTTAAATTAAAAGATACAAATGAAGAGGTTAAAAATCATAACAGTGTATTTAGAAATAAAGTAAGAGTGAAGGACATAGAAAGGGAAAAAAGTAAGGTAGAATGAAAAAAAGAGAGAAAAAGAAATAGAAGCAGAGCAAATTACTAAGAGTAAGGCATATAGATTCACTGACAGAGAGGAAGACAAGAACAGAGAAATGAACTGAAGTTAAGAAAGATACTAAAACAATGTGAGTTAGTAAAACTAAGTCAGGAAACAGTAGTAAGTAAGTAAGTATTTATTTATTTGTTGATTAATTAAAATCATTACAAACAAGGATCGATAAAAGCAACCAACATTAAAAAACATATACTATGCACAAAGTTATTATCTTCCTAAAATGATCATCTTAAATTGTATTAATACAGTCAATTCCATAATAATATTAAAAACGTTTACACAATGTTTAAAATACAGGTATTAACTAAAGTGCAATATATTAGCAGCAATCACTATTATAGCAGCATTTAACTAAAGTGACAGGTGTTAGCAGTAGGAAATACAAATATAAATACATTTTTTTTTGCTGTTTTCCAGTTGCAAGCTATAATAAAGTTCAATATGCATAACTATTGTAAATTATACTAATAGACCCTTCAACTGGCATACATTTTGATTTAAGCAATTCTTAAAATAGGTTTCTTTAAGTATTGTTATATCACGGAAAATGGTTATTTACTTGTACTTCGTCTTTAAGTTTCCTCTCAGCAATAATAATGAACGTAACAAAGTGATAAGTAAGCTTTATATTGACCCCACTCAAACAGATAATAATTGCTTGCCTGCATGTTCTAATTCCTAGTTCATTAAAGATTGGTTTTAGGATCAACTTCCGTGCCTCTGCCAAAACTGGGCATATGGTTACTATGTGTGTTAATGTTTTCTCCCTTTGACTACAAAGCCTGCAAATGCTCGATGACCATTGATTTTCCCATTTTGGTATACCATCCTTTGTCGGATATCTTCCCAACCTTAAATACATAAATGTATTCTTAAGCCTAAGTTTTAAATGATACGACAAGTAAGATTGAGGTGACAGCCTACCGAAAGAGTTAGAAACTGACCAGAAATTACTTATTTTCCTTAATTCCTCCTTATCCGCTATAGTCGTTAATAATGCGGCCATTTGATTCATTTCTTTTTTTTAAACTATCCTGCTCCTCATTTCGTCAGCCAAATTAGAGCAGTCAAAGTTACTTATGCATTCATTAAAATACAGCTGCCAATTTTTTTAATATTCTCCTTCTGAGATTTCAAGCCAGCATAACTTTGCCAGTGATCCTTCCTCCGAACGGACTAATGTTAAAAGAGACTTCAAGAATGTAGATTGACGCGCCAGAGATTGGTTTTTCAAACCAAATTCCAGCCTTATGTTTGCTCGACTAATATATTTGGGGATTTTAAAAACTGTTTTATATATTCTAATTTCTATATCGTCGAGCACTTTCGCGTCTTTGCCCCTAAAGATAATTGAGCAATATTCCAAAGATGGCATTAATTTTGCTTGCATCACCTTTATCAGATGGTCATAGTTGGCGCATAATAGTTTGTCTCTTAATTTTCTAAAAGCAAATGCAAGTGAGCAACCCCTGGCTTCAAGATTGTTACAATGTTGTCTAAAAATCAGACCGTCATCAAACGTGATTCCAAGGTATTTGTATAATTTCACATTTTCAATTACCATACCATTAATATTCCACTCTTTAATCCTAGGCTTCCCTTTTCCCATAGTCATTATCTTTGTCTTTTTTATATTAATTGTCAGACCATTTTGTGTAACATAACCATTAAAAGAGTTAATTAACCTTTTTAATCCTATTTCTGTTTGGCTCATTAAAATCGTGTCATCTGCATATTGCATATATTTGATTTCCTGACCATGAATAAAAGGCGAATGCGAATTTATAGTTTTAAAATGGGCTGGTAAATCAGCCATAAAAAGATTAAAAAGGCAAGGAGCCAAAACACAGCCTTGTTTTAGTCCCACATTCGTAGCTAAACGTTGGGTCATATGTTTACCATCGCCTATTTTGATTTGCACCCAGGTGTTGGAGTATAACAGTATAATCATTTTTAATAGAGACTCTGGAATACCCCAATTCCGTAGCTTCCTCCAAAGAATATTTCGTGGCACAGAATCGAAAGCGGCTTTTAAATCAATAAAACAAACATATAATCTTTGCTTCCTAGTTTTGGCTCTCTCACCTAATAACGTTAATAAAATCAAGTTCGTATGGGTTGATTCGCCCCTTCTAAACCCAGTTTGAAATTTAGGAATCAACTCTTCCTGTGAGGCCCAAGTCTCTAACTCATCCAGCAAGCAACTAGCAAATATTTTTGCCTCTACATCAGTGAGTGTAATTAAACGGTAATTAGCCGGATTATCCTGCGGGCCACATTTATATATCGGCTGTATGATACTGCCGTGCCAGGATAACGGAAGAAAACCTGATTTAAGAATTTCATTAAATAAAAGCATTAATAACTCCGGCCAATTACTCAATTCAGCCTTAAATATTGCATTTGGGATACCATTTGGACCCGGTGCTCCGTTGGATTTGATCCTTTTAATCGCTTTTTTTACTTTGTCGAGCGACCAGGGTTCCATTTCCATTCTACATTGAGGGGGAGAAATGCCGCCCCCACTCCCCCTATCTTTTAGTTTATGCATATCAACTAAACTATTATTACTAAATGTATCATTATCTAAATATTCTGTATCAATTTTTTCATTAAAAAAGCTCACCCAACTCACTTCATCAACATTAGCACTGCTGCCTCTATTATTACCATTCTCAATATCATTAATAATGCTCCAGAATAACCTAAGATCTTTGGATTTACATGTGTGATGGACTTTTGCCCAAGTTAATTCATAATAGGCTTGTTTTGCTATCCATAATTCCTTCTTGTATCTCTGTTTTAACTCTCTAATTTTACATGATATATTGAGACGCGGTAGCCTATTATTGTTCCTGTGAAGTAATCTTATTTCTTTATTACGTTTTCTTTTTTGATATACTAAATGGAAAGAATACCATCCTGGTCTCCTAGGATTAAGTGCAATACCCCTACAGGGCTCGTCTCTTGCAAATTTAGCTACTAATTTATCACACAAATGGGACCAAAGGTCAACCATAGACTGCCCTTCAGCATAAGCAGAATGCGTATCCTGAATTAAACAGCCAAGAAAGCTCAAGATTTTATCCTCAGTTTTTCCATTCCATGTTAACCTTTTAAGATTAAAGGCCGTTGGAGCTTTTATCAAAGTCCTAGTTTCTGGCAGATACTCCGGATCAATGTCAAGGAGAATGACTTGTGGATTGTGATCGCTTTCAATCCTTGGGACAATCTCGTAATTTTTTACTAAATTATATAATTTCTCAGACAGTATAGTATAGTCTATTACAGAGGAACAGTCAGCTTTGTTAAATGTAGGAATATTATCTGAATCATGCAAAATCTTTAGATTGTATTTTTTGAACTCATATTCTGTCCATTGAGCTAACCGTTTTAAGTCAAGAGTCTGCCTAATAAAAGGAACAAAGTGCATATTAAAATCACCTGAAATAATAAATACTGAATCCAAGTGCTCATAATATAAAGTTTTTACCATTCCCCATAGCAGGATTATTTGAGAGGATCTAACTTTCTTTTTACAACTTAAATACACATTTAATAAGATAATTGAGTGACTGGCTATTAGTTTAACACACTGGAGCCATTTTACATGGAGGTCTATTTCAAAGTGAGATGCTTTAAGATTTGTAGAAATATATATAGAAAGACCACCACATGGGTGACCTGAATTTGCTTCATGTGTTGCATTATTACAATATTCAATATAGCCAATAAGGGGTTCATTAGACGTCGACCAGGTTTCCTGCAACATTATTATACTAGAAGCTTTCAGGAAATCCATTACCCCTTGATCTTCAATTAACGATTTTAAGCCATTGGTGTTCCAGGAACAAAGAGTCAGAGGATTTGAACAGCATCAATCCTTCTTTTCAAGATTTTGCTTGGTTAATATTCCTGGGAGCCAACTCCAATCGTCTTGTAACTCTGGGACTTTCTTCAATGCTTCACAGGTTCGCAAACCAGACTGACTACTCCTTATCTTAATGCCGTAAGCTATATTTAATTCCTTAGATGCACCTGATGCATTTTTTAAAACTCTAACCTGTTCTATTCTGGCTGTTTTTCTATCATCTCGTTTTTGACTAGCCATACATATTTTATTATCACCACTTTTTTGCTGCATTATATCAAGGGGCTCATTTGGAATCAACACCATTGGATAACAAGACGCTTTTGGTCGCCAAACTTTAATACCCCATTTCTTAAATACGCTAACATTCGTCATTATTTTGTCCGCATTGTCCCTGTTTAGCCAAATTGTAATTGTTATCTCCTTATCGGGGTATTCATCTTCTTTCTTAAATTCCACTGCTTCCAGATCCGTAGTTACCACATCTTTAAGATCTGTAATAACACGTAGTAATTTCAAGATATTACCACGGTTTAAAATATCGTGCGGGCCTCTAGATATATATTGGGGGCTGAAGGCTACTTTCCTTGTTTCAGGCGACTGGTTTAAATACTCCATATTCTCTTTCTCCATAGTAACAGGGGGGCATGTATTTTCCATAAATGGCGACCCATCTCTTTCCCTCAGCAAAGTCACTTCTTCGCCTTCCTTGATTAATTGCTCTTGTGTCCCTAAATGGGCCCCCTGAATGGTTCTATTATCACCTTGCTTGTCAGTATGATTTGCTAGTATCTGATTAACAATGTTGTTTTGAGCTCCTTGGTCGACCACTAATTCATTACTTGATATCCGACTTAATTCAATCACTAGTTCATTACTCAGGCTTGTTAAATGACTGGTAGATTTAGCTGGATTCCTAATTTGCCCAAATTGCAAATTATGGACTTCTGCCCTTACACTTATCATTTGATCGGATACTTTTTCCTTTATTATTATTGGCGCTTCCCCTATGGGGACAGAACTGGATGTGCCCTCTACCTCCCCTGGTTTTTTTGTACAACACTCTAATTGGTTTACCTTTACAATTAGTCCTGATTTTTTTTTGGGGCCAAAGATCGGAAAGTATGAATTTATTTCAGATCCCTTTACTTTCAATAACTTAGGATCTACACTCACTTCTTTACTAAGAGTTTGTAGTTCATATGCTTTTTTATTGTGAGTTTTCCTTAACCTTTTCCTAGCCCTTTTTGACAGATTTGTTGGTTTTGGTGAAACCCTTGTTTCTTTTCTTTGTTTCGAACATGTCTTTTCCAAATTACTTGAATCATTAATTCCACCAGAGGCATCACTGCTCCCCCCTTCTATTGCCAAGCTATCTTCTAAAGAATCTAAATGAGGGACTTCAATGAGAGCTTGTGTATTACTAGCATATTTTCCATATTGAGGTTTAACATCATCCATCGGTCTGCCTAAAATATTAGATGGTGCAGTCATTTCATCCCTACCTTGACCATTTCTACCGGACAACGATTTTACTTCTTGCACCATGGAACTTACTATTGAAGGCAGATCCGAGATCTTATCAATCAACTGTGCACAGGTACAGGTTATATATGAAGTATCCTTATCTGCTTGAACTTTCATAATGAGATTGGTTAGATGCAAGAGTTTTGTGTCAATACCCGCCACATGGGTTGCCAGAGTGTTTAATATATCCACCTGAACATCCAATTTGTCTGAGTGGAAATTTAGCGCATGAGTAATTGAGCCCATGGTATGTATTAAACAATCCCATAAACCTTGCTCTGTGCTAACCTCACTCTTTTTTTGGGTAACCTCAGCTTTAGATGATGACGGTATATTCTCTTTAAGGTCTGAGCTACATTGATCGTTTGTACTAAAATTCTTCTCAGGGCTACCAACTTCTTGATCGAGCAATGATTTATTAATAGTGAAGCTATTAAAGCTATTCTCCATGTCTATACTTGATTGATCCAGATTAATCAAGCTATTACCATCTTTAATTGAACAGCTATTTGGGACAGGCTGTGAGTCCTCTGTAACTAGAATGGATTCGCTGGATCCATCTTTGAAAGTTGAAATTCCAACTTCAACTCCATCTCCAGCTTCAGCTCCTTGTACATACGTATTATCAATCACACTATCATATTTATTTTCATTCAGTGCCTTCAGTGGAGACAAAGCACGCCCTACATCCAGCCTCTCAAAACACAACTCTTGACTGGCAAATTGAGAATCATTACCCGGCCAAGGCTCCTCCTGCGCTGTAGAGTCACAGACGTGAATTTGAGCCAGAGCTTGTAACCGCCCTGCTACAATTAAGGGATGGGGTGAGGGTGCGAGTGCGGATGTCAGTGCTCTATCTGTCACAACCTCTTCCACTAAAATCTTCCTGTCCTGATTAACCGATACAACATCCATTTTTACAGGCAGCTTAGTTTGGGTCAGATCATTAGCGGGGCAACTTTCTTTTTCTTTTTTACACAATGGGGAGGACAGGGGAGAGGACAATGTGCGCTCACTGAACCCCCCGCTAGGTTCGTCCCTCTCAAAGAACTTTCTTTTATGGTTTTCTTTATGAATATCTTTATCCGACTGTATTTGATGGTACTTGAAGAAGTAGTTCTTTATAGACGACTGCGCCACACATGGGGACTTCATATGAACATAGTCTTTACTTAGAGAAGCGGATAAAGCCCCTTCCTCAGCTGGGATAACCACATTCTCCTCTGAACCGGCACTTCTTCCGTTAATTAACACGTCTCCCTCCTGTCCTCCTTTTCCCTTATCCCTGCTATGTCCGACTGGGTCTTCTCCAATCCCTACCATCACTTCTGATTTCACCTCAGTCGACTGGGTTCGTTTAGAGTTTTGCGGGGCTCCACGCTGGAGACCAGACCTCATCGTGAAACGCACAAGATCACACAAGATCACACAAAGACCACTCCGCTCAGCACCACCTCTTCTCTTTTGAGATCTTTTGAGTTCGTGAGCTTACGTAGTGTTTTGCAGCTCTCTTGCGTACTCTCATTAACAGCCTGGTGCTTCCTAGACCCTGTAAGCGCAAAACATCACCACCTCCGCTCTTATTTCCACTCCTCCTCCCAAGCCTGTCTGCACCCCTCTGGTTTGGAGCAGCTGCCGTCAGGGAGAAACAGCGTGGTTGTTGCGTATGTGGCGTGGTAGCTACTCACTCTGAAAAGTTGAAAAGTGCTTGTTTTTTTTTTTTTTTTTATTTCGCCAAGGATTTGATGGAGTTTTAATGGAGTTCTATCCCAATGGTGTGAGCTTGTTAACACACTGCTGACAGATTCTTGGCTTTTATATCGGGCAACCACCTCGAGAAAATGCCCTCCGGACTTTCACTTTGAGGCTGTTTAAAAGAACTAGGAACAGCAGGTTGTGTGGAATTAGGGCTGGGGGTGGGGGAAAATAGGTTTTATAGATAAATGAAGTCAGGGCAAGATAAGGCTAGGCTAGGCTATGCTTCGAGCCACAAAGCCCAGGCCTCGTGCCTCCTCCTCCTGAATGCTGCAAAGACGCCCTATGCCAGTGCTCGCCCAAGATCACACAGCATGGCAAAGCCAACTTCAATTCAACATCCTCTCTAGGATATCAAGTGAGAAATGTAACAAAGGACGAGCAAAAGGCAGCAGGCAGAAATCCGGGTGCACTGGATGTGCCAAGGAAACCACTCAGCTGGAGACCAACGGCAGCTGCCTACTCCTGTCCCTGCTGCTCGAGGCTGCTCAAGGCTGCTCTAAACCTAGTCCTTCGGTCAAAAAAAAAACAAAACGTGAGGTTAGGACAGTTGTTTTGGAGGTACGCTACCCCCTCTTGTGGCCAAACCGTCTCGCCTCCTCAGCCTGTCTCCGCTGTCACGCTGGTGTCGTCCGCCGGCGCAGACCCACTCACCCCGTTGCTGAGAGCAGTAGAGAATTCGAGGCAGTCTGCAGTTTTTTTTGTCAGGCAAAAGCTGGGGTTAGTTACAGGCGGCAGCGGGGCTGGGGAGGGCTGAGGAAAGCTGTGAGCAAAGCAAGCAGCACAACTCAGCACAGGTGGCAGGAAAGGCAGTGCAACCCGAGTCTGCTAGGGGGCTGAAGGGGGCTGAAGCAGGCTGAAG
Source organism: Lissotriton helveticus (assembly GCF_964261635.1). Lineage (NCBI taxonomy): Eukaryota > Metazoa > Chordata > Amphibia > Caudata > Salamandridae > Lissotriton > Lissotriton helveticus. The sequence goes on from NC_136070.1 coordinate 462,719,521, forward strand.
CAGGCTAAACGGCTGGACTGGGAAGGAGCCGACCCACAACTCCCGCTTACCGCCACCGCCAGCCGCCGCTTAGCCTGCACCACGCCGTGTAGCCCGTAGTTCCGGGATCTGGGATCCGGTGCCGGGGTCCTGGTTGCCGGGGTCCTGGTTGCCGCAGGTAAGGTAAGGTAGGCCGCTACGGCCGCGTTAGGCTGCGGGGTGGCAGTTCTATCCGCTATCTCCAGTTTTCGTTTCCGTTTGAGCGCTCGAGAAATTGTAAGTCGCTCGAGGACGGAGAGACAGGAGCCGCTCAACTCAGCTGCAGCAAAAACTCGGAACAGGAAACCAAACAGCCTCGGAACAGGACACGTTGATCAGTAAGTAAAAAGATAATGACAGAGATGGAAAAGAGTCTAATTAAGAATGCATTTAGAAGAATGAGGAATAGAAGATAACTGAGAGTAAGTGAAGAACAGTCATAGAGTGAAGGGATGAAGAGAGAGAGAATAATATACAATGATTGAGGGAAATGGAGTGAGGAAGTTAGTAAAGAGACACACTAAGAGAAATACCGAGTGAGGTGGAGTACAATGAGTGAGCAAAGGAAATGAGTAAGGGAACAAAAAAAGAAAACAGAGGAGAAAGCGACTAAAACAGTGGTAATGAGAGAAACTAATTTGGTGATGAAAGTAAAGAGAAGGACATTGAAAGAAAGGAAATGAGGGGTAGTAATGGAACCGGACTAAAAGAAATAGGTTGAAGAACGATGAGAGGAGCAGTGAAGTTGTTGTAAGAGAAATGATAGAAGGTAGATAAACACAAGTGAACATAACACAAGGAGAGTGAGGGACTGAGTACATAGAGGTAGTGAACAGAAAATAGAGAGAAGAGGTCAAAAGAAAGGAGGAAACAAAGATAAGCGAGGGAGAGTGGATGATTTATAGTGATAGAGTGCGACAATACTGGTGAGTGAGTAAAGAGGAATTACTAAAAGAGCAAAGGAGGAAAACAAGGAAAAGGAAAGTAAAGCAGACAGACTGAAAGCTGAATAGATATTCAAGGGAGAGCGTGGATGCAGACAGTTGAAATGAGAATGAGGGGTTGTGAAAGATGTTGATTAAACAAATGGGTGTGAAACAGAGTGAGAGAAAGGCAGTGTGAGTGAGTAAAGAGAGCTGAAAGAGAGAGGAAAAAGGAAAGTGAGTGTCAGAGAATGGGAATACAATTTAATTTACACAATCCAAAGTATAGATTAACTTGTACAACATGTTACATAGTTTATTTTTGCTGTTCTCAGAATATATTGAATTTCACTTAAAACAGTGAGTTCAAATTACTCATCATATGACAGCGGGAAAAAAAAAACACAATCTAAAAGATTGTGTTTTAAAAAAAACCTTAGATACTAACAAATGACAAATGTACACTAATCTTTGATTGACTTACTTTTCCTTGAGGCCAAATAGTATATCATGGAAGTCCTTTTCTCGTTGCAAAGTACTCTGCTGTTCACTAAAAAATCCATTTAATCGACTTTCTAGAAGAAAAGCTCCAAGAACATCTGAAATATTTTCATTATTTTCATATACTCCTTTTTTCAGTCATGACTCTTTACTCATTCCTGTACCTTTCCTTTTGGCCAAATAGTGTCAGATGTATGAGTATATTTTCAAATTACCTCTAAGAAACTCTGAAATTACCTTTTTTTCCGACGTTCTGAAAGAAAGGCTGAAACAACATTTTCATAATATTTAAATTTACCTAATTCCATCTGTGACTTACTCATGTTCATCATTTCCAATAATACTAATATCACTTCCTATAAGATCCACTTACAGTACCTATATAACAAATCAATTATTTATATTATCTTGATCACTTTTACTCTGAATATAATTTTAAATAGCAAACTAACCTTTATTAACTGCTCCCGTCTTCATACGCCAATTACCTTTACTTAAATTTCGGTTCTAAAAACACTAGATATGAATTTTTTAAGTCAAAAGGTAAACGTTGTTTAAAAGTCAAATGAGTATCGTTACAAAGGGTCCAACCTTTGCAACTTTTTAAATAGCATGTGTAATGCCCTGATGTTGTTGAAGGACCGTCATGATAAATAATAGCTACAGTTCCAAATGTTCTTCCAGAAATGGATAACTGAGAAGCCACACAATTTTTAATAGAAGTTGTCAATTTCGTTCCATCTGGTCTACATCGTTGGAACATTAAAATGACATAGTGACCGTAACTTTGTAGAAATAATGTGGACAGCATTGCAGACTTACATTGGGTACACACCATATTGTGATCAGCTGCTTTAACTAGATTATTGAAAGACACTGATTTGCAGTCTGGTAAAGTCAAATATATAAATCTTTCAGTGTCTATTCTAGTAGTACTTGATGAAGTACAGTTATCACAGTCATGTTGCCATTGATAAGAAAGGTTAAAAAGATTTTTTATATCTACCCCTTCATCTTGCAATACATCAAACATATACATTTAAAATTCCTGACAATCCTGCTGAATTATCTGTGAAAATTGATTTTGACCAGAACATATGTCTAGAAGATTTCTAATTTCTGAAACACTTTCTATTTTTGCTCTATCACTGCTACATTTCTCTAACACAGAATTCAATAAACAGCACAATGTTTGATCCCGATTTTCAACAATCTGTTTTTGTAAATTTTGAAGAAAAAAAACAACATTAACTACTACATTAGCATAGCAGTTGACACCAGAACTGTTTTCAAACTGAAATCCAACAACATCTTCAACAGAATCCTTTTTCTTTCTCTTTACAATTACACTTTTATCTACTTTTTGCCTTTTTGCTAGTACCTCACTGCAATTAATCTCATTTCTTCTTTTTTGGCCTACCACACGTTTTTCAAACAGAGGATATTGAGCCAAATGTGGATCATACTCTCTTCTTAACCTATTGTATTCTTTAACACAATCTAGATCAGCAGAAATCTTTGTTTCATCCCACTCAATCAAGTACAATCCTGATAAAGTTCTGACTCGTGATAATGCCACATATGCCATACCCTCTTTAAACACAGAACTTCCAATGTTCACCAAAGCACTATCTACACTTAAACCTTGAGATTTATGAATTGTCACCGCATATGCCAAACAAACAGGAAACTGTTTTCGGCGAACATATACGTCTTTCACAAGCAAAAATCTAGCTGAACAACGACAAATTTGTTCTATTTCGTCAATGTCATAAAATTTAATTTTTTTAATTTCAATTCCATCTCTATTTTTGTAATTCACAAAACCAACAACATGACCCATTGCTCCATTTACCAGACCTCTTTCAACATTTAAATTCCTTCTCAAAATGATACGACAATTTAAACACACATTCAGAGTCTTTTCAAAACCAGCAGTTTTAGATATACTCTTCTCTAATGAATCCAATTTTGATTTCAAATGTTCAAACAAAATAATTGTTGCTCCCATATGCTCTATTTTATCTATAGCTTCCAGTTTCACTATCTCTTCATTTTCTAACTTCAACATTTTGTTGTTGAACATGGAACATTCTTTCAGAGTAGGCATCAAACATATGCCAGATTTCTTCTTGTTAATTTTCTTAAAAATATTCTCTGGAAGAATGTTTTCATTTGGGTACAAATTAGAAATTAATTGTCCATGTAAAGCTTCTTTCCCATGCTGACTTATTTTTCCGATTCTTACATCTTGTAGAATATTTTTATAATCTTCATCCTTTGCCTGCTGCATATTTTGGAATAGTTCTGCATATTTGAAGTTTAGCCATATGTTAACGTTTCCAATGCTTCCTAGGCACTTTCTGGTATCTTCATGCGTGAGCATTTTGAACACAGGTTGTCCTTCCACTGGAGTCAACTGCAGTAGATCTCCAAAAACAATAATGTGTTTTCCTCCAAATAAGACATCATAGTCTTTTCTAAGAATTTCTTGCATTCTCAAATGCACAAAAGCAAGCATTTTATTTGACACCATGCTTACTTCATCAATGATAAGAAGTTTCATTTTCTTCAGGACTCTCGAAACATCGGAACACGTATCCCCAGATAGCTTGTGATATTGCAATTTGTTATCATGCTCCACTGGCAGCATCAGTAAACGATGTAAAGTAATCCCTTTAATGTTATGTGCAGCCAGCCCAGTTGGAGCGGTAACAACACAAGACAGCGGTGATTCAGTCCTTTTCTGCAGATAAGTTGCAATTGCTTTAATCAGAAAACTTTTTCCAGTTCCCGCTTCTCCACTCACGTACAGTTGGACAGGCTTAAATGATGTACATGAGCACTCTTTTTTCTCATGACTGAATCCATGTTCAATCTGTTCTGTGACTTCGTCATATATCTGTTTCTGCTCAAGGTTTAGTTGTTTCACCAAATCTTCTAAGATAACTACATCATCTTGAGCTTGTTCCATAGCTCTTTCCACCTCATCCATGGCAGTGGCAGCTTAATTTTGTATAATTGGTCCTCCAAGTGCATCCTGACTCAATGAAGCAGAACTCTGACTGTCTTGAGAACTGTCTCTAGCAATCTCTGCAGCAATTGTGGCTTCTTGCTCTATTTCATCGTTCAACATTTGCAGATAATTTGGAAAAACAGAGCATTCTATGGTATCCTTGATTGCATTAAAAGAATCTTCGTAACACAGAAAATCTCCAAGTAGTTCCTCTTCTGTACGCCATGGCTTAAAGAGTTGCAAAAGAGCCAAATAGTAAAATTCTTTTTTGTCTGGATTTACACAACTCAATTTTTCACTGTTTCACTAGACATCCTTCACATCCAATGACAGCATATATTCCATTATTGATATCTTCTCTGATGTTCCTCTTATAAATATATCTTTGCAGAACTTCATAGAGACAAGCGTTCTCAAGATAAGGACTTCTATTTGGATAGTATGTAGCCAACATGTTTGTCTTCAAAATATCTGTACTTTCTGGTTCTTTCTCCGCCAAATACTCTATCTCCTGTACAGATTTCAAAACTCGGTTTCGTGTTGCAGCAAGACCTAGACTCACCCAAATGATGGTTCTAGATTTGGCATAGAGACTTGCTGATGACACTCGATCAGAACATTCATATGCTCCAATTTCTCGATGCGACAACATCTTCAAACTGAAACTGTATAATTTCTTGCTTATACTCTTTTCATGTGAAATGTCCTCCCACATTTCCTTCAGTTCTGTCTTTTCTTTTTTTGTGATGTAAGACGTCACATATCGAGCCACAGCAATAGAGTTGTCAGCAAGGAATTGAATATCCATGTTAGCATTCCACATGGACAAAATCACTGGGTTGTAGTCGTTGATGTACTTGGACTCTTCGTTTCTTTTTAAATTGTATGTATTTTTTGGTGACTTCCTCGTCACAGTATGTCGCAGAGAAGACATCAAATTATTTACTCTTCCTTTAGAAATCACTGGTCGTGGAAAGCTGAAACGACATTTTGTGTAGAACTTGTCCTTGTTTCTGAATTGTCGACGACAGTACTTTCCACAACGATGGGATTGAAAGCGTAAAACTTGTTGCCTTAAACTGTTTTCTTCTGTAGTTTTCGGAACAGCACATGTTGAATACTCTTCAATGAAGCTCATTACTGTCTCATCCGAATCTGTTCCAAATTTGGGTGCATCTTTTTTCCACAACAACATATGTATGTGAGGAGCACCTCTCGCTTGATACTCCTTTCTCCAAAAGAAATCCAAAACCTCTCCAAGGGGAGGATTTTTTTTGTTGGTAATAAAAGACATCATAGCTTCAAATCTATGATTGAAATATCTGCATACATTCACTGGATCCAAAGAACACAGCTCTCCAGGTGTTTTGAATTCTATATTTTGTATATTTGCATTTGCCTCTCGTAGAAATTGAATTAAGTCGTCCCATGCATACTCGGCACAGCTAAGAGTGAGGAACCATGTCGGAGTTCCTAAGTTTCTTAGCATACATTTCAATTCCCCATGACAACGGTACCAATACTCATTTGTACCACGCTGACATGCCATGAGATTGATTAGATGAGATTCCAAAATATTATCTTGCAGATTCACTTTCTCCATAAAGTCCCTCGCCGAAACATTTTGCAGATGTGCTCCACTTTTCAGTATATGGTTTACTGCATAAGAAAGCCCAGACAAGTCACTTTCATACAGTAGATGAAACAAATAGGGAATGCATTGACGAAACCTTGGATCTTCAGCATATAAACTTACAGTTCGATATTCAGATGCAGGAATTTGAAGTGGACGATCGTCATATCGTCCACCTCGACCTGTTGGAAATAGCTGTGGAAAACAACGAGCTTCCAAACTTTCTTCCCATACACTAATGGGACTTCCTTTTGCTGCTTTCATTTGAAACAATTCAATTGCATTCCCCATTACTTCTTTGGAATGCAAAGGATGAACAGTATAATGTTCATATATTTCTTCACTTCTAGACACATCAACTTTTTCAATTTGGCCGCCTGAACAATCACTGTCTTCATCTGCAGCTGTTTCCTCTGCTGCAACACATACATCTTTATAATACTCATTGTTTTTTACTAAATACAACGTTGCCTTTTGGACTTTCCTAACATCCACTAAATCTTGCCAGATTTTCTTACTCTTTGTCGGAACCCCATTAACTAGAATAACTAAAGGTTCCTCTTCTACTTTTTCTATACCAATTGTATCAATATTTTTTTTGAAATCAAGAGGCAAATAAACAACTCTTCCCTTTAATCCTCTCTGCAAATCTGTAGGAGGCAATTTCCCTATCTTAGGCTCCATGCAAACAATTGCCTGAAAAGGGTGGCCCATTGAATCAAAATAGACTCATATGTATTTAAATCCATCAATTCACGGGGAATGTCTACCAACTCCAGATTATTATGAACAGCTCTAGCAGGCATTCTGTTTTGATTTAATTTATCATAACAATATTTACAAATACGCTGATCAGAACTCAAATCAAAACAATTCTCCACCCACAAAAAAGTTGCAAAATCCTTCCACTCATAATTATTAGTCTTTTCACTTTTTACGTATAAATCAACTAATCTAGTTTGAAGCTTATAATGACTTCGTCGACAACACACACAAGTAAAATTCGGCCTTTCACTTGATTTCACCTTAAACCTGGTAATTTCCTGCTCAAACTTTTCTGTACTTGAAATCTGTACATTGTCTTCCACATTACCTTGAATTGCTGTGTCAATTTCTACACTATCCTCTTTTTCACCAAAATAACAAATCTCAATTTCTTCACAAATCTTCTTCACATCTAATTCAGTTCCATGCAAAAGAGCACTGTTTAATTGTTTAAGCTTAAGTGCTGGACTTTTTGCATAATACAACATTCTCACTAATTTCCTCATTTTGGTATGATGCACTGCTAACATCCTAAAATGATGAAAAACACTCTGACAGACTTTTCTAGAAAGACAAGCCAGTGAATGGCCTTGCAAACCTGTGTTTTCTCTCACTCTGCAAGGATCTAAGTCTTGCAACAACTTCACTTTCTGCTTTAGACTTTTCTTACTATATGTACGTAAGAAATTACAAAACAAATCAATTGATTCCTGTCGCACACTACAAATACGACTACACTTCCAAGTGTACACTGGACCCTTAGTACGTTCCCTAAAACTTCATCAGTTAACACCTCTTCTGGTTCTCTAGGCACAAGTTTCTCTTTTTCAATCGGACAACCGTCTTTCACTTCATACGCTCGATCACTGGTGTCAACTGCATGCACTAAATCATTCTCCTGGAAGTAACTCTCCTCATTAAAAAATGGCTCACAACTTGAACTGTGCATCCATTCTCCAGAAAAAACTTTACAAAAATTAGTCCGATGAATTACTCTTTTCCATCTACTGTTTGATTTGAAAACATCAATTGTCTTGTTAAGTGTCCTAATTCTATTGATTATTAAAATAAATAATTTTTTCTTAACTTCAAAAGCCTGATCAACAATCTTCTCTACACTTTTTTTTTCTTATAAAAAGCAGCTCTCTGTTTACCTTTCCTAATGTTTTTTGACAAATTTAAAACCACCCTATTGCGAAACATTAGTTTACGAATGTCTCTAAACTGATTCTGCCTTCTATTCCTATACATATTATTCCCTCCTGCTCCAGTTGTAGAATTCTTTGAGGTTCTCTCCTTCCTTTTCAAATTTACTCTCTCATTCTCTTTTTCTACATGCTGTCCATCATTTTTTGGGGATGTACTTATGTTACGTAAGAAAGACTTAGTTTTCTTACCAGGAGCTTTGTTCCTGTTTTTTGAAGTATTTGTTGTGGAAGAGTGCTGTAATTCCGTTGCTGTTTTTGTTTTTTGGCGGTTATGTTGTTTTCTTCTCCTTTCCCTTGAGGGCATCTTTGCTTACTCTTCAAATCTTGATTTCAATCTGTGTTAAAAAAAAAGCACATTATAGACCACTATTACCAAACAACAAAGCAATGACAAAAAGCAAACAATCTATTCAGGGTTACAGATCAGGTGAGGATTCTCCAGGGATGCACAAAAGGTGAGGCCTGTATTGAAGAGTATAGTGGAAGACAGCTCTGTCCACAGGTACAAAGAAGATGAGACCTGTGTCTAAGAGTCCAGTACGGGATAGACTTCATAAAGTCTAGTCCACTGCACTCTTATACACAGGCTTCACCACCTATGCTTCCCGGGAAAGGCCTCTCTCCCACTACAGTCCTGCGTCAGTTTTGCGCTACTGATGCGTCACTTTTTGTGACGCATTGGCGGCATAAAACATGTGCCTTGTTGCACCATATTTAAAAAGTGATGCATGTAGGTAGATGCGTCATTTTTTAAACCTCTGCACCACATTATACCTCTGTCAAGTGTAATGTACACAGAGGGGTCATTTCTCCGCAAAAAGCCTCGTAATAATGACGCAGTGAAATCTATGAGATTTCACTGCGTCACTTTTAGGACACTGTTACATCAAAATCTTGCACCTGCCTCACAGCAGAGATAAGACTGAGGCAAACACTTTCACATGGAGCTTTCCACATGTGATAGGATTCTAACACCTAAGCAGCAGTGCAGATGAGATAAACACTGTCCAGGGGAGCACAAAAGGTGAGGCTTGTGTCCAAGAGTGCAGTGGACAGGACTAAACTGGAGTAGTGTGCAAAAAAAAAAACTCATTTATGAAGCCCTGCGTCAGTTTTGCACTGCTGATGCGTCACTTTTTGTGACGCATCGGCGGCATAAAACATGTACCTTTTTGCGCCATATTTAAAAAGTGACGCATGTAGGTAGATGCGTCACTTTTTAAACCTCTGCACCACATTATACTCAAAAATGTAAAAGCCATTCATTTTCCCCAAAATCGTGTTTGACATCACATTTAGGAAACACAGCACAGGTCCTATGTACAAGCATTCCATGTCATTACTGAAACCTCACTATTTTACAAAATACAATTTCTCTATGCAAACAAACTCAATATGCTTCCTACACTGAGTTAACACAGGTAACATCATTGTAAAGAGTCAAATTGACGCCTGTGTCTAAGAGTGCAGTCGGGGATAGGCTTCATGAAGCCTAGTCCACTGCACTCTTAGACACAAGCCTCACCACCTACGCTCCCCAGGAAATCCCAAACATGTATCTTTTTCCGCCATATTTAATAAAAGTGACTCATGTAGGTAGATGCGTCACTTTTTAAACCTCTGCGCCACATTATACTCAAAAATGTAAAAGCCATTCATTTTCCCCAAAATCGTGTTTGACATCACATTTAGGAAACACAGCACAGGTCCTATGTACAAGCATTCCATGTCATTACTGAAACCTCACTATTTTTCAAAATACAATTCCTCTATGCAAACAAACTCAATATGCTTCCTACACTGAGTTAACACAGGTAACATCATAGTAAAGAGTCAAATTGACGCCTGTGTCTAAGAGTGCAGTCGGGGATAGGCTTCATGAAGCCTAGTCCACTGCACTCTTAGACACAAGCCTCACCACCTACGCTCCCCAGGAAAGCCCAAACATGTACCTTTTTCCGCCATATTTAAAAAGTGACGCATGTAGGTAGATGCGTCACTTTTTAAACCTCTGCGCCACATTATACTCAAAAATGTAAAAGCCATTCATTTTCCCCAAAATCGTGTTTGACATCACATTTAGGAAACACAGCACAGGTCCTATGTACAAGCATCTGCCTCACAGCAGGGATAAGACTGAGACAAACGCTTTCACATGGAGCTTTCCCCATGTGATAGGATTCTGACACCTAAGAAGGAGTGCAGATGAGATGAAGACTGTCCAGGGGAGCACAAAAAGTGAGGCTTGTGTCCAAGAGTGCAGTGGACAGGACTAAACTGGAGTAGTGTGCAAAAAAAAAAGAAACTCATTTATGAGGCCCTACGTCAGTTTTGCACTGCTGATGCGTCACTTTTTGTGACGCATCGGCGGCATAAAACATGTACCTTTTGCGCCATATTTAAAAAATGACGCATGTAGGTAGATGCATCACTTTTTAAACCTCTGCGCCACATTATACTCAAAAATGTAAAAGCCATTCATTTTCCCCAAAATCGTTTTTGACATCACATTTAGGAAACACAGCACAGGTCCTATGTACAAGCATTCCATGTCATTACTGAAACCTCACTATTTTTCAAAATACAATTCCTCTATGCAAACAAACTCAATATGCTTCCTACACTGAGTTAACACAGGTAAAATCATAGTATAGAGTCAAATTGACGCCTGTGTCTAGGAGTGCAGTTGGGGATAGGCTTCATGAAGCCTAGTCCACTGCACTCTTAGACACAAGCCTCACCACCTACGCTCCCCAGGAAAGCCCAAACATGTACCTTTTTCCGCCATATTTAAAAAGTGACGCATGTAGGTAGATGCGTCACTTTTTAAACCTCTGCGCCACATTATACTCAAAAATGTAAAAGCCATTAATTTTCCCCAAAATCGTGTTTGACATCACATTTAGGAAACACAGCACAGGTCCTATGTACAAGCATTCCATGTCATTACTGAAACCTCACTATTTTACAAAATACAATTCCTCTATGCAAACAAACTCAATATGCTTCCTACACTGAGTTAACACAGGTAACATCATTGTAAACAGTCAAATTTATTTCTTTAAACATGCACACATTCTTTATTCCTTTTAAAAAATGTAAAAGCCATTAATTTTTCCCAAAATCGTTTTTGACATCACATTTAAGAAACACAGCACAGGTCACTACTAAAACTTCACAATTTTACAAAATACAATTCCTCTATGCAGTAAAAACTTTTTACCAAGCATTATCAAAAAGCATGACACAAAGCAACATTAAAAAACCACAATTTGCTTCCAAATCTTCTCCATAGAGTATACAAGTCTCTATGTATATTAAATGAATCATAACTCACCTTTACAAATGCTCTAGGAGATTCACAACAGTGTCAGATAGACACACCAATATTTCTTTAGCAGAGCAAAAGGTATGTTCTCCAGGCACTGCAACCACTAATGGCACAGAAAATCTCTAAATCTACCCACATATTGCTCATGGTAACCAATCAAAACTCTTCCCTCTGTATTTTCAAACCAACACCCTTCCCCCCCTCAGCCCTTTCTACCTGTTACCATAGCAACTCCCTCCTCACTGAGCTCCAAGGTTTAAAAGTGTATTCTACAATGTTGCAAATCACCTCAGCAAGGATGTTTGACCTGCGAATACACCAGCTTATCTGGTGCAATGTTTCTTTAAATGACTTTTTTTAACCATTCAAATTACTTCTTACACAGAACACAACCATGCACCCTAACATACAGTTTTCAACTATCTCAATCTACCAATCATTGCTTGTGATTCAAGAGCACTGAAACTCCACAGGTTTTTTTTTGCAAACTCCTACTGTTCCAACTGCCATTTTATTCCTACACTTCATCTGACTGCACCAGAACCTCCTCTCCCATGTATTCTGTCTGGATTATTGGACATAGCTATATCCACTGGGCTCAAAGGTATGCAGCTACCAGAAATTTTCACAACCTTGATTTACCAAATGTGAACATTAAATGGATTGGCCAGAGAGGATTGAGATGTCACCAATTGATACCATTGGTGAAAACCTTTTTGCATTTGCCACACCCTAACCTCATAATTCTGCACTGTGGTGGAAATGACTTAGGCACTTTGACTGGGGTAGGTCTGGAAATGCTTTTAAAGGACACCTTTGAACAATTGATGGCACTTTTTCCTCAAACTGCCTTGGTATTTTCCAATATATGCCAAAGGCAGAAATGGAACTGGTCCAACCAATTTTGTCCACAATTTGAGAAAGCACGGAAACATGTGAATAAATCTGTTTCTGCTTACATGAGAGACTATGGAATGGGTTCAATATACAACAACAACTTGCGTTACAACATGCAAGATATCTACAGAGGAGATGGTGTGCACTTCTCAGATGAGGGGAATAGAATATTCCTCCTGAATTTAAGACTGTGCATTGGTACCTACTTGTAGGTACCTAAATCAGCCACAGAACCCAAAAACCCTTTTCAGGGCTACCCTATCTCTGATCACTCCAAATGATTATCTTTTTCTAACTTTTTTCACTGTTTTTCACTAAAGTACGCTCCCCGTTTTTTTTCCCCGCCTATTTGGGCCTCCTAAGACCCCCTCAGAAAACCTAGAGGGTCAGGGAGTGCCTACGATGCCCCCTTATACCCATTCCCAACGTTGTTTGTCCTCCATTTTCTGTCTTAAATCTACCGAAAACAAAATGGAGGACTCCCGTAGCGCTGCCGGTACGCGTACCGGGCGCGCACCCGTGAGCGCTCCCCAAAAATGTTAAAAGTTAATTTACATAAAAACCACTGGAGACACTTTCACCACATATAGAATAGGCCATACTACATACCAGTCCCTACCATTTTCCCAAATTTGGTGGAATTCCATTGAGTCATTTGAGCTGTAGCACTGTCTAAATATCCTGAGGTAAATTAGATGACAAAAACACATCTGAAGTGTTAGAAGTTACAACCAATTAAAATGTTACTTTCATTTTCTTTTTTTTTTCATGACATTTGATTGGTTATGTACATGAATATAAATGAAAAATGAGAGGGAAACACGGCCATTTTGACTACAACTACCTAAGGTACATCTTGAAAGGATTTTCGCATTTTTTCTTCTTCACCTCTCTGTAAAGTAAGTTGAAAATTTGTAAGGGGCACTTTAAGTTAATTTGTAAAAACGTTTTATAATAATTATTTACTGTTCCTCTGCTATAGTTATAGATAGAGATAGGCTCCTCTGTTATATTTATGGATTGACTTAGGCTTCTCTGCTATAATTAGGAATTTACTTACGCTTCTTTACAGGCACTTTTTTATATTTCTACTTCCTGCCTGTTACCATACACTGCCCAAAGTTAACTTCACTGTTAAAAAATCTGAACTACCTTTCTGAACTTAAACCCAACAGTGCCCTAACTCTACTGATATAGTTATTTTTTATGCAATTTACAGCAAAAAAATGGAAGGGGAGCAAGAAAATATCCATATTTCCTTCGAGATGACATCTGAGGATATTCTAAATGAAGATTTTTTTGATGAAGAATTTATGGATCAGTCTTTGGATCAACAATTTGTTGAATGTTTACAAGATATAGAAACATGCATGTTTGAGGAGATTCCAGATGATGTAATGCTGGAAGTTTTATTGAACTATGAAAATTCAAACCAATAAATTTTTATTCAATAATTAAAAATTCTTTGAGACATTATTCATTTTTATATCTAATTCATTAACTACTACCAAAATCATTATGTTTATATTATAGTATAAAGTGAAACTTACAGTATACTGTGCAATTTTAAAACATCATAAGGGAGCAGAGTAGACTATCCATGATCCCCTAGGTCTGCTCAGGGACTATTTAAAGGATCTGTTTCTGCTTTCCTGACAGACTATGGTATGCATTCCATATACCACAATAACTTCTATAACAACATGCTAGATATCTACATAAAAAAGGTGTACATTGAATTTAAAATTCTACATTGGTACCTACATGTTGGTACTTAAATCACCCACACAACACAACAATTCAATTCGAACCTACCCTACCTCTAAGCACTTTAAATTATCATTTTACTGTTTCACTGAGTTTTCCCCATGTGTGGGGCAGGGGGATGTGGGTGTGTGAGGTGTGTGTGTGGCTGTGGGTGTGTGGGGTGTTTGGGTGTAGGTGGGGGTGTGGGGGTGGGTATGTGAGCTGTGTGTGGGGTGTGTGTGGGTGTGGGGGGTATGTGTGTAGGATGTGTGTGTATGTGTGGGATGTGTGAGTGTGTCTGTGAGGTGTGTGTGTGTGTGTGTGGGGGGGAGGTGTGTGTGTGGGATGAGTGGGGTGTGTCTGTGAGGTATCTGTGTGTGTGTGTGTGTGTGTGTGTTGGGGGGATGAGGTGTGTGTGTGTGAGTGTGGGTGTGTGGGATGTGTGGGTGTGGGTGTGGATGTGTAAGGTGTCGGTGTGGGGGTGTGGGGTGTTTGGGTGTGGGTGGAGGTGTGCGTGTGTGAAGTGTGTGTGGGGAGTATGTGGGTGTGGGGGTGTGGGGTTGTGTGCGTGTGGGTGTGTGTGGGATGTACTTGTAGGTACCTAAAACAGCCACAGAACCCAAAAGCCCCTTTTCAGAGCTACCCTACCTGTAATCACTCAAAATGATTATTTTACACTATTATTTTCACTATTTTTCCCCATGGTACGCTCCCCGGTACGCTCACCCGTGCGTGTACCGGGTGCTCCCCCCACCCGCGAAAATCGAAAAAAAAAAAAAAAAATTTTCCACCCGCGGGACCCTTTTATGGCCCCCACATCAAACCTAGGGGGTCAGGGGGGTCTACCCTGCCCCCTTTTGGACATATCCCCCTTTATTTTTACCACCTCTTGTGTCTCGATCCTACCGAGACACAAGATGGCGGCAGCTCAGGACTGTTTCGAATGTTTACAGACACCCGAGAGCCAATCAGCTTTCCATGCGCAAGTCGCGTAGCGCGCCCGGTGCGTTCCCCGGTGCGCGTACCGGGGCGCGCCCATAGATATATATATATTTTTGAACCTAAATTACTCAAAATCCACTGGAGCACATATCTTGAGACATAGCAAAGGCACATCGGGCTACCAGTCCCTACAATTTTGCCAAGTTTGGTGAAAATCCATTCAGCCCTTCGAGCTAAAAGTGCGACCGACCGCCCTATGGAAATTAACATGGGGAAAACATGTTTTGGGACCCCCCTTTTATCTCGGCCCCCGCTTGACGAATCCTCCCCAAACTGTCAGGAAAGGAGCGGAGCGCCACGAGGCAAAGTTGCTGAAAAGTTCAGGCAGATTCCTCAACGGGCGCCAAAGTTATTCCCAATAGAATGTTGCGATTTCCCTATGGAAATCAATCCTAACTATAACTACCTACTGGCGACCGCCAGTAGGTAATATATATATATATATATATATATTACCTACTGGCGGTCGCCAGTAGGTAGTTATAGTTAGGACCTAGTTTCCATAGGAAATCCTCAACATTCTATTTGGATTAACTTTGGCCCTGGTGGATGAATCTTTGCGAATTTCTCAAAGAAGATGGCTCGGTCCGCTGCGCTCCTTCCCTGAAAGTTTGGGGGGGATTGGTGAAGTGGGGGCTGAGATAAAAGGGGGTCCCAAAACGTGTTTTCTCCATGTTATTTTCCATAGGACGTTTAGACACGGCTACAGGTCGAACGGCTGAATGGATTTATAAGAAATTTGCCAAAACTGTAGAGTCCGGCTCGCAGATTACGCTTTTTTTGGAATGGTGTAAATCTGTTCAGTAGTTGCTGAGAAAATTAAAGTTAAAGTCAATTATATATCTATAAGCGCGCACGGGTGCGCGCACTCAAGCGGCTGCGCGCGAGCGGAATTTTTTTTTTGCTGCGTGACGTCTGTTAATGTTCGATTCGAAGGAAATCAGGAAGTGTTGACCGCCATTTTGTCACTGCGAGTAAATATATTGTCATTTCAAAGCGTTGGAACATGGAAAGGGGAGAAGGTAGAGATTGTTTTGCTGCGTAGGTTCTCTCAGGGTGTGCAGTAAGGCCCTTAAACGCGAAAATATATATATATTTTTTTTTTTTTAAGTTGCGGGGTGCGCGCACTTGGGCGCGCACTCCTATTTACAAGAGTGTGAAAATGGAGATAAATCAGAAGTTTGAGTGCTTTGATATAAGGTGGCTCTGAAAAGAGCCCTTGTGTTAATTGAGTTTTTTCTGCATTTATAAGTAAGTACCGATGCAGAGTCTGATGTTGCAGAGGAAGATTCTGTTTCCCTCATCCGTGAAATGAACACCATCTGTCCTATAGATGTCTTGCATGTGGTAACGCAAGTTGTTGTGGTAAATAGAACCCATGCTATAATCTCTGAGGAAAGCAGAAACAGATTTATTTACATGTCTCCTTGCTTTCTCAATTTGTGCACAATGTTGATTGGACCAATTCCATTTCTGTCTTTGGCATATATTGGAATATACCAAGGCAGTTCGAGGAAAAAGTTTCATCAATTGTCGAAAGGTGTCTTTTAGAAGCATTTCCAGACCTACCCCAGTCAATGTGCCTAGATCGTTCCCACCACAGTGCACAATTATAAGGTCTGGTTCTGGGAGATGCATAAAAGTTTTCACCAATGGTATTAATTGGTGACATCTTAATCCTCTTTGCCCAATCCACGTTATCTGCACATTTGGTAAATCAAGGTTGGAAATTCGTCTGCTTGCTGCATATTTTCCACTCCAGTGAATATAGCTGTGTCCTAAAAGCCAAACCTTCATTTTCAAGGCAGATGCACTCGATGGGTTCTGGAAGTGGAATGGCAGTTAGAAGCTGAAAGTCAGGATAAAAAAATGGATGAAGCTTGGTGTGGTTGAAAAACGAAAAATGATTGGTTGATTCTAATACGTGAAGATTGAAGACTACGTTGCATGTTAATGTTATGTAAAAGAAAAAGTAGTATTGGGTGTGAAAAAAATGACATGTAACAGAGCTGTGGATAGGCAGGTGTTTCTGGAGGGAGAACAGTGTTGTTAGTTTGCTGTAGAACGTTGAGATATGAACTTTTGACCTGTGCCTTCAGCCAGGTGCAGAATGAGGTGTTACCATGGAAACAGCCAGAGATGGCAGTGGGGGATGGGTGACTTTTATGTGACATTGAAAATATTGTGAGGGACAACCAACTGAAATGTAAATTTGAATACAAAATTTTGCGGGAGGAAATATGATTGGCTGAAGAGACATATATGAGTCTGTATTGACTGGATATCTGTGCCATTGAATTTTGGTTGCAGTG
Organism: Lissotriton helveticus; assembly: GCF_964261635.1. NCBI lineage: Eukaryota > Metazoa > Chordata > Amphibia > Caudata > Salamandridae > Lissotriton > Lissotriton helveticus. Next base: position 462,736,873 of record NC_136070.1, read on the forward strand.
ATAGCAGCATAATTGAGACTTCCGTCAAACGAATATCTATTTTGTGACTGTCACTGTTGTACATCGTACAAAGCATTGGTAAAGGTAAGTCTGTAACTGTTTGTTTTGTCATGTACCGTAAAATATGGTTTACTCACAAACAATGATTGATTTTCCTAATAGTTTGAAACTAAACTCATTTTTGGCTGTCATAATGTGTTGTATTTCTAAAACTATTTTTAATTTAAATGTGAAATATGAAGTATAAAATATGTTTAATATAAAGAGTAATTATTTGTGTGATTTTAGGAGGAGCTTGGCGGGCATCCGAGATGGCCGCGTGAGCACAGCGCTCCCCGGACCCCCACCGCTCCCGGCATAATATCCTGCATGAATCCTGATTTTTCGCGAGGATTTGTATAGAGGATGATGGGCTGATCTACCTGGACCTTTCAGAAATTTATTTTGACCCCGGGTGCCTGTGTTATGGCGAATTGAACTTTTGGGCTCCGCCCTTGAGGTGCGCCCGGGACTGGGTGAGGTTCGGTGGCCGTCTTGGAGTTGAACAACAACGGCAGGGGGATTGGACTTGTGGGTCCCCTTCTTAAGTTTCGGTTTCGATTCTGCCTCTGACTGGGACATCGGCGAGAGGGTCGGGCCAGAGCTGGTTCCAGGACACGAGTCGGCTGTCGGGCCTTTGGCTGGACTGTTCTTCTATTTGGCTGTCCCTATTCTGGTGATAATCTTGTTACGATCCTTTGGTCCCGAGGCCTCCATTTCTGGTGCCCGGTCCGTTGGCCCTGGTGACTCTCCCTGTGACGCATCTCCGGGATGGCGGGCAGAGGGGACCGGGAGACGCGCAAGACGAAGACTCCTCTGCGCGGGGGTCCGATCCAATCCAACGTTATGGACCGTTATACCCATTCTAAGGGGTCCCCCGGAGCTGCCCTGCCCGGTCCCTGTGCATCTGACCACGTTGTGGATGCGTCGACGGAGCCTTCCTTGCAGGACATCATGGGCGCCATTTCTGGCATGAGGGAGTCAATAGGCCAACAATACGAGACCTTGACCCACAAAATTGACACCGTGGCAATCGATTTGAATCTAATCCGAGCCGATCTCTCCAAAACGAACGAAAAGGTGAAGTCGTTGGATATCAAATCATCCAGTCTCACGGCGGACGTCTCTGAGGTACATACGGAGATTGGCAATCTCCGTAGGGTGAACGAGTTCATGACCCGGCGCTTGGAAGATTTTGAGAACAGGGCACGTCGCTGTAATGTTCGCGTGGTTGGTGTCCCGGAGAACCCAGAACCCCACTCGGTTGATCTCCTGGTTGAAGACCTCGTCCAGAACCACCTTTCTCCGTCTGGCCTTAGTAAATTCTTCACAGTGGAGCGCGCACATCGTGTTCCGGGGGGCCAGGGTAAGCCAGGCGCCCCGCCGAGACCTATTGTTGCCAAGCTTTTCCACTATAGAGATCGGGACGCTATCCTGCAGGCGTCGCGGGTGAAGGGCCCGGTGGCCTTTGAGAATGCCACGGTGAACTTTTATCCGGACTTTTCCCAACAGGTCCAGAAGCAGCGGATGGGATTTCGTGGTGCCAAGAAGCGTCTTAGGGACATGGGGATGCGCTACGCTATGCTCTTTCCGACCAGGCTGCGGGTTGAGTATAATGACCGGACATTCTTCTTTGATCGGCCGGATGCTGTGAATGACTGGCTGGACTCCTTGCCTAACCGACCTCCTGAGACTGAGTCCGATGCCCACCCGGGCGGTGCTGAAGGTGGTGTAGAGAGCTGAACATTTCGTCTATGCCGGATGCCTTGTTTTGAGTAACTCTTCCAGGAATGTGTGCCTTTGTTCCTCTACCGCTTATTTGATTTGATGTATGTTCTTTTTCTCGTCATTGGTCTTGATCGGGGTGGCGGGTGGGACGGAGCCTTTCCTCCTCTGGGGTCTTTGTGTAGAATAGGGGTTCTTGGGCGACAGGCACACTGCAGGTTGGGGTGGCTTTTTAGCTTTTTGCAGGGGTGCAGGGTGGGGGGTGTTTTCTTGTTATTTTGGGGGTGGGTGGTTGGGAAGTTCGTTGTTTGTGTGTTTTGTTTTCGAGGCGACTTTATCCTGTATTTGAAGATGTTTCTGGTGTCATGCTCATTGGTGGGGGGTTTTGGCTTTGTTGGGTGGGATGGGGGGTAGCGGGTTGAGATTTGTTTCGTGGAACGTTAACGGTCTGGGAGATCGTATCAAAAGAAGTGTGGTGTTGAAATGTATACGACGCTTATCTCCTGATATTGTTTTCCTGCAGGAGACTCATTTGGTAGGCAATGTTTGTCATGCAATAAATAGGTGGGGCTATCGCCTCGTAGCACATTCTGGGTTTACCTCGGGTTCTAGGGGTGTGGGTATCCTTGTTCGGGCTTCCCTCCCCCTAGCTATTGATGATGTGATTCAGGATGATCGGGGGCGATATGCTGTCCTTGTGGGTCGCTATGAGGGTCGTGCCCTCTCCTTATTTACTGTTTATGTGCCCCCCGGCTTGCAGACTTCTACCTTTTCAGATTTGGGCCGCGTGTTGTTGGACCTCCCTGATAGTACTCTCTTTTTGGCTGGTGATTTTAATTCGGTGTTCTCCGGTCTTCACGATCGCCACCCCCCTAGAGATACTCCTGCGGCCCAACGGTGGTTGGGTGGATTTTTGGATACCTTTGGCTTGGTGGATTGCTGGAGGCTTTTGCATCCTACTCAGCTTCAATACACTTTTCATTCTGGGGCCCATGGGAGTCTGTCCAGGCTGGATTATTTCCTGATGCCTGCGGCTCAGTCGCCAGCGGTTCGTGAGATTGTACACCTACCCAGGGGTATTTCTGACCACTCTCCGCTCTGGCTTCGTTTTGAGGTTGGAGTGGAGGCGGTGGGCAGAGTAGCTCCCATCAATCCGTGGTACCTTACCTCCCCCGAGACCCGCAGCCTTTTGCTTAAGTCTTTGGACACGTATTTTCTGGATAACGAGGGGTCGGTCTCCTCAGCTGTGTCCCTATGGGAGGCCTTTAAGACGGTGATTCGTGGGCAGGCCCTCTCCCTTATTGTTGAAGCTAAGCGGGCGAGAAATAGGGAGGTGGTGGACCTTGAGGGAGAGATTTCTGCATTGGAGGATGCTTTGGAATCTGGTGTCACGTCTGCGAAACTCCACGCCCTGGGTCTGAAACAATTTGCATATAAATCTGTGGTCACGGATGCTGCTAAAGTGATGTTTCGGGAGCAACAGGGTCGTTTGTATGATGTGGGTGACAAAGCGGGTAAATTGCTGGCATGGCTGGATAAGAAGGAGAGAGTTAATCGTGTGGTACCCGTGATTCAGTCTTCGAGTGGTGTGAGTGTGACGGACCCGATTGGAATAGTTGACCGTTTTGCTGAGTACTTCCGTGTGGTGTATACCCCTGTGTCTGTGAGAGATGTGGCTGACTCTCGCCTTCTATTGCGTGATATAGCTCTGCCCAGTGTCACTGATTTGGATCGTGTAGCGTTGGACTCCCCCTTTACGGTTGATGAGATAGCCACTGCCATCCGTTCACTCCGTTCGGGCAAAGCATTGGGCCCGAACGGGTTGCCAATTGAACTGTACAAGTTACGTCCCGACAGAGTGGCGCCATATCTTCGCGCCATGTTTCTGGAGTCTCGGGAACGGGGTGTTCTCCCTTATGATCAGCGACTGGCCACGATAGTTGTCATCCCCAAGGATGGCAAACCGCGAGACCTTTGTTCATCCTATAGGCCCATATCCCTCCTAAATGTTGAACCCAAGGTGTTGGCGAAACTCCTGGCGTCCCGCCTCCTGACGGTCATTAGTGGCTTGGTCCATCCAGATCAATCCGGATTTATCCCGCATCGCAACACGGCTCTGAACCTGCTTCGTCTCCACGGCGCGATTGCGAGGGCGGGGCTTCTGACGGAGCCGGCCATTTTGGCGTCGTTGGATGCCTCAATGGCTTTTGACACTGTGGAGTGGCCTTATCTTTGGGCGGTTCTTGAGAAATTTGGCTTCGGGCCTGAGTTCATTGGTTGGATCAAGTTATTATATGCGGAACCTCTGGCACAAGTAGTGGTAAATGGTAGAGTTTCGGCCCCTTCCACCCTTGGTGGAGGTACCCGTCAGGGATGCCCCTTGTCTCCGTTGCTTTTTGCGCTCGCCTTGGAGCCATTGGCTGCTTGGCTTCGGTGGGAGCCTTCGCTCAAGGGGATTCGCTGGTCTCCGGACTTTGAGGACCGCGTTTCGCTTTATGCGGACGACATTCTTTTATATCTCACCTCCCCGCGTAAATCTCTGACAGTTTTGTTTGACGTTCTCACTTCCTTTGGTGCCAACTCAGGCCTCGTTATTAACTGGGCCAAGTCCTGCGTGTATGTTCTTTCGGGTGTTTTACCCCCTTTGCCGAGCAGACTTCCCATCCAGGTGGTCCAGTCTGGCTTCAAATATTTAGGGATTTTTATTACGTTGGACTCCTCGCTCCGATTTGAGCGTAACCTCCTCCCCCCGTTGTTTCGATTGCGACTGGACGTGGCCCGCTGGCGTAAGCTTCCTTTGTCTCCTCTGGGCAGGGCGGCCCTGTTTAAAATGATGTCCTTGCCGCGGTTCCTCTACGCGCTCCAGAACTCCTATGACGCTATCCCCAAGACCTATTTCCGAGAGATCGAGAGTCTTCAAAGGCAATTGATTTGAGATGGGCGTCCACGTATTGCCCTCGCGAAACTCACCATCCCTTGGTACGACGGGGGCATGGCGCTCCCCGATATCAAGCGATATTATTGGGCTTCCCAGCTATCTGCTATTAATCACGTGATGTTTTCACCGGGTCGAAATCCTGCATTCGAGATGGATAGACTCCAGCTGCCGGGTGGGGACTTTAATAGAGCGCTTTATTCCCGATCAGCCGGGCGCCATCTTGTGGGCCCGTCCAGGAGTGCAGTAACTGTGTGGCGAGCCGCGAATGTGAGTTTGGGATGGGAAGATCGAATGACGCTGGCGACGCCTCTTTATGCCTCGGAACGTTTGGGGTGTCTCTGGTCTACTAAGGGCTTCGACCGCTGGGATATGATTGGTATAAGTAAGGTGGGTGATGTATGTTCGAAAGGTAATGTGAAATCGTTCCAGGCCCTCCAGGAGGAATATGGTTTGAATGGTAGGGAATTTTTTCGTTATCTGCAGGTCCGGCACGCCCTCACCTCAGTCTTGACTCCTGATATGGCCCTGCCTGAGTCTTCCCCCCTCGAAGATCGTGTCCTTGATGGGCACCTGCCTGATAGCACTATTTCCCTGATCTATAAGAAGCTGATCAATAATCGGGCGGACTTATTGGTCCGACTTCGGGAGGCTTGGGTCGGCGATGGGTTGGAACTGGACGACGAGGATTGGCAGTCGGCACTCTCTTCTCCCAAGGAGGTAGCCATTCCTGTCCGTCTCCGTTTGGTTCAACTTAAAATCCTTCATCGAGTGTATGTCACTGGTCCGCGTCTGGTAACGATGGGCTTTTCTTTGGATGGGTTATGTAAGCGTGGTTGTGGGTTGAGTGCTACTTTTTTACATATTCTTTGGGAATGCCCGGTTGTGGTGGCTTACTGGACTGCTGTGCATGAGGTGATGACTGAGGTGACTGGGGTTGCCCTGCGGCCTGAGCCTCGACGATGTCTGTTGAATGTGTGGGAGCCCACTGACTATTCTGTGGCCCAGACCAGGTGGGCTACCTTGGGCTACATGATTGCGAAACGTGATATTGCGCAACTCTGGGGCGCATCCAGGCCCCCTGAGGTCTCGAAATGGGAGGACAACATGGACTGGTCCATGTTTCGGGAAAAGACGGTTTATGTGGCATGGGGCAGACCCAGGGCGTGGACGAGGATTTGGGGCCAGTGGAATGAATATCGTGGAGATATCTGCACACCTCCCCTTGTGGGCACTACTGATGTTGTCCTATCTCCCTAGGCGAGCGTTCCCGGAACCCTTTCATACTGTTTTTTTTTTTAAATTTCCGATTCTCCCCGCTGCTCCCCCCCCCCCGACCTTGTTGGAGCCTCAGGGCTCTTGGTAGGTTCTCCTGACTGTGGACCATCCCCTCCGTTCTTTGGGCTGACCTTGATCACCGTGCATTCGCCTCTTTAGTGTTTGTTTTTCTTTTTGTATAAATAAAAATTCAATATGCTCTGTGATATGTTGGGAGTAATGCTTTGTGCTGGATTTGTGCCTGACCACGGGTGTACACTTCTGATTTGTGCCTTGTGCCTTATTATTAGCGGCCAGCCCGTGAGGTTGTAGGCCCATTCTTGTATTTTTCTATGCTTGCTCTAATAAAGGTTTTTGAACAAAAAAAAAAAAAAAAAAAAAAAATTATTTGTGTGATTTTGAAGCCTTTATATATAATGAGAGAAGTTGTTTATGAAGTGAAAAAATTATATTAGCAGAGAGACAGATAATGCAGATAGAGAGAGAAATGGTCAATTACATGTGATACCGTCGTGAAAAAATGTTAATGGTTAATGAATTCGTAAACTTTCTGTCACACGACAAAATTAGAGTGCGGTTTCTGGACGCGGCCTGCATTGGTGGGTGTAGGGTGAGAGGGGCAGGTGGTTGAGTGAAATAAAATGAAAAGTTGGTATATTACATGTGATACCGTCTTCAAAAAGTGGTAATGTTTAATGAATTCTTAAAGTTTCTGTCAGACGACAAAATTATAGTGCGGTTTGTGGCCGCGGCCTACATTGGTGGGCGTAGGGTGAGAAGGGCAGGTGGTCGAGTAAAATAAAATTAAAAGTTGGTACATTACATGTGATACCGTCTTGAAAAAGTGGTAATGCTTAATGAATTCTTAAACTTTCTGACAGACGACAAAATTACATTGTAGTTTGTGGCCGCGGCTTGCACTGGTGGGGTGAGAGGGGGAGGTGGTCGAGTAAAATAAAATGAAAAGTAAAATGCTAATGGTTAATGAATTCGTAAAGTTTCTGTCACACGACAAAATTAGAGTGCGGTTTCTGGACGCGGCCTGCATTGGTGGGTGTAGGGTGAGAGGGGCAGGTGATTGAGTGAAATAAAATGAAAAGTTGGTATATTACATGTGATACCGTCTTGAAAAAGTGGTAATGTTTAATGAATTCTTAAAGTTTCTGTCAGACGACAAAATTATAGTGCGGTTTGTGGCCGCGGCCTGCATTGGTGGGCGTAGGGTGAGAAGGGCAGGTGGTCAAGTAAAATAAAATGAAAAGTTGGTACATTACATGTGATACCGTCTTGAAAAAGTGGTAATGCTTAATGAATTCTTAAACTTTCTGACAGACGACAAAATTACATTGTAGTTTGTGGCCGTGGCTTGTACTGGTGGGGTGAGAGGGGGAGGTGGTCGAGTAAAATAAAATGAAAAGTTCTGACCATGAGGTTGTACACAGATTTGTGCAGTAAATGTGTTCATAAATTGAGGTACCATACGGAGTATAAAAATATCTCTCTCACTCCTGCTGTTTGACTGCATCTTCATCTGCCTTCTGTTTTCCGTTTCCGTTGCCCTGTGTTATCTTATTGTGTGTGTGTCTGTCTGTGTCTGCCTTCAGTCCGGGCTGAGGAACTTTGCTGTGGAGGCACACACAGATAGTCGCATCAAAGTAGTTGGAACGTTTTCAAAAAACTATTTATATAATTGAAATGCTTTTTTGAAGCGCTAGTGAATGTTTTCTTTCAGAATTACCGCTCGGTTGCTTCCATAGAGCAGAGGGTATGTTGTATTTCACTACTTAGTGCCTCTGCATCTGCACTCTGTTCTCTGGTGGCTGGCGGAGAAGTGTTTGTTATTGTGGAGATTAAAGCGTGATAAGGAGTGAAATACGACATAGCGTCTGGTCTGTAGAAGCGTGGGAGCAGTGATTAACACTGAGTGGAGCGAAACTGCGACGGTGCTTGAGAAGAGTAATAAATTATTTTTTTACAGAGGTACAACTGTCTGCATGGTGCGCGACCTACTAAGAAAGGGTTCACGGGCTGTTATAGGCCTGTGGGTTCTAGTATGAGTAAATCAGGTCGAGAAAAGAAAATATTAAGTTAGTACAGCTGAAAGTTACGTGGAACACATGAATACTGTTTCAGTATACAATCATTTTAGTTGAGATTATGGATTAAAAGAGAGAACGTGTATATTTGAAATGTTTATTCAGAAATGCACTGTTTTCAAGGCAAGTTTCTAATCTAATACGAGTAGAGACATTGCAAAAAACAAAGTAATCGGTATAATCAGTAGTACATAGAATACAAACGGTATAGTTGATGAAAAATGAATATGGTTTTGCAAAATTAATTATACACTCTTATGAGGAAGTATATTATATTTTAATAAATGGAAGAAGGTCTCTGGCCCTTCAGTTTAGGAACGATACATGAAAATGCTAGTGGTTAGACATTATGTCTTTATCAATCAGCTCTCTGTATGCGAAGCACTATCACGTGTCTGTTATGCTATTGTGTAAGGGAAAAAAACGCGCCAAAACGGACAAAATGGCGAGAGGTGCATGTATGTAATCAAAATATTTCAGTTTATGGAAAATTAAATGATCAGAGGTGTCTGAGGCGGAATTAAGCAGTTCAAATGCGAAATTGCGTTTACAGTTATAAAAAACTCATTCTATATTTACACATTAATTAGGGCACATGTAGCATATATTAGCGAGTTTTGGTTCGAGTACGTTTGAAATAACATAAGATAAGATATACAATAGAATTGTTGAGATTAGACTTTAATAAAAAATAAAGTTCAAAATCGAGTAGGTGAAGAAAAAAAATTTTGTCCACATAAAAGATCAAAATTTAACCAGTAGGAAATCTTAATGTCCACTGTTAGTAAAGCCATTAGGTCTGTTCATGTTAAGAAAGTATCCAAGAAAACGTGAAAAATATAGGGAGGCAAAACGAAATGTGGACGTCAATGGCTTGCATAACAGTCAACCCAGGATTGTATAGGCAAAGTAGGCAGCAACTGCTTCTAACAAGAAGTCACTGTTATGATCCGAAAACATGTCAGCCATCCAATTGAAAAGAGGAAAGCAGCATTCATGATCTGTTAATACCGGAGCCTCTTGTACCATCAGAGGACAGCTCAGTGGGTTTTCAATGTAGCTGTCTGTCAGGAAATCTTGCGCCGCTGCGAATATATCCCAATGACCCAGAACTCCTTGTATCGCTGCAAAGGCCATAATCCCTCCGTTGCAACAAAGCTGTTCATGATCAATTAACGGATTCATGAGATGATTGTAATTCACTTCAGGAGGTACCAAGTTGCAGAGACATAAGTCCAGGGCCCACATGAAATCACAGCTCAGGCAATGAAATACAGGCTGTGAAATACAGGCTGCACACAGGTGAAATAGGAATATCGAAATGATAATCGATATGAAGTATTCAGAGTCGAGAGTGCTAAGATGCCGTAGTAGTCAAGCATCTTCTGGCGAAATAGTTCTAAGTGTTCCGGCTTGTTTGCGAATACAGGAGGGACATCCATTTTGAAATAAACGAGATGGGAACACAAACGTCGCAGCACTGGCAGTTCAACAGGAAGTCCACAGAAATAGGTCGCAGAGCATGGAGTGAATAGTAGCAGAATGACTTGATATAATTTTTGGCAGTCCGGTCACTAAACCATTGGTTAGTAGTTATAAAAAAATAGCCTGTCTTGAAGTGGAGGATGCGTTTAAAATTAAGGGAGTCACCTTAGTACATTATAAAGGAAGGCCACTCTTTTATAAGGAATGGTGTTGTCTGTGAATATTAGCTAAGTGAAAGATATGTTCGCGAACAGATGCTACGCTAACTTGTTTTTGTGACAATAAGGCTGTTGTTCATGTCTTGTGATTCAAGGCCGGAATTCGCTGCCAGATGAAAACATCAAGGTTCACATGCGTGGGGTAGATAAACTACATTCTTAAAGGGAAGCAAATGCAGAGTGATTTTTACCGCGTAAGCTTTGTCGTTTAAAAAGTCATAGTGATTTTCATTATATGTAAAAAATAATATCACTGATGAAGAATGAAAAAAAATCGTTATAATAATAGGCACTGGTGTATTTTTGGAAAGATATGCAACATTACAGGGATTCCACTTAAATAAGTCATGTAATTGAAAGTGCCTGCATGTGGACGACTAAATATATGTTTAGGCGTTTAATATGCAGCTTTGAAAAAAAACGTGCATTTGTTTTAAAAATGAAATGTAAAGGTTTAGAGCAGGAGTTTCCAAAGCGGTCGTGGAGGGCTAGATGCATGGCAGATTAAAAAAATTACTACATGTTTTTCAATGGGGTTATCTTAAACATATTGGGGCATATTACCAAGCAATAGCGATAATTATCGCTATTGCTTGGTTAGAGACAAAAATGTACCGCTGCGCTGCGGTAATTGTTATCGCAGATAAACCTTGGTATTACCAAGGTTTATCGGAAATGCGATAAAAAACGGCCGCAATGCATGAATATCGCTGAAAAGTCAGCGATATTTATGCATTACCGAGCTAATGCTCTTAGCCATGTTATCCACCTCCCATTGGATAACATGGCTAAGAACTGCTCAGGGCAGGTGTTAGCTTTTGGAGATATTCGCGCCTAGCACGAATATCTTCAAAAGTTGGTAATAGGAGATAGCGATGTTAGCGACTTTCCAGTCGCTAACATCTTGGCACGCCCACTCTGCATGTCATTAGTGATAAATATCACTGACATGCAAAGTGGGGCCCAAGATGGACGCTATCTCCTACTAGCTGTCGCTAACTGGTGTTACCGACAGCTAGGTAATAGGGAGATAATTTTATCTCCGCTTTCTTGGCTTTTAAAGCCAAACAAGCGGAGATAAACCCCCTTGATAATATGCCCCTCGTTTCTTTATCTACTGTGTAGTTTTTCTGCATGTTGCCTATTCTTTGATTTTTACTGTTGCTGTGTCTTACACATTTTCCAGGGGCGGGTATAGGGTCATGGCAGCCCTGGGCAGGGAGCGTAGGTAGGGGGCTCTGTAACAGGGGGTTTGGGTGGGGCTGAGCGTGCAGCCCACTGAAGAGGGGGGGGTGGATCAAGGTGTTTGGAAGTGGAACAGAGGCAGAGCACGCCAAATTCCTGCCATGGTCCGCTACGCAAATATGTATGCATCCTTAGAGGATTATTATATTAAGTATATATATTAATATGGTGGCTCCTGGGGTTTGGTGCTCCTGTGCAGGTGTACTGCTTGCATATGCCCATGGTTGGCCCTGTATTTTCTGTCTATGCACTTGTTCTCCGTCACATGGGCTTTTAGTTATGAAGGCCTTGTGTCGCTGGTGCATGAGTTTTAACATGGGAAAAAGTGATATATCTGTGGCGCAATGGTTTCATAAATGAGACATTTTGTATCTTATTGTAATGATAGAGAATCTTAGGGAATTTATCTGTTATGCTTGTTCTTTGCTATAATGGCTCTATGTTGTGTAAGAAATAAGTCTGTAATAAGTTAATTAAATTTTATTATTTTCTTTTTTACAGTGTTTGGTGCTGAAAAGCAACAACGTGCCTTCTGAATTACAGAATTTGAGGAATTATATTCTTTTTTTCAGGTGAGTTGGTATTTTTGCATAGGCAATTTTTTTGGGTGCACATGAAAATAATGAAGAAGATTTTTTTAAATGTTTGTAAAATTTCATTTTGGAATATGATTTTATCTTGAATTATTCACATGGGTTGTATCTGCTTATACTAGATATGTATTTTGAGATATTCTCCACTGACAGTTGAAATTATCTTTTAATGGGCTTGGTGCATGTGTTCTTTTTGATGGAGTTCAGATTTACGGATCATTGGAGTATAATTCTTTCATGTTTCCAGTACTTAAATCTTGTGAAGTGCTCATGATTTTTGAAATCTTGTTGCATTATGTTTGGCAGTTTTTCTCCTTTATTTACAAAGAGTTATTATGATATGGTTCTAGGTGTGATGGGTATCTTTCCTGCATATCTGTGATTATACTATGTATAGGCATTGTTTTACATATTCATGCAGAGGTTTATTATGAGGTTGTTCTTCATGCTTAGTATGACATTTTGTATATGCTATGACTTTTACATGGTGAGTATGCTGTTGAAACATAAAAGGAACTGTCTCTGTGGGAAGTAGTAATCTGTTAAGTGAATGCTATGGTTTGTATAGTGTGAGCCTTCTCTTCAGAGTGCATATAGTTTACATAGCTCTTTGTACTGGTGAACTGAAGAAATGGGTGTCTAAAAATTAATTCTACAGATTATCAATATTTGTGATATCTAGAAAATCTAAAAAGAAATTTTACAGTAACATGTCTTTTAACAACAGTAATTATTTAATGGAAAAAAAGATCAGTGTTAATGTTTAGGGTTATATTGCCAATTTCTTTTCAAAAGAAGAGGAACGTGGTATCTTAAAATATATAGAGTTAATAAGTTAGAAATTATAAAAATATATGTAGTTTAAAAATTAGTAAAGGTACTTTTAAGTTATACATTTATGAAAAAAGATATAATTTAGTCTCTATATTTTTTTAAAAGGATACAGAAGAATAAACTGAGTCTAGTTATGGAGAATTCCTCAGAAGAGAAACAAATTCATTTTGAAATCATTAATGAAGTGATGGAGGAAATTTTAGACGCAGTCTTTCAAGAGGAAATAGATGAAAAAAATTATTTTATGGACATGTCTTTAGACTCCGCTTACTTAGAGATGGTTGAAGGAGATGAGGACTTTGGACTTGAAGAAGTCCCTGATGATATAATGGTGGAAGTTCTACAAAATTATGAAGATTTCAATAAATAAAAAATTTTTTGATAGTAAAGCATTCTTGAAGACAGTTTTCTTGTCCTATTCGTCGTTGATGTGCTTTAGGAGAGTGATAAGACATGTTCTCATGTAGTGTAAAAGAGATTGTAGTAAAAAAGATTAAAACATCTACGATGACCCATAGTTCTTGAAAAAAGTGTACTGTTTGTATGCTTTAAAAATTAGAATTAAAAACTGTCTATAATGTTAAAACAGATATGAAGTGTGATAAAATTAAGAACCAACATTCACTACAGGATTTCCTACTCTGTTCAGAGACTTTCTGTTATTTTCTTTATTCTACTTAGAAAATGAATCTGTGGTTTAAATTTGTACGTTATATGCTAGTAGTCAACTATAATATTTGTTATGTTTGTGTTTTACAGATTGAGAATTTCATCAAAATCTTAAATTAAGATGCCGACCAGAACTGAAAAAAGAAAGCTCTATAAACGGACTTACAATTTGAAGAAGAAAGGAATTGAAGAAGTATCAAAAGAACATAGGACGGATAAAAAGAAGAGTGCTCCTGGTAAGCAAACCAAAAAGTTTTTGAGAGCAATATGTGGAAGGAAAAATGTTAGTATTGAAGTGGACAAGGAAAAAAGTATACCAGTATCGAGAAGGAGACATGGAACCAAAGATAAAAATGTTTCTGGAATCAGGAGACAGGAAAATCTGTAAGTAAAACTCGGATGAATCAATTTAGCCAAATCAGGAAGCGTATATTTTACAACAGAGTAGTTTCGAATTTATTACAAAAGGAGAAAGTTTCTAAAAGAAGATCTGCTTTTCTTAAGAAGAAACAATATATAGAGGGTATTGTTGAGCGCGCGTTTGAGACAAAAAGAAAATTATTTATTTTAGTACTTAATAGAATAAATACGCTAAATAAGGCAATACGAGTTTTAAAAGCTAAAAGTAAATGGAAGAGACACATAAATAGGAGTAATTTTTGTAAAGTGTTTTCTGGGAAGTGGATGCATACTTCAACGTCTGAACCATTTTTTAATGAAGAGAGTTACTTTCAAAGTAACGATTTGTTGCATGCAGTTGACACCAGTGGTCGAGGATACGAGGTGAAGGAGGGATGTGTAATTGAGAAAGAGAAAATTGTGGTTAGAAATGCAGAAGAGGTGATGGCTGGAGAAGCTTCAGGGGGACGTGCTAATGTTCCTGTTTACAGTTGGAATTGTAGTAGCATTTGTAGTGTACGACAGGATTCAATTGATTTCTTTTGCAATTTCTTACGTAAGTACACTAAAGAAAGTCTTGGAAAAAAAATTGTTATGTTGCAAGAATTAGATCATTGCAGAGTGCGAGTAAAAATAGGTCTGCAAGGTCATTCTCTGGCTTGTCTTTCTAAAAAAAATGCCAGAGTGTGTTTCATCACTTCAGGATGTTAGCAGTGCATCATACTAAAATGAGAAAATTGGTGAGAAAGTTGTATTATGCAAAAAGTCCAGCACTTAAACTTAAACAGTTAAATACTGCTCTTTTGTATGGATGTGAATTAGATGTTAAGAAGATTTGTGCAGAAATTGAGGTAAGTTATTTTGGTCCAGAGGAAGGTAATGCAGAAACTGATATAATTATAGAAGGAAATGTGTTAGAAAATGTTGGACATGTTAATATTGAAAATTTTGAACAGGAAATAATAAAGTTTAAGGTAATTGCAGGTGAGAAACCAAATTTTTCTTGTGTCTGTTGTTGACGCATTCATTACAAAAGTCAAACTAGGTTAGTTGATTTATATTTAAAAAGTGAAGATGAAAGTAATGGTCAATGGAAAGATTTTGCAACTTATTTGTTGGTGGAAAACTATTTTGATTTGGGTTTTGAGCAACGTATTTGTAAATATTGTTATAATAAATTAAATGAAAATAAAATGCCTGCTAGAGCTGTTCATAATAATCTAGAGTTGATAAATATTCCATCAGAATTGATGGATTTAAATACTTATGAGACTATTCTGATCCAATGTGTACATCCTTTTCAGGCTATTGTTCGTATGGAGCCTAAGACTGGTAAATTAAATCCTTCATATTTACAAAGAGGATTAAAGGGTAGAGTTGTATATTTGCCACTTGATTTAAAAAAAAATATGGAAACAATTGGTGTTGAAAATGTAGAAGAGGAACCTCTAGTTATTCTAGTTAATGGTGTACCTACAAAGAGTAAGAAAATCTGGCAAGATTTAGTGGATGTTAGAAAAGTCAAAAAGGCAACGTTGTATTTAGTTCAAAACAATAAGTACTATAAAGATGTATACGTAGAAGAAGAAGATGTAAGTGAAGAAGAGGAGAGTGATTTGTCTATTGGACAAATTGAAAAAGTTGACCTATCCAGAAGTGAAGAAATTTATGAACATTACAGTGTTCATCCACTGCATTCCAAAGAAGCAATAGGGAATGCTATTGAATTATTTCAGATGAAAAAGGCGAAAGGAAATCCTATTCGTGTGTGGGAAGAAAGTTTGGAAGGTCGTTGTTTCCCACAGTTATTCCCTACAGGTGAAGGTACACGATATGATGATCGACCTATGCAGATTCCTGCATCTGAATACCGGACAACAAGATTATATGCAGAAGATCCGAGGTTTCGCCAATGCATTCCATATTTGTTTCATCTTCTGTTTGAGAGTGACTTATCTGGTCTCTCTTATGCAGTAAATCATATCTTAAAAAGTGGAGTTCATCTGCATAATATTTCTGCAAAGGAATTTATGGATAAAGTGCAACAGAAAGATAGTGTTTTGGATTCACACCTAATTAATTTAATGGCTTGTCAGCGTGGTACTAATGGGTATTGGTACCGTCGTCATGGAGATTTGAAGTGCATGCTTAGAAACTTAGGAGCACCAACATGGTTTTTAACTCTAAGCTGTGCAGAGTATGCTTGGGAAGATTTACTTGAATTTCTTCAGGAGGCGAATGCAAACATAGAAAATATAAACTACAAGACACCCGGAGAACTGTGTTCGTTAGATCCGGTTAATGTTTGCAGATATTTTAATCATAGATTTGAAGCTATGATGTCTTTTCTTACAAACAAGAAAAATCCGCCTCTTGGTGAAGTACTGGATTTCTTTTGGAGAAAAGAATACCAAGTAAGAGGTGCTCCTCATATTCATATGCTGTTATGGATCAAGGATGCTCCTAAATTTGGAAGAGACTCGGATGAGACTGTACTCTCTTTTATTGAACAGTATGCCACTTGTGACATACCTAATAGTACAACTGATAAGGACTTAAGAGGAAAAGTGTTACGCTTTCAAAGTCATCGTTGTGGAAAATATTGTCGGCGAAAATTCAAATCAAAGAGTAAATTCTACACCAAATGTTGTTTTGGATTTGCACGACCGGTACTTTCAAAAGGAAGAGTCAACAATTTGATGTCATCTTTGCGACATAACATCAGAAGAAGGTCACCTAAAAATATGTACAATTTAAGAAGAGGTGAAGAATCCAAATATATAAATGACTATAACCCGGTCATTTTGTCCATGTGGAATGCTAACATGGACATACAATATGTTGCAGACAACTCTATTGCTGTGGCTCGATATGTAACGTCTTACATCACAAAATCTGAAAAGACGGAACTGAAGGAGATGTGGGAAGACATTTCTCATGAAAAGAGCCTAAGCAAGAAATTGTATACGTACAGTTTGAAGATGTTGTCTCATCGAGAAATTGGAGCATATGAATGTTGTGACCGATTATCATCAGCAAGTCTTTATGCTAAATCAAGGACTATTCTCTGGGTGAGTTTGGGTCTTGCAGAAACACGAAACCGTGTTCTAAAACCTGTGCAAGAAATTGAATATTTAGCCCAGAAAGAACCAAACAGTACAGACATTCTGAAAACAAATATGTTGGATACATACTATCCAAATAGAAGTACTCTTTTAGAAAACATTTGTCTGTATGAAATACTTCAAAACTACACTTTTAAAAGGAATGTTACAGAGAACATTGATAAAGGTGTATATGCTGTAATTGGACAAGAAGGATGTCTGGTGAAGCAAAGAAAAGGACACTTGATTATTCATCGGAAACTGAGTTGCGAAACACCTGACAAAAGAGAATTTTACTATTTTGTTCTTTTGCAACTCTTTAAACCATGGCGTAGAGAAGAGGAACTACTTGGGGACTTTGATAGTTATGAAGATTCATTCAACGCATCTAAAAGTAGTATTGAATGTACTGTTTTTAGTAATTATCTGCAAATGTTGAATGATGAAATAGAGCAAGAAGTGACAATTGCAGCGGAGATTGCTAGAGATAGTTCACAAGATAGTCAAAGTTCGGCTTCATTAAGTCAAGATCCACTGGGACAACCAATTATCCAAAATGAAGCAGCCACTGCCATGGATGAGGTGGAAAGAGCAATGCAGCAAGGTCAAGGGGAAGTAATCAACTTAGAAGAATTAAAGAAGCAATTTAATATTGAGCAAAAACAGATATATGATGAAGTGACAGAGCACATTGAGCATGGCTTTCGTCATGAGAGAAAAGATTGCTCATGTATGTCATTTGAACCTATTCGATTATATGTAAGTGGAGAAGCTGGAACTGGTAAAAGTTTCCTAATTAAAGGAATTAGTACATATTTACAGCAAAGAACTCAGTCAACACTGTTGTGTGTTGTTACTGGTCCAACTGGATTGGCAGCACATAATATTAAAGGTATTACTTTACATCGTTTACTGATGCTGCCAGTTGAACATGAAAATAAATTACAATATCACAAGCTATCTGGAGAAGCTTGTTTTGAAGTTTCTAGAGTGCTTAAAAAAATGAAACTTCTTATTATTGATGAAGTAAGCATGGTATCTAATTTAATGCTTGCTTTTGTGCATTTAAGAATGCAACAGATACTTAAGACAGAGTATGATGTGTTATTTGGAGGTAAACATGTCATAGTTTTTGGAGATCTACTCCAACTAACTCCAGTGAAAGGACAACCTGTATTTGAAACTCTTACGCATGAGGAGACTAGAAAGTGCCTGGGCAGTATTGGAAATGTTAATATATGGTCACATTTCAAGTATACTGAACTGATTCAAAATATGCGACAGGCAAAGGATACTAAATATGGAAATATTCTTCAAGATATCAGGATTGGAAAACTAACTGAAGATGCGAAACACACTCTACGAACACGATTACTTTCCAAGCTGTTTCCTAATGAAGATAATGTACCTGAGAAAATATATAGTAAAGAGGTAGCAGATAAATCAGTGATATGCTTGATGCCAACTGTGAAAGAATGTTCAGTTTTTAATGAGAAAATGTTGAATTTAGAAAATCAACAAATTGGGAAAATGGAAGCTAAAGATAGAATAGAGCATGAAGGTAGTACTATTGTTTTGTCTGAAAAGTTGAAGTTAAAATTGGATTCTCTTCAAAAAAGTATATCTAAAACTGCTGGTTTAGAGAAAAATCTGTATGTATGTTTAAATTGTCGGATAATTTTAAGGAGAAATTTACATGTAGAAAGAGGATTGGTAAATGGAGCAATGGGTAATGTTGTTGGTTTTGTTAATTATACAAATTGAGATGAAATTTAATTTTTAAGAATAAAATTTGATGGAATTGAGGAAGTTCAGCAAATTAGTCGCTGTTCAAATCGTTTTTGCTTGTGAAAGACTTATATGTCCGTCGGAAGCAATTTCCAATTTGTTTGGCATATGCAGTGACTATTCACAAATCTCAAGGTTTAAGTGTAGATTGTGCTTTGGTAAATATTGGAAGCACTGTATTCAAAGAGGGTATGGCATATGTTGCTTTATCGCGAGTTAGAACTTTATGTGGACTTTATTTAATTGATTATGATGAGACAAAGATTAGTGCAGATTTAAATTGTGTGAAGGAGTATAATAGGTTAAGAAGAGAATATGCTCCAAGTTTACCTCAATATCCTTTAATTGAAAGGCGTATGGTTGGTCAGAAAAGGAAAAATGAGGAGAAATGTGCTGAAGTAGTTGAGAAACGACGAAAAAAAGATGTAGCTGTTGTTGGTAGGCATAAGAAAACGGTTAGTATTGAAGAGATTGTTGGATTTAAGTTTGAAAACAGGTCTGGTGTCAACTGTTATGCAAATGTAGTAGTTAATGTTGTTTTTTTTCTAAAACATGTTAGGGAACAGATTGTAGAAAATCAGGAGCAAACATTTTGCTATTCCTTAAATTCTATATTTGAAAAATGTAGTAGTGGTGAAAGTGAAGTAGGAAGTGTTTCAGAACTAAGGAATGTTTTAGACATATGTGCAGGAGTAAATCAATTTTCACAGAATATTCAGCAAGATTGTCAGGAATTTATTATGTATATGTTTACAGTTTTGGAAGATGAAGGTGTAGATATTGATAATCTTTTTGGCTTTTCTTATAAATGGGAACATAACTGTGATAATTGCTCATTTTCAAGTAGTACTGATATACACAGTGAAAGATTTATATATTTAACATTACCAGACTGTAAAGAAGTGTCTTTTAATAAACTAGTTAAAGATGCGCATCAGAACATGGTCTGTTCTCAATGTAAGTCTGAAATGTTATCAACTTTATTTATCCATAGATATGGACAATATGTAATATTAATGTTTCAACGATGCAGAGCTGATGGGAGTAAATTGTCAACTTTAATTAAAAATGTTGTGGCTACTCAAGTATCTATTTCTAGAAGAACATTTGTAACTGTAGCCATTATTTTTCATGAAGGGCCTTCCACATCATCAGGACATTATACAGCTTGTTTGAAGTGTGGAAGTGGCTGGACGCTTTGCAATGATACCCAATTGACTTTTAAGAAACGTTTGCCTTTTGCCTTAACTAACTCCTATCTGCTATTTTTGGAACCCAAATTTCAGTAGAATCACTTGCTGTAGGAAGATTAATACTGTAAAGATATGAAACTTTCTTGTTTACAAATATCATGTGACTGAGGGTCTACAAATCTATAAATGAAATTTGTGTTTGGTATAGTGATAACATCAGGTAGAAATTTAGTTAATGTTTGGTGGTATAAAGCATGTTACACATTTTTACTGTAAAGGTTCACAAAAGAATAGATAAGATTAAGATTAAGAAATTTCAGAAAAAAACGACTTAACTCATAGTATTTGGCCATGTGGAAAAATATGAGAGGAGAAAATGAGTACTTTAGATAATTATTTTAGAACGTATATGGAGGCAAGTTTTTGGGAGAGGTATTTAAAAGGTAATGAGTTAACTTGTACAATTTGGCCATGCGGAAAGGTATGAGAGAAGAAAATGTATACTTAAGATAGATTTTTATAGGAGATACTTGCACGGTGTTTTTTTGAGATATATTTAAAAATAGGTCGTATAGTTTAATTAGTTTGTAACTGTGGAAGATGTAGTGTGCTTACTCAAGAAATTGCGAATTTGAGAAAAACATTTAAGATATGTTTTTTTCAGGTATTTATAATATGTATGGAGATTTTGGATGGGTTTTTTAAACACAATCATTTTGATTGTGGTTTTTTTTCCCCGCTGTTATATGATGATTAATATTGAAATCACTGTTTATAGTGAAAATCAATGTATTCTGAGGACAGAAAAAATAAACCATTTAATATGTTGTTTGAGTTATTTTGTTACATTGAATTTAGAAATATGTATTAAAACATATTTTTTTACTGTCTTCCACAGATATTATATTTATAAGGTAAGTACAACTAATAACATCCGAGAGTTTTCTCTGCCTCTCTCTTATTGACTCCTACTTTTTTTTATTTTATGAAATGTACATTATAATCTTATTTTTACTTTTCTTCCACAGGTAATAAGTTTTTAAAATAAATTTACTTTACTTTTTTACTATTTTTTAGGTAAGTATAAAAAATAAAGAAACTTTTACATCACTGTGTCATTTCTTTGTCTATCCTGCTTAAAGCAATGTCATGTTTAATATAAGCACTTCCACATAGGATTGGGTGCATTGTTATAAGGCATGCTTTAAAAGTGATTTAATGAAATGAGCGACATTTTACTGAGTGAGTTCAGCAACACTGATATATGAAAACATTGGTGGGAAATGATATTAAATGTTACATGTTGTTCTTTCCAGGAGTTTAAGTCCTTTGCTGCAGTGGCAATTCTGCCTCAGCATTAGGGGGCCGGGGGGCTGAGTGGTACTTCTATGCTCAGGATAGAGGTACTCCTTCATGAGCCACGGTTGAGATCTGTTCATGATACAGTGGTTCTCTCATGGCTCTGCTTAGTCAATAGAACGTGTCATGGAGGTACAATATTAGTGCTGTGCAAGCACAGCGGCAAGCCCATGACAAAACTGGTCTATTCTGGGGACAGCTGAGGCAATGCTCGGGATGGAGCGGCTCTGTCATGAGCATGGAAGGACTTAACAGGTGTTAAAAAAACTTGAGGGGTCTCTTCAAAGAGAGTGTTGGTTGTAATTTAAAGGGCACTTTAAAACACATTGTAGCAGCTTTATGTTGACGTTGCGTCTCTTTGCGCCACAATTTCGTCAGTTTATTTAATACAATGACAGTGGAAATAATGTACCATATTTACAACGTTATGGATCTAGGAGATATGTCACATTCTAAAGCACTGCACCATAAGGAAGTGTTCCTCTGAAGGAATGCGTCTTGAAAGTGGCTGACTGTAATGCATGATATTTCACTCAGTGACTTTCAGACCTATGCTGTTTCAAAACTGTGCATGTGCTTGAAGCAGGCGTAGGTATTGACGCAGTATTGTGAATATAGTGCATTGGTGAGCCTTGCTGGAGCTGCATCACACTTGCGATGCAACTCTAGCAATGTATTACTTTTTGAGCACAGATGTGTTACGCATGTATGGTGTTTTTGTACCATGGTGCGCCACATTTCAAATGTAGCACACCATGGGTAACGGAGCACTAGCATACTGTGGTGCACATTAACTGGTGCATATCTGGGTATGAAGTAGTTAACATAAATCTGCCCCATAGGTTACAAATCCGCGTTTAGTAGAGTGTTCGGCCTTTGTAGTGTTATGTTTTTTCTGTTATTCTATGTAGGTATGTAATATTGCAAGATTTTTGTCACGAAAAAGAAGCCATGAGTATTGGCTTTGTGAAAGATTGGAAGATTTTTAAAATTAAAAAGCAAGAACCATGGCATTGTTTAATATAGCATTGTAAATACTTATCTTTAATAATGATGAGAGAGTAAAAAAAGGTTAACTTGATGTTTTAAAGTTATTCACAGGCTTCTTTAGAGGAAGTGTTCTATATGATTGTAGCGTGGGTGTTTGACTTTTTTATAGGTAATAGAATGCATTTTGTATGCTGTAGCAGGAGGAGTACTACATGCTTGAATATTCTTCAGTGCTTATTTTCATTTCGTAAGTGGTATTGAGACCGACACAGAACTTAAATGGATCGGAGTGGCTGTTCCTGTGCATCTGGAGGACTGCCAAGCCATTGCAGCAGTGGGAGTGAGGCCTCTCACGACAGAGAACTTCAATGGATCGGAGGGGCTGTTCCTGTGCATCTGGAGGACTGCCAAGCCGTTGCAGCAGTGGGAGTGAGGCCTCTCACAGGGGCGTAGCGCAGCTCCTTTTGATGCTCACAATTGCAGATAACAGGGTAGAGATGTCTGTGGAATTTATAGATGGTTAGTCACACTAGAGTGTGGGCGGCGCCCCTAGCACTTCATTACGGCACACAGGGGAGCTGCGTTGCACAGTTTGAGAATCAGAGACTTAGGAGATAAACCTTCATAATAGGAAGGCTTCTAAGTGATAAAAATCGCCGGTGCTCGGCGTTAAAAATATCACTGCTAACAGAAATGGGAACACATATCTGATAGAAAATCCTGTAACAATCTCAGTATTTCACATTATCGCGTGAAAAGAAAGTCTTTCGAAAGATGTTGAACGTTGTTCTCTTTTGAGAGTAGAAAAGATAGTGAGAGAAGTGGGTGGAGTTCTCCGTGTAAATTGCAGAATAGAAACTACTAAGAACCAATTGGAAGTGTTGTTTTCAAGTCACATGACTTCACATGCGCGTCTCGGGACGTGTGGGCGGTGACAGTATCTGGTCACGTACGTCATTTGGAAGTAGCGGTCTAATTCAGCGAAGTTTCAAAACGTGAAAAGGAGTAAATCCAAACACATCCGGATTTAATATATCTTCTGAGCTCGATTCAAGCATACAGTTGTTAAAGTATAAAACCTTTTATATATTTTTTTTAAAATACCAAGGTGTGTACATTCGGTCACGCACGAAAGTTTAAAAAGACATTCGGCTCCATTTTATGAAAATTTTCATAATAATAAAAAAGAAGCCTAGGTTTACTGTCTTTGACGTAGTATAAGTTCTTTGATGGGTCTATGAAGAAATTTAAGAAGATGCAATTGCAAAGTTTTCACGAAATATATAGGCGGGTGCGCGCACACGGTCGCGCACGAACGAAAGCCAAAAAAGC
The DNA here is from genome assembly GCF_964261635.1 of Lissotriton helveticus. Lineage (NCBI taxonomy): Eukaryota > Metazoa > Chordata > Amphibia > Caudata > Salamandridae > Lissotriton > Lissotriton helveticus. Next base: position 462,760,155 of record NC_136070.1, read on the forward strand.
GGAGATAAACCCCCTTTATAATATGCTCCTGGAGCTCTTTTTGGTAGAATGAGTTAGTTCTGAAAAGAACTTTTTTTTTTTTTTTTTTTTTAAAACAAGTGTTATGTTGTTTTTGATTTTTTAAACTTGCAACAACATTTTCATGTGTGACACAGGATCAAAATGAAATGAAGAAATTTATCTTTTCTCGGGGCATTTATGACTCTCAATTTTTAGTTTAGTAAGAATGAGGCTCTGCTCTCCGTACAGAAGAATTTCTCCACACTCGTTGCATTTCATGTGCACCTTTGCAAGATATGGTCTCAAGTCCATCACAGCACTCGATGGTGATACAGGTCGTCCACCAGAAGATGTGCTGGCCACCTCTGATGGTAATAGCGTGGCCAGGGCTCTTGTCGATGCCTTTGCAAATTCCACAGGGTGCACTTGTTTGACATGCCGCACCATGGTATGTATGGAAAAGGAATATTTTTTTCTTGGATTTCCTCTTGAGAGAACCGAATTGCATATCGTGCAGGTAACTTTTGGCGCATTCACTTTCTTTTGTTCTTCAGGATAAGTGAAAAATTGCCAAATAAAAGATTCCTTTTTTCTTTTTAAAGGTAGTCGCTCATTTCCTTCAGATTCGGAAGATGAATGCGGGGCGGCAGCCATTTCAGCAAAGTCTTCCGAAGGGTGTTGAACGTCGTTCTCTTTTGAGAGTAGAAAAGATAGTGAGAGGAGTGGGTGGAGTGCTCCGTGTAAATTGCAGAATAGAAACTACTAAGAACCTTTTCAAGTCACATGACTTCACATGCGCGTCTCAGGACGTGTACGTGGTGATAGTATCTGGTCACGTACGCCATTTGGAAGTAGCGGTCTAATTCAGCAAAGTTTCAAAACGTGAAAAGGAGTAAATCCAAACATATCCGGATTTAATATATCTTCTGAGCTCGATTCAAGCATACAATTGTTAAAGTATAAAACCTTTTATATATTTTTTTAAAATACCGAGGTGTGTACATTCGGTCACACACGAAAGTTTAAAAAGACATTCGGCTCCATTTAATGAAAATTTTCATAATATTAAAAAAGAAGCCTAGGTTTAGTCTCTTTGACGTAGTATAAGTTCTTTGATGGGTCTATGAAGAAATTCAATAAGTTCAGATTGCAAAGTTTTCACGAAATATATAGGCGGGTGCGCGCAGTCGGTCGCGCACGAAAGCCTGGAAATGCGCTATCCATTTTATTGAGAACTGTTGCCGAGAGTGCGCACACCGGGTCGTGCACGAAAGTTTAGAAAGGCTATTTTTATTTACAGGCAAATTTTAATGCGTTGAAAAAAAGGTAAGGTACAGACTTTCTAATTCTGTATCGTTTTACAAGGAGTCTGTATGCAACTTGAACAGTGAAGAAAACGGCTTGTTTCTGAAAAAAATATTGCCAGAACTTTATTGACAAAAGTATAGGTTGTATACACGAGATATTTCTGAATTAGCATTTTAAAAACCAATGAAATTCACTGAAAAAACCATAGGTTTTACACACGTTATAGTTAGGAAGTAGCATTTACAAAACCTATGAAATTCACTGAAAAAACCATAGGTTTGACACCAGTTATAGTTAGCTGGAAATTTTACTGATATAAAACCAATGAAATTCCACGTTTTAGTTAGTTGGACTCACTATAACTTGCGCGTGTAATGCACTGCTGATGACGTCACATATTACATCACTCATGACTAATGACACCATCCAGTGAATGTGTGTCTTTCTGAAAAATAAATATGTGTTATATATGTATATATTATTGAATATCTTAGTGAATACATATATTAGTGAGTAATGCTTAAATATTTAAATATATGTATTAGTGTTTCACTTTGTGTATAAGTGGCTGCATGGGTTGATGAGTAGGTACATGTGTATGTATCTAGGTGATTAGATGTTTTTCTTAGTATCAGTATGAGTGTTTGCATGCTTTGGTGGGAGTATTACTTAGTACATAGATGCAAGAATGACTGAGTCGGGGGGAGGAGCCTAGCTCGCGACCGAGATGGCCGCGCTTTAGCTCGGCTCCGTTCGCCCGCCTGTGTTTTTCACATTTATCCTGCATTTATCCTGCCCCGGGAAGCCCTCCTTGCTGTGTGGTACTACTACGACGCACTGCAGGCACTTACCACTTGTTCCGGTTGTCCTGGCTGCTGTGGGTCCGGTGCAGTGCCCCCGACCATTCCCGGGACTCGAGGGCGGACTGGCCTGGTTCTTCGTCCCGGCTCCTGGGCCGGATGCAGCCTGCGGGCTTGCCCTTCGGGGCGCGCTGGAGGTGATTGGAGGGCCGCTGTTCGTGTGAGCCGGAGGTTCCTGGCTGAGAGACTCCTGTGTGGCGGCAGCCTTGGATGGTGACGCTGCCCTTCATTATTGGGGTTCCTCGTGTGTTTAGCTTCCTCCCCCTTTGTTCTCCGGTCCGGCCATTTTGTTCTTTGCCGCCCGGACTCGGAGAACGGGACTGGCGACATTGGGGGGCCGGCGAATCCCCTTCTTCTGGTGGCCCCCCTTCCTGTCCGGGGTGTTCTTCTGCCTGTCAGCGGGACTTCATCTGCTTGACTGCCGCCCCGGCGGAGGTTGTTCAAGATGGCGACCAACCCCGTTTGTTTGGGCCGGACCCGGACGAGCACTGGGGGCCCGCCGCAAGGCCCGGGTGTCGGATACTGCGAAGGTTTTCCTGCACTTAAGGGGATCTTGAACATCCTGCTATCCTGGCGGCTCTCGGTGGCCGCGCCACTCCTGGCTCTGGAGACGGTTCCTCACTGCGGGCCTCCCGGGCCCCCACGACCGGATGAGGCATTGATATCGCGGGGTGTGGCTGGTACTCTCCTGGCGGACTCGGCCCCGGCTGCCGCCCCGGAGGTGCGCAACCTGATGGCGCCTTCTCCTCCTGTGCTGCCTCCTCTGCCCTTGGCCCGGGAGCTGGATTTTGTTTTGCCGGACTTTCATGATTCTCCTGGTCCCTCTCAATCACCACTGCCCGATGACGTCTCCTGTGCCGGCCCGGATGGGTCGGTTTTTATGGATATATCCTTGGAACTGTGCCTGCATCGTTTGCTACGTTCTGTGATTTTCCTGGATCTTCCGTGTTTTTCTTCCTGTGACTTTTTTGGGCTGCCGTTGGACTCTCCTGCTGCCTGCCTTCTGTTCTTTCTGGCAGGGTCCTCATTGGATCGGACCCTTACTGCTTTGGATAAAAAGGGTCAGGGCTGATGAAAACTGACTCTTATATGCGGTAGCTCATGAACGGTTTGGATGGTCTCTGTGTCCTGATATGGTTCTGTGTAACTGGTTAGTGCTCCTGGACTTTGGCCTGATATTCTTTGGCTTCCCGAGGACTTGGACCTTTAACCCGGGCGGGTGGATGGGTGCGTTTACTCCTGTCTTTGACCCTCCCCCGTGTGTATGTTTGTATGTCTTTACTCCCTTCTTTCCTTCCCTTCCTTCCCCCCCCCCCTTTTTTTTTTTTGTCTTTTAAATCCAACTTTTCTTGCTCTACTAAATTTCGGGTTCTACTTAGGGCGACAGGCACGCTGCGGGGGGGGTAGGCCGTAGCCTTCTGCAGGGGTGCAGGGTGGGCTTAGGGGTGGGTGGGGGGGGTCTGTTTGTGTCGGGGGGTCTTTTTCCCCCCTTATTTTTCCCCTTTTTTGTTCTATGGCTCTTGTGTATTCACTTTTTCAGGACTCTGTCACCTCGAATCTCCCCCGGGGGTTTTCTGTCCTTCTTCCGGTGTGTGGCTGAGTGTGGTTCGCTGCCTATTCTGGTATCGTGTTTCTGTAACTTCGCATGCCGGTTTTATTGTCCTGTTTTTCCCCCTGGGGGTGCATGGTCTGGCGGGTGTTCCTTTTGTTGTCTTTTTCTCCCTCTTTCCCTTCCTCCTTTATGGAGGTCCCCCTCTTCCGTTGGGGTGCGTATTGCATAGTCTTTGTGATGGGGCTTTTTGACCACGTCTTCTTTGTTCGGGTAGGGGCGGAGGTGAGTGAGCACGATTGACTGTTGCCACTGTCGCTATTTGATGGTCTGATTCTGTTTCTGTCCTTTGCTAGATTTGATTATATGGCTTCATTTTCTTACGTTGTGTTTATAAAATGGCGGCTTGCCGCGGTCCCTCCCTTGTACTCTCATGTACGGCCCGTTATTCCTTTGGTCCCCTCCCCGTGCTAGAAAATTAACCTTTATCATCCTGCTCTTGCTGAACGCTCGATGGTTTTTATTGCTTCACCAGTGCTCCTGATGTTATATCCTGTGCAGATCTTCTTTTTGTATGCTGGTTATTTGACCATTCTGTTCTGGCCAGCCCGTGGGGTTGTAGGCCAGTATTTGTGAGCTTTCATTGTTCAATAAAGGTTTAAAAAAAAAAAAAAAAAAAAAAAAAAGAATGACTGAGTCTCTGTTTGTATGTGTTTTGAAGACAGCATATGTGCAGGACTGTATGGGTGGATGAGTGTGTATATGTCTGTGTTAGTGAGTGAATGACTGTCTTATTAGTGTCTTTATCAGTAACTACATATGTTTTAATCTAGTATATGTGAATATTGATGTATATAAGTGAGTATATGTGAGAGTGAGGGATTGTAAGAGTTCCTGTTTAAATTAGTATGTGTTTCTATAAGTGATTTTTTAAGAGAGTAAGTATGTGTAAGTTTCCTTAGAAGTAAAGTGGTAGTGTGTGTATAGCTGTTTATGCAAATAAATGGATGTTCAATAGTTTATTTGCATGTGTGAGTATGTGTGTGAATAACTTTTGGATGACTGTCGGTGTGTAACAGGATGTGTAGGTGTATCACTACATATGATTAGTGAATATATGTATGAGTGACTATATAGAACTGTTGGTGAATTAGTACATGTGTATATAGATCATTAACTGCATGTATGAGTGAATCTGTAGGTAAGTGATTAGATGTGTGTATAGATCTAAGAATCACTGAGTGGTTTTTTAGAAACTTGTATCGATGTGTCAATGGATTTAAATATGGTATTCTGTATTTTACAGTGAGTGACGAAAGGTTATACTAGTGCAGGGGCGGCTGGTGACATTTGAAAGTGGTGTGGCGTAAACTAATTTGCATATTGCAGCGAGCGTAGCGAGCGAGCGAGCCCAAACCACCTTGCATCCATCCGTACATCATTCATGCATCCACCCATCCATCCATCCACCCACCCACCCATCCATCCACCAATTCTGCATTCATCCTGCATCCATCATTCATTCATGCATCCACCCATCCATCCAGCATCCATCATTCATTCATGCATTCACCCATCCATCCATCCTGCATCCATCATTCATTCATGCATCCACCCATCCATCCATCCACCCATCCATCCTGCATCCATCTTTCATGTATGCATCCACCCATCCATCCATCCATCCTGCATCCATCATTCATTCATGCACCCATCCATCCACCCTGCATCCATCCTGCATCCATCATTCATTCAGCCACCCATCCTGCATCCATCATTCATTCATGCATCCACCCATCCATTCATCCACCCATCATTCATCCTGCATCCATTCATGTGTCCACCCACCCACCCACCCATCCACCCATCCTGCATCCATCATTCATTCATGCACCCATCCATCCACCCATCCATCCTGCATCCATCATTCATTCATGCACCCATCCATCCATCCACCCATCCACCCATCCATCCTGCATCCATCATTCATTCATCCACCCATCCATCCACCCATCCAGCATCCATCATTCATTCATTCATGCATCCACCCATCCATCCATCCACCCATCCATCCTGCATCCATCCATCCATCATTCATTCATGCATCCATCCACCCATCCATCCACCCATCCATCATCCATCCTGCATCCATTCCTGCATCCATTCATGTGTCCACCCATCCATCCACCCATCCTGCATCCATCATTCATTCATGCACCTATCCATCCATCCACCCTGCATCCATCATTCATTCATCCACCCATCCATCCACCCATCCACCCATCCATCCATCATTCATTCATGCATCCATCCACCCACCCATCCACCCATCCATCATCCATTCCTGCATCCATTCATGCATCCACCCACCCATCCATCCATACTGCATCCATCATTCATTCATGCACCCATCCATCCACCCTGCATCCATCCTGCATCCATCATTCATTCAGCCACCCATCCTGCATCCATCATTCATTCATGCATCCACCCATCATTCATCCTGCATCCATTCATGTGTCCACCCACCCACCCACCCATCCAGCCATCCACCCATCCTGCATCCATCATTCCTTCATGCACCCATCCATCCACCCATCCATCCTGCATCCATCATTCATTCATGCACCCATCCATCCATCCACCCATCCATCCTGTATCCATCATTCATTCATCCACCCATCCATCCACCCATCCAGCATCCATCATTCATTCATTCATGCATCCATCCATCCACCCATCCATCCACCCATCCATCATCCATCCTGCATCCATTCCTGCATCCACCCATCCATCCATCCATCCTTCATTCATTCATGCACCCATCCATCCACCCTGCATCCATCCTGCATCCATCATCCATCCATCCACCCATCCTGCATCCATCATTCATTCATGCACCCATCCATCCACCCTGCATCCATCCTGCATCCATCATTCATTCATCTACCCATCCACCCATCCTGCATCCATCCTGCATCCATTCCTGCATCCACCCATCCATCCATCCTTCATTCATTCATGCACCCATCCATCCACCCTGCATCCATCCTGCATCCATCATCCATCCATCCACCCATCCTGCATCCATCATTCATTCATGCACCCATCCATCCACCCTGCATCCATCCTGCATCCATCATTCATTCATCTACCCATCCACCCATCCTGCATCCATCCTGCATCCATCATTCATTCATGCATCCACCCATCCATTCACCCATCATTCATCCTGCATCCATTCATGCATCCACCCATCCTGCATCCATCATTCATGTATTTTTATGACCATATAACTTAGCACACAGCTTGTCAGTGTTTAATACCAGTCTCGAACCTTGTACTCCAGCACCAATGATACATGATTAATATTAATTGTTTTTAAAAACATGTATTTATTCAACACCAATTTCACACCTTAGTCGGAACATCATTTTTATTTGTTTTTTAAAATATCTATTTATTTAACACCAAAGTAAGTCATGTATACATTTTTATGGTTCGATAAGAGGCTCGAACCTGGTTTCCCAGCACCAAAGTCGGCCGTGCTATCCGTCAGGGGTTATGTAACCGGGCTATGTAGTGACCAGCCAATCCTGCGCCAGGATTGGCTGGGGGGGCACCATGACTCCTCGCCCAGTCGCCCTGTGTAACCCCGGGGGCTGCGGCCCGCCCCCTGGTCCTCTCTCTAAGGGGGAATTCACAAGAAAACGATCTGCGCATGCGCGGGCATGTTTGTGCCCAAAAATACACTTGCGCAGCTGCAGCAGCCCGATCCTCCCCCCCCCCCCCCTTGCGCACTCCGGGAAGGTCGGGTGTCTCCCGGTTTCCCGGCCGGCAGATAGCGCGATTTTTTAAAATAATTGTGTTTGGCTTCTAGTGACAACGTGGTGGGTCCATGGGGCTTAGTGGGGCTTCGCCCCTACGCCCCAATGGACGCACCGCGCCTGTACTAGTGTATGATGAGGTGTATCGTCACGTGAATGAAGTCATCAGTGATGTCATTTGAGATGTCATCAGTGATGTCACTGACCATGTCATGAATGATGTAATATGTGACATCATCAGCAGTGGATTGCTGGCGCGCGAGATATAGTTAGGAATTTCAATGGTTTTGTATGAGTGAAATGTCCAGCTAACTATAACACCCTTAAAATATACAGTTTTTGCAGTGAATTTCTAAGGTTTTTTAAATGCTAATTGCTAACTATATCAGGCCTGAAACCTATGGTTTTTTCAGTGTATATATATATATATATATATATATATATATATATATATATATATATATATATATATATATATATATATAATTGTATTGATAAAACAAACAACATTTTATGTTAATAAAAAAATGAAAATAAAGATTAAAATATATATAAATATTCTATCAGCATTATAACAACAATCTTATAGTATTACAATAACCTTAAATTACCCCCACAAATTGTACACTTCAAAACATCAAAATATTAATAAAATATATTTACAACAAATACTGACATTTAAACATTAAACAAAAATTATTATAAATAGATACATAAATAATAGATACACAATAAAATGAGAATTTTAAAATATACATTAAACATTATAAAATAAACACTAATTAACCTTGACTATAAAAGGCTATCACTGAAATGAATTCAAACTAAGCACACTCTAACCAATTTTTAAAAAGTAGCGCAAAGTAACCAATCAAATTATATCATCAAATAAATAAACAATGTGAAAGGCACACAAAATGCAATTACTAACTGCACCAAAAACTACAAAAGCTGGCAAGAAGGACAGATTTTCCAAACACATCCTGCAAACATAAGTGGAATAATATGCACAAGTAAGTAAAACATTTACTTTGACCAACGTATAAACAAATTCATTATTAACATCTTAAATTATAGATTCTACAAAGAAATTATTACAACATCGGGACACTGCTCTACCGAAAAATGACAGCAATCACATACCTGGAAAAAGGCACACAAAAAGTACGTCAATTAGAAAAATTAACTAAATACTAAAACACGCTAAAATGGTAAAAGTAAAATTAAACTGTCTCGGCCCCCACTAACTAAAAACAAGCAAACATTTCAAATAAAACTAGAGCAATTTTTTTCCACGAACGGGACAAGGAGCCACCTCGCCCACATTACATCTCCAATGAAATACCCAAAAATAAAGTCTTCAAATTACCAGCCAAAATACAAATGAAAGGATAAAATAGGAAAGAAGTACCATAATTTTGTAATTATGTTTATAATATATTATACATTTTTAAACATTTAGGGCTCATTATCATAACAGGCAGTCGGACCGCCGCCAGCCTCCATGTCTGTCGGTCAATAGACCGACTGACAAGCAGGTGGCGGTCTGACCACCCAATTAGGATGAGACCGCCATCCTAGCAGTCGGAAAAGTGCTTTATTACATTGCAGACTTGTGCTGCGGCCCAGGAAAAAGGCCGCAGCACAAGCTGCAGTGTGAAAGAGCACTTTGTGCACATCCATGCACTGTGTGCCTGGCACCATGTGGTGCCTGGCACCAGGAGCATGAATGTGTAGGGGGCACTACATTTGCCCCGATGGCCACTTTCCAGTGGTCCACGGGAGACGTGGGCACTGCTTGGGGCCCCCAAATGTCTGTTTCAGACAGCCTTTTCATGCCTGTCGGACCGCCATGACAAGGCTGTCAGAAAGGCACATTGTGATCCCTACAGCGGTGCCTAAGCAGGCATCACCTCCATGCTAGGGATACAATTCTGACCGCCACCATGACAGGATCCTAGATCCTGTTGGAGAAGGCAGTCTTTCCCCCCGACCTTTGCTGTTCGACTGCCTGCATTCTAATGCGGCAGTCGGACCGAAGACCTGTCTGTCGGTGGTTCCACCAACATCATAATCGTGCCTTTCATTCTTTGTATTAATACATTATTTTCAGGCTTAATGTCAGCAAGAAACCACATCGCAGAAAGGGAAATAATCACTCTCTCACATGGGCTACACTTACAGCCAAGAACGGATAGGAACGGAAACTATCAATTGGAAATGTATTAAATATTACTGTAATGCTTCCTATCGGGAGGCCACTACTAAAGATGACGTTATTATTATTGTAAGGGAACACAATCATCCCGCAAATGTCACAGAAATCGATGTAAGTCATGTACTACACGATGTAAGAGAGGCAAGCACTAACTCCCAAGAGCCTACAACTTATGTACTAAAAGATATATGCCCTAAAGTCCTCAAACACATCACGGGCCAGCTACCAGCTCTACTCACTGTAAAACGCTTAATAGCATAAACTACAAAAGCCCCCAGTAATAGCCCTCCTGTCACTAGAAGATACCAAGCTGTCCAAATTCCACCACACATAACAAGGAACCCTTCCTCTTACATGATAACCTTAACAAGGATAAACGAATCATAATATATTTTACCACAAATAACTTAGTAGAACATACCCAATGTCAAAAATGGATGATGGATGGGACATTCAAAAGGAGTCCCAAACCATTCACTCAGATATACACCATACATGTTGAGTATCAAAACTTTAATATATCATTCATATATGTCTCTCTACCTAATAAACAAAGTAGCACTTACTACAAACTAGAGGAAATTGTAATCACTGATGTGACAGCCCTAAAAAGTCTCAATCAAAGCATTACAGAATAGGGTATGTTCTCTCATGTGTATGGGTCAGGGTTCAAGACTGTTTAAGAAATCTATTCTATCACAGAGTAAACAGATTAAAACACCTTACAATATATGGCACTAGATACGTTGTCAACTGGATGACGGCCAACTCACTCAAGGTCAACCCAGATAAATCGGAGGTACTGGCCATCACTACAGGCAGCAACCCATGGACCAACCACTTCTGGCCACAGGAGTTAGGAGACACACCGTCTCCAGTCCCTTTTGTAAAAAGCCTGGGTATTAAAATCGATGACGAACGTACACTGACCAACCAAGTGGCCTTCGTAATCGGAACCTTCATGGGCTTGCTGAGACAGCAAAGGAAATTATCACCCCTCCTTTCATTTTCCACCATGCAAACGGTGGTGACCGCGCTGCTTATGTTGTGCCTAGATTACGGCAATCCGCTATATATTGGGTTACCGGAAAAGTTACGATGAATGATGCAGCTTGGCTGATTTTCAAGGTCCCCAGACGCGCACGTGCCACTCCCCTGCTGCAACAACTTCATTGGCTCCCATATGTTAGATTCAAGGGTATTTGTCTCGCACACAAGGCCCTCTATGGGCAGGCCCCAAAATACATCAAAGAGCGCCTTGGGAAATACGTCCCCGGCTGCATCCTTCGGTCATCTGAGGGAGGCCAACTGGCCTGCCCACAGTTTAATGTGTTTGTTTTAGAAGGGTTTTTTAATTGAAAAAGTACTTTTAGGATCATGCACATAGGTGGAGGTATTCAAGCACAATATGAAGATACTCAGGTCTCCAAGCTGCAAACCTACTGCTACAGAACTGCAACACCCTCTTTTATGGCATGAATAAGTGACATATTCATTTGAGTTGCAAAGAGTAACAACAAGCCAGTGGGTTTGAGGTGAAAGTAGTACAAAATGCATTTCGAAATTCTGCCTGTCTCCACCTATGGTGTTCCGTTTTATCTGATTGATGCAATAGTGTATAGAACTCAAAGTTTCTTCCTTTGACTTTGTGAAAAGGGGTGTTTTAGATAAATGCTACAGTTGCTCTTTTAGGCATAGCGGAGTGTGCCCCATATCTGATCACACTTCTTTGTGGTTATTTCCTTGTTGTCGGTTAACTACTGGGGTGCGGGTTTGACCAGATGATGATCCTTCAAAACAACAGGACCAAAGTTTGTCTCTAGTGTTTGACTTTCACCATTCAGTCTTTTTTGGATCTCAAAACTATCATCACTAAACACAACATGTATCCCACCTTCATGGGTTTGAATCTATCAAAAGTTCACATATGTGTTTTACTATGTTCTACTAAATTACAATTATGAGCAAACAATTTAAATTTTTCTGGTCTAGATATTGTTCACAGCCAGGTAAAACAAAGGGGAAAATGCAATAATACCCTGCAGACATCTTATCGCAAGTCAGGGGTGATGGTCTTCAACTAGTTCACGGCAGTAGCACGTTTCACAGTAGTATCATATAGGTCCAGAACTGTATGTCGCAAAGGTAAACAAAAGGAATCCTCTGGAAATGATATAGGCACTTCCACTTAGAATTCCGTCTTGGATGCAAACTAAATGGCACCCATCTCTGAAGGCTTTTCAGATGCCCTGGAATACGTCACCCAATGCTTCTGCTTTGTAAGCCTATGTGTTTTGCAAACTTCTACTCACACTTGTGTCAACAGACAACAGTTATTTATACATTTGGATCTCATCTATCTGTAGTAAAAGTATCATGTTTATGACCATACGTAATGAGGGAGTTTTCCTTAATTCAAAAACCAACCAGTTTTAGAGTCTATCCCCTAGATTCATCAAATTCCCGTTTTGCGAGTCTGTAATAGCAATTATTAAGGAATCGCTATTACAGACTCGCAAAACGGGATTCGTGTACAAATCTCAATTTTTTTTCAGATTCCTACAGCTTCCTTATTTGCGATTAGCTAATTGCTAATCGCAAATAAGGAATAACTCCCCATTCATCCCTATGGGCCTAGGCCCATAGGAATGAATGGGAAGACATATCAATGTGCGAATCGCTATTAGCGATTCGCATTTTGAGTTTGCGATTTCAAGGCTGCAGGGGTGTCCAAAGGACACCCTGTTGCACCCCTGAAATGACATTGGACGCTGGTGTTACGCACACACATGTCCCAAGGACATGTGTGTGTGTAACATACAACTTAGAAAAATGCACTTAAGTGCATTTTTCTAAGTTTCCGCTATTTACCACGAGGTTTGACTTCGCTGTAAATAGCGGCCCAAATTTGCGAATTCGCATTTTTTATATGTTTCATAAATTGCATTTAAGGAATCTCAAATAGAGATTCCTTAAATGCAATTCCTCGCACAATTGCGAATTCTATTATAGCGATTATTGCATTTGGGATGATGAATCCCAAATGCAATAATTGCGCTCGCAAAGGGCCAGATTCTCAGAATTTGGCCCTTTGCGAGACGATTTTCGTTTCATGAATCTGGCCGTATAACAATAAAGTGCCTTCTCGCAAGTTGGCCACAAACCGGAGTCAGGTACCTTATGCCAGACTAACACTGATTGATCTCTTCCTCCCAAGGTACCCTGCGCAGCATCATCTGTGCTTGGGTATGCAGCTACAACAAAGTCCACCGGAGTCCTGGGCTTTATAAGAAGGCTCAGGTATCAAGGTTGCCACTCCAGCTGCACAGATCACGCTTGATTGAAGCATGGTTCTGGGCAGAAGATGACAGGCGGCACGGTTACGGGTGGGCAGTCAAATACTGCTCATGGTGGGCTTTTGGAACTGATGTCAGCCTCTCCGCTCCACCCCACCCCACCCCAGCTATGCTCATAACAGCCAATGTGAGTAGCTAGTTTGGGTGAGAGCTGTCAAGTGCCGCAAGAGGCCTGAAATTAACACAACCATAGAGACTGGTGTTGTTTACTTTTAATGCAGGGCATTAAAAGACACTATAGTGGATGTTTGGGCCACAAGTTACTCACACGGTGTCTGCAAGCTACCAGTAGACACTTTCAGTTTCACTGTAACAGCTGTGTTAACATATATGTGCACTAAAACTTTGTATTCCTTCCATCACTTTGTTGTTTGTTATCTTCATTCTGCAGGAGATTGTTCCAGGTCGGATTACAGCCGTATCTAGGCTGGATTGGGTGTTTTTCCTTTTTATTTCGGCCCACCTTATTGTGGTGAGGCTTTTGGAATTGCTTATATTGGTGTTATCATACCTTGGATTCTCATACTGCAGGACTTTATCTGGGGCGCATCCCGGCACAGGCTGGCGCTGGCGAAGTTATTCTTGCCAACGGATAGGGGGGACTGGCTGCCCCCTGCTTCGAGCTCTACTAACTGGCCGCACAGCTGCAGTGGGCGCCCACTGGTTGGCAGGTAGGAGCAGAGAGGATACCGCGACAGTAATGCCGCCATACTCTCTAGAACGTGTAACTAAACTTTTTCACCCACTAGTGGCACCTGAGCGTCCTACTCCGCTTCTGCTGGCAGTGGCGTATAAGTGCTACCGAAGAGCCTTGTTCCTTACACGTAGTGTGATTCCATACGTGCCTGTCATACCTTTGGAGGGTTCCCCGGGTGGTGAGGGGGTACTCAAAGGCTCCATGCTCACAGAGTTGCGGGAAGCTGACGTCCAGACACTTAGCGATCTTTATAGCTATGGGGCGCTCGTGGCATATGAGACGCTAGTAACAGAAAAGGGGCTCTCCCCGGGGCGTTCTTACTGCATTGCTCATTGATAGCGAAGCTGACTGCCAGATGGGGAGATGTAGCGTCAGAGCCTGAACAACACTTAACCATGCAGTACCTACATGTCATGGGAAGAGGCAAGCACCTGGTTCGCTGGTTTGCTGAGTCACTACGAACACATACGGCGACTAGTTTAGCCCCTCTCAGAGGTAAATGGGAGAGAGACCTGGGTAGGCCGCTCACGGACAAAGAGTGTGAAAGAGTCCTAAAAAGCCCGGTGCGCATTCCCAGAAACATGTGATTTCGTCAGATACAACTGTACATTGTTCATAGAGCCTACCTCACACCTGAGCTAATTAACAAGTACTTTTGTCGCTCCGACGCGTCCTGCCCCAGGTGCAATGAGGTGGGAACGGGGCTCCTCCATTCCCTGTGGAGCTGTCCTGGACTGAGCACTTACTGGAATGCAATCAGCGAGCTGCTCAGAAAATGCACTGGCCGCACTATCCCCTTTGATTGGCTCTAGTACCTTTTACACCATTTCAGGAGGACACCCAGGGATAAGGTGTTGTCTTGTTTCCTGGACCTGGGGCTGGTGGTGGCGAAGCCCCTACTCACGAGGAGGTGGAAGGCGCGTGATCCGCCAGGCGTACATGTGTGGTCCTCTTCTCTCCAGGCGTGGGCCCAGGCTGAGTGGACCGCCATACGAAGAGAGGAAACACTGGAAGGAACCTATAGCTGAGCGTTGGGAGCACATGCTTAATGCCTTACAACTGCCGGATGGGGAGGGAGACGCGGGCGGTGCAGAGGATGCGGAGAGAGCCCCTGGGGGCGGAAGCATACCATGGGCTGTTCTCCTGCCGTGATAGTCTGCTATGTATAATTCCTACTCCAATGGGCACAAAGGTTACAGTACAGGTGTGGTTGTGGACGGGGGGTGTGTGACTGTGGTTTCGCCGCTGTAGTTACAGTTTTCTCTTGTTGTTGTTTTATCAATATTTCATCTGTATGTAAGTCCAAGATGGGGGGCCTACCCAGAATCTTGCTAGTGGGAAAGGGCCCAGCGCGTGGACCTTCATGGACAGTCCTGGAGTCTTTATCCGGTCAGGAACTCTGCGATCCAGCCACCTTTAGGAGAATACCCCATGACTCAGTAGCTGCACAGCCTAGCCATTGCGAACCTAACATGTAATGCTACGATGTTTGTGCATATTTGATTGACGTGCCCAGGTAGTTGTGCTTAAACAGATTATGCTCCTATTGTATTATGAAACTCTAAAATGCCAATAAAACAGATTTGACAAAAAAAATCATACCGCGGATTCTCTCTTGCTTTCAAGAGAAGCACTTATCTCCGTCTTATTATATCTTGCTGAAACGAGCCTGTGCAGTTTTGCTTATAACACTTACCCACCACGGACACTCTGATGCTGACTTTTCTCAGGTGTGCCAGTTTTTTGTCTTTATGCCCTGAAGAAGCCCATTACTGGACGAAACATGCCGGTTGTGGCTTTAAAAAAAATAATTTGAATAAAAGAAGAGACTTGAAGAAAAACACTATGGACACGGACTTGATAATGTGATATGTGTCTATTTTATCTGGTTGCCAAGTGGTGCACCTTTGCGATTTGTTTGGAATTGTTGTTTGTTGTAGTTTAAGCCCTAAGTGTGCCAGGTATACCCAGATGTGGGTATACCTAAACGTGAGTCCCCTCCTCACTGTGTCATAGGACTCAAGCTGCTCTCAGCTGATCATGCCAAAATGGACTGAAACAGTCTGGTGTTGTTTGTGTTTACTTCTGGAGGGAAGCCTTGTCCACCAGGTCAGGATGGACTATTCGCACGAGGAGCAGGGTCAGTACTGATTTGAATAAGGCAACCCACTGTCCAAAGTGGCATGGTGGGTAAGAAATGATGGGCGAAAGCTGCCCAAGTGATCGTCAGTGGCTGAGGTTAATTCAAGCATTCCATCCATCACTTTGTTGTGTGTTGTAATATTTGATAAAAGCTCTTGCATCCCTTGCATGAACACAACCACAAATATATTTTGCATTTAGAATAATCCAAATAGTGAAAGAAATTACATACAGAAATGTGATGGAATCTTTTCAAAATTTAAAAAGCGTATTTCTCTAACTTTCAGAAGCTTTTCATCTCAGAACACCAGATTATATAGAGGTATTTTTAGAAGCTAGTGTTTTAAACATGAAACAATTGTGGACTTCCTCCACCTCTTATGACAATGATTTGTTAATAAACTAAGAGTCAAGTCAGTTGTGATGCGCACCATATATTGGGCCTAGGTTGTTATTATTATATGGAGCAACTTTGTAGACTCTCGAAGAGGAGATATTTTGGTGCAGTGCCTACCCTGAACTCATTCATTTCAAGGTGTTGTCATGCATGATAATGAAGAAAAGGGAGACACAGTGTAATAATTTAATTGCAGAGGTCAGGATCACACAATTCATTCAAGAAGGAAGCTGGGACTGATCCCAGTTTTTTTGTCTCATGTTGTAAATTGCAGCCACTAAATGGGTATCTCTTTCTCACTAGAGGTGGCTAGGTCGCATTTAGTGCATCATAGGGTGAGATCAGGCCTATGCTAATCTGATCAAGAATACGAAACGTACAGCTTTTGGAGATAAATCTCATACACAAGCAGAGCACACCAGCAATTCAGACCGCAGTACTCAAAGGCATGTTTCTGTGCAACAGGAAGTGTCAAAGAACAACTGGGCAGCCTGATGTTGAAATATTTTTGGTCCTGAGTATCATGGGAAAACCAGATTGAAATACATCCTGCTTCAGTCTGCAGTGCAGCACTATGGAGTATGGCATAGGCCACACCTCACCCCACGAAGAAACGTTTGATTTATTGCTCATTTAATATTTAGGGTATGTTTTAATGTAACTGTTGATTATAATCTATATTGCAAAAAATAGCGCATATGTATTTTAATATTTTTTTCAGAATTTGTTCATGCCTTGCATGGATGTGAACTTCATGGCTCAAAAATGCAGGTGAAGAGATGCATTTAAGAGGCGATCCCATTAAGATGAATAGAGAATGGGAACTTTTTTTGAAGAGTAAAATAGACTTGAAATGTATCAATAAAATCTATCGAGACACTTTGTCAAGTGGATGAATAAAAGTTAAAAGAGGATGACTTCTACCGTAGGTGGGTGAGTTGGCAGGTTTAGTATTGCCATAGAAACATTGATCATGCTGGCACTGGTACAATAACGGTCAAGTACCATGGGTCTGGGTTATGTCCTCAAATCTGCTGTCAGGGATTCCCTGGAGTAGTTTTGACAGTCTTTCCCAATTCCAAAAAGTCCAACGTTTGCTACACATGTAGGAGTAACCCAATAGAAATAAACTGCAAAACTTTCACCATTATGAATTTGTTTCCATTGTGTGCTGTAAATGTTTGTCCTATTCCTATTTGCAGACGCCAGCTAACCGCCACATACTTCTATTTTGCTTTCTATTTTAGTAACTTGTAAAGTGCATAGCAGCCTGAGAAGGTCTTCCCGGTGCTAGCTGAATAGACCTACAACAGAGGAAGACCAACAATGCCATAACCTATAGTCTTTGTATTTTCTTCGGTCATGCTGAGTCAAATATAGGACATTTGTGACAAACAACCACTCAGTGTTCATAATTAAACATAGCTAGTGTGAGTTAATTATCTCACTTTTCATCTGTACTGTTTAATGGACCGCTGCTAATCACAAATTGTCTGAAATATTATATCATTAAAGGTGTCCAAATGGTACTGTAGCCTAATATGGATTCGATGATGACTTCATCAACATTCCTACTCTTTCTTACAGGTTTAACAATTTTAATAATGAGTGTAAAGCTAGGGCCATTCAATTGGCAAAAGAGTAAGAAATACTACTTTCATCCCAAGTGGGAGAACACATTTATATTTGCACAAAAGAACATAGCAATGTTTAGTATTGGTCCCAAGCAAAATGTTGCTGTAGAGAATAATCTTCAACATCTTTCTTATTTGTTGGACAACAACAAAGCAATATTTATTGGCAAAAATAAAAGGAGCAATGAGCTTTGCCAAAATGAATGGTGCCATAAAAACCTTAAAGTCAAAACTTAAACTTTTCAAAGAATGCAGAGTAGAGGGCAGATGCAGCACTTTCCTTCATGTACTGAATAGCTGCATAACACAAAGCTGAATTCAGCTGATCTGAACATTGGCAAACACAGTGCTCTTATCACAGCTGCAATAGAAGAGTAATACATGTTTGAAGAATTCCATACTGGGGACCTCCTCTACAATGATTTGGTGTAGGGCAGCGCACAAGACATTTTGCTGCACTGCCCTACACCAAATCAAAAGAGCAGGAATGCACTATATTTGCAATATATGGTACATTCCTGTCCTTTCAGCCAGCGGACAATATAGTGGCTAGCACCAATACAGGCGCCCTTGAACCATGGTGCTAGGGTGTCTGCGTTGTTGGTAAGATTGTTTTTGGGCAGGAAGGGACATCTTCCAGCACAAAAACAAGCCATGGGGGTATTTTCCTTTTTCTATGTGTGCTTCAGAATGCAGCACACATTGAAAGAGGAAATAAGAAGGAGAAATAAGCTTCTTTCTCCTTGTTACGCCTGCCTTGGGGAGGCGTACAGTTTTGACGCATTACCAGGTTTACAGATCCTTGTAAATCTAGGAATGCATCTAAACCCATTGGTGTTGTGTGGGAACACTCACCACAATGCCCATGGAACACCTCCCTGATGCAGCGTAAGGCACTGCAGCAACTTATGCTGCATTACCTTACACCATAGCTACAAGACCATGAAAAGCCACGCAAAGCGGCTTTGTGTGGCCACGTAAATATGGGTCTGCACTCTGCGCCTCTGGGGCATCATAAAAAGTGACACACTGGCGTCGCAAGGGGCTTGTAAATAAGCCCATGGGTATTTAGCAAACCTTTGCCGGGGTTGGACTGCCACAAGCTTTGATTACTATGATGACATACTCAGAATTCCACTATCAGGCTACCAGATTTAAAGGCACTAGAGGAAATTGTTGAGTACCATATTGTGATGTATTCCTATAGGTACTGTATCGATTCCCCTATTCCTGACCCTGGTTTGGTTAATAATTAACTAGCAGCCATCCAACGGTGCAAAAACCGTTATCTGATTAAGCCACACCACGGCACAGAAGCGCGTTATCTGATTAGGTCATAACGCATGCCATCTAATTAGACAAGCGATATTCCTCCAGCCCCTGATAAGGCATACGGAGTTCTCAAAACAAATCAAACCTACAGCGACCCGGGAAATTCCCATAGCCATTGTTTTGAATTCACCGAGAACTTCAGTAAAAGAATGTGCGAACGAACCCGTTCATATGACATCCTTATTGACGTATATATGTCCATCCTTACGTCAATCTCGGCACCTTTCAGGTATAAATATTACCGACATTGCCTTAAGCAAACACATGCGGTGGTGACGAGATTGGAGCAGCGAGACGTGCCGAGGAGCCCAGCAGAGAGCGAAGCCCACAGGCGCTGCCCCTCCTTCCTGACGCGCTAAGAACGAGACGCTGCCTTTCTCCTGCTGAGAAATCCTGCTCCGGCGCTTCCAAGCAGCCCTCGCAGGCAGCTGGAATATCAAGACCTGGGATAAGAGATACCAGCCCTCCACCATTCTAGATCTCAGGTACAGAACTGAATAACCCCTTGCAGAGAATTCTCGAGTCAGTCCCTTGGCAAAACAAACTTAACTTAAACTGCTACTTATCTACTCCCGCCCACGTATTAGGCTTAGGTCAAGTACACTGGGGTAGGCGTGGTTAGAAGCACCAGTTGAGTACGATTAGTCAAATGTATATATGTATGTATCTATTTTATCCATTTTAAGTATCATATGGCTAAGAAACCATACAAATGCTTTTACAGTATTATTTTATAATTCTGTCTTTACTGTATGCACTTTACTTAACTCTAAGTATTGCAATAATAGCGATTCATTTCTCTTGTATGAGTAAAGAGACTGATCAATAAATAACATCTTTTTATTGAACACGCCCGTCTCTTCCTTTTCTCTACAATCTGGTGAAACTAAGAATGCACTGAACTGACTGAGTAAAATAAGTTGTCTTTTGTTTTCACACGACTCTAGAGATACACTCTTGATTAGGGGAGAGCAAAGTTGTCATGTTCTATGGTTGTCAGAAACTAAATCCCTTCTTGTCTATCCAGGGAGGTTAAAATCCTCCTTGCCTATTCGAGAAAGTTTCTAGTGAACTCTGAGCTAGCTGGCAAACACAAAACTTTAAGTCTAATATCTTCGGTAGAAGACCTAGTTAACCTCTGCCCTAGGTCTATACTATTGAAGATATTATTCCAATGCGCAGAGCCTATTGGGATAATAGGAACTACACTACAATATTGAAGGTATTGATTGATTTTCCTCAATGTTTTTTAATTGAGCTGTATTATAATTATTATTTCTGTGACTAAACATTGAAAGGCCTTGACAACACAAATACTTATAATTATTATCAGTGTGTCTAGGGAATTCTAAGTAATTTGTTCAAAACATAGTATGGGATCCATGGAATTTGGGCTTAAAGACAATGGTGCTGGGCGTGGGGTGTTTCTGCGTACAACGTGAAAGTTACTTGACCTTTATTAGCTCACAATGATTTTCACAGATTAGAAGTAGCTCTCACTTCAGAAAAGGTTGGATACCCCTGCTTTAGGCTAAGTGGTGTGGTGGCAACCACAATATTTCCATTAGGGTATATTAGAATTGCAGTACATACATTTCTCATGGTTGGACCTAGATATCAAAGTGTTAGTCTGCCACATGACAACCTAGTGCATGCTCCGGCTCCTGGTTTTTGGACTCAACGTGGTTGTCTTGACTGAGCGTCCTTATGTTAGGAAGCCCTTCAGCAAAACTTAGAGTGTTCATTCACTGGGATGCTTCCGCTAGCAATAATGGAATAGAACTTTGGTCATCTGCTAATTTTTGAAATGTGGCCATCCTTAAGCGGGACACCAGGGTATATGTGCATTATGCCAATAAAAGCAACTTCTGTAATGAGTGTAGGGTAAACAAAAGTAAAAGCATTTACTGAGGATATTTCTCCCAGTAACAGGACTAAATTGCCTGTAATGATCCAGGGCTGCATGTACAATACTCTGGATAAGTTAGCTTTTGATCACTACCCTTCACTACCAGCTTGGGGTAGCACACTGAATCCCGTTCAAGATACAGGGTCTGGATTGCAATTAGTTAGCATGAACTAACAATTGCTAATGTGTGTGGGCCATAAGATTGTGTTGAGTAAGTCTCTGCCCTCCATACACACCACTCCAATTGACCCGCCATGATCTTCAAGGGCCCTTGTACAGCCCATGGAAAATGATCCATCTTGATAATCTAGAGAAAGTAAAAGTGGTAATAAGGATTTGGCAGGTGAACATGCAGAAAGATCATTAATAGTATTGCAATCAGAACGTCAGCATGCACCTAACCTTAGCGGTGTTAAGGACAGAACCAGGCACACAGTCTGGCACTGGCACTGTCCATGAATGCACCTGTCAGCCACCTTGAGGCGCTTGTATGTGGATTCGGTGCAAGATAGGTGTCTCTCTAAATGAACCGACTGAGGAGCACTGAACCTTTGGTCAGGAGGGTTGTGGGCCTTGCTGGAAGAGTTAAGCTTCATTGACGGTTTGAAATATTCCTGGCATGGCAGAGGCATGGTGGAACAGCCCTGGGTGTGGGGGGAGGTTTGAGGTTCATCTCTCCAAATGTGATGTTGTAGCGGGGGGGACATTTAGTAGTGGCTTCCATGGCAGGAAAGAATAAGAGGCTAATAATTTTACCCAGGATTCCTCCCAAAAGAAATGCTGCCATGCTCTAATATCTATTTGAAGACAACAGGGGCTAGGCATAAAGTCAGGGAGGTGTTATTGCCAAACGAATATCCAAAGACATACTTTATTTATGAGTGTCCTTCTTCCTTACCTGATGGTATTTCTACTAGTGCAGCAAAGCTGATCATGTGCTCCTGGACTAAGTGTGTGACAGTTTGCTGCGAAGTGTGACTATTTTGGCAATAGATGGGCGTTTAAGACTTCCTTCATCTATATGTGCAAAAGTGAAACATCCATTTTTGGTGGATAATTAAGCTTAGGCATAAGTAAAGAACACAGCTAGCTGTATGAATTAATGTGAGTGGCAAGACACACACATTGATCATCAACACTTTAAAAAGCCATTGTAGCGACAGGACCCATTGTGACAACAGTGGATCACTTGGCACAAAGGGTCAGGGCCATGCCGCACTTGATTACTTGGCACAGAGTTTGAGATCATGTTACATTTGATTACTTGGCACAGCAGCTCAGTTCACACCTCACTCGATTACTCAGTACAGCGGCTTTAGTTACGTCGCTGCCAACAACCTCGTCTCCCCAGGTTTTCACAATTCTGACCCGGAATCAAGGGATGGTTAGCAGCCCACAAATATCAGGGCACTGATAGCTCTCTGTAGTCTTCTGCACTGGCTGACCCACCACATTGCGACCACGCTGCACCTCGCTCCTCCTGGAGACTCCTCTTGCATGATGGGCAAGCTCCTGCCCTTTCTCAGGAGGCTGGATGGCTTCTCTGAACTAGGAACAGGTGATCAGCTCTTGCAGCAAGGGGTAGACATCAGGTGATGTCCCCATATGTACAGGAAGCCGAGTGTCAGGCAGATAGCAACTATGGTTGCAGATCAGTCATCTGCATATTTTGGTCAATGATAATTTGGAACTGGTACCATAAGTGGGCTAGTGGGTCTCACTTTGAGGCAGTCAGAGCAGACAGGAGATGCAGATCCACAGCCCACTGGGCAGTTCTCCTTTCAAGTGTCCTCTTCAGGCTATTTTCCAAACAAAGTCTTTGTGTAAACTGATTATCCTTACAGACAGGTAGTTTCCAGCCTAGAACAGAGGCTCTAAGAGGTGTGAAGTTTCTGCACCACGATGTTATCAGCCACACTGAAAATTGATCAGGGGAAACCCTAATGCTAGCCTCAACTTAGGTGTCCCTTTCACCTTGAACAACAGACTTTGAGAATCAGTTTAAGCTGGTTCTCCTTTTAAGTGTCCCGTTAAGACTGTCCTCCAGACAAACCCTTTGTGTAGAGCGTGATGTTCCTATGCAGGGAAGTCTCCAGCCTAGAGCACCCACCACAAAGGCACAAAGAGGCGTGAGCCTTCTGAACTTATCTGTTTTAGCCACACTGAACAGTGATCAGGCAAAAGACAATTATCTCCTATGAGGCCCTTTTTAGGTCGAGCCTGGAATGCGCATCCAAAGGATGCGTCCAGGTGGAGACTTATAGCTAGCTGACTCGGGGGAATGAAGGACAAGAAACTGCCACGAGCTTCTCTTCGGCTGGATTACACTGCGTGCACGCGCACCCACATTCACGCATGCGCACATCACAGCCACACGCATACACAGGCACACCCCCCCGCCCCGCCCCCGCAACCAACACACAGACACACTAGCGCACCTACACGCACACACAGAGACCCCCCCACACACACACCAGCACACCTACACTCACGCACGCACACACACATACAAAGACCCCCGCCGCCGCCGCCATCGCACACACACACACACTGCATACACACACGCTCACACACAGGTGCCAAGCCCCACTTACCGCCTTAGCCGCCTCTCCTGACTTCTGCTGCCATCCACTCTGTGGGCGCGGGCTTCTCGCAAAGTCGGAAGTCCCGCCCCACGACTGCCGTGAGCGTGCACATCCCAAGACCGGAAGTTCGGGAGAGTGCACGCTCACGGCTTGTGTTATTGTGGTTGAAACCGTTGACAGACGTCTCGCACCACTAGCCGGCCCGGCCCACCTTTACCAACATGGTAGCGACCTGATACGCTTCCTTCCGTTTACAGCCGTGATGTCACAACAAGCCTGCGGACGCCGTGACACGTGCGGAAGCGTAGTCACCATCAGAGAGACTGTTATAGTCAATGGCAGGCAAATCTATTGTATACCTTTGATTCTCTGCAACACGGACGAGAGGGAGCAGGCTATTCAGTCAATATGAAATGAACGTACAACCCAAATCCGGCAAAGTGGCGTGCTGCCTGACCTTCGCATGGTAGCTACTAAAGACGTGGCGCTAGCGAAGCCAGTGATGAAATCGACCAGAAAAGGAGCTGCGCATAAACATACAGGGATTAGCATGTTGCAATGCCGCTCTATACGATGCAGGTACCCGATGAAGATTCTGCGGTTGAACAACATTCCCAGACATTTGTACTGGAAAAGAAGCGTAGAAGAGTGACATTTCTTTCATAGGTTTGTCGACGCATTTTCCCTTATATTAGGTTCTACGAAATTAAAATGTGTATATATATATATATTTATATTGTTGTCGTTTTTATCGGTTAAAATTGATTTTTAGCCACCTTTTTTCAAATGTGTAATTTCAAATTATCTTATTTTGTTGCTTTTTTAATATACACTACCGTTCCGTACTCGTTACACAGAAAATATTATGTATCAAAATGGCCGACTTCTTAACAAGCAGCCTTGTACTCTTTGCTGGGCACCTTTTCACTGTATTTGCATTCAGCGGACTGTCTTTGGGCTGGACGTGTGAAAATGCACTTAGAGGGCGGAGTAAATTAATCCGGATAGGGATTGACTTCACGATATTAGCCGGTAGCCTGTGAGGTAAGCGTGGGGGAGTTGGTGATTTGCGAAAAAGGAACCCCTTGGGAGTCTTTGTGTACCGAGGATGTGGCATTGTTGTCCTATTCGGTTACTGTATGAATGCGATGTATCACCTTTTAGGGGTTTTTGACGGGAAGGAGCATATTGTATTACTGCGTTGTTGGCTCTGACGTCAACGGCGGTCATTAAAGGAGTTCTTAAAGAACTGCAGGTTTCAGTGGCAGTTGTTTCAACCTATTGATCCAATCCATTGGCAAATATTTTTTGTGCTTTAGGTACTTAATTACCCACATAGAAAGATTGTATTCTAAAATAGCTTTTAGGCTTGCAGCACCCCCTGCAGAGGTCTGAGCACCGAGAAAATCTGGTTGTAATACTGGTGAGATAGCCCACGGGGTTCATGAGCTTGCTAGATTGAGCTCTAATCTCCTTTGATAGTTTGAAGGAGCCACAGCGATCCTCGTTACGTCTTTCAGTTTGTTTCCATTTCACCATCGATAATGTGCGGGTGTGGTAGCTTAGTGAGTCAGCGTGCCTGCTGCAGAGTGTTGGGGCCTTCCCAAGCGTGCACAAATAACAGGCAAGGGTTACATATAAAACAGAAGAAATGGTAGCAAGGTAGGGCTTGGGCTAGGGAGGCATTCTTCTATAATATGTGTTCCCATTGTTCCACTATTTACTGAAGTAAAGCGTTATTGATATATTTTCAAATAGTTTTAAGCCACTTTTCCAGCCAAACACACACTTTTCGAAAATAGCCCTTTTGGCTATATTCTTCGAACATAAAACCACCACCTCAGAGGTGGCGGATTAAAAATCTGTTCTCACACTATAACTAAACAACTGAAGCCACCCTTAAATAGGAGGAAGTGGGAAAAGAACCGCACTTTCTTTTCACATTTTTCTCCTCTTTTCCTCAAAATCTCCGCATTTTAAGGCACAATTCTTACCACCTTTCATTCACTAGTAAGAACATAAAGAAACAAGCATTTGCAATGCAATAGGTCTCGCATTTACGAGAGTTTAAGCGATTGGCATTGTAAATGACAATGCTTTTTATTTATGTTTTAAATAAAATGAAACCAAAAATAAAAGGCATTGTCATTTGCAATGTCAATAGCTCACACTTGCGTAAATGCGAGACCTATTGCATTGCAAATGCTTGTTACTTTTTGCAACAGAGACTGCAGACTCACCCTTTACCCCCACCATTTACTAAACAGCAGGGCTGCAGGAAGACTAATCAGCAGCTCCTCTTATCATAAGACCCAATTGATTTTCTAAAGGAGCATTATACCCTCTATCCACATTCAGCGTTTAAGTCTCCTCCTTTCAATTTCAAGAATGTTAGCAATACATACCAAGGTGTGCAAATAAAAACCTCACCTCCATCTTATACAACAGCTCATGCCATAAGTATCCAAAATGGATCCCCCAGGCCTTCATTACTCTGATTCTCGGATGCATTCCATGCATGAACCATGCAGGCCACATACTAAAGCACACACACCATACACTTGATATGTTAATGCTAAGATATGGCCACAACTATGGTTTCACAAAAAAGGAGCCACCACTGCTTTATGTACGAAACCCACAACAGAGACAGTAGTTTACTTTTGGTACAATGAGGACGTGCTTGGTGTGCCCATCCAAGTCTAAGGATAGGTCCAGGACCTCACTCACGTCAAGGGACTATCCTAGACCCCTTTGTGCACACTAGATTAGTGTAAGATTAGGGCCAAAACTGGGATACCAGACACACACAGTCTGGCACATAGGCACGTAAGACAGAGGAACAGCACTCCCATCAAATCACGATGTCATTCATATATGAGAGTGGATTGGGATAATCCTGTATGATTTAAAATATTCTTGCTGTGAATAACCCTGGACTCTTTCTATACACTTGTGGTAATCTCATGTATGTACATTGGATACCACCAAATGCAAACACCATAGGATATTGTTATTCAGACGCTACATTTTAACTAAAGAAACCATTAACGCTGTCAAGAGTTATTTTGTATATATTTTGTGATACACTGATCATAGGTCAAGTACTGTGGATATTCCACACTTTGTGTGTATTTGTGGGAGAATTCAAATTTCTGTAACCCAATACCAGACAGTATGAATTGTCTGGCTTAACCATTGGAAATAGAGGCTTGTTCACATACAAGGCACTAACCCTGTAATTCTGTTAAGATTGCTTTTATATTGCCCTTCTCCTCTGACTTCAATGGATATTGGGCTTTAATCAGTGGAGTAGCAAGGGGGGGGGGCTTCACAAGTTTTTAGGGCAGCAACTCCCCAGATCATACCAGCCATCTTGGGGTGGGAATAGCCACCCTCCCACTCATAAGTGCAGCCGTCGCTGGGTGGCAACAATCAGAGGAATCCGTCAGGACCCCCCCTCCCTCTTCAATAAACGCGGTTTAAGGTCTAGCTATGCCACTGGCTTGAATGTGTGGCTCACTCTGAAGAAGATTCACATGTGCCACAGAGTCAGTATCTCACCACTTTTTTTTTTTACAACAGTGGAGCTTGTTACATGCCCACCCTGAGATCCTCGGATACTACTGAAGAAAAAGAATGATATCATAGGCTTCCCACAAGTGTGACCAGAAAAGTAATTTTATAGTGCTCAGTCTGTCACATCTATCTGTAAACTGTGTCTGGGGAAATTTACATATCCATTTGTCTTTCTACCTCAAGTCATGATCACTCCATGAGAATCTTTTAAACTGTTGTCTGTTCTGCAGAAGGACTTTCATTTTCTGAGGCATGTTTTTTTCTTTTCCGTGGTCAAGCCTGACATTTTTTTCTTTTTGCAATGAGCTTTTGAATAATAACTTTACTCTTCTTTCTTCACACTCTGTTTGGTATCTAGAGACTGTGTCGTTTGAAGTTTCTGACTTGCATACTTGTCTCCTCTATGATACTTAGGGGGAGATTTACAACAAAATGTCAGAGCGCAGTGTTACACCAAAATTCATAATGCTGTGCTCCAACATCATTAAAATGCAGGGATACGCTGTATTAAAAAAATACAGAGCACCCCTGTGTTTCCCCTAGCGCTGCCCCAAATAAAGCTGTCTAGCACCAGTGCAGGCACCCTTGCGCCATGTTGCAAGGGTGCCTGCGCTGCAGGGGAGATTGTTTATGTGCAGGGAGGGATACCTTCCTGCACATAAACACCTTGAATGGCGATTTGCTCTTTTTATCTGCAGCACACATGGAAAGAGCAAAAAACGAGGAGAAAGTAATAGGTTGTCCTCGTATCACCAGTCTAAGACCTGGTATTCCCTAGTCTAAGTTTCTGGTGCTGTTTCAGCCTTGTAAATATGGAGCAGTCAAAAAGCAAAGGGTGTTGCAGCGGAATGCCCACTGCAACACCCATAAAAAGAAACACAATTGAGGGACGGAATGCAGAACAACTCAAAACATTCACCCCCAGTCAAGAGATCTGGTTTAAATCCATCATTCTTTTGCTCACCATGCCACCCCAGTTTAGACCTGGCCATTCGCAAATCAGTCTTTACCCTGTGCCTCATGGGAAAACTCCATCCCGAACTCCCGAGCCAGGTCCTTCCTAGACCGGAAACAAGCATCCTGGGACCGGTTTTGTGGTTTCACCCCTCATCAGCCAGGATAGCTTGAATCCAGTGGCACAGTGAGCCCGGGACCCACGTTTATGGTTTATGAAATTAATTTGTGATGCTTGAATCTTTTCCAAATCAGTGCTGTAGTTTAGATAAAAATTCTACCGATTGTAAATCATTAAGAAAGGCAATTATACAGATGTGCCCTGGTTTTGTTATTTTGTGTTGTCACTGTTGGTGGTAGAACGAGAGTTCACAAATTTGGAAAGGAACTTAGATATTTGTGGATTAATGTAGTCATCTTAGCAGGTAGTTTTTAACAAGAAACGAACCCATCCGGATTCACTTTGGTTAGATTCACCAATTCTATCAATGATAGAACGATGATGGCTGTTAGACGAGTCCTACACCCGACTTGTCTCCAAGAAATAGTTCCCAGCAGAATCAGAAAGAGATGCAGGTCACCATGACTGAAATTAGATGAAGAAAACTGTGGTTACTCCTGACATTTACCTACCTCTCATTTATTTGTTTTCACCTTAAACTTTGGAGCACATGAAATCACATTGGTAGTCTTGCTGCAAGGTCTTGGGTTTAATGTAAGATACTAGGAGCAGGAGCGGCTAGTGCAGGTAAGAGTGATGAGGCGGGGTGGGGGGGGAACCCAACAAACGATGACTAGAGAAAATTAAATAGATAATGAATGTTACCTCTTCATCTGTCGAGTCCCCCCATCCCGTTCCACCGCTCCACCGCTCGGGCCGCTCCTGCGCAGGATACAGAGTATTTTTAGTTGATGCCAAACAAAGTATATTTGATACAAAGGTCTGTTATAATCTTGGAGTAACAACCCAAGATCCTATGAGACAAAATAAGGCCAAATGTAATAAGATCGGAGAAACAGTTGATTGTGTGGTTCTAAGGAAAGTGCTGGGCATCCTGAAACATGGGCTGTCCACATGTTTATCAATAAACGTGCACAAAAAGGAATTCCATCACTGGCTCAGCCACAGAAACAGGGGAACTGTGAAGTCAGAACAAAGCACACCAGCCACCGGGAAACATCCTTTACAACGCAGCTTTTACAACGCAAGTCATTACAACGCATTGCGCTGGAGGGCGCTCTAGGATAGGGAATAGTTTAATTACTATCCAACACCTTCCCTACTATCCACGGGGACTGGAGTTGGAATAGTAAATTAAACTATTCACTATCCAGCGCCCCCCAATGCAAGTCGTTGTAACGACTTGCGTTGTAAAAGTTGCGTCGTAATGGCATGCGTTGTAACGACATACATCCCCAGCCACCATACTCAGCCCAATCAACAGCCTTGCATCTGCTTCTGGATGAGGAACTGTACAAAGACTAAGTGACTGTGCACTATTAAGAGTGTTAGGGGTAAACCTAAGATCATTCTTGCTACGTCATGCCCAAAAGAGAGGGGGGGCTTTGGGCCATAGCTTAGAGAAGCACCACCGGACTCTAGCAGCAGGAGACTATTTGAATACTGATTATATCTGTGTGTAGTACGTAATCCTCCTGTGTAATGGGCCTACCTTTCTTTATAATCATCAAGTTCTGAGTTAGACAACCCTTGATTATACAAATGTGACTTTATATTGAGTGTTGAGGTTGAGCAACTCTACTTAAGGATTTTCATCCCCTTAACAAGTTGATGGTGACAGGGAGGCTCAAGGAGCAGTGCTCCACGTCACTTAGGCAATGTCTTTCATATCTGACAGAAAAGGATACAGAGAAAATTGCTGTGCTAACTGGTAAGTGGTTAGCCAATAGGGTTAACAAAGTACAGTAGCAACATGCATCTAAGCCAAAGGTAGAAAGGAACTCTCAACAGACTGGTTCCAAACCAGAGGGTAAGGGCAGAGACGACTTCCAATGTTCCAAGGGAGAAGAAAACAGAAAGGAAAATGGGTTCTGAGTCACGGACAACACAAAAAGGGAGGACAGGAAGATTCTTCCCAGATGATTACTTGTTTTAAGTTTCATAAGGAGGAGCATTAAAAGAGAGACTATCAGAAGAGAAACCCTATTCCAGGTGCACCCGTGATAGTAAGTGTGTTTAATGGGGATGAAGGGACACAAGAGGGCCCTGTTGTATGCACACTAGTGGCTTTGGAAATTTGGGAGAAGGACCCAGATACCTTGAAGCACATACACACAATCATTGGTTTTGTGTCAGAAGCTTGAATCAATAGACGTAGGTTCCAGCCCTGTGTTATACAGGAGATTACATGACTAAAGTAGGGAGGGAAGTGTCTCAAACCTGAATGGATTCTCCCTGGTGTCAATGGCACAACTTAGTTAGCCATTGGAAAGGACATGGAATTTTTGGATTTCCCACGTTAAGGTATATTCAATGAAGGGGGGAGAGAAGCATGGACCTTGATGTCTCTTGGGCAATAGTTGGCTTTCACCACATCAGCTATTATGACCAGAGCACACGCTGCATATCAGTCTCAGGAGGAGATTGGGACTATTCCAGATTTACCCAGATCAGAATAGGATAGCAAGTGCATCAGGGCAGACTCTGAGAAGGCATTGGCTCGATCATACAGACCCTGCTCCAGTCGAAGAGGAAGAGAAAATGCCCCAAGCTGGCCACGTGCTGGAGTCTGGGTCACTTCTAGAGCTGATTGGGTTGTTGGAAAACCTACCCAGGGAGAATTCCTCAAGGCACAAGTTGAGTACTTTATGTTTGTAAGGAAACCCAAGAACAGGTCAGCAAATGAGTAGTTGGAAGGCATAATTTTAGCAGTGAGGATGGGCTGCTTTACAGTGAGTGTGTGAATCCTGACCCATGAGCTAGAAAGAGGTTAGTGCTTCTACTATTACAAGGGAACTTCCTGTTAACAATGACCCACAAAGTGCCCTTAGCAGGATACTTGGGCATTAGAAAAGATACAGGATACATTGTACCCACTATTCTACTAGTCAGCAATGTGCAGAGACATGAAAAGGTTCTGTAAAAACTATCCTGCTTGCTAATTGAGTGAAAGGTCAGAATGTAAGACCAAGAAACCATTACTGACTTTGCCCATTGTAGGAGTTTCATTTGAGCGAGTTGGAATAGACATTGTAAGTCCATTTGACTCCTTCTGCCCCTCAGGCAGAGAAGGGGGTCAAATGGGCTGGATTTAGTACATCTGCGAGCACAACTGCAAAGGTGGTTGTTAGGTCTCTCCTGGGGATCTTTTCTAGAACTGGATTTCCAAAGATTGAATTTACAATCACAGAACTAACTTTATCTTCTTGTACATGGGAGAGATATGGAAACAAAGTGGTGTGACCGACTACTTTGTCGCAAAGTATCACCCACAAACTATGGGGTTAGCGGAATGTTTAACAAGACCCTTAAGAGAGTGATGGGACCATAACCAGAGAATCACAGGAGACAGTAAGATCTTTTCCAGCCATGTCTCTTAATCACTAACAGGAAAATTCATCCGAAGAGAGTGGCTTTTAATTCCTTTGAACGTCTGGTTTGGTACCTAGTATGTGGTCCACTGACCTTGATCAGAGAATGGTGGGAGGGAACTTCCAAATCACCTCAGAAGGATGTGGTGTACTATGTGAGTTGCCTCGGAAATCTGATGCCCTAATACATTGGTCAAGGGAAAACACACCTTCAGGCTAGTCAGGACCTGAGAAATGGAATGACCACAAAGCAACGATGACTTGGTAGAAGGACGATTGGGAGGTGCTGATGCTAAAGACTATTTTTCCTCGAGCTGTACAGCATAAGTGGTATGGGTCATAGAGGGTAGCGCAGAAGGTGTTTGATGTGTCACAAGGAAACCAAGGAGGACGTCCATGTGAACCAATTTAAGCGTTACTTCTGGAGAGATTACAAAGTGCACATTATGGCTATCACAGAGGACATTAAGGAAGACAATCAGCCACTTCCTGACTTACTGCATAGTGACATGACGAATGGAACTGTGGGTCTGAGCAACAGAAAGACTGTTGAGAAGTACTGGGATGATTTTTTCATTGTTTTTCACTGTTGCCAGCTTTGGCACACAGGATATAGTCTGCCTGTCAAAAGCAAGACTTGTCACATGTCTAATAGAGTTCAAGAGTAAATTAATACAAAAGTGGCAAAGGTGTTAGACCTGGGAGTGATTGAGCGATCTTGTAGTCCATGTCCCAGCCCAATGGTGCTGGTGCCCAAGCAAGGGTCCACAAACTTGCAGTTATGTGTGAACTCGATGACATCACAAAGACAGCTGCACATCCAATCGCCACACTTGATGAGCTACTGGATGAACTGGGTGCTGCAAATAACGTGAACACCTTTGATCTGATCAGTGGAAATGGCTGATAGCATTAGCATCTAGTTCTAATAGGAAGACTTCATTTCTTACTCCATAATGGCTTTGAGATGAAAAATGCTCCTGCCACTTTCCAGTGCCTGATAATTTTTGTTCAATCAGGGCTAGAAGGTTTCTGTGTGGCTTAGCTGGCTGACATTGCAGTATTTAGCAAGCCATGTGAAGACCCCTTGAAGCACAAGAGCAGGTGTTGGTCAGTATTTACGTGACAAAACTAAACATCAAGGCAATTAAGTGCCCGGTGGGGTAGTGTACTTTGACAGGTGGGTAACAAAAAGATATGCCTATTGGGTGCCAATATCTAGTCTCTATTGGAGTCGGAGGTTCCTACTACTCAAACTCAAATGAGAGGCTTTCTGTGAATCACTGGTTACTACAGATACTTCGTAGCCGATTTTGGGTCCAGAATTGAAGCATTGACAGTTTGATATCCAAAAGGCAACCCAAGAAGTTGATTTGGAGTGGGGTGTCAGAAGGCTTTTGATGACTTGAAGAGAGCACCCTGCAATGCACCTGCACTGAAGGGCCTTTATTAAGTTAGGCCTTCATAATACAAATGGGTGTCTCAGATAAGGCATTTAGAGCAATAATGGCTCAACTTGATGACAAGGGTGGAGAGCATCTACTGACCTTTAGTAGTTGCATGTTACTACAAAGAGAACAGAACTGGACAGTCGTTGCAAATGAATGCTTTGCCAGAGTGTGGGCTTTGAAAAGGTTCTGGCCCTATCTGTTAGGTAGTAACTTTGTGGTATAGATGGATCACAAGCCTCTTAGGGTGAGAATCCCAATTAAGTTGCTGAAATAGTATGTCTCACTACAAGGTCTAAATGTCAATGTATAGTACGAAGCTGGAATGAATCATGGGAATCCGGATGAACATTAAAGGTGGTTTTGCGGATCCTGCAGCCGGACTTCCCCAGTGGTGGAGCAAGTTTTTGGGTAATCTGATCTAGGAGGTGGGTCTCTTGAGATGGGAATGCCCCTTGCATGGTGTACAGTTGTGCACTGAGTGGCTCACTATGTATATCTTGTATACTTGTTTTTGATTTTTAGTCCTAGCCTCGCACTAGTCTAATATGAGCACAGAGGTCTTAGCTGAATGAGTGAAGTGCTGGAAGGTCCTGTGGCAGTTGTGGCTCACCAAACCTGCCTTGATTATACCTACAGTGGCCTATTGCCCCAGTCAAGGGTTTTATACATGGAACAAAGGTGGTAGGGTAACATGGTTTGTAGATTTATAGTTGTGGCAAGATCATTTTATTTGTCACTGGAGTGGAGGCCTACTGGCCTACTCATGGACACTTCTGCTTCTATTTGATTACCTAGAGTCCCATGCTATTATCTCAAGTACATGTTGTGCATGTTTGTGTGTGTGGTGTCTACATGCATGTTGTCAATGAGAGAACCATTGTAATTAAGCCTGTGAGATCCATTTTAGATGCCCTTGGCCTGGACGGCTGCACATGATAGAGATGCATTTGCTTTCCCAGAAAATGGAAGTGTGTTGCTGACATTCCTGCAGCTGTGGGGAACAGAACTAGACAATGAAATGTGGTCAGAAGAAATCACCCTCATGGATTTGACAGGTTCACTCACCCTAGACATGATAGGTTAGAGAGCACTACGAAGGGGCATATTATATTACAGTGCTTGTATCCAAGCATATATTCTCTGTAATCAGCTAAATGGTTGAACCATTTATCTTTTTCACCATTCTAGTAATGCTGATCACATTATTCTGTTTCCTTCTATTGAGTATTGCAGAGCAAGTATTTTCTCAAGAATCATAATGCTTCAATAAATATTGAAATGCTTTGCTATGCATTTCTTGTGTATCTTTTCGGGCATGCATAAGTGACTAAGCGAAAGGGTTCTAGATCTGTTACCATGATTTCCTTTGGGAGTCAGGGTTGTCATGTTCTGAGGTTGCGCATTCATTTGTTACCCTGTGATGTTAGTGGTGCAGCTGGTGTACTGTGAGCTAGCAGGAATTAGACCAGCATATTGGAACGGTGTGTGTGAAATCAGTCTTGCACAGTTCTGATGGTTATGCTGTCCAACAAATGCACAGTTTTACTTGGTAATGTATAGACTGTACGACAGCTGTTGTCCTGCATGATAGAGATCCATTAAATGAGTGTCTCCCCTGATCCCTATTTAGTGTAGCTGTTGATAAGTTAGGTGCAGAAAGCTTGCACCTATGTGTGCCTCTTTTCTGGGTGCTTCAGGTTGTCGACTACCTTACTGTGAGGTGTATCACTTTACACAAATGCTGTGCCTGAGAACAGCCTGAGGAGGACGCTTGAAAGAAGAACCACCCAAACCAGTTCTGTAAATATAGAAAGAGAATCCACACACTGTGTCTGCTTCGTCTGTGTAAATGTGGGGGGTAACAGACACATTTTCAAGATCCCTTTGGCCAAGGAAAGGACTGTTCCGCAGAGCATTCTGATGACTGCTGTGTAACCAGAGCTGGTGGCTACCTGTCAGTCCACTTCCTAGATATGACAAACGTCACCAGAACATTAGCTTACTGAAGAGCTGTACTCCTGACCTGAAACACCTTGAAGCCAACTTTCTTGATGAACGAGGGAAAGAGCCTGCCAACCCTGCAAGAGGTATATCTGTCCAGGGAGTGATAGACCAAAGAACACTGTAGACAGCAATCTGTTAGACCTAAAAGGTGATGGATGTAAGGCGTAAAATAATCTAGCCACTGGCTGCAATTTCTTGCGACTATATTCTAGTCCATCGCTTTTCAGCCACCATGCCTCTCTAGACAAAGGCCCTCTTTATGCAAATCAGTACTGACCCTGGTCTTCATGAGAACAGTCTGTCTGGAACTGCCAGACTCTCCTAAAGAGGCCACATGCAACTCCACACCGGTTTCGACCTACTTACATCTCATTAGTGAACTTTAGCATGAGTGTGATGTCCCAGTGAGACAGGACCCACATTTGGGCATACCTGTAGCACTTAGAGCATCATTTGCATCAAACAACAAGCTAATGAATGTGTGTGGGCACAGACTCTCTAGCAGTGTGATTCAATGGCGGATCTCACCGCCGTTCAAGAAGATCGACCGCAGCTGATCATACCACATCAATCAAGAAATGTGCCCTTTGTGGACATCGCTACTGAAACCCACAGCTGTGCTGTGGTAAACATTGTCATGGAAAAAACAAGAACTGTGCCCGTGTTGGACATTGACACTGAAGCAAGAAATGTGTCAGTGGTGGATGTAATCATGAACAACAAGGGTATGCCAATAGTGGGCACCACTGCTGCATTGCCAAAGAGTGCCTTGCGGCTGCCATCATTTTGGGCCATTGGGAAACATCATCTACATGGCAGATGAGCACCTGTTTATTGACAAGTGACCCAGAAGAGGGTCCGACACCTGCTGTAGGCCTCCACCAAAGGCTAGTACCTTTGTTCTCCAAATGACTCCAGGTAACTGTTCCTGCAGGCCCATCCTATCCTAACTAAATTAAGGGCTCTGTCTGCAGATGGGGCATCTCCACTCAGAAGTAGGAGAGATAAGAGACATTTGTTGCCGGTTTCCGCTGGCCAACAAAAGGACATGGATACCTGTATTGTGACAAGACTGTATCAAAAGGACTTTACTGAACTGCGTGCAATCATTATTGAACTGGGGTCACTGCACCTGAGCCTTGATTCATGCCACATAAAACTCTCTATCCTACAAGGGAACCTGCCTAAATTCAGTAGAGGAGGGACACCCAGCAAAATGAGAAGCAGAGAGTGATATTCCGAGTCGCAGTAGCCCCAGCCTATATGTTGTCACATGTGTTGTCATTGCACCTGGTGCTATTATCGGTGTAGTATTCTATTTTAAGTAGGTGTTTTAAAGACTTTTCTTATCTAAGTAAAGCACTGGGTTTGACATTCCGTTATTGTGCTGCTGAATGGTTGGTGAAACTTGAGTTTGCGCACCCTTACACTACCTTCACAAGAAGCATGTGACTGCTTCCCATCACTACTACTAACGACCCGATTACGAGTCTAGCGTTCCACGGACCACCAGACTCCTGACAGCCGCATTACGATTCGGGTGGTCAGACTGCTACAGCCCCGCCGCAGCCACCAGGGAACAGCACTTCCCTGATTATGGTGGTGCAGCGGTCAGAAGGCAGCAATATTCTTGGCGGGGCCACCACGGTCCTAGCAAGCATACTACGAGTTTCATCTCCGCTGTCGGTGTCATGGAGGGTTCCTCCTCCATGAACACCGTGGTGGAGAGGAAACTAAGGGGGCCCTGCATGGCCCCTTGTGCCGCCTCCAACTAGTATAAGCCATTGGGGATCCTAACTATTAAATACTTAAAGAGCCCTCGGGTCTGGGGTCGCACTTGGCATGTGTCTCGATGGAGAAAGTTCTGAGATGCTATGCTGGGAAGAGGGAATCCCTTTGAAGGATGTTTCCCTCACACACCAGAGGTGTCAAGCTTCATCATAGGGATACCTCCTCGCGTCACGAGCCTAGTCGTGACGCGGTCTACAACCCCCTCACTGCGAGGGAGGAGCTCAGGGATATTTCTAAAAGAAGAGCGGTATTCATAAAATCCACTGTGAGCAGAGTGTGTGGCGGAGTGCAGTGCTAACAAAATAGTGATTAAAACTAGCTACAAGGTTTAGCCAGACAAATTTTATTATTGCTACCTGATGCTGGGATTTAAACCAAATAATGAATAGTGTGACTGCCAACATTAGAGGCAGTTGCACTAGAAAGTGATCAACTTTCCAGCAGTTCATCAGATTCACCAGTAAGACCTGTGGTAAAACAAAAACAACATACCGTGCAGTTACACCAATGTGGTGGGGAACAGCATAGTAGGACCACACTCTCGTGATCCAAGAGACACATCAATACAAATGTGCATAATTCGCAAGTGCAATGCAACAGGACTAGTGTGGTGCTTTATTTAGCATTAGGTAAGTTTGTGTCACTCACCTGCAAAAGTCAGGTATAATACATCATCTTGGCAGGTAGCCTTAGGTACATACGCACATCCAACCTAATGAGTAGAGGTGGTGGGTTTAATAGATTCTAAAAGACTAAGCCCAGTTTAAAATGACAAGTATCCAAAAGACGAAAAAACAGATTTCTAGAGACCAAAGATTAGAGCCTGATTTCGAACTGTTGAATAGACGGAGCGCTCAGCACGGTTGGAAATGGATCTCAGGTAGAGTCCAGGGGAGACAGTGGCTTCGTATCACTGGTGCAGCTATGTGATGTGATGTAAGGAAATCCATGCGGGACAACATGTGTCTGCGCAGTCCCTCATGTAGAAGCGCAGTGCTGGTAGAAAAACACAGCAATGCTTCAGACAGGGAAGGATGTGGGGATCATGACCCAAGAGCAGAACAATGCAGCCCCTACTGTGAACATAGGGGTGAGATGACCGCATTGTATTGGAAAACAACCCGCCCCTTGTGAAGAATGGACAGAAGAGCTAGGGAGACCATGTAGTGTAATATCCCACTAGTTAACCAAGACTATGTGGAGCACTACCGCGTTGGTGTAGTCCCTCACTGGTTAAACAGGAATATTGCCACTTTGGTTTTCACGTGAAGCTATCATTGAAGAAAGTTTCAAAACACCGGGTGGTATCACAAAGCACTAAGGAGAGTGTTCAAGTGGAGGTGGGTGGGTCGAGAGTACGCTAGCAGACCCGGGGGAACAAAAAGGAAAGAAAAGGTGAGCCCAAGCAGTCCGTAATGATAATAGCGGCTCACTGCGGGCCGAGGTTGAGGGAAAGGGCCTTGTGTAGCCCGTGGTATCACTTACCGCTCAGCTCAAGCGTGGGTTCGGCAGCGTATGTTCGATCTACAGGGAAGATTGTTTCCTTGGAGAAGTCGGTTAAAAGAAACCAGTGTGAACTCTGGCCTAGTGACCACTTCCTGCAGGCAGTTCTAGGAATGCTAGGAATTTAAATTTTGTGCTTGGCAGATTGTGGAGGCATGATCAAATATGCTCAATGGTTATGGGGGTCAATTATGATCACAATGTGGCAGCTGCCAAAAGAAGTCGCTGGTTTAGGAGTATATTTTTATGGTGTTGCGCACAAATAAAATGATGGTGGGGTATGTTAAAAAATGGAGCCCATGTCCACTAAGATAGTACTATCAAGGGACTGTCAAGGACAGTAGTGCTGCACATGTAAGCCATGCAAGGTGGAGCTCCTGAGTTTATGTGGCCAGATACGAGTGGCCGGTTGGTGGCCCGAGTGGGCAAATAACATGTATATTCCTAACATGAGTGTTTAAAGGATGTTGAAGCAGGTAGTAAAATGCGGATAGGGGCACCTGAAATATGATGTAGATGAAGAAGTGTGATCAGAGGCCAGTGTGATCGATATTCGCAGGCACATAGAGAAGATCCCATGGTGCTGGGGGTATGTTAGGAGACTAGGTGAGTGACAGCCAGGGTGTATCGTCATTGAGCCCATTGCCAGATGTACCTAATCTGAACACCCAACTTTGCTCAATTCAAAGCAGTCTTTTCATTAGGTTGGTTGTGGTAGTGTGAAGGTTAGGTTTATCAATTACTATCCACCTCAGAGTATCCGCCTGATGATTCATTCCAAAGGAATATTTTTCAAAATTGGTGGTTTGCTTGGCGCATCTGATATTGCTTTTGTGCTCAAGAATGTGTGTTCTTACTTTCTGTGTGGTCATCCCTACATTCCTCAAGCCACAGGGCAAGTGATGAGGTAGACCAGCCTTTTGCTGTTACAATTGGTTAGTTTTATATGGGGAACTCTTTAGAAAATAGAACAAGAATAGATTTTATATTGTGAACTCCAGGGCAAATCCATCAAGAAGGTGCTTTACATTTGTAATTATATGAAAGGGGAAGGAGATTTACATGGTGAATTCTGTGATAAATTCAATAAGAAGCGGTTTAATGTATATGTCACTTATATTCGCCTGTCATCGAAAATGCTTGATGTTTCTATAGGGAGATTTAAGGTTCATATCAATGTATACTATGTTTGATGATTCTCTTTGAAGTTACTGCATTGTCATATTTATTTACTTTCACGTTTAGCCCAACAGGCTTGCTTTAATGAGTTATAAAAGTGGACAAAGGCAGTAGCTCTCTTGATTTATATTGTGATTGACTTTGCAAAGTCTATAGACTTAGGGCCTTATTACGAGCACAGAGGTCCTGGGGCCACCGTACTTCAGTTGGGTTCCGACCACCACCACCCCTGCTGGGTAGCCCTCTCTATTAGGAATGTGGCGGTCGGACCACCACAGGACTGCCACCACCACCAGGATACCACGTCAGTAGGGGTGTGGACTGGAGGCCGAATTTGTGGCTGTGCCAATTGTGGCACCACAAAGCAAATTAAGACCTGCCTTTCCACCAAGCATGTCAAGGCTGTGAGCCCGCCATTAAACGCTTAGCGGGAAGGTGGAGAAAGAAGCCCTCAACAGGGCCCCTCGGCAAATCTGCCAAATGGGGGTGAGAGCAGGGGGCACAAGATGTGCCCACCCAAAAGTCCATTTTCCTGCGTATATTATGTGTAGGCTTTCCTGTTTTCAGTGTTTATTTTTGGTAAATTCTATTGGGATTTGTCAGTGTTTTCAATACCTTAAGAAACTGTGTTTATCAGTGGTTACAAATGTTCGCGCCATTAAAAACAACAGAAACAGTGTTTTTCCTGTGTTTATGGAACGTTTTAGTTTTATAATTGCTTGCTTTCTGAACTGATAGTGCATGTGTTTGGACAGTGTGCATACAGGATATATGAGGTTCAAATACACTTTTAAAAATGAAACGTATGTTAGTACACTATACAATACTTCTTTAGTGAGTCTTTGGTCATGCACACTCGCTCTTTCCTTCCCATGTAAACATTTATCTGTGAAAAGGCCCTCTCAACATTGACACTTGAGACAGGCAACGCCAAAACAGCCAGTACACAATTTGCTAACTCTCGCAACTGACATAGCTTTCCATGCCAATACTGATGCACCCGAAGATTACGATTCTCTGGAACAGGTTCTGAAAAATATGCATTGAACTGGGCCATATGATATTAAACCAGTCAAAAGTTAATCAGCTCTTTACAAATTCCGGAGAAAATTCCCATTTACAGAAAGGATCTAGAACTTGTACAGAGTACCTCAGTGAGGCTTCATTGACTTCAAATGCCATGGTTAGTGAAAGGACATTTCTATTCATCAATGCAAGCCATTTCTCATGCACTGTAAAATGACATTTCCTGAATTTCTCTTCAACATTTCTTTGCTTACCAAGTGGCAAGAATTCTAACATGGAACATGTTGCAGTGCCAAAGTCACTAAAAGTGTCGCCTTGCCACCTCACAAGGAGATGTTTCACATCCACACTAGTTGAACTGAACACGTAGTAGACAAGGGTATTTTCAGATTCTAGTTTTTTTATTAAGTTCACTACAGCAATCATGTTTTCCTGTAAAAATCTAAGAATGCAGTAGAGTGTATGTCTTTTTACATCAGTATAAATATACGCAACCAAAGATCCTCACATTTCTTGACTTTTTGCATCATCACTAAGCACAAATTCTATAAACGGTCGCCACATGGATAATATAGCATTCACGGCCTCAAGGACTGAGCAACACTGGCTAAATGAAACAGTTGAGGTTACTCTTTCATTGATGCCACACAAAGCAGAGAAGTATTTGTGTTTTAGTTCCCGCGCATAATGAAACAGTGCACCAGAATAGACTATAAAGTCAATAGCATTTTTCATTAACTCTGAAGACTATAAAATGCTTTCGGCATACCATCTTGCAAATGGCAAGGGTCTCTTACAGGGAAGCACTTCAGCTCAGGTATTGATTTTAACATAACTTTTTCATATACACAGCTGAATCACTGCAAAAACAAACAGTATCACGCCAATCTTTGTTGAACTTGGTAAGAACTTTTAGCAGCAGCATTCCAAGTGACACTGCGTTCCATGTTTTCCAAACATCTGGTGTCATGTTTTCCCAACAATCCCAGATGCTTGGTGACAGTACTCTTTTCACAGATACCTGTCACTACACTTTGCATTGAATGTTTAAAGCCTAGGGAGTTTGACAATTCACCTACTATCAATAATGTCTCGCTAGAAAAGGTATATCAATGATGTAAGAATGTACCCATTCTTTGTCTGTGGGTAAATATGATGGTACATATTGGGAAAGATTCATATGAAACCAGCCATTTTACCTATCAGTAAAATATTCAAATGTATTTCCTGATTCTCTACAGTTTATAAAGTAATTAAATAAGATCTAAAACATGCTTCTAAACCCTGCATCATTAGACCAAAGAGCACAAAACTGAAAAAACTAAAGGAAGAAGAAACAATATTTTAGTGACACCCATAAACAACAAAACTCAAGCAGAATAATATTAGCTCAGTCTTTCTTACTGCTGCCTTATATAACGAAGTTACATTGTATTGACCCCTTCAAGAAGAAATAAAAATGACTCTTTCACTCAACTTCTTTGAAAGGCATTTAGTTTGTGGTTGTGAAGGTGTTTTTTCAGTGTTTATATGTTAACACTGGTGAGGGCTATTTTCCTTTCTGTGGGGTTTTATTAGTTATTATAGGTTTAAACCTAAAACCGGCCAGCCTAATTATGTGGCGTGCACAACATGGTGCATGGCACACAGTGCACACGCCGTGCCACCGGTCCCACGGCAGCAGCATAACTGCTGACTGTAATCCTCAGCCAAAGCATGCCACCACCATGGGACTTCTTCCACACCACCCGCCCTAGATTCTACTCAGAATACGGCGGGCGAGGTGCACCACTGGCTTGGCAGTCCTCCTGTGGGTGCAGCTGTGGTGGTCCTACAGGAGGACCGCCAAACTCGTAACCAGGTCCTTAACCTTTGTGATTATGAAAAGCCATGTTTTCCAAAAGGATCAAACATGAGCAATGCTGGTTTTTAGTATAAGAGCCTGTTGTTGGGCAAATTGTAACATGGTATAAGTTGAGCAGACTACATTCAAAGAGATAGTTGTTCACTATGTTATTTCTTTATGGTATGTGGGTTAGATCCTGGGTAATATGGGAGGCCCCTAGAACAATGGTTCCAATATGCAGTTCTAACTGAAAGCTTGTAAACTGTAATTAATTTGAGTATAATATTTAGTTGTGTGTGCATTGAAGTATTTTTCTTTTTAAAGAAAAAGCAGTGATTGGATGGTTCAGCTCTAGGGTTTTAGCCCAAACAACAACTACCTGAGTAAGCCGTGGACTTTCCTGCCTCAATACACTGGGAGTTGGGTTATAAATTGCGATCTCTTT
This sequence comes from Lissotriton helveticus, assembly GCF_964261635.1. Lineage (NCBI taxonomy): Eukaryota > Metazoa > Chordata > Amphibia > Caudata > Salamandridae > Lissotriton > Lissotriton helveticus. The sequence goes on from NC_136070.1 coordinate 462,803,299, forward strand.
GACAAATGCAAGAGGAAAAGGTTTTACATTGAGAATTCTGTGACAACTACAATAGGAAGAATTTCTAACAGTGAGCCGAACGAACATCATTGGGAGGGAATGTGTATTGCTTAACACTAAAAGACATTTTGACACAGATTTCTAGTTCAGGAGGCGCTTGAGAAGTTTTGTTTACATTGTGTACATTTGTAATTTTATGTTAAGTATTTAGTAGTGTGCATATTACCGTACTTTTTGTTTTTCAAAGTAAAACCACTGGACATTTATTGATTGAGTATTACTATGCACATTATGGAGTACTGTTGTAGTAAATTAATCCTTTTTAGTTGCTTTAATTAATTCCATTGGCATTACTTCTTTGAATGGTGGTGTTGATATTCAATTTTTGATCAACTAAAATGAAAGTAACTCTAACTTTCTTCTTCAACTGCTGGAATATCTTGCTTCAGTCTCAAGTTTACCTTTTAATGTTGAATGCAGATAAAACAGAAGTATTGGTACTAGGGAATCATCCTTAGAACTGGACCCTTGTTTGGTAGTCATTCCTAATCCCTGCTAACATGACCAAAAATGTTGGTGTTGTTGTCATCTCTGATCTTTCCTTCTATCCACATGGCTACATGATTATTGGTAGATGGTACTCATTTTTGAAGGAAATGGTCAATCAATCAATCAATCAATCAATCAGCACTTGTAAAGCGTGCTACTTACCCGTGAGGGTCTCAAGGCACTGAGGGGAGGGAGTACCGCTACTGCTCGAAGAGCCAGGTCTTGAGGAGTCTTCTGAAGGCGAGTATGTCTTGTGTCTGCCGTAGGTGGGTAGGGAGGGTGTTCCAGGTCTTGGCGGCGAGGTAGGTGGTTTCCCTCTGAGTTGAATGGAGATAGTTGAGGATGTATGTAGCTACTGTATAACAAAATTGGGATGTGGCTCCGCACTCCTATATTTCCAATGGTGTTGGTTAAAATTTAAAGTTTGTATGCTTTTCAAACATGTGGTTGGTGCTTCAAGTGAATCTCCCACTGAGCTTATGAGGGATTAAATACTGATTTGTATGAGTGTTTCCTGGTTCCCAAGATCCACAATCACATGATCACTCAGGTGTAATAACTTTCACTCAATTTTCAAAAAAAGATGTCAACATATTATTCATGTGTCGTTTTTCATTATTCATTTACTTTCCATCTGTATTTCATCAACACGTCGTTATTATATCATCATAACTTTCAAAATTCATTTCTCAATCAATATGCCCGATGCATTTCGAGCGAACTGCTCTTCCTCAGGGGACTTTTTTATCTGAAAAATATATGTATCGAAATGTATATAGGTATGAAACAAAATGCACAATCACATGTTAACATGATACCCACGTTTCCCCGATGCATACATGATTTGTTTACTATATTTTAGTGCTCCAAATTCACTTGTAACCTTATAGCCCTGGTCCTCGACATTTTTGTGTGCGTAACATTCGTCACCTTGTTAAAGCGTATTTGTGTATTGATTACTCGTACTAACCTGGACGGTTCTCATGACTTCTTGTGTCCAAAACTGTAAAAACACATATTGAAAAGCATGTCACCGACGCAAATCACGTAATCGAGTGTGATTAAGTATCATACTTCCGAAGTTGGCAGAAGTATAAGTATATCAGTCAATTCTTACCGTGCGCGAGCTATCCACGGCGTTTCAGTCACCCGATATCCTAGTTGGCTTGCGACGCTCTGTCTGATAGTCTCTATGAGTCTAATGTTCCGGTCACGTGTTGTGTCTAACGCATAGACACAGTAAACAGACTACGTGATTACTCAGTGTTCGGCTTACGAGTTCTACCCATTTACGCTGTTGTGACTACTGTGGAAAATTCTATTAATGTTACGAGTCTATAGATGCAAACTGTTTTTAACCATGTGCAATAATGCGGTCTATATGTGAAATGGTGTGTGTTCGGGGCGACGGAAACACGGTATGTACACAATTATACTGTACAGGTCACTGATTATTTACATTAACATCATTATTCTACAACCTATGTCTGTATATCAAACTGCAAATGACATCTAATAAAATACAGTGCAATGATCCAGTAAAAAGTTCACAATTGCCCTCATGTTAGAACTGTATCTCATCTACAGGTAACAACTCAGTTCCATACGTTCATTTAACCCTTTTGGGTATAGGGTACATAAAAAATTCATCCAGAATGTTTCCCTTCTCAATAAATGACTGTTATTGTCTCTTCCTTGTTGCATGGTCACAATTTCCAAAATGCATAATTTTAATTGGGATGGATTGTGTTTGGCCTCATTGAAATGTTTCGCTACAGTAGATTTCAAATGTTTTAACCTTATGTTACTTTTATGTTCAATTAGTCTGGTTTTGATTTTTCTTTGTGTTTTTCCCACGTATGATAATCCACAGGGACATCTTAACATGTATATGACATTACTGCTGTCACATGTTCCTGAAACTTTGAGTTTGACTGGTGTACCTTTGGTAGGATGGTTGATAACATTGCCTTTAATGATAGCCGAACAGTTTCCACAATTGTGGCACGGTAGAGTTCCTTTATGTGTGCCTTGATCTTCCTGCTTTGGTTTCTTAATAATTCCTTTGAGATTTTTTGTTCTTTCATATGCAAATAAAGGTGTCGTTGAAAATATTCCTTTGAGGTCTTCTTAAAGTGCCAATAATGGCCAGTGTTTGATTATCGCTTTTTTAATAGGATAACTTTGTGTCGAAAACTTTGAAACGAACACCGTTCTTTGTTCTTCTGATTTTGTTCTAGGAGATAACAAATGATGTCTTTGTAATTTGTCAGCTCTTTCTGCCGCGGCATTCAAAATGGATTCAGGATATCCTCTCTTTTTGAATTTGAGTAGAGTTTCCTCTTTATGTTTAATATATAGATCATTTGTTGATGCTATCCTTTTTATCCTTACGAGTTGTGAAAATGGAAGGTGCTTTTTAAGTGGTGGTTGGTGGAAGCTGTTATAATGCAGCAAGTTATTTCTGTCAGTAGTTTTTGTAAACACGCTGGTTACAATATTGCCTTCTTGATTTGATATTGCTACATCCAAGAACGAAATGTTATTCCTGCTGGTAGTAAACGTGAATTGAATTCTGCTGTTAATTTCATTGAGTTGTCGTAACGCTTCGTCTAGACTGTCTGCAGTTCCCTTCCATAGTACAAATATGTCGTCTATGTACCGTTTGTACAGAATCAAATTGTCTTGCCATGTTTGCTGGTTTAATATGTGGTCCAGTTCAAACCTGTGCATAAATGTATTAGCATACGTAGGTGACGCACAGTTGCCCATCGACGTCCCAGAGGATTGGAGGTAAAATTTCTCTTTCCACACAAAATAGCTATGACATAGTGTAAAATGGATGAGCTCCATTAAAAATATTTTCAGATCATCGCTCTTGTCTTCATGAACAAGAAAACTTTCAAGTTATGTGGAATAGAAGTATATAGGGATTTCACATCCACTGTCACCATAATCATGTTTGTCGTGAACTTGGTCTTGTGTTCCTCCAAACTGTTCAAAAAATGGGTAGTATCTTTTATGTATGTCGATGATTTTTGGACTATATTCTGTAGATGTTTATCGATAAAGCTTCCTATTGGCTCATGTATAGATCCCACAGTCAAGACAATTGGACGTAACGGCGGTTTTGTGGCATGTTTATGAATCTTAGGTGTCATATAGATATATGGTATTGAAGGATTGGTTTTCAAAAGATAATCTTTTTCTTTTTGGCCTATAACACCTTTTTCTACGGCATTATCAATGATATGGGTTAAAATTCTTGTGTATTCTTTTGTTGGATCTGATTCCACGATCATGTATGTGTCTTGATCTTGCACATGAATGTCAACTTGTCGTTCATAATATTTAGTGTCCATTATAATGAGAGCACCTCCTTTGTCAGCTTGTCTGATTGTTATTTGGCGATTGTTAGCCAATTTCTGTAATGTTTGTCTGTCTTTTTGAGTTAAATTCGTATGCTTTGGTCTAGGTTTTTTGAAAATGTCTTCGATTTCTTTGGTCACAACTGTTTCAAACGCATCTAATATTTTGTGACTCACTGGTGCGATGAATTTGCTCTTTGATCTTAAGCCCATTAGTAGGTTTTCTTTTGATTCCGTAGATGTTGGAGTTTCAATGACATTAGAGAAAAAATTGCATAATCTTAGTGACCTCAAAAATTTATATAGGCATACTTTAGTTTCCAGTATATTAGAGTGATATGTAGGTACATATAAAGAACCTTTCTGTACCGTGTGTATTTCATTGGTAGTCATGTTGTATTTTGATATGTTTATCACTAAGGTTTCTGACTCCTCGTGTTTCGAGCTACAGTCTCTGCTGATGTTTTTTTTTTTCCCCCTCCGGGTTCTGCTTGGGGTCCGGTACCTGTCTCTAAAAAAGAAGACGAAGCTGTTGAAGAAAGGTCAATTCTTGTGTCCGAAACGGTCGGTGTTGTTTTTTCTACAATGTTAATCTGTATGCCTCCTGGGGCTTGCCTTGGTCTTCTGTTGTCAATCGTTGCCCGTCTTTGTTGTGAATCATCCGAGGATGTTTCATCCGAGGATCTGTCATTGTTTGGTTTCTGTTGCCTCCTTCTGACATATATGTCTTCCCATGTGTATACTTCTCCAAGACGATAGTCAGTGGTATCCCTTTTAAATTTTCTAAGTTTCCAGTCATTGATTTCTTTTGTGTATTCCTCTACTTTTTTGTTTGTCTCAACAAGTATTTGAACCCATTCATCCTTTGTTGTCATTTTGTTTAGATCATCCTTAAGAAGGTTAATTTCTTTAGAGAGGTCATCTATTAATTTTGCAAGTTCCTCAACTATTAGCAGTATCTAGTCTAATGAACATTTATTTAGTATTGCAAACCATCTCTCCGTGAATCTCGCATTGTTCTTACATAAAGTCGATTTTAGTGATATCCTTAGCCCACGTGGAATCCGTTGCGTTTTGTAGTATTTTATTAATGTGCTTGCATGCATAATTGCTTAATGTTTGCCTCATTTGATCCTGTACCTGGACTTATTTCCTCAGATTCTTCTATCAGTGAATATATTCTGTTGGTATCAGCTTCATTGAATTTGGAGCACTTAAATATAGTAAACAAATCATATATGCATCGGGGAAACGTGGGTATCATGTTAACATGTGATTGTGCATTTTTTTCGTACCTATATACATTTCGATACATATATTTTTTTAGATAAAAAAGTCCCCTGAGGAAGAGCAGTTCGCTCGAAATGCATCGGGCATATTGATTGAGAAATGAATTTTGAAAGTTATGATGATATAATAACGACGTGTTGATGAAATACAGATGGAAAATAAATGAATAATGAAAAACGACACATGAATAATATGTTGACATCTTTTATTGAAAATTGAGTGAAAGTTATTACACCTGAGTGCTCATGTGATTGTGGATCTTGGGAACCAGGAAACACTCATACAAATGATGCATTTACCTCATAATGTGTGGATTGTAGGATTGCAGTATTGTTTGGCTTATCTAAGTACCTTGGCTGTCACCTTCAGATTTTGCGAAATGCAGTTGCCACAATGAATATTTAATTTACATAAGTACACTTTTGTTAAAATCCAGCTTTACTTACTCCATATGATAACAGTGAACTGAAGGATCTTGTTCACAGCACTCTGCATTGGGTAGAAGGCACTTGGTGGTGACACTTGTCCTCAGTATCTCAGCTTCAGCGCTACATGCCCTGCTTTGTTCCTTTTCTCATGTGCTCTTGGTTGTTCCATTTTCCGTCACACCAGAGCAGGCAGCCGCTGTTTCTCGGTTGTCATTTCTATTCCTAGTACACCAGGGGTAAAAGCGTCTGCCCATGTGAGCAGTGAGTGTGCGTGCAGACTTAAAATGTGGTGTGCAAGAGGTATTGGCTGTACCAATGATTGTTTCCCATGTATTTTGGTAATAATATGGAATATGACATCTATATTGGTGTGTGTGTGTGCATACCTATATATATATATATATATATATATATATATATATATATATATATATATATATATATATTACCTACTGGCGGTCGCCAGTAGGTATATATAGTTAGGATTTTTTCTCTATGGGATTTTTGAAAATTCTATGTCTAATAACTTTGGCGTTTGTGGACGGAATTGGCTGAAATTTTCAGGAAAATGGCACATTTTGTTTCTGAGCAGCCCTTGAAAATTTGGGGGGGGTTCGTCAAGGGGGGGCCGAGAAAAAAGGGGGGTCCCAAAACGTGTTTTTAACATTGAGTTTTCCATAGGGCGGTTGGCCTCACTTTTAGCCCGAACGGCTGAATGGATTTGCACGAAACTTGGCAAAATTGTAGGGACTGGTAGCCCGATGTGCCTTTTGTAGGTCTCAATATATGTGCTCCAGTGGATTTTCAGAAATTAACGTTTAAAAAAAGATATATATCTGTAACAGCGGACCTGGCAGCGTCCCAGGACGCGTACTTTTCGCGCAACGGAGCTTTGTGAAGCGAAGCTGATTGGTTCTCCGGCGTCTGTCAACATTCCAAAAAGTCCGTAGCGGCCGCCATCTTGTCTCTCGGTAGGATCGAGAGACAAGAGGAGGTCAAAACAAAGGGGGAAATAACTATAAGGGGGCATAGTAGATCCTCGCTGACCCCCTAGGTTTGATGTGGAGGTTTTAAAAGGGCCCCGCGGGGCAAAAAAAAATAATAATAATAATAATCGAACGGCTGAATGGATTTGCACGAAACTTGGCAAAATATTAGGGACTGGTAGCCCGATGTGCATTTGCTAGGTCTCAATATATGTGCTCCAGTGGATTTTGAGAAATTAACGTTCAAAAAAAGATATATATCTGTAACAGCGCTCTGCTTCGCGTAACGGAGGTTTGCGAAGCTGATTGGTCATTCTGTCACTGGGCTATAGTTGGGCTACATCTGGCTGATATTTGGGCTACATTTGTTTTTTTGTGTGTCTGGCGGCCATCTTTGGGCTACATTGGGCTACATTGGGCTTCATTGGGCTTCATTGGGCTACATTGGGCTACATTTGGGCTCCAACATATATATAGGCCAATGTAGCCCAATATATATTTTTCAAAGTTAATTTTCGTAAAAACCACTGGAGCATATATCTTGAGACATAGCAAAGGCACATCGGGCTACCAGTCCCTACAATTTTGCCAAGTTTCGTGGAAATCCATTCAGCCGTTCGAGCTAAAAGTGAGTCCAACCGCCCTATGGAAATGAAGGAAATGAATGGGTAATTTGTAATTAGCAAATAGCTAATCGCAAACTAGGAATGGTAAAGAATCGCTATTTATTCCTTAAAGTTCGCTATTTAGGAAATGCAAAAAACTTTGATGATACATATGGCGGTTCATCTCTAACAAGATAAGAAGCATAGGGATACATTTATGATGACTGGCGCATCACCAGGGATGTGTTAGTCATTCTGTGCCGCTGTTCCGTCACCTATGGTGTGCTGCATTTACAATGCGGCGCATCATGGGGCAAAAACAGCACAGATGCGTGATGTATCTGTGCCGTAAAGGTGGCGCATTGCTGGAGTTGTATCGCAAGTGTGATGAAGCTCCAGCAAGGGTCGGGGGTGCCCCTGTCGCAGGGTTTCTGTTCTCACACAGAACTGTGGACAGAGGATTGGAACCTCGGCGAATTAGGGTGTCCCAAAACTCACGTTAGTAATCAAAAACTCCTTAGCAAGCTAGGTACAGTGTCACATTGGATATAACAAACTCTCAATGTTTAGACAATCCAGAATATGAACTTATAGTACCTCAGGATACGTGGAACTCATGAACAGTCGGTCGTTATATATTTCTTAGAAACCAGAACATGGAGTTAAGAAGAACACATGTGTATTTGAAATGTTTATTTACTAATGCCGTCTTCTCAGGCGTAGTATCTTAGATAATACAAGTACACATATTATCAGTAGCAAAATTACCAGCATAGTTACTAGTACATAAAAAGCGAATGGTGATAGTATGTTAACATGCTGTAAATGAATAAGAGTTAGCAACACTTATAAGCAGCCGCGGGCCGTGGAGGGAGTTACGGTGAGGCAGGGAGGCGGGGAGGGGGAGAAGCAGGGTGGAGAATACAAGTACACATATTATCAGTAGCAAAATTACCAGCATAGTTACTAGTACATAAAAAGCGAATGGTGACAGTATGTTAACATGCTGTAAATGAATAAGAGTTAGCAACACTTATAAGCAGCCGCGGGCCGTGGAGGGAGTTACGGTGGGGCAGGGAGGCGGGGAGGGGGAGGGGCAAGGTAGAGAGGGCTCCACCCTGCTTCTCCCCCTCCCCGCCTCCCTGCCTCACCGTAACTCCCTCCACGGCCCGCGGCTGCTTATATCTCACCCTCCCTAATACACATATTATATTATTTGCTAAGAAGGTCTCTTTGTGTTGGTTTAGGGCGTGCCCATACTTTAGTGTCTTAGATTTGAAGGAATCACATCAGCATACACCAGCTCTCTCTTCATGTGAACCGCATCAACTGTTGTGTATGTGTGTTCGGCAAAGCAATATAAAACCCGCCTCATGCCCAGAATTGGCAGAAGTTGCACTTATGTTATGAGTATGAAGTCGTGGAGATCAGACCTCATAACAATTCTGTATCGTGTTGTTCTTGAAACTTTAGCACTCGCTGTACAGATATAGTTTAACAAGCAAAGCAGATAGTAGAGCAATAACATATTATTCTCATGTAAACCACGATGAACTACTAGGTGGAAAGCTAAAGCAACAACTAAGTGTCGTGTGCAGAAGTTGCAAAAAAGGAAAAATGGCGTTTAAACCGGTAATGAGCCCATGCTAACTTAACACGGTGTAAAGATATCCAGGACCTAGATGACACCTCCCCATGATCCGGAAACGAACTGAATAAGATAATAGAAGTGCCATCTCATGAGAGCAGATTGCAAGTTTATATGTGGACGGTCCGCAAGGTAAAGCATTAAAAACTAGGAAAATTTAATGCTAAAGAAAAATAAAACAGCCAAGTACTTTATCGAGTCTTAAGCCAATAGGCAAGGTAAATAATAAAAACTTGACAAATAAGTCAATGAATTGTCAATGAAATGCTAGTACTCAGCATATCAAACATGAAAAAGGTCTATGACATAACTGTGTATGCAAAATAAGCTGCAACAGCCTCCAATAGGAAGTCACCGTCTTCATCCGAAAACAGTTCAGCCATCCAATTTAAAAGCGGAAAAGAACATACGTGCTCTCCCAGCACCGGATCCTCTATCACCATCAGAGGACAGCTCGGTGGGTTTTCAAGAAAGCTCTGTTCCAAGAAAGACTGTGCTGCCGCCAGTAAATTCCAGGGACCAAGTAGTCCATGCATCAATGCCACAGCCATAATCCTTTCGCCAGGACAAACCAACTCGTGAGTAATGATAGGAGTCATCAGCTGATTAAAGTCGACGTCAGGAGAAACCGGTCCGCAGAGACACAAATCAATGGCCCAATCGAAATCACAGGTCAGGCAGTGAAATACAGGCTGGACACAGGTGAAGTAGGAGAATCGAAAAGATAATCCATATGCCGTGCTTAATATCGCCAACGGCATTGTGCCATAATATTCTAGCATGCGATTGCGGAACAGTGTCAGCAGCTGCAGGGTGGGAGGTTGCATAGGAGGGACATCCATATTTAAAAATGTAAAAAAGCACAAGAGCGTCCGCTGGTAATGCAAGTAAAAATGCCAATCCACGAACCAGAGTGGAGAAAATAGAATGAAAGGAAGCAGGGATGACTCCAAAGATTTTCTCAAATGAAGTCACGAGACCACTGGTAACAACTTTAAAAAAGTGCGCCAGGGCCTTTGTGGAGGATGCGTTAAAGATAGTCGGAACCATCTTGCTGAAATTGAAAGGCAAATCTGAATTGAAAAGGGTCTGCACCTCTGTACGGGTGTTCGCTATGTGAAGCACGAAAGTTTCACGGGCCGAACTCAAGGCCACCTCTCTCTGAGACAAAAGAGCTCTTATTCTTGCCATGCCGTTGAAATCTGTCCCAAGGTTGGTATTTGTGGCCAGATTGAAAACTCCCTATGTTCATGTGTGGGAGGAAATAGAACATTTCTGCAGCAAATAACCCGTTCACTTACTGTTACGATAAAAGGAATACTTTTAATTAACTCAGAACAATCTTCATTATTGAGCATCAAATAACTACCATTTTCCAACAACTTGAACGTGGGGATGATAGCAGGAACTGGCGTGCCTTGCAACACGCAAGCCATATTTGGTCGGTGTTTGTTGCATGAACCGTGTAACTGTATGTGCCTACACATTAGTGAATGATCTGGCGTCTCAGTGCATTCCTCTCCATTCAGATAAACTTCTTGATCATCTTTGAAACATCTGTATGTGTATGGAAGCGACCAGACCTCATGAAGAAAAGCACTACCTAAAGGTTCATAACGACCTATTGGTATATATTTCATACAATTTGAAAACTTATATAAAGCAAAAGGCAGCGTTATTAAACCGTGGATAAGGCACGTTGCCAAAAAACCCGCAATCCTCTGCTGATGATGTCACTGAGCATGTCATGAATGATGTAATATGTGACATCATCAGCAGTGGATTACGGGTAATAGTATCTCTAGTTTACTCCCCTATAGCTGTCTTTCTTTTAACATAAGTGTCTGTTTCCTTCCCTTATACTTACTGTTTTTGGTTCGCTTCCGGTTCGCGTACCGGCGAGCGAACTGGGAAGCGAACTAAGAGAAATAGAGGTTGGCACAGTTCCAAATATTGTACCAATTTTTTTAATAACGGGGAGGTAGTTCTGAAAAGAACTTTTTTTTTTATTGTTTTTGTTGTTTTATATTTTTTTTATTATTTTTCGGAACATTTTTTTACTTTTTTTGAATTTTTCTGAACAGTTTTATATTTTTTGGGGTTTTTCTTGGAGGGGGCAATGAAAACGATTCATTGTAAAGGGCTCAACAGGAGCAACAAAACAAAAAAAGAAGTATTTATTATTTTGGGCGTTTCGTACAAACTTGCATATGATAGTCAATAGCTCTGTTGATCAGAGTGATGCTTCTTTCTCCGTAGGAAATGAATCCATCGCAAAATACGCAGATGTGTTTTACTTCACCAAATTTCATTTGTATATTTGGCACCATCTCCCTGCCCTCTGGTCCCGTTACTTCCGGTACAACAGATCTTCTGGCCATAATAGGGAGATTATCTAGGTCGTTCCGAAACTGTGCAGCACTGTAGTTGTTAGGATGCCACCTAGTCATATGGCGATGCATTGTGTAGTTTCCGAAACTGTATTTTTTCTCGGTTCCTCTGGACAGTCTATCTTGACATATAAGGCAAGTTACGTATCTTGCATTTACTTTTTTCTGACCTTTGGGAATTTTAAAAAATTGCCAAATGAAGTTTTCTTTCCGGTGAGACGTCCTGGGCTGCTCAGGCAAAAACTGCCTCTCTTCGTGCTCATCGTCCTGTTCCTCTTCTTCCTCTTCTTGTTGAATTATAACTTGAGCAGGTGGTCCACTCTTCCTTGGATGTGGTGGAGGTGGTGGGGAAGCACCAGCTGAAGCTACTAAAGAAGCCATTGCTCAGTGATCACAAAGGGTCTTTCTCTCACAATGATGAAAGTCAGAGTGAGGAAAGAAGGAGGGATTTTCATCATTTGGGAAAAACAAGAGTTGTCAACCAATCAAAAGTGTTCATTTTAGATTATATGACCTAGTCTTACATCATTAGGAAACCAAAAGTGAAATGAACCAATGAAAAGTGTTATTACCAAGTCACATGACTTGCTGTGTTTACGTTAAGCGCTTTGCAGGGCCTCCCGGTTTGCTTCCAGAAACCTGCGCTTTGCGACTCGCTTCGCGTACCAGTTCGCTAACATAGCACGTCATATGACGTATCACGCGACAACGTGAAACGTCATGCGGACGGGAGGCGTCACGATGTTGTTTTCTAACGCGGCACTTGCGGTAAAGAAACGTTTACCGGCTCGCGGTCTATTTCGCGGCATCAAGGTCAGCTAACGGGAAGCTTCCCGATTCGCGAAGCGGGAACGAAGAAAAAAAAATATTTAAAAAAAAAATTATTCATAAACATATAAAATATATTTTTGGATTTAAAGAAGAATACATTTTACAGCTACAGATATTAGCTGTTAAAAAACCAATGAAATTCACAGAAAAAACCATAGGTTATAGACCATATATAGTTAGGAATTAGCATTTACAAAACCTTGAAAATTCACTGAAAAAACCATAGGTTATAGACCATATATAGTTAGGAATTAGCATTTAGAAAACCTTATTTTACTCACACAAAACCATTGAAATTCCATATATAGTTAGTTGCACTAGCTATATATCGCGCACCCGCAATCCACTGCTGATGATGTCACATATTACATCATTCATGACATGGTCAGTGACATCACTGATGACATCACTGATGACATCTCAAATGACATCACTGATGACATCATCTAGTGTCTGTGTGTTTTTGTAAAGTTTAAATACGTTTTACATATTGAAGAATGAGTGGATGTATGGAAGACTGAGTGTGTGTGTGGCTGGCTGGGAGGTGTGTGACTGTGCATATCAATGTGTACTTGTATCAGTGATTGTATAAGAGAGTAAGTATGTGTTAGTATATGTGTGAAAAGTATGGTGTTCTGTGTTTAACTATAGATGAGGAAATCGAAGTGTGATTGATTCTTCACAGGACTGACTAGGTGTATGAGTGCATATGATAGTGTTCTAATAATAACTGACTGTATGTATGAGTAATTGTATGGGTGAATGAGTGAATGTGTGTGTAGACGTACGAATCAGTGAGTGCGTATGTAGTAACTGGTATTGGTGTGTCATGATGTCATCAGTGATGTCATTTGAGATGTCATCAGTGATGTCATTTCAGATGTCATTAGTGATGTCATCAGTGATGTCACTGAAGTATGGTGTTCTGTGTTTAACTGTATAGATGAAGAAATGGAAGTGTGATTGATTCTTTACAGGACTGACTTGGTGTGTGAGTAACTCCATGGATGAGTGGCAGTGTGTGACTGTCTGCATAGGTGTATGAGTGCATATGATAGTGTTGTAATAATGAGTGACTGTATGTATGAGTGATTGTATGGGTGAATGAGTGAATGTGTGTGTAGACGTAGGAATCAGTGAGTGCGTATGTAGTAACTGGTATTGGTGTGTCATGATGTCATCAGTGATGTCATTTGAGATGTCATCAGTGATGTCATCAGTGATGTCATTTGAGATGTCATCAGTGATGTCATCAGTGATGTCACTGACCATGTCATGAATGATGTAATATGTGACATCATCAGCAGTGGATTGCGGGTGCGCGATATATAGTTAGTGCAACTAACTATATATGGAATTTCAATGGTTTTGTGTGAGTAAAATAAGGTTTTCTAAAGGCTAATTCCTAACTATATATGGTCTATAACCTATGGTTTTTTCAGTGAATTTTCAAGGTTTTGTAAATGCTAATTCCTAACTATATATGGTCTATAACCTATGGTTTTTTCTGTGAATTACCTACTGGCGGTCGCCAGTAGGTATATATAGTTAGGATTTTTTCCCTATGGGATTTTTGAAAATTCTATGTCTAATAACTTTGGCGTTTGTGGACGGAATTGGCTGAAATATTCAGGAAAATGGAACATTTTGTTTCTGAGCAGCCCCTGAAAATTTGGGGGGGGTTCGTCCAGGGGGGGCCGAGAAAAAAGGGGGGTCCCAAAACGTGTTTTTAACATTGAGTTTTCCATAGGGCGGTTAGCCTCACTTTTAGCCCGAACGGCTGAATGGATTTGCACGAAACTTGGCAAAATTGTAGGGACTGGTAGCCCGATGTGCCTTTTGTAGGTCTCAATATATGTGCTCCAGTGGATTTTGAGAAATTAACGTTTAAAAAAAGATATATATCTGTAAGCGCGGACCAGGCAGCGCCCCGGTTCGCGGACCTTAAGCGTATCGGAACTTCGCGTAGCGAAGCTGATTGAAAAAACCATAGGTTATAGACCATATATAGTTAGGAATTAGCATTTACAAAACCTTGAAAATTCACTGAAAAAACCATAGGTTATAGACCATATATAGTTAGGAATTAGCATTTAGAAAACCTTATTTTACTCACACAAAACCATTGAAATTCCATATATAGTTAGTTGCACTAGCTATATATCGCGCACCCGCAATCCACTGCTGATGATGTCACATATTACATCATTCATGACATGGTCAGTGACATCACTGATGACATCACTGATGACATCTCAAATGACATCACTGATGACATCATCTAGTGTCTGTGTGTTTTTGTAAAGTTTAAATACGTTTTACATATTGAAGAATGAGTGGATGTATGGAAGACTGAGTGTGTGTGTGGCTGGCTGGGAGGTGTGTGACTGTGCATATCAATGTGTACTTGTATCAGTGATTGTATAAGAGAGTAAGTATGTGTTAGTATATGTGTGAAAAGTATGGTGTTCTGTGTTTAACTATAGATGAGGAAATCGAAGTGTGATTGATTCTTCACAGGACTGACTAGGTGTATGAGTGCATATGATAGTGTTCTAATAATAACTGACTGTATGTATGAGTAATTGTATGGGTGAATGAGTGAATGTGTGTGTAGACGTACGAATCAGTGAGTGCGTATGTAGTAACTGGTATTGGTGTGTCATGATGTCATCAGTGATGTCATTTGAGATGTCATCAGTGATGTCATTTCAGATGTCATTAGTGATGTCATCAGTGATGTCACTGAAGTATGGTGTTCTGTGTTTAACTGTATAGATGAAGAAATGGAAGTGTGATTGATTCTTTACAGGACTGACTTGGTGTGTGAGTAACTCCATGGATGAGTGGCAGTGTGTGACTGTCTGCATAGGTGTATGAGTGCATATGATAGTGTTGTAATAATGAGTGACTGTATGTATGAGTGATTGTATGGGTGAATGAGTGAATGTGTGTGTAGACGTAGGAATCAGTGAGTGCGTATGTAGTAACTGGTATTGGTGTGTCATGATGTCATCAGTGATGTCATTTGAGATGTCATCAGTGATGTCATCAGTGATGTCATTTGAGATGTCATCAGTGATGTCATCAGTGATGTCACTGACCATGTCATGAATGATGTAATATGTGACATCATCAGCAGTGGATTGCGGGTGCGCGATATATAGTTAGTGCAACTAACTATATATGGAATTTCAATGGTTTTGTGTGAGTAAAATAAGGTTTTCTAAATGCTAATTCCTAACTATATATGGTCTATAACCTATGGTTTTTTCAGTGAATTTTCAAGGTTTTGTAAATGCTAATTCCTAACTATATATGGTCTATAACCTATGGTTTTTTCTGTGAATTACCTACTGGCGGTCGCCAGTAGGTATATATAGTTAGGATTTTTTCCCTATGGGATTTTTGAAGATTCTATGTCTAATAACTTTGGCGTTTGTGGACGGAATTGGCTGAAATTTTCAGGAAAATGGAACATTTTGTTTCTGAGCAGCCCCTGAAAATTTGGGGGGGGTTCGTCCAGGGGGGGCCGAGAAAAAAGGGGGGTCCCAAAACGTGTTTTTAACATTGAGTTTTCCATAGGGCGGTTAGCCTCACTTTTAGCCCGAACGGCTGAATGGATTTGCACGAAACTTGGCAAAATTGTAGGGACTGGTAGCCCGATGTGCCTTTTGTAGGTCTCAATATATGTGCTCCAGTGGATTTTGAGAAATTAACGTTTAAAAAAAGATATATATCTGTAAGCGCGGACCAGGCAGCGCCCCGGTTCGCGGACCTTAAGCGTATCGGAACTTCGCGTAGCGAAGCTGATTGGCTTTCCGGTGTCTGTCAACATTCTAAACAGTCCGGAGCGGCCGCCATCTTGTCTCTCGGTAGGATCGAGAGACAAGAGGAGGCCAAAACAAAGGGGGAAATAACTATAAGGGGGCATAGTAGATCCTCGCTGACCCCCTAGGTTTAATGTGGAGGTTTTAAAGGGGCCCCGCGAAGCAAAAAAAAAAAAATTTATTTTTTGTTTTTTTTCGTGGTTAGCGCCCGGTACGCGAACCGGGAAGCGTTCTGGGGAGCGTACCACAATGAAAAATAAATGATAGACTTTTCAAATGCTGTATGTTAATTGATTGTTGGTTTTGTTGATTATTTTTTATTTTTTTTAATTTTTTAAGCTTTTTTTATTGTGTTTCATAATTTATTAAACTTTCTAACATTTCATTGTCAGAAATTTCATAATAATCATGGAATATAGATTGTAGTCTCTGAGGTTGTAAAATGTCCTCATTTGCAAGGAGGTTATCTACTGCTTGTACACATTGCAGTAGTTCTTGGTCCCAAGTTTCATCCATAAATTCAATCTCATTTGGATCAATGATTTCTGTGTTGGACTCTGGAAGGACAATTTCAAATGAAATGTTTTGTTCACTTTCCATTTTCCCTGAAATTTGCATAAAAAAAATATATATTAGTAGAGGTAGGGCACTGTTGGGATTAATTTTAGATAGGCAGTTTTTAACAGAGAATTTATCTTTGGGCAGTGTATAGTATCAGAGTGGAAGTAGGAATATAAAAAAGTGTATCTAAATTTATAAGTACTACAGAGGGATAGTATATAACTAACAGAAAAAGTTTGCCATATTAACTTAAAGTGCACAATATACTTCAGTTTTAAAAATAACAACTTACCTTTAAAAAGAAGTTGAAGTTATTAATGAAAATCCTATTGAAATGTACACCAGGAAGTAGTAGTCAAAATGGCTGTGTTTCCTTCTCTTCCTTTATATATATTCGGGTACATAACCAATCAAATGTCAGGTAAAAAAAGTAGAAAATGAAAGTAACATTTTAATTGGTTGTCAATTCCAACATTTCAGATGTGTTTTGTGAAGTAATTTACCTCACGGTATTTAGAGAGGTCTACAGGCTAAATGGCTAAATGGAATTCCAATCAAATTTGTGAAAATGGTAGGGATTGGTATGTAGTATGAGCTAATCTATATTTGGTGAAATTGTCTCAAGTGGCTTTTCTGTGAACTACTTTCCCACCTTTTTTGATGGTGCGCTTCCCAGGGAGCGACCCGGTACGCGAACCGTTGAGCGCCCCGGTTCGCGTACCTTAAGCGTTCCGGGAGTCCACCATTTTGTGTTTCGGTCGAATTAAGATACAAGATGGAGGGCAAATAATGTTCAGAATGGGTAGAAGGGGGCACGGTAGACTTATCTTGACCCCCTAGGTTTTCTGAGGGTGGCTGAGGAGGTTTATATGTGCGAAAAAAAAACATTTTTTTAAAAAATTTCGCGAGGTTAGCTCCCGGTACGCGTACCGGGTAGCGCCCCCGGGAGCGTACTTTGTTGAAAATTAGTGAAAAAAGTTAGAGTAAAATAATAATTGTGAGTGATTAGATGTAGGGTAGCTCTGAGAAGAGCTTTTGGGTTTATGGTACATTTAGGTACTTATAAGTAGGTACCAATGCACATTCTTAAATTCAGAGTGAAAACTCTGTTGCCCTCATCTGAGAAGTGAACTCCATCTCCTCTGTAGATATCTTGCATGTAGTATCGCAAGTTATTGTTGTACAGGGAGCCCATTCCATGGTCTCTCATGTAAGCTGAAACAGATTTGTTTACATGCTTCCTCGACTTCTCAATTTGTGGACAAAATTGGTTTGACCACCTCCATTTCTGTCTTTGGCATATATTTGAATATACCAAGGCAGTCTGAGGAAAAAGTGCCATTAATTGCTCAAAGGTGTCCTTTAAAAGCATTTCCAGACCTACACCAGTCAAAGTGCCCAAGTCATTACCTCCACAGTGCACAATTAACAGGTCAGGTTTTGGCAAATGCATAAAGGTTTTCACCAATGGTATCAATTGGTGACATTTTAATCCTCTGTGGCCAAACCACTTAATTTCCACATCTTGTAAATTGAGGTTAGGTAAATTCCTGCTTTCAACGTACCTTTGAGCCCAGTGAATATAACTATGACCAACAATCCAGACAGAAAACATGGTGAGAGAAGGTTCTCCTGCAGTCAGATGAAGTGTGGCAATGAAATGGCAGTTGAAAAAATGAGAGTTTGAAATGAAAAAAACTGTGGAGTTTCTGTGTTCATGAAGTAGTAACAGTGATTGGTGGATTTTGATTGATGAAAACAGAAAGTTAGGGTGTACAGATGTGTTGTTTGAAAGATGTATTTTGAGTGGTCAATAAAAAATCATTAAATGAAAGAAAGCACTGGATATGCAGGTGCACTGAGAGTTCAGAGTTCAATTGCAACATTGTTGTGTGAACTTGCAAACACCAGAGTTTCTCCAAGAGGTGGTTGCTATGGAAAATAGGCAGAAAGGGCAGAGGGGGAAGGGTTTTCATTTGAAAAAAAGTGAGGGAAGAGTTTTGATTGGGTGACATGAGAAATATGTGTGAAGAATTACAGCATTTCTGTGCTTTTGATAGCTGCAGACTCTGGAGTGCATACCTTTTGCTCTGCTGAAGACAAATTGGTGTGTTTCTTAGACTGTTTTCAAACTGAAAGTATTTGCTAAGGTGAGAAAATATTTCTTTACTTTAGATAGAGAATAGTGTGCTTTAAGGAGAAAATTATGATTTATGTGGCGCAAATTGCTTGTAAATATGCTCTTACATGTGCATGGAAAATTTTGATTTTGAATGTTTGTGTTACATAGCCATGTTAAAAGTGACGCAACCATGCTGGAAAGCCAATCAAAAAATGATTTCATGTGTTTTAATGACATTTTAAGTCATTTTCTGATGTGCAGTGTTTAGAAATTATGATTTGAAAATCGTTTTTGAGGAAAAGGAATTATTTTTAAATTCATGACAAGGATATAATGGTGTATGGTTCTTTATAAGGCAATTGACTGTCCCTGATGTTATTTTTCTCATTTTAGTGTAAGACCTTTCTCTGTGGCGCAAATTGCTTGTAAATATGCTCTCACATGTGCATGGAAAATTTAGATTTTGAATGTTTGTGTTAAATAGCCATGTTAAAAGTGACTAAACCATGCTGGGAAGGCAATCAAAAAACGCTTTCATGTGTTTTAATGACATTTTAAGTCATTTTCCCATGTGCAGTGTTTAGAAATTATGATTTTAAAATCGTTTTGGGGGAAAAGGAATTGTTTATAAAATCATGACAAGGACATAATGGTGTATGGTTCTTTATAAGGCAATTGACTGTTCCTGATGTTATTTTTCTCATTTTAGTGTAAGACCTTTCTCTGTGGCGCAAATTGCTTGTAAATATGCTCTTACATGTGCATGAAAATTTTAATTTTGAATGTTTGTGTTACATAGCCATGATAAAAGTGACCCAACCATGCAGGAAAGCCAATCAAAAAACGCTTTCATGTGTTTCAATGACATTTTAAGTCATTTTCTCATGTGCAGTGTTTTGAAATTATGATTTGAAAATCGTTTTTGGGAAAAAGGAATTGTTTTTAAATTCATGAGAAGGACATAATGGTGTATGGTTCTTTATAAGGCAATTGACTGTCCCTGATGTTATTTTTCCCATTTTAATGTAAGACCTTTCTTTGTGGCGCAAATTGCTTGTAAATATGCTCCCACCTGTGCATGGAAAATTTTGATTTTGAATGTTTGTGTTACATAGCCATGTTAAAAGTGACCCTACCATGCAGGAAAGCCAATCAAAAAACGCTTTTATGTGTCTTAAGGACAATTTAAGTAATTTTCCCATGTGTAGTGTTTTGAAGTTATGATTTGAAAATCGTTGTTGAGGTAAAGGAATGTTGTTAAAATTTATGTGCGCCATATGCCCCCAAATTTCTTTTTCAGGGTTGCAGCAGGGTGTTCTTGAGACACCCCTGCACCTTTGGAATAAATTCCTAATTTGTGATGAGCAAATTGTTAATCGCAAATTGCACCTTCATTTATATGAGCCTCCTAGCCCATGGAAATGAATGGGTAATTTGCAATTAGCTATTTTCTCAAAGCAAATTTGGAATGGTAAAGAATCGCTATTTATTCCTTAAAATTCGCTTTTTTGGAAATGCAAAATAGTTATATGATACATATGGCGGTTGATGTCTAACAAGATAAGAAGCTTACGGATACATTTATGATGACTGGTGCAATGAAGTAGAAATCACTTACTTCATTGGTAGGCCTTTACAATAAATTATCTCCTCTGTATTCTTCATCAAGCGTAACTTTAATCTGCAATCCTGAGTAGGCCTCACCTTAAACAAACCTCTGGATAGGCCACATCTTATTGTCATCCTGAATTAATCATTTAAAATGCTAGGGACAGATTTATGATAGGTGTATACCTCTTTTGTGCCACTTAGAAAACATTGTCCATGGGGAAATGACTTAAAATGTCCTTAAGACACATGAATGTGTTATTTTAAAACGTTTGCAATTTTTTTGGGTCACTTTCAACATGGCTATGTGTCTGAAACAGTCAAAATCTAAATTTGCAATGCACAGGTGGGAGCATATTTACAAGGAATGTGCTTCATGGGGAAAGGTCTTATAATGTAATATGGGAAAAATGACATTAGAGATACTGAAATGCCTTATAGAGAAGCATACACCATTATGTCCTTGTCATAAATTTGCAAACCATTACTTTTCCCCAAAAACGATTTTCAAATTATATTTTGAAAACACTGCACATGTGGAAATTACTTAAAATGTCAATAATTCAAAATTTGTGATTCCTTAAATGCAATGTATCAAAAAAAATATATGTAAAAAATGATATTAAGGATTTGGAAACTACCACCAACTTCTAGTTTGTGGTAATTTGCGAATTCTTTTCAAAAAGCATTTTTTTCAACAAAAAAAAAAAGGTCCCATATGACGCCCATACATGCCATTAGGGCATGTAGGTGTGCCATGTGCTCCCAAATTTCTTTTTCAGGGGTGCAGCAGGGTGTTCTTGAGATACCCCTGCACGCTTGAAAAAAATCCTATTTTGTGATGAGCTAATTGCTAATCACAAATTGCAACATTAATTCCTATGAGCCTCCTAGCCTATGGAAATGAATGGGTAATTTGCAATTAGCAATTTGCTCATTGCAAATTAGGAATAGTAAAGAATTGCTATTTATTTCTTAAAATTTGCTATTTAGGAAATGCAAAATAGTTTGATGATACATATGGTGGTTCATCTGTAACAAGATAAGAAGCTTAGGGATACATTTATGATGACTGGCGCAATAAAGTGCACATTACTTACTTCATTGGTAGTCCTTTATATGTATTATCTCCTCTGTATTCTTCATCAAGCGTAACTTTAATCTGCAATCCTGAGTAGGCCTCACCTTAAACAAACCTCTGGATAGGACACACTTTATTGTCATCCTGGATTAATCATTTAAAATGCTAGGGATAGATTTATGATAGGTGTATGCCTTTTTTCTGCCACTGTGCGTCACTTTTATGATGCAGCGGTGGTGCATAATATTTGCTATGAGGTGACAACATTAAAAATTGATGCATTTAGGCAGATATGTCATAGTGTAAAAAAAAAACGTACCACATAAAACCCAATCAGCAGTAATGCAAAAGATGCACCATGTCGCAAGACAGGCCTCACTTGGGGCCATATGTATCAAGCTAATTAGCATTTGCAAAGATCAAAATTCTATGAATTTCGGCCTTTGCGAATGTTAATTAGACAAATGGTATGTATCAAACAACTTTGATGCAAAATAAGGAGTAGCAAAATTTGCTATTCCTTATTTTGCGATTGCACTGAAGCATTTGTAAATTTTGTGACTACTTAAATGCAATGTATCAAACAAAAACTATGTAAAAAATGACATTAAGGATTTGGAAACTATTGTGGTAAATTAGTGGTAATTTGTGAATTCTTTTCAAAAAGCTTTTTTTCAAAAAAAGAAAAGGTGCCATATGACGCCAACACATGCCCTTAAGGCATGTATGTGTGCCATATGCCCCTAAATTTGTTTTTCAGGGGTGCAGCAGGTGTTCTTGAGACACCCCTGCACCCTTGGAAAAATTCCTACTTTGTGATGAGCAAATTGCTAATCGCAAATTAAACCTTCATTCATATTAGCCTCCTAGGCCATGGAAATGAATGGGTAACTTGCAATTAGCAATTTGCTCATCGCAAATTAGGAATGGTAAAGAATCGCTATTTATTCCTTAAAATTCGCTATTTAGAAAATGTAAAATATTTTGATGATACATATGGCAGTTCATCTGTAACAAGATAAGAAGCTTAGGGATAGATTTATGATGAGTGGCGCATCACCAGGGATGTGACAGTCATCCTGCGCCACTGTTCCGCCACCCATGTTGTGCTGCATTTACAATGCGGCGCAGCATGGGGCAAAAACGGCACAGATGCGTGACGCATCTGTGCCGTAAAGGTGGCGCATTGCTGGAGTTGTATCGTAAGTGCGATGCAGCTCCAGCAAGGCTCAGGGGTGCCCCATCTCTACAATGCTGCGTCAAGACCTATGCCAGCTTCAAGCAGGCGCAGGGTTTTGAAGCAGCTTTCTCCTATCTGATTGTAAATGCGGCACACCATGGGTGGTAAAGCAGTGGTGCACATTAACTGGTGCATGCCTGGGGATGTGCCATTTAATATAAATCTGCACTTTAACATTTGAGTATGTGCAGGGGACACAGAGTCGTTGAGGCTTATCCAAGGTTAAGAACAGATGAGTCCTGTTCAGTGAAAAATTAGACATAGGCTTCACCTGCTCAGCATCGCTGGACATGGCTAAATAATAGCTGCAAAATGTTACTCTTGTTAAATAATTTTACTATTATAATCTGTGAGATTTGTCTCTTACTCTGCAACATCTCATTGTTGTTATCTTTCTTTAAAGATAAAGACAACCTCAACATGAGCGACAATCTGCAATCAGTTGATTTTGACCTCATCATTGAACTTGTAATTGAAACATCAGTGGATGTTGATCCATTGGATGATTTAAATCCTGAGGATGAAGAAGAGCGTGATGAGGATGCAGATTTGTCCGAATTATATGATATAGGATGAGAAGCTGACCTGCTTGAGCCTTTGGAATTATAAACATTTATTTTTAAAATTTATAATCAATAAAAAGTAAAAAGGTAAACCGTTTAATTTAAAAATAAAGACACCTTCAAAAACAGGTTATGTGTAGTGTCTTCAATAAAATATTAAAATATGCTCATAAAATTAGATCAGATTCACATATAAAATAGCATAGGTAACATAAATATAAATGTCATTTCTTTTCTGGTATTTCTGTATTGTAAAAATGGCAATGACTAAAAAATCTTCAAATTAAAATGTCAAGTAGTGTGTTATGTTTTTGATCACTATTACTGATTTACTGTTTGATAATAATGTTTATTAACATTTTTTATTATATTTTTCCTCAGATTCAACTGCAGATCATTTCAAGATTTCAATATGCCTACAGTACTAAGACAGATAAAGGCTGCAAAACGTCAAAGACAGCAGGAGAAAAAAAAAACGCAGCAGTCCTCTAACAAAAAGATTTCTCAAGCCACGAAGAAAGCACCGGGTAAGAGCTCTAAATATTTCATAAGAAATATTTGTAATAAAAAAAATATTACTACAGAAAATGTTTCAATCCATAACACGAGAAGTAAATCAAATGGAAAGAAAAGGACAAATGAAAATGTTACTGCTAGAGCAAGAGATAAATCTGTGCATGATAGTAGAAGGAAACAACAGTTTAGGGAGATTCGTAAACGAATGTTCCGTAACAGGATAATTGGCAATTTGTTAAAAAATATTAAGAAAGGTCAACAGAAACTAGTTTTTTATAAGAGAAAAAAAAAAGTTGAGAAAGTTATTGATCAGGCATTTGAAATTAAACGTAAGTTATTTATTTTGATAATCAATAGAATTAGGAAGCTAAACAAGGCAATTTTTGATTTCAAAAGAAATAGTAGATGGAAGAGAATAGTTAATCGTAGTAATTTTTGTGAAGTTTTTTCTGGAGAATGGATACATAGTTCAAGCTGTGAGGCATTTTTTAATGAAGAGAGTTATTTCCAGGATAATGATTTGGTGCATGCAGTTGACATCAGTGGTCGTGCTTATGAAGTGAAAGATGGTTGTCCAGTTGAAAAAGAAAAACTTGTGACAACAGAGGCAGAAGAGTTGTTAGGTAATGAGGTTTTAGGAAGACGTGCTAAGGGTCCTGTGTACACCTGGAAGTGTAGTAGTATTTGCAGTGTGCGACAGGATTCCATCAATTTGCTTTGTGATTTTGTACGGTCATTTAACAAAAAAAGTTTGAAGCAGAAAATGAGGTTGTTGCAAGAATTAGATCCTTGCAGAGTAAGAGAAGTGACAGGTTTGCATGGTCATTCACTGGCTTGTCTATCCAGGAGAGTATGCCAGAGTGTTTTTCATCATTTCAGGATGCTAGCAGTGCATCATAACAAAGTGAGGAAGTTAGTTAGACTGTTGTATTATGCTAAGAGTCCAGCAATTATGCTGAAACAATTATGCGCTGCTCTTTTGCATGGTTCTGAAATAGATGTGAAGAATATATGTGAAGAAATTGAGTTTTGTTACTTTGGAAGTAAAGAGGAGAATGTTGAAATTGAGCAAGAAGTAGAGGGTCATTTGGAAGATAGTGTACATGTTTCCAGTACAGATAATTTCCAGAGGGAAATTGCGACGTTTGACATGAAATCAAGTGAGAGGCCTAATTTCACTTGTGTGTGTTGTAGACGCACTTATTATAAGAATCAGACTAAGTTAGTGGATTTATATGCAAAAAGTGAAAGGGAAAATAATAGTGAATGGAAGGATTTTGCAACATACTTGATGGTAGAAAATTGTTTTGATTTGGGATTGGATCAACGTGTGTGTACTTATTGTTGTAACAAATTAAAACAAAACCAGATGCCTGCTAGAGCAGTTCATAATAATCTGGAATTGGCTGAGATTCCTTCTGAATTGAAGGACTTAAATACTTATGAATCTATTTTGATTCAAAGTATCCATCCCTTTCAGGCTATTGTAAGAATGGAGCCAAAGACAGGGAAATTGCCTCCATCAGATTTACAGAGAGGATTAAAGGGAAGAGTTGTTTATTTGCCTCTAGATTTCAAGAAAAACATTAACACA
Source organism: Lissotriton helveticus (assembly GCF_964261635.1). NCBI lineage: Eukaryota > Metazoa > Chordata > Amphibia > Caudata > Salamandridae > Lissotriton > Lissotriton helveticus. The sequence goes on from NC_136070.1 coordinate 462,828,509, forward strand.
ATTGGAGTAGAAAAAGTGGAAGAGGAACCTCTGGTTATCTTAGTTAATGGGGTTCCGACAAAGAATAAGAAAATATGGCAAGATTTAGTAGATGTTAGGAAAGTTAAAAAGGCAACATTGTATTTGAAAAAAAATAATAAATACTATAAGAATGTATATGTTGCAGAAGAGGAAGTAAGTGAGGAAGAGGATAGCGATTTGTGTGCTGGTCAAATTGAGAAAGTAGAACCCTCTACTAGTGAGGAAATATATGAACATTATAGTGTTCATCCTTTGCATTCGAAGGAAGTCATGGGGAATGCTATTGAGTTGTTTCAAATGAAACAAGCCAAAGGGAGTCCCATTAGTGTTTGGGAGGAAAGTTTGGAAGCTCGGTGTTTCCCACAGGTTTTTCCAACAGGTCAGGGAGGAAGATATGATGAGCGACCTCATCAAATTCCTGCTTCTGAATACCGGACTTTGCGATTGTATGCAGGAGATGCTAGGTTTCGACAATGCATTCCTTATTTGTTTCATCTCCTGTTTGAAAGCGATCTGTCTGGACTGTCATATGCAGTGAACCACATCTTGAAAAGTGGTATACACATGCAAAACATCTCGGCAAGTGATTTTATGGATAAAGTGAATGTCCAAGATAGTATTTTGGATTCTCACCTGATTAATCTCATGGCGTGTCAGCGTGGTACTAATGAGTACTGGTACCGTCGTCATGGTGATTTAAAATGTATGCTGAAGAACTTAGGTACTCCCACATGGTTCCTCACTCTGAGTTGTGCCGAGTATGGCTGGGAAGACTTACTTCAATTTCTACGAGAGGCAAATGCTAACGTAGAAAACATCGAATTCAAGACACCCGGAGAACTGTGCTCTTTGGATCCAGTCAATGTATGTAGGTACTTCAATCATAGATTTGAAGCTATGATGTCTTTCATCATGAATAAGAAGAATCCACCTCTTGGAGAGGTGTTGGATTTCTTCTGGAGAAAGGAGTACCAAGCAAGAGGTGCTCCTCATATACATATGTTGCTGTGGATCAAGGATGCACCTAAATTTGGAACGGATCCAGAAGACTCAGTGATGAGTTTCATCCAACAGTATTCTACGTGTGCTGTTCCAAACGCAAAGGAGAAGAAAAGCCTAAGAGAAAAAGTTCTGCGTTTCCAAAGCCATCGATGTGGAAAGTACTGCCGTCGTAAATTCCGAAACAAAGACAAGTTCTACACCAAATGTCGTTTCGGCTTTCCACGACCGGTGATTTCTAAAGGAAGAGTAATCAGTTTGATGTCTTCGCTGCGACACAATGTGATGAAGAAATCACCTAAAAACACATACAATTTGAAGAGGAACGAAGAGTCCAAGTACATCAACGACTACAACCCGGTGATTTTGTCCATGTGGAATGCTAACATGGATATACAGTTTGTGGCTGATAACTGTATGGCTGTTGCTCGGTATGTGACGTCTTACATCACCAAAAAAGAGAAGACAGAATTGAAGGATATGTGGGAGGACATTTCCCATGAAAAGAGCCTCAGCAAGAAGTTGTACAGTTTCAGTCTGAAGATGTTGTCGCATCGAGAAATCGGAGCGTACGAATGTTCTGACCGGTTGTCTTCAGCAAGTCTCTATGCCAAGTCCAGGAGTATCGTTTGGGCGAGTCTTGGTCTTGCTGCAACGCGTAATCGAGTTCTCAAACCTGTGCGGGAAATTGAGTATTTGGCGGAAAAGGAGCCAAACAGTACCGACATTTTGAAGACAAACATGTTGGATACATATTATCCAAATCGAAGCAGTCACCTAGAGAATGTTTGTCTGTATGAGGTTCTGCAAAATTACATGTTCAAGAGGAACATCAAAGAAGATACTGAGAAAGGAGTGTATGCTGTAATAGGAAGTGAGGGATATCTGGTCAAGCAAAGAAAATGCCACTTGATAAACCATCGAAAATTGAGTGGCGAATCTCCTGAAAAAAAGGAGTTTTTCTATTTAGCACTTTTGCAACTTTTCAAGCCTTGGCGTGCAGAAGAGGAACTGCTTGGAGATTTCCTCTGTTACGAAGACTCTTTCAATGCCGCCAAGGAGACCATAGAATGTCCTGCTTTTCCCAAATATGTAGAAATGTTGAATGCGGAAATTGAGCAGGAAGCAACGATTGCAGCCGAGATTGCCAGAGACAGTTCTCAGGACAGTCAGAGTTCTGCTTCATTGAGTCAGGATCCACTAGGAGGACCTCTTATTGAAAATGAAGCTGCCACTGCTATGAATGAAGTGGAAAGAGCCATGGCACATGCTCAAGAGGATGCGGTTAACTTAGAAGAGTTGGAAAGGCAACTCAACGTTGAGCAGAGGAAAATATATGACGAAGTTACCATGCAAATTGATCATGGATTAAGTCATGATAAGAAAGAGTGCTCATGTACGTCGTTGAAGCCTGTCCGACTGTACGTGAGTGGAGAAGCGGGAACTGGAAAAAGTTTCCTCATTAAAGCAATTTCATGCTATTTGCAGGAAAGGACAGAGTCATCGCTGTCTTGTGTTGTCACTGCTCCAACTGGACTGGCAGCACATAATATTAAAGGGATTACTTTACATCGTTTACTGATGCTGCCAGTGGAGCATGACAACAAATTAGAATATCACAAGCTATCTGGAGATGCTTGTTTTGAAGTTTCAAGAATCTTGAGGAAAATGAAACTTCTTATCATTGACGAAGTAAGCATGGTTTCCAATGTCATGCTTGCCTTTGTGCATTTGAGGATGCAAGAAGTTCTCAAAACAGAGTATGATGTGTTATTTGGTGGCAAACACATCATTGTTTTCGGAGATCTTCTGCAGCTGACACCAGTGAAAGGGCAACCTGTGTTCAAAATGCTCACGCATGAAGATACCAGGAAGTGCCTAGGCAGCATTGGCAACGTCAATATATGGTTAAACTTCAATTATGCTGAACTGCATGAAAATATGCGTCAGGCGAAGGATGAAGTTTACAAGACTATTCTACAAGATGTTAGAATTGGAAAAGTGACCGAGCATGGGAAAGAAGCTTTACATGCACGATTACTGTCAAATTTGTATCCAGAACAAGATGTTGTGCCTGAGAATATTTTTCAGAAAATTACTGATAAGAAATCTGGAATATGTTTGATGCCAACTCTTGCAGAATGTGCCAAATTCAACAACAAAATGTTGAATTTAGAAAAGCAAGAGATTGTGAAACTGGAAGCTATTGACAGAGTAGAGCATATGGGATCAACAATTATTTTGTCTGAGAATCTGAAAACAAAATTGGATTCATTAGAGAAGACTATATCTAAAACTGCAGGTTTTGAAAAGACTCTGAATGTGTGCTTGAACTGCCGTATAATTTTAAGAAGGAATTTACATGTTGAAAGAGGTCTGGTAAATGGGTCAATGGGTAATGTTGTTGATTTTGTAAAATACAGAAATAGAGATGGAATTGAATTTTTAAAAATTAAATTTGATGGCATTGAGGAAGTACAGCTAATTGGTCGTTGCTCTGCTAGATTTTTGCTTGTGAAAGACTTATATGTTCGCCGTAAGCAGTTTCCTGTTTGCTTGGCATATGCGGTGACAATCCATAAATCGCAAGGTTTAAGTGTAGACTGTGCATTGGTGAATATTGGCAGTTCTGTGTTCAAGGAGGGTATGGCATACGTGGCATTGTCACGAGTTAGAACTTTATCGGGATTGTACTTGATTGAGTGTGATGTCACAAACATTTGTGCGGATCTAGATTGTGTTAAGGAATACAATAGGTTAAGAAGAGAGTATGCGCCACATTTGCCTCAGTATCCTTTGTTTGAGAAACGTGTGGTAGGCCGGAAACGAAGAAATGTGACCAATACTGGGGAGGTTGTAGCAAAAAGACGAAAAGTCGATGAACCTAAAATTACAAGCAGAAACAAAGAGGATTCTGTTGAAGATGTTGTTGGTTTTCAGTTTGAAAACAGTTCTGGTGTCAACTGCTATGCTAATGTAGTAATTAATGTTTTGTTTTCTCTAAAAAATGTAAAAGAAGAGATTGTGGTCAATTCTGATCAAAGATTTTGCAGTTTGTTAAATTCTGTGTTAGAGAAATGTACCATTGATAGAAGAAACATAGAAAGTGTGTCTGAAATTAGAAATCTGTTAGATAGATGTTCAGGCCAAACACAATTCTCTCAAAATATTCAGCAAGATTGTCAGGAGTTTTTAATGTATATGCTTGATGTATTACATGCTGAAGGTGTAGATGTAGATCAGCTGTTTGGGCTTTCTTATCAATGGCAGCATGACTGCGAGAACTGTATGGTATCAAGTACTACTAGTGTAGACTCAGAAAGATTTATATATTTAACTTTGCCAGACAGTAAATCAGTCTCCTTTAATAAGCTAGTAAAAGCTGCTAATCACAACATGGAGTGTAGCCAATGTAAATCTGAAATGATGCCCACATTATTTATACGAACATATGGCCAGTACGTCATTTTAATGTTCCAACGATGTAGGCCTGATGGAACAAAATTGACAACTTTAATAAAAAAATTTGTAGCTTCGCAGTTGTCAATATCAGGAAGGACTTTTGTAACTACAGCAATTATATATCATGACGGCCCTTCAATATCATCAGGACATTACACAGCTTATTTAAAGTCTAGAAATGGCTGGTCATTCTGCAATGATTCTGTTTTAATTTTCAAAAAAAAATTGCCGTATGACCTTAAAAACTCTTACCTGGTGTTTTTAAAACCAAAATTTTAGGGAAATAATCTCGGGATGTGCTCTGTGGAATTTCAAGAAGTTCTAATGGCTCCTACACAATTTGGCCTTGAGGATAAGTGTAGTTCAGAGACATAACTTCTAATCATAGGATTGGACATCATGGAGAAATAAGTGCACTTTGAATGAGTTCAGAAAAACTGTTTCTTTTCATAAGCTAATTGAAGCAGCCAATCAAAACATGGAGTAGAGGGAATGTAAGTCTGCAATGCTGTCTACTGTTTTACATTGCTTTGTGATTAAAAGTGATGTAGAGAATTAAATAATTGTACTACTCATAGAGGTAGTGTAAGTCTGCTTCATATTAAGCAGTATCAGTGTCATAGGAAATGTAGAACATGACTGAGCAAGAAGGGGAAGATATTACTATTCCAGGATTGTGAAAATGATCTTCAACATTTTAATTGTGAAAGTTGCGGAAATGCCAAATGATGGGATTGGCTTACAAGAAATCCAAGAGTTATAAATATCTCTGACTAGATTTGGCCTTGTGGAAAATAGTGGTACAGAGCAAGAAGTCATTTATTGCATGTAACGTGTTTTTAAAAACGATGGAGGTTTTCTTTCAGAAAGTGGCGGGCTGAAAGTAATAACAGCACAAAAGAGTGTAAGCTGTTCATAGGACATCCTTGGACGTCATGGAAAGTAAGTTAACTTTAAGGAGTTCTGAATTTTAATTTCTGATGTTGTATGGGTTTTTTAAACACAATCATTTTGATTGTGTTTTTTTTTCCCCGCTGTTACATGATGAATACCTTCAAGTCACTGTTTTTAGTGAATTTTGATACATTCTGAGAACAGCAAAAATAAACCATTTAAGATGTATAATTAATTCTGTACTGTTTGCATTTATGATGTATATGTAGAACTGTGTAGGAGGCATGGAGAAGGTGAGGCTTCTGTAAGTGTCAAAGTTGTTGCATGCAGTGCTGCACTTCTGCGTATTCTTTGATATGCTAGACTACATCTGCACAATGAGATAAATAAGCAAAGGAAACACAAGTGACGTGATTGTGAAATGAGCAAAATAAATTGCATGTATTTCAATTACATCATGTGTGTTTCCTATCATTACGAATCACATTGTGCAGATCAAGTTTAGGTCTGTCCAGGGAAACATAGGAGGTTTGGACTTTGTTGAAGATTGCAGTGGACATGACTCACTTCATTGGTAGACCTTCACATGTATTATGTCCTCTATTCTCTTCAACAACTCGAAATTTCATCTGCAACCCTGAGTAGGCCTCACCTGAAACAAAACTCTGGATAGTAGACATCTTATTGGCATCCTGAAGCAATTATTTTAAATTTTAGTGTCTTGCGACACTTTTCTGAGACAACAGCAATGCAAAAGATGCACCATGTTTTAAGATAGGCCTCACTTCATCTGCATCAAGATAGTGTTAGTTTAAAATGTATATCTTTAGGACTGTGTAGCTTCTGTAAGTGTCAAAGTTATTGAAAAACTGTTTGTCCTTCAATCTTTGCCCTTGTCTTTTGTAATTTTTTAATACATGTTTTTATATTTTTCAAATGTTTGTTCTCTCTTTCACAGATTGAAAGTATAAAAATAAAAAGTGAGGAATTTAACGACAATTATAAGGTAAGTATTTTGTACTCTTTTCGTTACATTTCTATCACATTGAACTACTATTAGTTCCACTGCTTCATTTCTTTAATCCTCAGTTTCCTGCCTTTGCTACTTCCCTCATTCCTTTCTCTATTACCTACTTACTCAACTCCTTCCACTTTTTTTCTCAGTCCCTCTCTTCTCATAGTTCCTCACTCTTGTTCACTCACTCCGTCTCTATTACTCTTAGTGTCTTTGACTGATCACTGTATCACTATTTGTTCATAATGCTTTCTCTGTGTAGTTGAAGCACACTAAGGGGCATATTATGAATGCAGCCAATAAAATTATTGCTCTTTTTATTGGCAGAAAACTGGTGCAAAAGCGGCTTTAGCGGCAGTTTTCTGCCGCAAAAGCAGCTTTAGCGACACATTTCTGCCGATAAAAGCTGCAAAACTTTTATTGCCTATGTTGATAATATGCCCCTATGTTATTTACATTAGGGCTATATTGTCCAGTATAACAATCAAAATTGCTCTCCAAAGACACCAGGCAAAGCAGACGCTCCCTCAAACAGATCACCAAGCGCAATTTACCCTACTTACAATCTAGCCTGTTCTCTGTCGAGACTTTAGCAATCTTTAGAGCACAAGATAAGATTTTTTTACATGGAAGAGCCATACGTATTGCAATTCTACTTAAGAAACAAGCATTGGCATAGACAATAGGTCTCGCCTTTGGGACCTTATACGTGTTTAGCCATGCAACAGTTGATGTTGCTGCACCAAGGATATTATGCTGCATAACTAAAGACTTAGAAGGTCCAAAAGTCGATACCTATTGGCTATGCCAATGCTTGTTTTTCTTTCACTTCGTTATCTATTTTGTTTTTCACAATTATACCATCTTCTGTCTGTTCTTTGGTAAATAGATCTATTAAATAGTATCTCTTCTTTACTCCCTATAGCTGTCTTTCTTGAAACATCACTCTCTGTTTACTTTCCTTATACTTACTCTTTTTTTTAAAAAAGTTTTTTTTTTGGTTAGCTCCCGGTACGCGTACCGGGAAGCTAAACCGGAAGCGAACCAAAAGAAATAGAGCTTGCCAGAGTGCTAAACATTCTAGCAATTTTTTTGGAAAGGGAAGGTAGTTCTGAAAAGAACTTTTTTTTTAATATTTTTGTTGTTTTATATTTTTTTTGTATTTTTTGAACATTTTTTGTTTTTTTTGTATTTTTTGAACGATTTTATATTTTTTTTGGTTTTTTTGGGGGGGGGGACAACAAAAAACAGGCGTTGAAAAGGGCTCAACAGGAGCAAAAAAAAATTACTGGGGGCGGTTAGGGCAATTATGATTGTCATAAGCCAGGTTGATGGCATTAATACTCATGTTACCACATGATATCAACGCACCACAGTGCATACAAGTATGTTTCATGTGCCCAAAATTCTCTTGGATGTTTGGCACAGTTTCCCGTGCCTCTGCTGGTGTCAATGATATTGACGATGTTGACCTGGCCACAGGAGTTGCTGTTGGGTTTTGTTCCATATCCCGTATTTCCGCCCGGCTGTAATTAAGTGGATGCTTCCTGGTCATGTGCCTATGCATGGTATAGTTCCCATAGCTATACTTTTTATCAGTCCCTCTTGATAATTTCTCTTTGCAGATGAGGCAGGTGACATACCTCGCATTCACTTTCTTTTGCCCTGGAGGGATTGAATAAAACTGCCAGATGAAACTGGCTTTCCTATGGGAAACCCGGGGCACCTCTTCCAAGAACTGTGGTTCTTCTCTCTCCTCTTCCTCTAGTTCTTCCTCTTCCTCCTCTGTGTTGGTGATCACCTGGGGAGGTGGTCCTCTCTTCCCATGAGGAGGTGGAGGTGGTGGTGGGGGTGCACCAGCTGAAGCAAGTACTGAAGTCATTTCTCAAGTATTAATAAAGGTCTTCCTCTCACAATGATGAAAGTCAGAGTGAGGAAAGAAGGAGGGGTTTTCATCATTTGGAAAAAACAATACTTCTCAACCAATGAAAAGTGTTATTTTTAGGTCACCTGACCTAGCCTTCCATAATTATGAAACTAAAAGTGAAATGAACCAATGAAAAGCTTTATTAACAAGTCACATGACTCTAACTTTCATGTTACGCGCTGCGGAACGCTCCCCGGTTAGCTTCCGGTTCGCTGCGCTTCGCGCCTCGGTCCGCGCCCAGGGACACTTCCGGGTGCGCTAACGCAGTACGTCACAAGACGCATTTCGCGGCAACGCGATACGTCGCGCTTTCGCGCCGCGGATCGCTTCCGGGGAGTTGCGTTTCGCGCCTCGGTCCGCGCCCCGGGGCACTTCCGGGTGCGCTAACGCAGTACGTCATAAGACGCATTACGCGGCAACGCAATACCGTCACTATGTTGATTTGTTACCGGTTCGCGGACGGGATCGCGGAATCGAATTGAGCTAACTGGAAGCTTCCCGGTTAGCGGACCGGGAGCGAAACCAAAAAAATATTAAAAAAAAATTATTAATAAACATATAAAATATATTTTTGGATTTAAAGAAGAATACATTTTACTTCTGTAGATATTAGCTTTTAAAAAACCAATGAAATTCACTGAAAAAACCATAGGTTATAGACCATATATAGTTAGGAATTAGCATTTACAAAACCTTGAAAATTCACTGAAAAAACCATAGGTTATAGACCATATATAGTTAGGAATTAGCATTTAAAAAACCTTATTTTACTCACACAAAACCATTGAAATTCCATATATAGTTAGTTGTACTAACTATATATCGCGCACCCGCAATCCACTGCTGATGATGTCACATATTACATCATTCATGACATGGTCAGTGACATCACTGATGACATCACTGATGACATCTCAAATGACATCACTGATGACATCACTGATGACATCTCAAATGACATCACTGATGACATCACTGATGACATCTCAAATGACATCACTGATGACATCACTGATGACATCTCAAATGACATCGCTGATGACATCACTGATGACATCTCATTTGACATTACTGATGACATCACTGATGACATCATTCATGTGATAATACGATGAAGCTCTTCAGACTCTAATATAACCTTAGATACAGTAAGTGTAAACAGACACTCACAGACTGTCACTCATCCATAGAGTTACACACACACCTAGTCAGTCATGGAAAGAATCAATCACACATCCATTTTCTCAACTATACAGTTATACACACCTTACTTATTCAAAGATATACTAACACATATTTACTCTCTTATACAATCCCTGATACAAGTTCACAATGATCCATACAGCCTGTGGTAAATAAATAAATAATACCCTATTTTTGACTAGACATATATCATAACAGATAGCTCAATAAATAAGAGTCAAGATTCGAGGTAGTAGGAGTTTTTGCAGGTTTAATACAGCATAAGGACAGGAACAGGACAACCTGCATAGGAATAGGATGGCAGGGCCCAGCAGCTGCTGGGGCTGGGGCTGGGATGAGCGCGCTGCCTTTTGATAACAATACATGAGCATATATACATAACGCAAACACATAGCATTACATTGCAGTAGGCGTAGCAGTGGGTGGAGCAGAAGGCGTGACGCGTAGCAGTCGCGAAAGATACGAGTAAAAAGAGGTGTAACTGGGCGTATACATAGACATGTGGTGCAGACGTAACAGAATATGTCATGAATGGGCGGAAACATAGGAGGGGGCTACCTAAGGAGCCGGGACCTCTAACCTGGTGGTGCGCGCAAACTAGCAATGACGTGTTACGAGGAGAAGCTGGGGGCTATGAACTCTGTGCTAGGAGCAGAGACTAAAGTCTGGAGGGTCGGAGCGACATGTACCTAAACCCTATCTAGTATCTGATGTTTAGAGAACATGTTGATATAAACTAGAAGTCATGAGGGGAAAAGCTAACTGACTCTAAGACTGGAGCATGCATTTATTCTACATATAGTGCGTGATGAAGAATATTAAATGACCATTAAATACAGTATTTCTCTTAACATGGAGCCGTATAGGCTAGACAATGACGGAAACTATTGATGTAGTTCAGTAGCTTAGGAATGCAGAGAAGGAGGACTAAACTGATAACTGGAATCATAACATAGTCTTGGCAGACTCAGAGGCAGAGCCAAGCTGCACCGGGCACTGCGAGGCAGGAAGTAAGTGAAAGGTCGAGGATACAGGTGGGGGCTGTATCGCTCCTTAGCGAGGCTTCAGGAGACAGGAGCTGAATCTGATGTCCAGGCCCTTTTGAGGCCTAGAAACGGGGACTTTATAATAAAATAACGTGCACACTGAGAAACGTGGCAACGTAGCTTTACATAGGCCTGATATTCGTAGTATTCACGAGGACTGGAAACTGGCATACTAGAGGAGGACACAACTATAATTGCGTCTTGAATCGGACATGGGGAATAACATACGCATATTGGTCATGCACACATAACATATGATGGATGACACGTAGGGACACAGAACATGGCAAAATTTACTTTTCCACATTCCCTCCTTGTCACTACGTTTCCATCAGGAAACATCAATATTCATGATACCATCTATCATTTCATACAGTACCATTTGTTCATCTCGAATTGTCTTGGAACGGGATTTAGAACGGGGCTTGGGACTAGGAATACAAGAGGTAGCACACATGCCGCAAATCGCAGGGCCACATTGTATACAGAGGCAGCAGCTGAATATGATCGCTACTGCTATACCTAGAAAGGACAGGACTTTCCATCCCCATGCAGAAATTAGATTCCAGAACCAACCGGACCATGTCCAGGTGCCTGGATCTTGGTGTAACAGATGGGCAATTTTATGAAGTCTGGTTATAGCTGAATAAACAGACGGCGCGTTATTTGGAATGAAAATGCAACAACTGGATCCGATGACTCTACAGGCCCCGCCCCTATCGGCCAGTATGACGTCAAGGACGAGACGATTCTGGAGCACAACAATTCTCATAAAGGATTGTTCTTCGGTTAAGTTACCTAGAGCGGAGGCAGTCTCATCTACTACAGCTTCAAGGGTTCTTGTTAACCTACGGATTAGCTTACTGTTTACAACTGTACCTAAATAAGGGAAAACACCTTTATCAATATCAATGAATTGCTCTGCAGCAGTTTCAGTATAGTCGACAATCGGGAGGTTTCTCTTGTGTCTAGTATGTACTAGGAAGGAATTCCTATGGTAGTCAGGTGGGGCTAGGAAAACAGGTGGCAGTAGGAAGGCAATGTAACAGGTTCCCTCCCAATCGAGGGGCAGACGAACATATGCAGTTTGACCACAAACAAAATAAGAATGACGTGAAGCTTTGAAAATAGATTTCCCACTGTCACTATACTTGACAATAGTAGTACAATCACTATGTCCTACGTGTACAGAACCATAATTACGAACACATAATTCGCCTTTGACTGGTAATACTGAAATAGCAGGTGAGTCTGGAGTAGTATCAGACTGAACATTCAGGACCATGAAATTCGAAGAATAGTTACCTAAATTATACACTTCATTTTCTAGATCTAAACCTGTTCTGTGGGGGAAACCTTGCTTGTCTGGGAAACATGTGCTGTTAAGAAAAGACATATCTGTTAAGGATGACGTTAACGTGGACCATGCTCCACACGAACCATTATGTGAAAAAGGATAAGGAAAAAGTGGCAGAACTCCCTTTGACGTCTGGAAAGGGGGGAGTCGACCACACACCCAACAATTAGTGGCATTGCTGGTTTGATGTGAATAATGCAACATGCGGATAAATGTATTGTTACGCATAGCGAGGCGGTATGAATATTCGTGAGGAGGCAGATCACTAAACGTGTGCTCTACTGTAACATTAGAAGGCTTATTTACATGAGGAACTGGAAAACACAGGAAAAATGCGTAACTAGTGCAGGAAATCAAAAGGCTGAGAAATAATATGAAACTTAGAAAAACGATACATCGGATTGAGTTTTGACTGACTCTCTCACTATGGGGGTCTATTTTATACATGTCAGAAACAGTCTAACCGTTTCACCTAGGGGAGGACTTAGACAATCAAACTGACTGACTTATTTTACTAGACCTTAATTTCTGTTTATACTCCTGTTGCGGAGTTTTCTCTAACAGGGGAGGGGTTGTGTCAATGTCATTTGCGGGACAGTCCTTGAGAGCAATATTTTGGCAATCCTTCGAATCCTGGGAAATGTTCTTAAAGACGGGTTTCAATCCGTAGAATTTCTTGACGTGCGAAAGGTGCACCCAGCCGCGGCGTCCTTCCAATTTCACAGCTGTACGGGTGGTGAGGAGGACCTGACGGGGCTCCTTCCAACGTGGCTCCAGCGGACTTGATCTGTCGAAGTTACGTACGAGCACCATCGAACCTGGAACGATTTCATGCGGTGCCACCTCGGTATTGTCTGGAAATGTGGCGGCAACCTGTGAACGACATGAGTTGAGGGCAGACATCAAGGAAGCTAGGTAATCTGTCAGCATATTACATGAAACATCAGTAATACTTCGGGGTCTAGGAGTACCCCACATGTTAGGGGGGCGGCCGAATACGACCTCATACGGGGACAGACCTGATCTGGAATGTGCGACCATGCGCATATAAAACAAAGCAACTGGCAGAGCTACTAGCCAGTCCACACCCTTATCTTTACATATTTTGGCAATTCGAATTTTCAGAGTCTGATTATGTCTCTCGACTAGACCGGCTGCTTCAGGATGGCGTACACAATGAAACTTCCACTGGTACCCTAACAAAAGGGAAACGTGCTTCATGAGTTCAGATGAGAATGGCTGACCGTTATCAGAATATACGACTCTAGGGAGTCCATATCGAGGGAAAAACTCACGAACCAACTGCTTGGCAGTGGTCGCGGCTGTGTAATCTGGGACTGGATATGCTTCTGTCCATCTGGACAAAGCGCATACAACTACAAGAACATACTTGAAACCTCGACATCGCTCCATCTGAATATAATCCATCTGGAGGACCTCAAAAGGGTGGTCAGGAGGCTGGAAACCACCTTGTTCCACCGGGACACTTTTACCTGGATTAAACTGACAACATATCATACAGGTACGGACTTTCTGCTTGGCTGCAGCTCGTAAATGCTTGTTGAACCAAATGTTCTGGATACTGTCTAACATAGCTTTTTCTCCTAAATGTGCTGGACTATGTGCGGTATTAATGATGACTTGAACCATAGAGTCGGGGAGAAACCATGCGGTCCTACCCTTTGTTAACCATCCTTGATCTGTCTGGACCCCTCCTTGTTCAGACCACTTCTTGGTTTCATCGGGAGTAGCATGTAACTGGATATCTATGACATCTTGAGTAGGGTCCTTAACTGTCATACATGTAGTCAGATCTGGAGTGTGTGTCATGTTAACTGGACTGTCTAGAGTCTGTGCTGTAAGCTTGGCTGTGCGATCTGCTAGATCATTACCTTGAGAAATAATGTCAGTGACTTTCGTATGTGCTTTGCATTTCATGATAGCGATAGATGTCGGTAAATGTATTGCATCTAACAGAGCTTGGATAAGGAAACCATGCTGAATCTTGGTTCCATGAGAAGTCATGAAACCTCTCTCCTGCCAGAGCACTCCAAAGTCGTGTACAACTCCAAATGCGTAACGTGAATCTGTGTAAACATTAACTTTCAGGTTCTTGGCGTGTATACAGGCTTGTGTCAGAGCAACTAGCTCTGCTGCTTGAGCGGACAGAGTGTCAATACGGTGTGTCTTAATAACTTCAGTGTCAGTAGTCACTGCATACGCGGCGACTAGTTCTCCTGTACTAGTTCTCATACATGAACCATCCACATAAAGTGTCAGGTCGGGATCTAGTAACGGAATGTCTGTCAGGTCTTGTCTTGGCTTTGTCGTAATGTTGACTACTTCCACACAGTCGTGTGCGGCAGGATTTGAACTAACTGATGGTAACAGTGTAGCAGGATTCAGGATGTTGCAGCGTCTAATATCTATGTGTGGCTGGAACAGTGTCAATTCATAACCTGTTAAACGTGCAATTGTCAAGTGCTGTGTTTGTGTTCGGTTTAAAAGAACTTCCACGGAGTGTGGGACTTGTACTGTCAAGGTATGTCCTAAAACTATGGAATCACTTTGTCTGATAGCTAGTGCTGTGGCTGCAACTGACTTGAGGCACGCAGGCAGAGCCTGGGCGACTGGATCTAGTGTGCTAGAAAAATAAGCACAGGGCTTGTATTGTCCTGCTTGATCTTGTGTAAGAACAGATAATGCTGTACCTTCGCGTTCAGTGACGAAAAGTGTAAAAGGCTTACTGTAGTTCGGTGTCGCTAGAACTGGAGCTTGGCATAGAGCTTTCTTTAATTCATTAAAACTAAGTGTATGTTCAGATGTCCAAGGGAGAACAGTCGATACGGCTGCCTCCTGTGTCGTTAACTGTATCAGTGGCTTGGCTAGAAATGCATACTGAGGAATCCATTGTCTGCAATAAGAAGTAAGGCCGATAAAGGCACGTACCTCCTTCTGGGTCCTGGGCTGAGGAAGACTCACTATTAACTGGATACGGTCTGGTGTCAACTGCCTACCCCTCTTGGACAGTAAGTGTCCTAAGTAGACCACTTGCTGGACACAGAATTGAAGCTTCGAAGGGGACACCTTGTGCCCCATCTCGGCTAGGAAATACAGAACCGTCAGGGATGCTCGCTCGCAAGCACGTTCAGAACGGGCTGTGATCAGTAGATCATCGACATACTGGAGCAGGGCAGTGTCAGTTGGCATGTGAATATTATCTAGTTGTCTCTTAAGTGCTTGACTGTAAATACTAGGACTTTCTGTGAAACCTTGAGGAGCTCGTGTGAACATATAGCTCCTTCCATTTAAACAGAATCCGAAAAGAAACTGGCTGTCTGGATGAATTGGAACACTAAAAAATGCGTTCTTGAGGTCTATGACAGTGAAGAACGTGGCTTCGGAATCAATAGCAGTTAACAGGGAAGAGATATCTGGGACAACTGGGTACTGCGGAATAATACATTTGTTAAGTTCCCGTAAATCAATCACTAATCGATATACTGGGGGTGCATTTGGATCAGTACGTTTCATGACTGGAATGATCGGAGAGTTACATACATTGGAGTCAGTTTCTACAACTACTCCTTGAGCCATGAGCTCGTCTATAATTTTGGATAAGGCTGCTACAGCCTCAGGTGGCAATCTATACTGCCTGATTCGTGGTAACACTACACCTGGTTTGAGAGTCACACGATGGGGTGTGATTTGCATATAACCTACATCAGTTGGACCTTGCGCCCATAAATGCTGCGGGACATTAGACAGTCTTGAATCAAAATCTCGTAATACATAGTGACCCTTAAAGTCACGTAGGAACAGACGTATTCCCTCTGGGGAACAACATATAACTGCACCTAACTCTTTCAGTGTTTTAATGCCTAATAGATTTTCTGGACATGACTTAGTAAGTAATAGATCAGTAGTGCGGGACAATGGACCTACTTCTAGAGTGACTGGCTTTGAAATCTCATTAACGATAGGCTTTCCTGAAAATCCAAGGGAAACATTTCTTGAGCCTGAGAGCGGAGCCCCTGGAACTTCGGCATGACTAATTGTGGTCCTACTTGCCCCTGTATCAATCAAAAACTTTCTGTCTTTCCCTAATACTTGACTGTGAACATAGGGACCTTCTTGATCTACAGGTATCTCGATGAGAGGCAAGCCTACCTCCCTCTCTAGGCTGTTTCATGAATATGGCTGGTACTCTGGATACTCAGACTGTGCATACTGGTACATCTGCGATGTAACATGCTGTGTTGCAGCAATAGGCTGCGGTACTGTAACTGTCTGTTGTGCATTCTGTGGCTGAAGAGTCTGTGAAACTTGCTCTTGTCTAGGCGGACGTGGTCTTTCTTTAGTCTTACCAGTAACTATGTTATGTTTCAGAACTGCACACTCATTTATAAAATGACCTGGCTGTTTACAATAATTGCAGTTCCCTTTAACGGGAGCTGCAGGATGACTGGCTTGATTCGGACCCCTCTTCTGACTGTCTTGAGGAACAGATTGTGCAACTAGTACTTTCATTTTCGTGTCTTTCATACGTTTTCTCTCGTGTTCTTGCTCTTCCCTGATTCTATTCTGGTGGTACTGGAGCATCTGGAGCATCTGGGACGGAGTATTTGCTTGCCAGGTACTTTCAACTTTCAGAACTCGGTTTTTAATTGGTGGACTTGAATTCTCGACTAATTTGGTAACGAAAAGGTGAGGGTATGACTCACTACTTGTCTTGAGACCACTGTTGATACTAAAGCACTTTTCAAACCTAGAATAAAAATCACTAATATCTTCATCTTGTTTCTGTTTACAGGTTGAGATTGCATCCCAGTCTTCTTTTCTCGTTGTTAATAATCTGGGTAAAACTTGAATTAATAATTCTGGTAATTCTTTACATTTCTCTCCAAGACCAGTACCTGGTACACGTATCTTATCTTCTGCTTCTAGGACTGCCCAATCTATCTTTTTCTCTCCCACCTCCCATTCTTTTTCCTTTAGCTTTTCATACACCCCTGCGGGTAGCAGAACCTTTAACATTTTAATGATATCTGGGTAAGTGTATTCTCCCATACGGAGCATGTCTTTTAATTCTCTATGGAACCCTGCTGGATCTTTGTCATGACAGGGAATTAATTTCTTCATTTCGAGGAGTTCCATCTTTGTGATCGGAGTGTATACAAACACTCGCTGCATTTCGCCACCCGCTCCTCTGACTGGGTGGACTTCTCGTAACGGATTCTGTCTGTCTATGTAGAATGATTTACTTTCTGGGGGTGAGACATGAACAAAATGCGGGTTTAAGAATGTTCTATATTTGTGGCGCTGTTCTAGAATGACACTAATTAAATCGGTACCTAGGCCTCTCCATTTGTACTGGAGTAACTCGTTCAAGATATCATGTAACGGGCCTGGATCAGAATGTTGACCCTCATACAGAGTAATGAGGTGCTGAATCATATACATACCCACCAGTCGCTGCTCGGCTGGGGGCATTTTCAGAAACATTTGTGCCACTATTTCGTCTGGAAAAGTGGTAGAATCAGTAATCCATCTGACTGCTGATCGGACTATTTCTTGTTCATGCATAGTACTTAACTCACTGTAACCGATTCGTGATTTCAGAATGTGATCGGTAGCTTGAAATACTTGTTCTAGGGAACCTTGTTCTGGTGCTGAATGATGGAAAATAGACTTGTGTTCTAGACGTAAATGGCGATCTGGAAATCTAGGTTTTCCTACATACGCTATTCTGGCAGTATTCTCGTCGTCTTCCTCTTCAGGATCAGAGGTACTTTCTTTCTCGCTTACTTGTGCTGCTTTACGCTGTTCGTGTATCTTTATTATCTCTCTACGGATTTTCTTGTACATACTTTCCATGGCACCAATGGTATTGTGCTTTCCTTCGGCTATATTATCACTCCACTTTGTTAGAGTTTTCATTTCTTCCGGGTCTTTAGACGGGTAATCCTGTTCTCTTATTAGACAGTTAATTAAGAACTTTAATATCATGCGCTGAATCTCGGCTTTCCTTTGAGACATGGCATCACTAATACTTTGTGGGTCATCCCCTGTACGGATGAAACGATATATCCTGTCTAGATCTTCTTTCATATTCGGCAAGGTGACTAGATACTCGGTCACTCTCCTTACGCGTACGGAATATAAAACCATATTAAACTCGCCTGGAACTGGGTCATAGACACATTCGCCAAGGGTTTGCCTGATCTCTGCAACAGACTTATTACTTTTAGGAGTACGCTGTGATGCTTGAGCATGTAATTCGAGTGCTGATAAACGCTTGTATGGCGGCGGGGTTTGAGGAAGACCTCCTCCTGCGGCCCCTAAACTAGAATCATCAACTGATGCTTTTCGTCCTGGCAGGGTCGGTAATTGTAACGTGGGCTGGACTTGTATGGCGGGCTGACCCGGGGGGGCTGTTAAGGGCACCCCGGTGTCTGGAGGAGCAGGAATTACCTGATTTACAGGGACTGGCGGAGCGCGAACAGGATTTGCATATTCGGGGACTGTGTCGTCCAGATAGGACGAAATAAAAATATCAGCTGCGGTCGGTTTGTGACGTAGCTTGGTCGGAACTAATGGTGGCGGGAAATTACTGGATGCCTCTGGGGTCGCTTTTGGCAAGCCCTCAGCAAGAAGAGGATACATACCCTTAATGAGGGCATTCCTCTGTCTGTCTGATTGCTCAGTTCTAACTCGTTCACCTATCTCGATTAATTCTCTTTCTTGGGCTCGTTCTTGGGATTCTCTACTTAGTTCTGACTTTCTGATTTCTTTTTCGGTTCTTTTATGAGCTTCATTGCGCCATAACTCGATGGCATCTTTCTGTGACTGTCTGGCTTTCTTTTTCCATAATGCTTCTTCTACTCGCATGATGCATTCGGCATCCCATGTACCCGATACGGGCCATCTATACTTTTCTTCTAACTGTTTGGTATACTCTACCCATAAATCTAGATACAATATGGCGCTTATGCCATGCTTCTGATACATAAAGTGACCTGGACTGTCCCTGGGCGGGACGGGAACTGCTGCTTCCAGCAGACCCTTTCTAGTTTTTAACTGACGTAATTTTGAGAAGAGC
The DNA here is from genome assembly GCF_964261635.1 of Lissotriton helveticus. NCBI lineage: Eukaryota > Metazoa > Chordata > Amphibia > Caudata > Salamandridae > Lissotriton > Lissotriton helveticus. Next base: position 462,847,535 of record NC_136070.1, read on the forward strand.
GGCATGACTGGACTATAATCTAGACACAATACAATACACAATAAACACGATACTTATTTCCCATTCATACCACGACATTGGAATACATAAAAACATTTAAAACAACAGTTCAAACAGAATACTACCTGAAAATACTTGAAATTTCTCGAGAACAGAACTGACTAGAACAGAAACTAGATGCACTGCTGAAACAGTACGAAACTTACCGGTCTCTTAAAGAGACACGTCAGGACCCGCATCCACCGAAGTGGACACTTCGTTTGTGGGACTGTGTACCACCAACCCACAGACCAGAGTCAATTAAATTGACCCTGTCTAGATACCACCCCAGTAACGGTACTCACCGGGCAGCAAGAACGGAAGGCCTCGGACTGGACTGGACTGCTACAACGACGAACTTCGGACTTCAGTTACGGGTGGACCTCCGGATACCTCGGACCTTGGACTCTTGGCTTGGGCTCTGGTCGGGACTCGCCGCGTTCCTCCACCGTCTCGTCTGGATGCTGGACCGCCTCCTCCGTCTCCTCCGTGGGCCTGAGGGATACTTGAACAGAAATATCTGCCACTGCGCAGAAGAGTTCCGTCACGACTGCAGAGGGTCAGGGGGTCGGCGTGGCTTCACCGACGCGTGGGGAAAGGGCAAGTCCCTATTCGGGCGCCATTATGTGGTAAATAAATAAATAATACCCTATTTTTGACTAGACATATATCATAACAGATAGCTCAATAAATAAGAGTCAAGATTCGAGGTAGTAGGAGTTTTTGCAGGTTTAATACAGCATAAGGACAGGAACAGGACAACCTGCATAGGAATAGGATGGCAGGGCCCAGCAGCTGCTGGGGCTGGGTCTGGGATGAGCGCGCTGCCTTTTGATAACAATACATGAGCATATATACATAACGCAAACACATAGCATTACATTGCAGTAGGCGTAGCAGTGGGTGGAGCAGAAGGCGTGACGCGTAGCAGTCGCGAAAGATAAGAGTAAAAAGAGGTGTAACTGGGCGTATACATAGACATGTGGTGCAGACGTAACAGAATATGTCATGAATGGGCGGAAACATAGGAGGGGGCTACCTAAGGAGCCGGGACCTCTAACCTGGTGGTGCGCGCAAACTAGCAATGACGTGTTACGAGGAGAAGCTGGGGGCTATGAACTCTGTGCTAGGAGCAGAGACTAAAGTCTGGAGGGTCGGAGCGACATGTACCTAAACCCTATCTAGTATCTGATGTTTAGAGAACATGTTGATATAAACTAGAAGTCATGAGGGGAAAAGCTAACTGACTCTAAGACTGGAGCATGCATTTATTCTACATATAGTGCGTGATGAAGAATATTAAATGACCATTAAATACAGTATTTCTCTTAACATGGAGCCGTATAGGCTAGACAATGACGGAAACTATTGATGTAGTTCAGTAGCTTAGGAATGCAGAGAAGGAGGACTAAACTGATAACTGGAATCATAACATAGTCTTGGCAGACTCAGAGGCAGAGCCAAGCTGCACCGGGCACTGCGAGGCAGGAAGTAAGTGAAAGGTCGAGGATACAGGTGGGGGCTGTATCGCTCCTTAGCGAGGCTTCAGGAGACAGGAGCTGAATCTGATGTCCAGGCCCTTTTGAGGCCTAGAAACGGGGACTTTATAATAAAATAACGTGCACACTGAGAAACGTGGCAACGTAGCTTTACATAGGCCTGATATTCGTAGTATTCACGAGGACTGGAAACTGGCATACTAGAGGAGGACACAACTATAATTGCGTCTTGAATCGGACATGGGGAATAACATACGCATATTGGTCATGCACACATAACATATGATGGATGACACGTAGGGACACAGAACATGGCAATATTTACTTTTCCATAATTGTTATTTTTAGGTCACCTGACCTAGCCTTCCATAATTATGAAACTAAAGTGAAATGAACCAATGAAAAGCTTTATTAACAAGTCACATGACTCTAACTTTCATGTTACGCGCTGCGGAACGCTCCCCGGTTAGCTTCCGGTTCGCTGCGCTTCGCGCCTCGGTCCGCGCCCAGGGACACTTCCAGGTGCGCTAACGCAGTACGTCACAAGACGCATTTCGCGGCAACGCGATACGTCGCGCTTTCGCGCCGCGGATCGCTTCCGGGGAGTTGCGTTTCGCGCCTCGGTCCGCGCCCCGGGGCACTTCCGGGTGCGCTAACGCAGTACGTCATAAGACGCATTACGCGGCAACGCAATACCGTCACTATGTTGATTTGTTACCGGTTCGCGGACGGGATCGCGGAATCGAATTGAGCTAACTGGAAGCTTCCCGGTTAGCGGACCGGGAGCGAAACCAAAAAAATATTTAAAAAAAATTATTAATAAACATATAAAATATATTTTTGGATTTAAAGAAGAATACATTTTACTTCTGTAGATATTAGCTTTTAAAAAACCAATGAAATTCACTGAAAAAACCATAGGTTATAGACCATATATAGTTAGGAATTAGCATTTACAAAACCTTGAAAATTCACTGAAAAAACCATAGGTTATAGACCATATATAGTTAGGAATTAGCATTTAAAAAACCTTATTTTACTCACACAAAACCATTGAAATTCCATATATAGTTAGTTGTACTAACTATATATCGCGCACCCGCAATCCACTGCTGATGATGTCACATATTACATCATTCATGACATGGTCAGTGACATCACTGATGACATCACTGATGACATCTCAAATGACATCACTGATGACATCACTGATGACATCTCAAATGACATCACTGATGACATCACTGATGACATCTCAAATGACATCACTGATGACATCACTGATGACATCTCAAATGACATCGCTGATGACATCACTGATGACATCTCATTTGACATTACTGATGACATCACTGATGACATCATTCATGTGATAATACGATGAAGCTCTTCAGACTCTAATATAACCTTAGATACAGTAAGTGTAAACAGACACTCACAGACTGTCACTCATCCATAGAGTTACACACACACCTAGTCAGTCATGGAAAGAATCAATCACACATCCATTTTCTCAACTATACAGTTATACACACCTTACTTATTCAAAGATATACTAACACATATTTACTCTCTTATACAATCCCTGATACAAGTTCACAATGATCCATACAGCCACTCACACATTCACTGGCTCTTATGCACAGTTATTTATATATGTCAACTCTCACATGTACTGTTTTTTACATATGTACTTACTTTTACATGCAGCACTGAGATATCCATTCACTCACCCATACACTCATGCACACAGTCAACCGCCCATACAGCTGTTTCCACATGCACTTTTGAACCCATACATCTAGTGAATCAACTGCTCACACATCTATGCACAGAGTCATACACCTACCAGCCACCCATACACACTCTCAGTCTCCCATACAAATACGTAGGAAACCAATCAATAACGCATATAGTTAATCATATAGCTAATGATCAACACATGCAGCAGTTTATAGAACAACAAAGATAATGATGCACAAATTGAGACAGTTTAGTCACTAACCCATGCACTCAGTGAGACACATTTAACCACTCACTCATACAGTCAGTCATGCACCTAATAAATCCTTCATCCAGACATTTATAAATCCACTAATTCTTAAATATGTAAGACATATTTTAACTTTACAGAAACATACAGTCACTGGATGACGTCATCAGTGATGTCATCAGTGATGTCATTTGAGATGTCATCAGTGATGTCATCAGTGATGTCACTGACCATGTCATGAATGATGTAATATGTGACATCATCAGCAGTGGATTGCGGGTGCGCGATATATAGTTAGTACAACTAACTATATATGGAATTTCAATGGTTTTGTGTGAGTAAAATAAGGTTTTTTAAATGCTAATTCCTAACTATATATGGTCTATAACCTATGGTTTTTTCAGTGAATATATATATATATATATATTCACTGAAAAAAACATAGGTTTCGCACACGTTATAGTTAGGAATTAGTATTTAAAAAACCATGCAAATTCATTGGAAAAACCATAGGTTTCACTCATGTTATAGTTAGCTGAACATATCTCTCATACAAAACCTTTTAAATTCCTCCGTTATAGTTAGCTCAGTTAACTATAACTTGCGTGCCCGCAATGCACTGCTGATGACGTCACATATTACATCACTCATGACATGGTCAGTGACATCACTCATGACATCACTCATGACATCTCAAATGACATCACTGATGACATCATCCTTTTTTATTTTTTTTGGTCCTCATTTTCCACCGTGATTTCAAGTGTAAAGGTCAGGAGAAAGTGGCATACTGCCACAGTATAACTCCCCACATGCCACCAACTAGCATACTTGTTATCACTAAGCCTGGAAACCAATACATTAGCAAATGGTATGTCCCCCAGGGCCGTCATTCTTGCAGACCGCGAAAACGCTACCAATCACAGCCCTCGGCTTGATTTGGTCAGCCCCCGCGGTTCCCATATAATGCGGGCACTGACGTGAGCACGCTCTCTTTTGCCTGCCTCTTCTGCGGTGACAGACAGACTGTCGTCATCGAATTTACTACGAACTGATTGCTCGAGCGGAGGAGGACTCCTAACACTCGACGTGGTGTCACTGCTGCTGTCGCCCGCATGCAAAACACCCCAGACTCAGCGAAACCGCAGCCTTTAAAGACACGACAAAAGACGACAGAAGCAAAGGTAAGAGAAGACGTCACAACATCAGCCTCCACTGTAAATTGTATATCCATAATGCTATTTTTTTCTCCTTCATATCGCTTTCCTACCCCTCAATGGTTTTAAATTGTATGCACATAGTTTAAAAGTTTCTTTCTACGTCACGACTTTCTCAACACCTCTATTTTTTTGATAAATTGTTCGTCAATGAATTTCTGTGTAGTATTTCTATAGTACACCACGTGCTCAGGCCTCTATTATTAATTGTGCGTGCATGATGGTATTTTTTTCCTGCATCACAAAGCCGTCCCAGGCCTCTTTTTTTATAAATTCAGCATACATGAACTTCTTTTTCATATTTCTCTACTAAGTCACATGCTCAGGGCTCCATTTTTAATTGTGCATGCATGATAGTATTTTTCTACGTCACGGAGCGCACTCCCAGGCCTCTTTTTTTATAAAGTGAGCGTGCCTGAATTTGTGTCGTATTTTTGAAGTGTGTCACGTGCTTTCGGCTCTGTTATAAATTAAACGTGCATCATAGTATTTTTTTCTGCATAACGTAGCCCTCCCACCCCTCAATGGTTTTAAATTGTGCATACATAATGGACATTTTTCTTTCTACGTCACGAAGTTCTCCAAGCCTCTTTTTTTATAAATTCAGCATACATGAATTTCTTTTTCGTATTTATCTACTATGCCACGTGCTTAGGCCTCTATTATTAATTGTGCGTCCATGATGGTATTTTTTTTCTACGTCACGCGACCGTCCCAGGCCTGTATTCCTATTGATCTTCCTTTGTTGGTCTTAATATTTCCTTCTGTGTCACGCACCACTCCCAGGCCTCTTTTTTTTATAAATTGAGCGTCCATGAATTTCTGTGTCATATTTTTGAACAGTGTCACGTGCTTTGGAATCTGTTCTTTTTATTGTATGTACATGATGAAATACTTTTCTGCAACACATGACCCTCCTACCCCTCAATGATTTTACAGTGTCCTTACATAATTGAAATGTTTCTTTATAAATCAGGACATCCTATACACCTCTGATTTTTATAAATTGTGTCTGCATACATTTCTGTGTCGTATTTCTGTACTACGCCATGTGCTTAGGCCTTTATTATTAATTGTGCCTGCATGATATTATATATTTCTGCGTCACGAGCCCCTCCCATACCTCTATTCATATTCATCTTCCGGTCATAATTGTAATATTTCCTTCTGTGTCACCGAACACTCTCAATCCTCTTTTTATATAAATGGAGCGTGCATAAATTTGTATCCTATTTTTTAAGTGTGTCACGTGCTTTCGGCTCTGTTATAAATTAAACGTGCATCATGGTATTTCTTTCTGCATAACGTAGCCCTCCCACCCCTCAATGGTTTTAAATTGTGCATACATAATGGAAATTTTTCTTTCTATGTCACGAAGTTCGAAAAGCCTCTTTTTTTATAAATTCACCATGCATGAATTTCTTTTTCGTATTTCTCTACTACGCCACGTGCTCAGGCCTCCATTATTAATGGTGCGTTGATGATTGTATTTTTTTTCTGCGTCACAAGGCCGTCGCAGGCCTGTATTCTTATTGATCTTCCTTTTTTTATCCTAATATTTCCTTCTGTGTCACGGAGCACTCCCAGGCCTCTTTTTTTATAAAGGGGGCATGCATGAATTTCTGTGTTGTATTTTTGAAGAGTGTCACGTGTTTTGGAATCTATTCTTTTTATTGTATGTACATGATAGTATACATTTCTGCAACACGTGACCCTCCTACCCCTCAACGGTTTTAAATTGTATATACATAGTATAAATGTTTCTTTCTGTGTCACGAGTTCCTCCAGACCTGTAATTTAAAAAATTCTCCGTGCATAAGTTTCAGTTTCGTATTTTTAAACTGTCACGTGCTTTAGCCTGTATTGATATAAATTGTGCGTTCATAATATTATTTTTTTTAATCCGACACGTGGCCCTCCCAGTTCTGTTTTGCTTTATTTTTGAGGAATATATACTCTCTGGTTCATCGTATTTGCCCCCTCCTAATTCACCCATTAGTTTTAATATTACTGCGTCACGTGACACTCCCAAACCTGTATTCTTTAAAATGATGCGTACATGGTTGTAATAGTTACTGCTACCTCATATGGCCCTCTCAGACCTCTATTTGAATTAATGATTAAGAGTAGAATCGAGTAACGTTTAGAAGACTAATGACAAATGTAAGATTTTTTCAAACTTTTTGAAGGGAAGATTGTTCCTTTTCAAAATATATTCATTAATATTCACTTTTTCTAATAATTATAACTCTAAACAAATGTAATTGGGTTGTACTGTAAACATATTAATGATTGCATTTTAACTCTACAGGTACCTTTTCAGAAAATGGACTTTCTTCTTACTCCGACAAATACTGCCTGTCATTGGATACTTCTGGTAAGTGCAAGTTTTTCAACATTTATTAGTCCGTTTTCAAAGTTATTCTTGGAAAATATAACTGGTTGTAATAGTTTAAACTATCTAAATTTGCATTATCAAATAATTTAAAGGGTAATCTTTTAAAATAATTTTGTAATGTATCTAATGTAGACATCTGTACCGTAAAATGTAAACTCTCCATACTAAAAATCATATTTCTACAATATTTTCTATACACTTCCAAACCTTTAACAAAGACAATGGGTCATTATTCACGGAGTAACAAAATTCAGACCTATCAAGAGTTTTCATTAAATTGAAGGTAACTTTTCCCTACAAAAAATGTTCCTTACCTCTTTATTATTTATTATATTGCACAAATATAAAATTGCCAATATAATTTCTCTTTATGAAATTAAAAAAAGCAAACTATTAAACATAACCATTCGTATCTCTCTAAAGGATTTCCGTACAACAATTGAAACGTCACGACTATCACCAATGGCAGTTACTCATCTTAATAGTTTACTTCTTTAAAATACTCGTAAATAGCAAAAAGGGTTTTCAAGGATAACATTTATGAACCTCTACCAAACGAATCTATAGTGCCCGTCGGAACCATATTGCTATTTGCATATCATTTTGTCTCACCACTACTATGGTCCTAACACTGTTGCTATCAAACCTATGATTGGTCTTCAACCCCAATACAAATAATTATTGTTGTTTTGAATAGTTGCCACAGTCCCATTGCGTTGATTTCAAAACACTTGCAACATCTACAATAATTTGCAAATTAACTTTCCTATGGTTAGCATTGCTATTATGATGCGCTTATATACATCTTTTTTACATTTACAGTCTGTTGAAAAGTCTTGTGCTATCTACAACCAAAAAGTTTCAGCAATTTCTACAGAAAACTTTATGGTAAGGATCTTTTCTAAGTTGCCTCCACTATGTTCGAAAGCTGGCTATGCACCGTCAGGGATGTGGAATTCCTATAGCCCGACGCATAGGACATATTGGTTGGGATCAACGTCAACAAGTTTTCATATGTATTATATCCTTGGAACAAGTAGGCCCAACTCCCAGCAGCACAAACCCTTTGCCTACCAGTTAGCAGTACCACATAATAGGTCACGGAAGAGCACTGTCTGCAGTTAACTTAATATGTTTGCCCATATATTAACGCTTTTCAAACCTGTATTTATGCTTCATTAATTGAATGTCTTTATTATTCAGCTGGACACTCTAAGTAAATATTGTAAGCTCTCACTGCACTACTGTCAGTGCCTAGAGTATAGAAAAGCATACAGCTCTGAAACACGTCTGACCCACTTATACTTATCAGGAACTCTTGCACCTCTCAATGATCACCATGATATATTTATTGGGGCCAGGGCTATCAAAAAATCACATTTACATTGTCCTTGGAACAAGTAGTCCCATCCCCTGCAGCACAAATCCTTCACCTGCCAATTTTCAATAAAACGTTCTGGAGCAGCAATGGGAACAGTCTGCTGCCGAAGTAATATTTGTGTCCATATGTTAATGACCTTCCACCCCATTGATCCAAACTCATTATTATTAGAGTGAGTGTTCAATATAAATGTTGTAAGCTAAGACTACACTACTGGCAGCTTTTCTAGTAAAAAAAAGTGTACACACATTTGCAAAGTTTACTACTATGAGGCTATGTTTCTTGCTCCCAGAATGCTCTACAATTTGATGCAAATAATTGCAGAAGCTTAAAAGCAAGATTGAATATTCTTTCCTTTCAAACCAAAATGCTCATGAAAAAGAGAAAACAGGAAAAAAACATTTTGCTAAACTACTATAAAACTTCACTTACCATTTGTTTTGCAGAATCTTTTAGTTAAATGTTGATCCATACTATTTCTCAAAAATGTCATTATGGAAAATCTCTAACTAGTTTCAAAAAGAGTATGGAAAAGAAAATTAAACAAACATTGGCAAAGGCAGTAACTCTAAAATCGATGGTCAGCTTTTTAGTTTTGTCATTGCGTGACTTCTTTTGGCATCGTGTTACTAAAACGTTATTGCAGTGGAAGCTGCTGTGCCCTCACCATTAAAACAAACTTTGGCAAAACCTAAAAATATCTTTGGTTTTAAAAAGCACAAACTTCCACTGTAGTTACTGGCACTGAACAAAACTACTTTGTGTGCCGATGTCCAGATTATGATACCGCATATTCTGACCCTGGAACTATGTTTACCATATAAATACTTATAAAGTTTTTATTTCAACAACCTTTTCATGTTTAAACCATGCAATATTAATTACAACTTACTTTTCACTTTCTTTTCAACAGGCCCAATGTTTCGAATGCAGCAGATGACCACCTTCAATCCATAAAAGGAAATGTAAATTATACTTACCTCCTACTGCCTATATATGTAAAATAAAAAATCATTTTGTTGAGTCTATACACACCTTTTGCATTAGGACTATGAAATAGTGGTGTAAAAATATAATTCATTCTATTGTCAGATATCTTCCTTGGTGACAGTAAAATTACCACTACTTTTTAGACTACCATCGTCTAATATTGTGTAGAGGAGAGTGTTGCTTCTTGACCTTCAAAGAGGAACATTTAAATGTATATTTCAACAGGTACAGAAAATGATTGCTGAAAATCAAAAAGAAAATTAAGTGCCAATGTTACAGGAACTCTGCCCCAACTCTAAAAAGATTACTATCTCAAGCTTTTACAATCCTGAATGCTACGTTTTCTGTGAGACGATGCCCATGCATAACCATGCTAAGTTTTCTTTAGCTCCATGCACACATGTAGTGTAACCTATCAAACACTTTAAAATGCTACCCTCCCACTAGTTCTAAAGGCGGATTTAGAATTCAACAGTTCTTCACAAAATAGAATTCGACGTCACTAAGTACAAAGTGTTTCTGTATTCTGAAAGCTCTAATGTGTCCCTTAAAGATTCCAGGAAAGTCCACACACATACTAACTGAAACACACCAACCATTAGTAACCTGTTAAATTTACCAAACAACTCTTTCAAGGTGTGATCAATCCAAAAAATCCTCCTTTGGCACAGCAAATATAGTGCAACACTTAAACAACTTGCACCCCAACAACTCAGCTTCACTGCAACACAGAGATTGCAGAACAACCTGCTGCATCAAGCACATCAACTACTGCAACACCATCTTCAGCAAACAGTCCATACTCACATATTGATCTTCAATTTGGTAAACTTAAATTTCTATGCATTTATTGCGAATAACTTTTGTGTTACGCAAAAAAATCTATCAACCTCATCAAAAACAACAAACAGAAGCGTCACTGTCCTCAACATTAGTTATTAGACATTTAACAAACTTTTTTGTTATAAAAACTACCCCGTCCAAAGGCAGTGGAAAATGTGCACAGTTGCTGCCTTTCTTGGCTGGAGTTATGAATTATTCTAAAATTAATTCAAATTCAAAATGCAGACCCTTTATTTAGCATTTCATGCTAACTGCAAACTGTGAATACCAGTGAGTAATTTGCACACTTGTGTCCTTTCTTCTGTCCTTTCTACCGCACAGTGACTGTACTTTCTGCACTTGCACTGTTTGCTTAGATGTGATACCCATTTCTCAGGCTCCCACTGCGGAATCCGACGCACAGTCTGTGTAATGGACTGGAAAACAAAACACCCACTTCCTTTAAAAAGCAGTGGGTAGTTTGCACGTCTGCTGCCTTTCTTACTTTTCACCTTATTCTGCATCCACTAGCACAAACACACCTACCTGCTGCCTTTCTTGACTGTCTGTGCCAACTAATATTCTAATTCAAAGTAGAGACCCTGAAAAGGGTCGGGTGTTATTATTTTTAAACTCTACGGCCCACAGTGGGAACTTAGTACACTTGCTTTGCTTCCTTAGATGTGGTAGTCATTTCTCAGCCTCCCACTGCGGAATACGACACCCTCTCTGTATAATAAAGAGGATATCGAAAGATCCACTTCCCTGACAAGGCAGAGAGTAGTTTGCATATCTGCAGCCTTTCTTATTTTTCACCTAATTCGTCTTCTACTCGATCTAGACACCATCCGCACGTACACACACTTACTTGTTGCCTTTTTTGACTGGGGTTATCAATTATTCTTCAATTTCATATTCTAATTCAAACACAAATCCCGATATCGAGCCTTTTTGTTGTAACTACTTCCCCAAGTAAACACTAGGTAATTTCCACTTTTGCAGCCAATAACAATATTGGAAATTTTAATAAAAAATGTTGTAGCTGGTCAAGTTTCAATATCTGGAAGAACTTTTGTAACCGTTGCAATTATTTTTCATAATGGACCTTCTACAACATCTGGACATTACACTGTTTATTTAAAATCACTGAAAGCTTGGATACATTGCAATGATAGGCAATTAGTTTATAAGCAACGTTTGCCTAAAGAGTTACCAAAACCTTACCTAATATTTTTAAAGTCAAAATTTGAAGATCAAAATTTGGCCTTTTTAGTATTACTACTGTTAAGGTAGATTACTCTGGTGTTGTGGAGTATTTTATAAGTGAGGGTGAGCAGCTTGAAGATGATCCTATTCATAGTATTAAGGTAGTGTAGGTGTATCAGGTGGTGAATGAAGTGCCTGCAGAAGAGGACATTGATAATCACTCAGGTGGACGTCTTTTAAACTTGTTGAACTGTTGTACATGTTTCGCTGGAATTCCTATATACAGAGTTTAGCCACTGTGTAGTCTGCTGCTCATGAAGGACTGTCACTGTTTTTCTTTTGTTTACAATCCAATTGTAAATGTTGCATAGCATGTGGAGGGTGTTATAGCAGTACGAGGAGACGAAGTCGACTTGCTTACACATACAAAGGGAGGAGTTGAGGATGAATCCTAGGTTGTGCACATGCTTGATAGCTGTTGGTACTGTCCACAATGTACTCAGCTAGCTTAAGTCAGCCGGGTTATCAATTATTCTTAAAGTAATTCAAAGTTCAGGCCCTTTATTGAACCTTCTTCTTAACTACTACCCATGAAAGGCAGTGGGTAATTTGTACACTTGCATCCTTTTTTGCGTCCTTTCTACCGCACAGTGTGTGTACTTTCTGCACTCGCCAAACTCCTTAGATGAGATACCCATTTCTCAGGCTCCCACTGCACAATCCGATGCACAGTCTGTGTAATGGACTGGGAAACCAAACACCCACTTTCTTTACAAAGCAGTGAGTAGTTTGTGCATCTGCTCTCTTTCTTATTTTTCACATTTTTTATCTTTCACTTAATCAACACATCATGTACACACACACACACCTACTTTCTACCTTTCTTTGCTATGGTTAACTAATATTCTATTTCACATCCATATTCAAAATGCAGGCCGTTTATCGAAACTTTTTATTGTATCTACTACCGCGGCCAAAGACAGTGGGAAGTTTGCACTCTTACTGCCTTTCTTGCCTGGGATTATCAATTATTCTTCAATTTCATATTCTGATTCAAATTCTTTTTTCAAGCCTTTTTGTTCTACCTACTACCCCAGCCGAAAGCAGTAGGAAATGTGCACACTTGCTGCCTTTCTTTCGTAGGGTTATCAAATACTCTTGAATTTCAAATTCTAATTCAAACTCATGTCCCTTTATCAAGCCTTTTTCATGTAGATATTGCACGTCCAGAAGGCAGTCGTAAATTTGCGCACTTGCTACCTTTCTTAAGTGGGCTTATCAATTATTCCTCTTAAAATTGAAACTGCAGGCCCTTTATTGAACCATCTTCGTAACTACTACCCATGAATGGCAGTGGGCAATTTGTACACTTGCATCCTTTTTTGCGTCCTTTCTACCGCACAGTGTGTGTACTTTGTGCACTCGCTAAACTCCTTAGATGAGATACCCATTTCTCAGGCTCCCACTGCACAATCCAACGCACAATCTGTGTAATGGACTGGGAAACCAAACACCCTCTTTCTTTACAAAGCAGTGGGTAGTTTGTACGTCTGCTCTCTTTCTTATTTTTCACCTTTTTTATCTTCCACCTAATCAACACATCATGTACACGCACACGCACACCTACTTTCTACCTTTCTTTGCTATGGTTAACTAATATTCTATTTCATATCCATATTCAAAATACAGGCCGTTTATCGTACATTTTTATTGTAGCTACTACCACGGCCAAAGACAGTGGAAAGTTTGCACACTTACTGCCTTTCTTGCCTGGCATTATCAATTATTCTTCAATTTCATATTCTGATTCAAAGTCCTTTTTCAAGTCTTTTTGTTGTAGCTACTACCCCAGCCAAAAGTAGTAGGAAATTTGCACACTTGCTGCCTTTCTTTCCTAGGCTTACCAAATACTCTTGAATTTCAAATTCTAATTCAAACTCATGTCCCTTTATCAAGCCTTTTTCATGTAGATATTGCACGGCCAGAAGGCAGTGGGAAATGTGCGCACTTGCTACCTTTCTTAAGTGGGCTTATCAATTATTCCTCTTAAAATTCAAAGTGCAGGCCCTTTATTGAACCTTCTTCGTAACTACTACCCATGAATGGCAGTGGGTAATTTGTACACTTGCATCCTTTTTTGCATCCTTTCTACCGCACAGTGTGTGTACTTTGTGCACTCGCTAAACTCCTTAGATGAGATACCCATTTCTCAGGCTCCCACTGCACAATCCGACGCACACTCTGTGTAATGGACTGGGAAACCAAACACCCTCTTTCTTTACAAAGCAGTGGGTAGTTTGTACGTCTGCTCTCTTTCATATTTCTCACCTTTTTTATCTTCCACTTAATCAACACATCATGTACACGCACACACACCTACTTTCTACGCTATCGTTAACTAATATTCTATTTCATATCCACATTCAAAATGCAGGCCGTTTATCGAACCTTTTTATTGTAGCTACTACCGCGGCCAAAGACAATGGGAAGTTTGCACACTTACTGCCTTTCTTGCCTAGGATTATCAATTATTCTTCAATTTCATATTCTGATTCAAAGTCCTTTTTCAAGTCTTTTTGTTGTAGCTACTACCCCAGCCGAAAACAATAGGAAATTTGCACACTTACTGCCTTTCTGTCCTAGGGTTATCAAATACTCTTGAATTTCAAATTCTAATTCAAACTCATGTCCCTTTATCAAGCCTTTTTCGTGTAGATATTGCACACCCATAAGGCAGTGGGAAATGTGCACAATTGCTTCCTTTCTTAAGTGGGCTTATCAATTATTCCTCTTAAAATTCAAAGTGCAGGCCCTTTGTCAAACCTTCTTCGTAACTACTACCCATGAATGGCAGTGGGTAATTTGTACACTTGAATCCTTTTTTGCGTCCTTCCTACCGCACAGTGTGCATACTTTCTGCACTCGCTAAACTCCTTAGATGAGATACCCATTTCTCACGCTCCCACTGCACAATCCGACGCACAGTCTGTGTAATGGACTGGGAAACCAAACACCCACTTTCTTTCCAAAGCAGTGGGTAGTTTGTGCGTCTGCTCTCTTTCTTATTTTTCACCTTTTTTATCTTCCACTTAATCAACACATCATGTACACGCACACACACCTACTTTCTACCTTTCTTTGCTATGGTTAACTAACATTCTATTTCATATCCATATTCAAAATACAGGCCGTTTATCGAACCTTTTTATTGTAGCTACTACCGCGGCAAAAGACAGTGGAAAGTTTGCACACTTACTGCCTTTCTTGCCTGGCATTATCAATTATTCTTCAATTTCATATTCTGATTCAAAGTCCTTTTTCAAGTCTTTTTGTTGTAGCTACTACCCCAGCCGAAAGTAGTAGCAAAGTTGCACACTTGCTGCCTTTGTTTCCTAGGGTTATCAAATACTCTTGAATTTCAAATTCTAATTCAAACACATGTCCCTTTATCAAGCCTTTTTCGTGTAAATATTGCACGGCCAGAAGACAGTGGGAAATTTGCACACTTGCTACCATTCTTAACTGGACTTATCAATTATTCCTCTTAAAATTCAAAGTGCAGGCCCTTTATTGAGCCTTTTTGGTAACTGTTACTCATCAATGAGTAGGTAATTTGTGCACTTCCTACCATTCATGTATAATAAAAAGCTTAACAAAAGTCTACCAATATTAAAAAAGAGTCACTATGGTCTATGTTTATGAAATCTACTGTGTCTTATCCTTATTCAAAGTACAGACCCTTCATTGACCCTTCTTGAATTGCAGTGGATAATTTCCACACTTGCATCCTTTCTTATTTTTTCACATTATTCATCTTCCACTCAATCAACACATCATCGACACATACACACACCTACTTGCAACATCTATTGGCTATGGTTATCAACTATTCTTCCATTTCATATCCATATTCAAAGAACAGGCCCTTTATCGAAGCTTATTGTTGTAGCTAGTAACCCAGGCGATGGCAGTGCAAAATTTGCACACGTCCTCCCATTCTTGACTGACATTATCAAATACTCTTCAATTTCATATTCTGATTCAAACTCATGTCCTTTGTCAAACGTTTTTCATGTAGATATTGCACTGCCAGAAGGCAGTGAGAAATCTGCATAGTTGCTGCCTTTCTAAGCTGTGCTTATCTATTATTTTTCTTCAAATTGGAATTCAAAGTGCAGGCCCTTTATTGAGCCTTCTTCGTAACTATTACTCATCAATGGCAGTGGGTAATTTCCGCACTTCCTCCCATTCATGTATAATAAAACGCTTAATAAAAATCTACCAATATAAAAAAAGAGCCAGTTTGATCTACGGTTAACAAATTATACTGTGTCCTTAGCTTCTGTGACTAAATAGCTTTCATCAACCTTTCTGTCAACAACTGCCTTCAATCTACACTGCAGACAGCTGGGTTCACAACTTGAATTCATCTTTCCTTCTACATTAAGGACAACATTGTATTCAGCCTTGCTTTCCTTAAGGCACAGAATTATACTGTGTCCCCAGGTTCTGTTATCTGTGACTAAACAGCATTCTTCAATCTTTGTGTCAACAACTGCCTTCAACCTACACTACGGACAGCTGGTTTCACAACTTGAATTCAACTTCCTTCTACATTAAGGACACCATTGAATCCAGCCTTACTTTCCTTAAAGCAGAGACAAATATGGCATGATGTATTTAGAAAAAAAAAATAGCCTACTTTATGGAGATATACTTCAACTTAACTTCTGTGAACGGACAACCAATATTTATTAGAAAACTTAATTTTAAAGACTTTTCTACCAACACATCCTGCTTCGATCATGGATAATTACGGACTCCACAAAACTCACTTGCTTCACATGCCACTAACTCATTCCACCACTTATCAGCGCTGCATTCACACACAAAAAAATTAACAATATTGTGCAGCTGTCACACACAAATGAAGTCGTGGTAACCTCTACCTCCTACAATCACCACATATCCATATTCATCAGGAATTTATCTGATTCTTCATTCAATCTACACCACAGACAGAAGTGTTCACAACTTCAATAAATCTTTCAATCTACATTTCTCTTCACTATCTGTGCCAAGAGCTGCCTCCAATATATTCTGCGATCACTAGAGTTCAAACCTTCATACCAGTAGCACCACTACTACAGAAAAAATTGAATCCAACCTTGTTTATTGAAGGTACAGACTAATGGATTCTATGTCTTCGATTTTGTAAAAGAATGTGACAAATAGCTTTCATCTATAATCATGCTCACTAGAGCCTTCAATCTACACTACGAACAGCAGGATTCACAACTTCAATTCACCTTTCTATCTACACTAAGAACACCATTAAATCCAACTTTGTTTTTTTTTATAACCGAGACAATTGTACTGTGTCCTCAGATTCACTTAACTTTAACGAAATACCATTCATCAATCTTTTTGTCAACAACTGCCTTCAATCTACACTGCAAACACCAGAGTTCACAACTTAAATTCAGCTTTGAATCCAAATTTTTCTTCAGTATCTCTGCTAAGAACTTTTTTATATACATACTACCCCAACATAAGACAGTTAAAAATGTTGCACTTGCTGTCTTTCTTCGCAGCGGTTATGAATTATTATTCTTATAATCCAAATTCAAAGTACAGACGCTTTAATCAGCCTTCTTCGTAACTACCTCCCCTTAAATAGCAGTGGTTAATTTCCACACTTTAATCCTTTCTTGCCACACACAGTCTGTGTAATGAGCTGAATATCTAAAGAACAACTTCCCTGACAAAACAGTGGGTACTTTGCACGTCTGCACTCTTTCTTATTTTTTACCTTATTCATTTTCCACTCAATCAACACATCATCCACACATACACATACCTACTTGTTGCCTTTTTTCGCTGGGATTATCAATTATTCTTCAATTTCATATTCTGATTCAAACTCTAGACCCTTTATCGAGCCTTTTCGTTGTACCTACTACCCTAGCCGAAGGCAGTTCGAAATTTGCACACTATCTTCATTTCTTAACTAGGGTTATCAATCATTCTAAAAATAACTACAAACTCAGAAACAATATTTTCATTTGCAAACAAATTGCAAAGTAATCGTATCTGTAAAACGTCTTTGCCATGTTCACTCTTTTTTCCAATTCTTATATGTTATACAATACTTCCATAACTAGCATCATGTACTTGTCGCATATTTGTAATAAATTCCATATATTCAAAATATGACCATAGATTAACATTTCCAATGCTACATTACACCTTTTACTTAATCTACCTCTGGAGCATGACAACAAATTACAATACTTCAAACTATCTGGAGAAGCTTGTTGTGAAGACTCTTGAAGAAAATTAAAGTTTTCAATATTGATAACGTAAGCATAGTATCAAACTTAATGCTTGCCTTAGTGCATTTAAAAATGCAAAAAAATCGTAAAACAGAGTATGACATATTACTCTCAATTTATTTAACACAGACAATTATGCTGTGTCCTCCGATTCTTTTATCTGTGTCTAAATAGCATTCTTCAATCTTTGTCTCAACAACTGCCTTCAATCTACACTACGAAGAGCTGGGTTCACAACTTGATTTCATCTTCCTTCTACATTAAGGACAACATTGTATTCAGTCTTCCTTTCCTTAAGGCAGAGACAATTATACTGTATCCTCAGTTCCTTTTATCTGTGACTAAATAGCATTCATCAATCTTTGTGTGAACTGCCTTCAATCTACACTACAGACAGCTCAGTTCACAACTTTAATTCAGTTTACCTTCTACATTAAATACAGCATTCTTTTCAGCTTTGCTTTACTTAAGGCAGACACAATTGTACTCTGTCCTCAAATTCTGTTAACTGTACAAAATAGCATACATCAATGTTTGTATGGATTATTACCTTCAATCTACATTACAGACAGCAGAATTCACAACTTCAATTCAGTTTTCCATATAAATTTCTCCTCACTATGTGTCCTCAGAAGTGCCTTCAATCAATTCTGCACTCAGTACACTTCACAACTAGATACCAACACCACCAACACTACAGAAAAACATCAATACAATCTTAATTTATTTAAAACATAGACAATTTCACAATGTCCCCACATTTCCTTACAGTTTGAAGAATAGGAAATTCAGACTTCATTTATTTATTTTAGAGATGCTTCTACTGTATGTCTTTAGATTTTCTTTAAATAAGTGACAAATACCATTTGTCTATCTCTATTAACAACTACCTTCAATGTACACTGAACAGAGAACATATAGGCTCAGCGCCAAACATACTACTTACTCACTGCACCATAAATCATCACAAAAAAGAGTGAACAATTTTATGTCACAGTGAGACATACTGTACCTTTTAAATGAAATTCATGCAGAATTCAATCGACAATTCACATTGCTTCAATTACTCTACCCCGTCCAATCACACATCATCACTGGGTACATTCAACCTCGGCGCCAAACATTACTAACTCAGTGCACCAAAAATCACCACATCACCATATTGAATGAGATGACTTAATTAGAAAAAAAATATATCAAACTTTTCAGAGATATACTTCAACTTACTTTTGTAAATAAACAACCAATATTTATTAGAAAACTTGATTATAAAGACTTTGTTACCAATGCGTCCTGCTTGGACCACTCCTCATCGCAAACTCCACAGAACTTTGTTGCTTTAGATGCAGACTTCCTGCCTTTCTTGCCTGGGATTATCAATTATTCAATCTACACTGCAGACAGCAGGGTTCACTACTTGCATTGACCGATCTTTCTGTCAACAACTACCTTTGATCTACACTGTGGACAGCCAAGTTCACAACTTGAATTCAACTTTCCTTCTAATTTAAAGACAGCATTACATTTAACCTTGCTTTCCTTAAGGCACACACAATTATACTGTATCCTGAGATTATATTATCTGTGACTAAATGGCATTCATGGACCTTTGTGTCAACAACTGCCTTCAATATACACTACAGACAGCTCCGTTCACAACTTCAATTGAGATTTCCTTCTACATTAAGGACAGCATTGTATTCAGCCTTCCTTTCCTTAAGCCAGAGACAATTCTACTGTGACCTCAAATTCTATTATCTGCAACTAAATAGCATTCTTCAATCTTTGTGTCAACAACTTCCTTCAATCTACATTGCAGGCAGCTCAGTTCACAACTTGAATTCAGCGTTCCTTCTATATTAAGGACAGCATTGCATTCAGCCTTGCTTTCCTTAAGGCAGCGACAACTCTACTGTGACCTCAAATTCTGTTATCTGTAACTAAATAGCACTCTTTAATCTTTGTCTCAACAACTTCCTTCAATCTACACAGCAGACAGCAGGGTTCACAACTTCAATTGAGCTTTCCTTCTACATTAAGGACCGCATTACATTCAACACTGTTTTCCTTATCACAAATACAATTCTATGTCCTCAGATTCTGTTATCTGTAACTAAATAGCATTCTTCAATCTTTGTCTCAACAACTGCCTTCAATCTACACTGCAGACAGCAGAGATCACAACTTGCATTGACCGATCTTTTTGTCAACAACTAACTTCGATCTACACTGCAGACAGCAAAGTTCACAACTTCAATTTCGTTTTCCTTCTACATTAAGGACCGGATTACATTCAACACTGTTTTCATTATCACAAATACAATTCTATGTCCTCAGATTCTATTATCTGTAACTAAATAGCAATCTTCAATTTTTCTATCAACAACTACCTTTAATCTACACTGCGGATAACTGAGTTGACAACTTGCATTGACCGATCGTTCTCTCAACAACTACCTTTGATCTACACTGCACACAGCAGAGTTCACAACTTCAGTTGAGCTTTCCTTCTACATTAAGGACCGCATTACATTCAACACTGTTTTCCTTATCACAAATACAATTCTATGTCCTCAGATTCCGTTATCTGTAACTAAATAGCATTCTTCAAACTTTGTCTCCACAACTGCCTTCAATCTACACTGCAGACAGCAGACTTCACAACTTCAATTGAGCTTTCCTTCTACATTAAGAACCGCATTACATGCAACACTGTGTTCCTTATCACAAATACAATTCTATGTCCTCAGATTCTGTTATCTGTAACTAAATAGCATTCTTCAATCTTTGTCTCAACAACTGCCTTCAATCTACACTGCAGACAGCAGAGTTCACAACTTCAATTAAGCTTTCCTTCTACATTAAGGACCGCAACTACATTCAACACTGTTTTCCTTATCACGAATACAATGCTATGTCCTCAGATTCTGTTATATGAAACTAAATAGCATTCTTTAATCTTTGTCTCAACAACTGACTTCAATCTACACTGCAGACAGAAGAGTTCACAACTTCAATTAAGCTTTCCTTCTACATTAAGAACCGCATTACAATCAACACTGTTTACATTATAACAAATACAATTCTATGTCCTCAGATTCTGTTATATGTAACTGAATAGCATTCTTCAATCTTTGTCTCAACAACTGCCTTCAATCTACACTGCAGACAGCAGAGTTCACAACTTGCATTGACCGATCTTTCTGTCAACAACTACCTTCGATCTACACTGCACACAGCAGAGTTCACAACTTCAATTGAACTTTCCTTCTACATTAAGGACCGCATTTTATTCAACACTGTTTTCCTTATCACAAATACAATTCTATGTCCTCAGATTCTGTTATCTGTAACTAAATAGCATTCTTCAATCTTTATCTCAACAACTGCCTTCAATATACACTGCAGACAGCAAAGTTCACAACTTCAATTAAGCTTTCCTTCTACATTAAGGACCGCATTACATTCAACACTGTTTTCCTTATCACAAATACAATTCTATGTCCTCAGACTCTGTTATCTGTAACTAAATAGCATTCTTCAATCTTTGTCTCACCAACTGCCTTCAATCTACAGTGCAGACAGCAGACTTCCCAACTTCAATTGAGCTTTCCTTCTACATTAAGAACCGCATTACATTCAACACTGTGTTCCTTATCACAAATACAATTCTATGTCCTCAGATCCTGTTATCTGTAACTAAATAGCATTCTTCAATCTTTGTCTCAACAACTGCCTTCAATCTACACTGCAGACAGCAGAGTTCACAACTTCAATTAAGCTTTCCTTCTACATTAAGGACCGCATTACATTCAACACTGTTTTCCTTATCACAAATACAATTCTATGTCCTCAAATTCTGTTATCTGTAACTAAATAGCATTCTTCAATCTTTCTGTCAACAACTACCTTCAGTCTACACTACGGACAACTGGGTTGACAACTTGCATTGACTGATCTTTCTGTCAACAACTACCTTCGATCTACACTGCAGACAGCAGGATTTACAACTTCAAATCAACTTTCCTTCTACATTAATGACCGCATTACATTCAACACTGTTTTCCTTATCACAAATACAATTCTACTCTGCCCTCAGATTCTGTTATCTGTAACTAAATAGCATTGTTCAATCTTTGTCTCAAGAACTGCCTTCAATCTACACTGCAGACAGCAGACTTCACAACCTCAATGAAGCTTTCCTTCTACATTAAGGACCGCATTACATTCAACCTCAGCGCCAAAGATTTCTAACTCGGTGCACCACAAATCATCACCACATCACCATATTGAATGAGGTGACCTAATTAGAAAAAAAAATATATCAAACTTTTCAGAGACATACTTCAACTTACTTTTGTAAATAAACAACCAATATTTATTAGAAAACTTGATTATAAACACTTTGTCACCAATGTGTCCTCCTTCGACAACTCCTCATCGCAAACTCCACAAAACTTTGTTGCTTTAGATGCACACTTCCTGCCTTTCTTGCCTGGGATTATCAATTATTCAATCTACACTGCGGACAACTGGGTTCCCAACTTCCATTGACCAATCTTTCTGTCAACAACTACCTTCGATCTACACTGTGGACAGCCGAGTTCACAACTTGAATTCACTTTTGCATGTAAATTACTCATGTCTACAAAGAAGAGCCTTCAATAAAGTCTGCGCTCACTAGAGTTCACAACTAGATACCAATACCACCAGTAGTACAGAAAACATTCAATACAATCTTGATTTATTTAAAACAGACGATTTCACAATGTCATCACATTTCCCTACAGTTTGTACATTATGAAATTCAGCTTTCATTTCTTAAAATTATAGATGTTTCTACTGTATGTCTTCAAATTTTGTATTAAAAAAGAGACAAAAAGCATTCCTCCATTTCTGTGTCAACTACTGCCTTCGACCTACACTACGGACAAGAGGATTAACAACTTCAATTGACCTTTCCATCTACACTATGGACAACATTGAATATAGATTGCTTTATTTAAGACAGACAATTGTTTTGTGTCCACACATTCTGTTAACTGTGACAAAATTGCATTCATCGATCCCTTTAATTAAGGCCAAAAGTAAATTGAAAAGAGAAACTAACAAGTAATTTTTCAGAGATTTTTCTTGGGAGAATGGAACGATAGATCAAGTTCTAAACCTTTTTTTAATGACAAGTTATCTTCAGAGTAATGATTTGCATACAGATGACACTAGTATTCGTACCTAAGAGGTTAGAAATTGTTATGCTATTGTGAAACACAAAATTGTTTCTAGAAATGCAAAAGAATTGTTACCTGAGGAACTTTTAGGAACACATTTTAAAACTCCACTGAACACTTCCAATTGTAGTAGTATTTATACTGTAAGTTAAGAATCTAATTTTTTTTAATGCACCTTTTTACCTAAGTATAATAACAAAAGTGTTAAACAAAAGATTAAGATGTGGCACGCACTAGACTCTTGCAGAGTGAGAGAAAATACTTGTCTGCTTTATCTTTCTAAAAAAGTATGCCAAAGTGTTTTTCACCAATTCATAATGTTACCAGTTCATCATACTCAAATCAGAAAATTAATCAGAACATTGTATTACACAAAAATTCCAGCGCTAATGTTAAAAAAAATTGAACAGTACTCTTTTCCGTGCATCTGTATCAGATGTAACAAATGTCTCTGAAGAAATTCAGCTTAGTTACCATGGTCCTCAGGAAAACCGTGCAGAAACTGAGATATTAATAGAAGAAAATGTGTAACAGAATGTACAATGTTGTACTGTAGATAATTGTGAGCAACATATTACAAAGTTGTAGGTGATTTCACTAACACCAAAACACCCAATTATTCTTCCATTTGTTTTCAACAAACTCGTTATAAAAATCAAACCAGTACTGTTCATCTATATTTAAAAAGGAAAATAATAATGACGAAACATTTCACAACTTATTTGTCACAGAATTGTTTTGAATTGCATTCTAATCAGCATATTTCTAACTATTTTTATAACAAATTAGATAACAACAAAATTCCTCCTAGTGCTGTGCATAATAATGTAGATTTGTAATAATTCCTTCTGAACTGATGAATTTGAATACCTATGAGTCTATTCTTATTAAATGTGTCCATTCATTTCAGGCTATTATTCGTATAGAGCCTAACACAGAAAAATGTCCTCCTTTTCATTTACAGAGAGAACCCACCTACTGCTGCACCAAGCACAGCAATTGATGCAACAGCATATTCAGCAAGCAATCCACACCTACAAATTAATCCTCATTTCGGTGAAATTAACATTCTATGCATTTATTGTGATGAACTTTTGTCTTACGGGGAACAGTCTATCGACCTAATAAAATGCATGGATCAGGAGCATCACAATGCTCAACATTACTTTTTTGACATTATCTTCTAATTAGTATGAACTACCTCATCCGAAAGCAGTGCTTAAATTGCACACTTTCTGCCTTTCTTGACTGGTATTATCAATTCTTCCACAAAATCAACATCTAACCTTTAATCTAGGAAATCACAGCTAATATCTCCAGCATTTATATCTTCCTCTTCATTCTCGCTACTTTGTATGTTCAGCTCTTCTATGACAATATTACTAATTTCGAAAATGTGTTCAAATCCTGTTGTTGATTTTCCATACTGAATTTCTTCTGTTGTAGCTCTTTGTACATAAACACTTCTTTTTATCTTCACTATAATATCAGCTCCTGTGGTGATTCAAAAAAATTATATGAAATATTTATTTTTCAAATAAAACAATATTTTGTACATGAGTATATTCTATTTTAAAAACAGGGGAAAATTAAATACAATAAATAGTGTCACTCTACATTGTGTCAAGTGCTTTATTTATCCTACCTACTGTGTTGCAAACTTAAAACAGAGACGACAGCAGGGCCCCCATTACGTTGTCAATCAGGGTGGAGAAGGGCAAACAAAAAACAACACTGCCACAGACGCTACGCAGTGGAACTCATTCTGAAGAGAGTTAGAAACATACTGTAAATAAAACGGAATACAAGTAAATAAAAAGAAAAAAACATACATGCATGACAAAGTCACTGGAGTAATACTCTGTTCCCCAACACAAAAAAGAATTTTGCAAAAACTATATATACGAATGTTTGAGGAGCTGCAAATGAACCCATTCCCCCGGGATTCAAAAAATATCATTAGGAACCATCTGGGGAACACCAATGCCCACACGGTCCCAGCCGTCTCCCCGCATCCTTCGAGAGCCGGCATTGCTTTCTCAGAGAGAGCAGTTTATATGCTGCTCTCTAACGAAAAGCAATCTAATTCCTACTTGAAAGACACAGCAGCTTAACTTCCTCTCCCTTTCAAATAGCAAACCGGTTTGCTGTGCTAAAGTGGAAGCCGCGACGCTGCCACCCTACCATACCAAACAGCAGTGTCCCGTGGGTACACACCCTGAGACACTGCAGGAGTCGGCCCTGAGAGATGGTGGTCCCCAGAACAATCAAGAGCTCCAGGACGGAATCACCGCTACCCCCTCCCAACATTAAAAAGCCCCAAAAAGTGGTAACCCCCGGAGCTAGGAGGTCCTATTTTAAAGATTACTGCCCCAGGAAGGTGGCGGACCCCGGGGCATGTACGCCCTCTCGGCCACACTTCAAAATAAAACATGCCTGCTAACACGTCCTACTTTGAAAAGTTGACAGCCAATCAACATGCAACTCGTGTTGAACGTCCGCCGCAATTTTTCCATTGTAAATAAAAAAATATATAGAGCTTAAAAATCCAATAACGATTCCCTGAGCAAACCTTCAGGATGTTTCTACCATGCCCCCTTTCCTTCTCACCCCTTTTTTTTTCCTATTTAAAACTGGTTTCTTGTGACTCGATTCCTGGTTTGGAATGTCGACAACCAATCAGCATGCACGTAATACGCAATTTTTCTATTCAAAATATAGAGCTTAAAAATCCATTAACGACCCCCTGAGCAAGCCTACAGGATGAAGAAGTTTCTACCATGCCCCCTTTCCTTATTTCTCACCTTTTTGTTTATTTTACTTTTTTAACTGTTTTCTTGTGACTCGGATCTAGCGACCAACAACACGGCTGCCAACACTTCCTGGTTTGGAGTATCGACAACCAATCAGCATGTGTAAATACGCGTGTCGACAACCAATCAGCATGTGTAAATATGCGTATCGACAACCAATCAGCATGTGTAAATACGCGTACTCCGCGATTTTTCTACTCAAAATAAAAAAAATATATAGAGCTTAAAAATCCAAGAACGACCCAATGAGCAAACCTACAGGACCAGGATGTTTCTACCATGCCCCCTTTCCTTATTTCTCGCCTTTTTTTTTTTAACTGTTTTCTTCTGACTCAGTTCTAGCGACCAACAACATGGCTGCCAACACTTCCTGATTTGGAGTGTCGACAACCAAACAGCATGCAGCTCGTGCACGTAAATACGCGTACTCCAGGATTTTTCTATTCAAAATAAAAAAAATAGCCTAAAAATTCTAAACCTAACCCCTAACGAAGCCTACACGGTCAGGATGGTTCTACCCTGCCCCCTTGCCTTACTTCTCAACTTTGTTTACTGTTTTCTTGTGACTCGCTTCTAGCGACGAACAAGATGGCTGCCAACACTTCCTGGTATCGAGTGTTCACAGACAGTTCACAACCAATCAGCATGCAGCTCCTGCTCGTAATTCTATGTATTTCCGTACGCGTACTCAGCGATTTTTCTTTTTTTTTTACAAAAAGAGCCTAAACATACATGTACAACCCCCTGAACAAGCGTAAAGGATCAAAATGTGTGTAGCCTACCCCCTTCCCTTATTTCTCAACTTTCTTTACTGTTTTCTTGTTACTCGGTTCTACCGAGGCACAAGATGGCTGCCAACACTTCCTGGTTTCGAGTGTTGACAGACAGTTCACAGCCAATCAACATGCAGCTCACGCTCGTAATTGAACGAATTTCCTTACGCGTGCTGCACCCCGTCTCTAGATATCGCTATGATTTTACTTGCACTTTTCTCAGAAACTACTGAACGCATTTACACCATTTAACAAAAAGCACAATCTGTGAACCGAACTCTACCTCTCTGCCAATTTTTTTTTATTTTTTTTTATTTTTTTTTTATTGAGAGTTCATGAAGACAAAACACAGTGATAGAAACAGAATCATACAGTACTGGACACATAAATACAGAAACCTGTCCAATTTCATCAGTTCAAAACTTAATTTTAAAGTGCACTGTGCATAAATAGAAACAATCTAACAAACTAATATTAAGAAAATGTGATTCAGATTAGATATTGTCAGAAAACAGTCTAGGATTCAAATACATTCCAGAATTTTTCGTATTTCTTAAGAGCCCCTGATCTCGGTGCCTATTTTTTTTCCCTTCCCTGGATTCGTAATAATTTTGCCTTCCATGCCTGAAATGTTGGTACTAGATCTGTTTTCCAGGAACTGCAAAATAAGGGATTTGGCTATTAGAGAAGCTATGAAAAGGGACTCGTCGTGCGGGGTGTAAATTGAGGAACAACCTAAGACAGGAATTAAATCATCAAATTCTATAGAGTCTTTGAGCTCGAAAGAGAGGTATTTTTCAATTTCCTTCCACAATGGCTGAATTTTTGAGCACTCCCCGATAATGTGCTTCCAGGTACCTTTTTCTTCGCACCGAAAGCATTTGTCTCTAATTTGGGGAAAGATATTGTGGAGGAAAGAGGGGGTTCTATAAATTAGCCATTTATTATAAAATTGCATGCGTTTAAAATTAGCACCGCGGAAGATAGTTTTATTAAATTTATTTATTTTATCCCATAGTTGCGGGCTAATTTCAATTTCTTCCCTCTTTTTCCACCTCTCAATGATCTTACTGGAGGGTTCCTGTCCATTGTTTTCTTTTAGGACTATAATCCAACTGCTCAACCTCTTCTGTATTCGAGTATTCAAGGCTGTGGAGACATTTTGTTTTTGAAATAGATTCCCAATGTCAAGCTCTCTAAGTTTTGAAATAAGCATAAGAAAAGACCAGTTTAAAATTCTGTGGGAGTGTTGTAACTGTCTATAAATTTCATCCCAAGACTCCCACCTGTTTCCCATAAGGAAGTCTTCGATTTTCACGAAGCCATTCTCCTTCAAGAGATTTATTGTATTATTATCCATACAGCCCTCTTCTCCTAAGCTAAAGTTGGTTAAATCCGTTGTATTCCCTATTATAGGGATAGGGTAGAATTTCAGCAACTGAGATTTCTGTTTCAGAATCCACTGAAGGGATTTATATCGGACTTTCTTTGGATCTTTTGTGATTCTAACTGGGTCGATAATTTTTGATTCTTACAACATCCTCTTCATGAAAAAATTATCTGCCTTGTGAGTTTCTTAAAAAAAAAACTAAAACTATGATGTGCAAAAGACGCAAAATAATATTCTCTAATATTCGGAAGAGATAACCCTCCTTGTGCAGATGAAAGATATAAAGTGCTAAGTGCAAGCCTAGGAGATTTTTTTGCCCAAAGGAAAGAGGAGATCAAAGCGTCTACTGTTTTAAAAAAGGAGAGCTGAATAGCACAAGGTACGGCGCTGAAAAGAAAGTTAAAAAGAGGCAGAACCGACATACGTACTAGGGCTGCCCGTCCCATTAAAGACAAGGGTAATAGATTCCAGCGATCTAAAAGGGACCCGACCTTCTTTAACAGAGGTAAATAGTTCAATGAATACAAGTCTTCCAAATTATCCAATATGAATATTCCTAGGTATCTCTTTGGGGATGTTATATATATCTGCCTAAATTCTGGAATTAAAGTGTCTGTAGTGCAATTGGCTAAAATAATTTCCGTTTTGTTAATATTGATCTTATAACCCCCTAGTCTTTGGAAGTCAGAATTTTTTTTTAAATTTTCAATTGACTTGGGGGTTTAGAATCTAAAAAAAGGGCAATGTCATCTGCATATAATTTTATATTTGTCATATCAGCTACTGGGGCTGTGTCGGACCTTATATCCCTGATCGCAATTGCCAAAGGTTCAATGAATAGCGCAAATAAAATTGGCGACAGGGGGCATCCTTGACGGGTGCCACTAGTGACCCGGCACGTCCCGATGTTAGTAATATTAATAATAATTTGTGCCCTAGAATTCATATAAACTTGTTTTAAAAGAAAATAAAAACAATCGGGAAATTAAAACTGTGCAAAATAGCAAAGAGACAATCCCACGACACTAGATCGAAGGCTTTTTCTGCATCTAAAAACCAAATTTGAGCCTTCACCTTGTTGATCTTAAAAAATTCTAGTGCCTCTAATAAAAATTTGGTATTTGAATCAAGATGCCTGCCTGCAATAAAACCACATTGATCATGGGCTACTGGAGATCCTACTTTTTTATTCAATCGGTTCGCTAAAAGTTTTGTAAAAATTTTATAATCCGTATTCAAAAGACTTATGGGTCTATAAGAATTTATGTTTTCCTTGTCCTTTCCTTTTTTTAAAATGCTGACCAACACAACTGAGTGAAAAGAGTCCGGATGAGACCCTCCTTTCAGTAAATGGTTAACTAAAAGCAATAATTCTTTACGAAGGGTTCCTCCAAACCTTTAAAACAATTCAATAGGAAGACCATCCTCACCATTAGCCTTACCATTAGGGAGGGAGGCAATCACCTCATCTAATTCTATCATTGTGAAGTCCTCTGTGAGGAATTACTGTCTCCCATCATCTAATTTAGGTATTGCAAGAGGCTCTAGAAACTCCCCAATGGAGTCAGATGTAGCTCCTTCAGTTGATTCGTAAACTCCCTCATAATGTTTCAAAAGCAGCTCACCAATTAGGTGGTGGAATTAGCATGTAATTTAGTGATAGGGTCAGTTAGTTGATCTATCCTATTTCGGACCTGCTTTTCTTTGGCTTGCCAGGCCCAGTGCTTCCCTGTGTATTCACTCTCCTCATATATCCTTTGGGCATAGAGATTGCTAGTAGTTTCACCTAAATTATAATAGAAGTCCTTCATCCTGGACTTTGCCTCCTTCAAATTTTGCCCAGTGAGCGTTGATCTAACCCTATAATGTTCTTGGGTTGCCTCAGTGAGTTCGATCTGCAAGTTGGCTTTCTCCTCCTTTCTTGCCTTCTGCTTTGGTATTTCTTTAGATGTGATTATCCCTCGCAAGGTAGCCTTAAATGCATCCCAGGTAGTGTTTAATGGGGCAGTACCTCTAGTCTGCAAAAAAAACTGCTCTATATTTCCTTTAATATCTGTACACCATTGTTCGTCTAGAAGGTTTAATTTATTAAAAAACCATCTTCTTAAAGGCCTTACATCATTAGCAGTGGATTGCGGGTGCGCGAAATATAGTTAGTCCAACTAACTATATAGGAGCAATTTCAATGTTTTTTAAAATGCTAATTCCTAACTATATAAGGCCTGAAACCTATGGTTTTTTCAGTGAATTTCAAAGATTTTTTATATGCTAATTCCTAACTATATAAGGCCTGAAACCTATGTTTTTTTCGGTGAATATATATATGTATATATATATTTTTTATATATATACATATATTTATATAAATATATAAGTAGTTATAATTAGGACCTAGTTTCCATAGGAAAAGCATTTTTTGACTTGGCTATAACTTTAGTGTCGTTTGACCAATCTTCATGACATTTTCCAAGAAAAGTGTCAAGATAGGAAAGTTTGGGGGTGATCCGTGCAGTGGGGTCCGAGAATGTGGGGCACGAAATAAGTGTGCGTTTGTATTGTTAATTCCCATACGAACCTTTAGCCACACTTACAGCCCGAACTGCTGAACGGGCTTACACCAAATTTGGCAGGGATGAAGATGCTGGCTTAAGAAAGTGCTTTTTGCTTATTTGGTGTAAATCCGTTCAGTAGTTTTTGCAAAATTTAAGTTTAAAATTATAGTGAAATCTCCGGCCGCGAAGTGCTCGTGCAGGGAAATGCACTGCTCTGATTAGCTGCAACCTGCAACACTTCAACCAGGAAGTGTTGGCAGCCATCTTGGGACTCGGCAATAAAAAATAAAAAAAGGTGAAAATAAAGAAAAGGGGGCAGGGTAGGAATTCCCTGACGCCCAAGCCATGGTCTTGTGGCCACGGTATAAAACCATTGCTACAAATTCGCGATATTCTGGAATTCAAGACAAAAAAAAAACAAGCGCGGGCTCAAGCGCTTGCTTTAAAATAACCCCCGGTTGGGCCAGGTCCCGGGGCATATGATTAATATAGGAGGGGGAGCAAGGGGCCCACCCACAGCCTCAGGCACCGCCACCTCCCAGGGGGTATTGAAACAATATGGGGGGGGCTTGTGGACCCCCCTTCCCTGGAGACCGCCACCTCTCCGGGGCAGTTTTTGTTCCAAGAAGCGGAGCAAAATTGCTTTTGGACAGAGGGAGCTGCATGTTTGTGGCTCCCTCGGTCCAAAAGCAATGCTGGCTCCAGCAGGAGGCAATGCCTCGGGGTATGGGGTCCCCAGGGCACTATTGGCCCGAACAGGGGGGCCACGCTGGCCCCCCACCCCCTTTTAAAAATAAATGTTGAAGGCTTGCCCCGGGGGTGGGGTCCCCTGGACGAAATAGGTCTTGAGGGGGGCCACGCGGCCCCCCTCCCAAGTGAAAAATAACTAAAAATAAAGGCCACACCTCTCCACAACTCTGCAACTGTGCCTCCTGGCGCAGTTGGGGTTCCAGAGGAACCTTGGGGGCCAAGAAGCCCTCCTGGTACCTCCTGTAATTCCTACACAGTGGCATTTCTGAAAGCTGGTCGGCGGTCCGACCCTTTTCTCCACTACTCTGCAAACGTGACTATTACTTTAAAAGCCATAGAAATTCACTGAAAAAAACTCAAGGTTACAGGGACGTTATAGTTAGAAATTAGCATTTAAAAAACCTAAGAATTTCACAGAAAAGAACAAAGGTTACAGTGGCATTATAGTTAGGAAATGGAATTCAATGAAAAAAAGAAAGGATACAGGGACTTTATAGTTAAGCTGATATTTCCCAAGTACAAAACCAGAGAAATTCAGCAGTTATAGTTAGCTGAGCTAACTATAACTCACACCCCCGCAATGCACTGCTTATGACCTCATATATTACATCACTCATGACATGGCCATTGACATCTCTGATTACATAACTGATGAACTCCTTTAGTCCACAGGGGAGCAGAAACACTGTTGAGGTTTTAGGAGTGAGGGTGGGACCTGATGTTAGGATGGGAAAGACCCACA